>NC_134269.1:219448185-220066081 GCF_031893055.1 Leptodactylus fuscus | reverse complement strand
CAGCTGTCGTAGTGCGTGTGAAGCAGATGCCCCCACCCCTAGAGTTACATTCCCGCCACCTTGTGTTGTCTAGAGTACTAAGTGTCAGTTTTTACTGCAGCTCTGGCATTGTATTCATGACTTCTGTATCTGACAGCCTTTTCCCCTTCTATCTGTTTGCAGCATCTACAGATGACTATCCAGGCGCTACAAGACGAACTGCGCATCCAGCGAGACCTCAACCAGCTCTTCCAGCAGGACAGCGGGGGGCGCTCCAAAGAGGTCTTCACCTCCGAACTGACCGAGGAAAACTTCCGCATCCTGCATGCCGAGCATGACCGCCAAGCCAAGGAGCTGTTCCTGCTGCGCAAGACGCTGGAGGAAATGGAGCTACGGATCGAAACGCAGAAACAGACGCTGAACGCCAGGGACGAGTCCATCAAGAAGCTGCTGGAGATGCTGCAGAGCAAGGGCATCTCCTCCAAGGTCATGGACGAGGACCACGAGAGGACGAGGAGGTTGGCCGAGGCCGAGATGCATGTCCACCACCTGGAGAGTCTGCTGGAACAGAAGGAGAAGGAGACCAACATGCTGAGAGAGGTCATTAGCCCTGTATACTCTAGTCACATCCAAAGCTGCCTGCACACAAACCTAGCTATATGGCCGAGCCCCCAGAATCCACTGCGTCTTAGATTGTGGCAGATCTGGTCTTTGTTGTGCGGGTTTTTCCTTGAGTGCAGCTCTGGATGTGATTGGAGTAGACAACTTCTGTGGATACGGTTTAATTTGCCCCCCCTTGTGAGCGCCAGGTCATAGTCCTGGCAGTATAAAGGTTAACGCGCCGATGTCTCCGCAGCTCCGGGGTGCGTTAAACAGACGGCTACTCTCCTGTTTCCACGGAGACGGTCACCATGGCAGCCGTGGGTGTCAGATAAATGCGCTACTGTAGCGGAGAATACGGCAGCGCGGTCCGGACGGCGGGAGATCCGGCGCCTATTAACCCCCTCTCTGCTGGGAGTAAATGAAATAACAAATCCTCAGTATATCCGTACCTGGGAAAGCTGGGTGGTTTCCATTCACCATTCCTCACTGCTGGATCTGCAACGTCGGCAGCTTTTTATAACGAAGTGGATTTTTCCAGACTCTGGGAAAGTTGGGTACCATTGTGGCTGGGATGAAGGTTGATTTTTCACCCAGCTTTTCCAGCGCTGTCACGAGTTTGGTCTTGGTGTAGTCTTTGGGGACGAAAAAAAAAATTAAATTAAAAATGGAAAATAATTGATTTGCTTTTCAGGAATCTGGGAAAGCTGGGTGACAGTCCCTATAGGAACTGAAGCATAGGTAATACTTGTCATACAACTTTCCCAGGGACAGATATAATTATTGGGAGAAGTAGTTGATGATATATGGAATAGTTACATCTCTCATGGGTTGCCACTCAGCTTTCCCAGACCTCTGATTGTTAGTTTTGTCTTCGGGTCACCTCTCTGACCCCCTGGCCAGGTCTCTGCAATCTCTGGGGTCACAACTGTGCGGTCACTTACCCTGAGCCAGTGCATGAAATTCACTGCCATCTAGAGGACACGATGGGCACTGCAGCTCCCTGTAGATCATCGTAAGACGCAATGTTTTCTATAGATTCGATGTCTACACGTGAGCAGCAGTATTTGGGGGAAGGGTCTTCCCATATCCCATGCCTGTGGCTGATCCCCCGTCCTGAGGGAGCGTGGCGGCGTGTGCGCCTTTTCATCCTGTCCCTCCCACCTTTCTGTTGCGCCCCCTGCACTACTTGCCGGGTACTACTCACAGGCATATACGGGGTTAATTGAGATCTTGGCATTCCTTCCATTGCCTCAAGTAACCTGCCGAGCGGATCTCAGCCCAAAGGTAGAGCGAGCGGCGTCCTCTCCTGGCAACGGGCGTCTGGCAGTGCCTGCCTCTAGGGGGCAGCTCGCAGGAGTGCAGGTGTCTCACCTGGATTATTGTCTTTGCAGGAAATCCATCGCCGCTATGAAAATGCTCCGGACTCTGCCAAAACCAAAGCTCTGCAGACCGTGATCGAGATGAAGGTACGAGACCCCCCCATCTCCAAGACGGTGCCGCTATATATAGATAGCAGGCTGTCACCTGGCCGTGAGGGCGAGCGCTGCCGCTGACATCTATAGGATCTTATAGGGAATCTAGTGGGACCGACTGACCCCCAGCAGCGCCAGTCATGTGGGTGGAGCAGGGCTAGAAGGAGTCAGCGCTGTGTGTTAGTGACTGGTGGGCTGTATATGGGGTAAGGTGTGGGGGTCGCCCGGATCGGGGTCACAAGATCTTACTTATTTTCTAGGACTCTAAAATCACCTCCATGGAGCGCGGCCTGCGGGATCTGGAGGAAGAGATTCAGATGCTGAAGTCTAATGGGGCCCTGAGCACCGAGGAGCGGGAGGAGGAGATGAAGCAGATGGAGGTGTACCGCAGCCACTCCAAATTCATGAAGAACAAGGTGAGCTCAGCGCCGCCCTGCTGGACAGTCACTGCAGCTTCCCAATCTGTGCCAAAAAAAGCACAATAAAGTTGTATGCCGTATATTGATCAAGACTAATGGAGGCTGTAAAGTGCTGTAGTACTGGTTATGACCACTAGGTGGCAGCACAACACTTGTATTCAAGATGGCTTCTTCATTGGTAGTTCTGCCTGATAACTGGGAGCAATAGCTGAACAAAGTGTAGAGAAATGTCACCTTCCTGTTTGGGGTATTCCATCTTATGGGGGTTTTCTGGGGCTCCCCTGTTCGATGATACACGGGCTCCCGGGGTGTTGGGGATGACGCCTGTATGGCAGCCACTGACTCCCCCACTCCGCAGCGCTCCGAGTCATTGTCGTATGAGATACATTGTCCTGATACATTGTGCTGACCCCTCAGCTGTGGAGCTTTCAGTTTCCATTCTGTATATGTGACTGGAGGATGTCCTGGGGGTCCCTCTTTAGTATTGGGGGTCTCAGGGGCACGCCGCTCTCCCCCGCGCCGCCGCCTACGATGTGACTGAGTCTTGTCTCTGACAGGTAGAGCAGCTGAAAGAGGAACTGACTGCAAAGGAGAGCCAGGCGGAGGAGCTGAGGAAACGAGTGTCAGCTCTGCAGACGGAGCTGTCTGGCGTAAGGCTGCCCGTTGTCTGTCCGCTGGCTTTCCCTGTCTCTTCCTGGCGGTCTGCGCTGCCTCTAACACCTCACTCTGTAAATCTCTGCTCACTCACACTAACCTCTGCACTCACACTCAACTCTGGGAAATTCATGGCAAATAAGTCACCAAATTCATAGTTGTGTCTGCCTCTGGGAAAGCTGGGTGACATTACTGCTTTTTTTAAAGCTTCTTTAAGTCTGTACCAGATTCTGGAATGGCAAATTAACCCATTCAAGACTGGGTGCTGCTCAATGCGGCTGAATGGCAGACCTACCTAGTTGGTAGGAACATAACTAGATACATTGCCCTTCAGGAGTCTGGGAATGCTGGATGACCAGCTCAATGGGAATTACATTCATAGTCACCCAGCTTTCCCAGTCACAGATATGACTATACATCAGATTAGAGGCCTTGTATTTGATGGGATGTTTTGCTCCTGCGGGGGGCACTGTTTGGACTTGGTTATATGTCTGTCTGGGTTTTATGGCGGCTTTTCGCCCGTCAGTGGCCTCTGTCTTGTCTGCAGTGCTCTTCAGTCTGTACTTTGCTGACTAGTGTCGCCCCCTGCAGATCGGACAAGTAAAGCAGGAGCTCTCCCGGAAGGACACGGAACTGCTGGCCCTGCAGACCAAGCTGGAGACCCTCACCAACCAATTCTCTGACAGCAAGCAGCATGTGGAGGTCTTGAAGGAGTCCCTGACAGCCAAGGAGCAACGAGCCGCCATCTTACAGACTGAGGTGAGCTGCAAAGACTACAAAGGCAATCTGTAAAGAGATGTTAAGTGTGTGTGTGGGATATAATTGTTCCTGGTAGGTGGAGCTAGAGAGGATGGATATTGGTGGGTGGAGTCAGAGGGGGATGGGTGTTGGGTTTGGTGGGTCTAAATATCTTAGTCTGCATATGGTGACTGCAGTTCAAGCACTTGATCAGCAGGTGGAGTAAGAGGCCAAGTATCCAAATTCTGGTGGGTGGGTTATGGGGCACGATATAAATTTCCGTTTAGTGGGAGGAGCCTGATCTGATCATGTGGCGCCCTCACTCTGCAGGTGGATGCTCTCCGCTTACGGTTGGAGGAGAAGGAAACCATGCTGAACAAGAAGACCAAGCAGATTCAAGAGATGTCGGAGGAGAAGGGCACCCTGTCCGGGGAGATCCACGACCTCAAAGACATGCTGGACGTGAAGGAGAGGAAGGTGAACGTGCTGCAGAAGAAGGTAAGAAACTAAATGGCTTCCTGGCGGTGAATGGCAACTTCATCTCACCCAAAGGCTGTAATTCTTTCCTGTCCTTTATAGTTTGCACAGCTGAGGGTTTGGTACAGTTCTCTTATCCTGATACTTTTTACAATATATCCCTGCAGGTTACATGTCTTGAGTCTGTTCGGGGATAAGATTGTGACAAACCCTCAGTATTATTAGTCTTGTACGGGTTTTCTGCCTCTGGAGTCAATGAGGTGATGTCCAAATGTTAGTTGTATTGGATCAGTATGTGGTGCAGTTCTGAGCTCTCACCAGTAGGTGGCAATGAGGTGATGTCCAGATGTTACTTGTATGAGATCAATGTGGTGTAGTTCTGGCTGTCACCAGTAGGTGGCGATGAGGTGATGTCTAGATCTATGGGATCAATGTATTTGGTGCAGTTCTGGCTGTCACCAGTAGGTGGCGATGAGGTAATGTCTAGATCTATGGGATCAATGTATTTGGTGCAGTTCTGGCTGTCACCAGTAGGTGGCGATGAGGTGATGTCCAGATGTTACTTGTATGGCCTCGGTATGTTGTGCAGTTCTGAGCTCTCACCAGTAGATGGCAATGTCTGATCATTTTTTTTCTATAAGTTTGCTCTTTCCCTTCATAGAGTTCTGTCTCATGTATTGCTGGGAGATGTAGTACTACCCTGATCTGTGTAAGTTAAAGGAGTTGTCCCATTAGGGACTCTTATCCCCTATCCACAGAATAGGGGTGCAACTGCTGGGGCCTCTTCCTTTTGTTCCCTCATTCTCCTAATTGTGGGGGGACCCAGTGGTTGGGCCCTAACAATCTGACAATGTTTTTAGTGGGACAAACCCTTTAAGCTGCACTGACTTAGCACTGAGCTTGAGCAGCCGATAAATACAAGTATAGCTGCAGTGCAAAGTATGGTGGAGGGACTGGAAAGCCACAGGCATAAGGATTTCAGACTATGGCAGGCTCCAGTAGGCGGTGTCATTAATTATAACTGTGTCCTAACTGAGCAGAGCTGCACTGTAAAGCATGGAGGAGGGACAGCAGCCTGGGATGGGATGTGGACGGCAGACGACTCCATACTATGTAGAATTAGAATATGTTTCCAGTTGTATCCTAAAAAGTGTCTCCAGTCCAAAGTAACGCAACGTCTGGGACCGGTCAGTCACATGACCATGTAGGACTATATACAGACTATATACCCCCTGTGTGTGTGGCAGGTAGAGCCTGTAGTCCGGGTGCAGACGGCTGGCACAGGATCGCTCTCCTGCCTCACTTCACCTGGTGTCACTTTGCAGAAATTTCCCTTCTCTTTTGTCGGGAGCCGCTGACCTGGAAACGGTAATTGGTCGCGGTCATGACAGAGGCTCTTCGGTGACGCCGCGCCCGCCAGTCTGTTCCCTGCCGTCACTGGCAAGTATGTTTCTAGAGCTGGAAGATGTCGCTGCCAGCCAGGCTAAGCTGCAGAGTACAGGTGCCAGGTCTGAGGAGGACGCACCGCCAGCTACATGCCTCATTAATATGACTGGTGTCGTAACTGGACTGGACTGGGGCAGCTTTTTATTACATCTGTACTGGATATACTGGTCTGACTAATGATCCCAGCATCCTCAGGCGTGTGTGTGTATATATTAGATACGATAGGTGCAGTGACTGTTTGCTGTATCACGTAACTCATGTTTGATGTCATCCCGAACGAGCCCCCAAGTTTTCGAGAGACATACAAGCCTGACACCTCTTTCTTGGCCAATTCTCCCGGAAATAGATGATATTCTCCTGTCCAGTGGCCGTCTCTTTGCAGCCTGAAACGGCTGATAACAAGAAGCACAAGTATCTCTCATGAGACGACAGACATTAAAGGGGTTGTCCCTGCACAGATCAGCTTTACTTCTCCAGTAATAGGAGAAGTGCTGCACTTCCCAGGAACCACCACTATGCAGTGGATGGCGCTCTGCACCATTCCCTTCATTGAATATAAGAGCTAGTGCGCGTTCCCCTTCTGGCACTTAGAGGCTGCCAGTACAGCTGATCTGTTTGGGGTCCAAGTCTCGAACCCCCAGATAGCTAGGTCATCAGTATAAATCAGTTTGGGGTGGACAACCCCCTTTTTTTTGTTTCTTATATAATCTTTTTCTTCTGAGTTGCCATATTATTCACCCTCTGTATATACACAGTGTTTGCATTCAGTACCAGCAAGCACAGATCCTATAAACTTCAATATATTTCTTTGTGACATTTTGGTGGAGTTGCCCTTTAAACTGAGGGTTCACGACCTCTAAATGTCATAAAAGGGTGTACAGAACAAATAATAAACACTTTCTGCCCACTCTGGTCAGGTGATCGGTGGGCGCTGCTGCCCACGGTCTAGTTCCTTAACCCTTCATCTTAGAACCTAGAGGTGTCTTCAGACAACAAGGGCGTCTTGTCTCGTGGGATCTCCTGCGACAGGCTTTTACTTTGAAAGGGCCCTTTTTTTGGCTGGGTATTTTTGGAGCTTGGGCTTGTCTTGTGTACACAGGAGTCTGCGACACGGCCCTGTTGTGGCCAAAGCCTCTCATTAATTACAGCACTGAGAGCGGCCTTCATCCCGTGTGTGAGGTCAAGCCAGATCACTACTGGGGCCCTCCAGTGGCCCTTGGTGTCTGACCAGGCAGGGGACCAAATAGATGCAGATATTAGATATGCTGGATTAAAGGGATCTCACTGTTATTTTCCTATTGCTACATCGTGCATTGTATTTATGAGATCCTTAAAGGGATCCTATCAGTCAGACACAATTTTTTTGTAGGTACCACGTTGGAATAGCCTTAAGAAAGGCTATTCGTCTCCTACCTTTCGCCGTCTTCTCCGCGCCGCAGTTCACCTACAATCCCGGTTCTTGTCAGTATGTAAATGAGTTCTTTCGCAGCACTGGGGGTGGGCCCCAGCGCTCAAACAGCACTGGGGGCGTCCCCAATCCTGCAAGAGAACTCTCCAGCGCCGCCTCCATCTTCGTCAGCAGCGTCATCTTCATCCGGCGGTGGCTTGAAACTACTAGGCCTCGGGCCTTAGGCAGAGCAGACAGCGCATGCCCACAGGCCACGAGAAAGTGTCTGCTTGCACAGTATTGTAAGCGGCCATTTTCTCGTGGCCTGTGGGCATGCGCAGTCTGCTCTACCCGAGGCCTAGAAGTTACAAACCATCGCTGCAAGAAGAGGCTGAAGTTGACACTGCTGAAGAAGAGGAGGCGGCGCTGAAAAGAGTTCTCTCGCAGCATTGGGGACGCCCCCAGTGCTGTCTGAGCTGCGAAAGAACTCATTTACATACCAACAAGAACAGGGATTGTAGGCGAACGGCGGCGCGGAGAAGACAACGAAAGGTAGGAAATGAATAGCCTTTCTTAAGGCTATTCCGACGTGGTCCCTACAAAAAATTGTGTCTGACTGATAGGATCCCTTTAAATTTTTGTTCTTAGTTCACCTAATGGTGTATTTCTTTTTGTTGTCCAGATAGAGAACCTTCAGGAGCAACTGCGGGACAAGGAGAAACAACTGAGCAGCTTGAAGGAACGAGTAAAATCCCTCCAGGCTGACACGACCAACACAGACACTGCCTTGACCACCCTGGAGGAGGCGCTAGCAGAGAAGGTATGGCTACATTTTCAGCACTAAATGTGAATTAGAACGTGTTGTATAAAGTTGCTAACACAAAGGTCGTGTCTGCGTCCTAGGAGAGAATCATTGAACGTCTGAAGGACCAGAGGGACCGAGATGAACGCGAGAAGCAAGAGGAGCTGGAATCATACAAGAAAGAACTGAAAGATTTGAAAGAAAAAGTCAGCACGTTGCAAGGAGACCTGTCTGAAAAGGAGGTGGGGTTAAAGAATAACTTGGGGGCTCGTCCGGGATATAATATTTTGTTGCAAAGTGGCCAGTAAGATGCTGCTTGGTGTTTCTGGGAGGGGTGCATTAACTCTCAATTTTAGGTTTAGGGAATTTTTAGTGGCACCAGTTTGAGTGCCTGTTGGTAAAGAAACTTGGGGATTATGTTGTCTCTTTGGGATAATACATTCAATGTTTAAAAGAAGATTCAGAACTGCAATACTCATCCTTGAGGGTGTAAAAGTGTGTCCTCCAGTGTCTTATGAAAAGGCTCTCGGAGGCTCCTTTTGGGTAGTGTACCTCTTGTTGACAGGTCGCTGACTGCTAGACAGGAGACTTTATCAAACACATTTGTTGACAGACTTTGAAAGAGTGTGGGGGGTGCACCATTAAACTAAGAGAAATAGGACAGTCATTTCAATATATTGCCCACCATCTAGACAATTCTGACCTAGCTGTTATTAGATCTTGGGGCAGTGGTTACGTGAGGGCACATACATAGCTATCAGGCTCTGAGGGCCCCAGACAGACCAAGGATGGTGTGATCTTCTGATGAGCATGAGCCATTCCCACAGTTTCCTTGTTCACTATCCAGACACAGGTGACAATGACATTTACATAGTGTTTGTTGGGGGTGGATTTTTTTTTTTTTTTTTAATTTTGTTTATCTAGAAAAGTTGGGGGCTCGTCCAGGATGTATTTGAAGTTGTGCTTGACAATATGGTGTTCCTGTTTCTTCTCTCATGACCTGGTCCGTGCAGTCTTCACTTTTGGATCTGAAGGAACACGCCTCTACTTTGGCATCCTCCGGCCTTAAGAAAGATTCCAGACTGAAATCCCTGGAGATTGCGCTAGAGCAGAGGAAGGAGGAGTTTATTAAGCTCGAGAACCAGCTCAGGAAGGTGAGGAATTCTGATAATTACTACACTGTAACAGAGATGTTTGCTCCGAGTCCTGTTAGTATACGGGTGTCATGGGTGAGAGGGGTTCCCTACATAAAGAAGAGGTGATGATGACCTTGCAGCTTCTTAGGTTTTCTGTCTGACTTCAGTCTGTTTCTTGTCCTTATCTTAGCAGTCAGATGGGTTACAGCACGTCGGAAAAGCAGTAAGTGGTTGTCGCATGGTGACCCGTGTGTTAAAGCTGATGCCCGCATGTTTTACTCCTCACTTTCATTGTTTGTGCACTCCCTCCATGTCACTTCTCAATATTGATGAGTTTTCTTAAACCTTCCCTCCAACCTGAGTGATATGGTTAACGATCAGATTCTTGTCAGTTGCTCACTTCCCCTCTTATAAATGGGCGATAATCCTGTCCATCTTCCTTTCTTCCTTCAGTAAATAGACACAAGGCCCATCTGCTCCTTTTCTCCCGTGCTTTTCCATATAATAAAATGCATACATTCCCTCCCTCTCCTTCTGTTATCCCTCCATAAGTAGGTGCTCTGAGAGTGTGTGCAACATGAATAAGTGAGCGCAGCTCTGGAGTATAATACAGGATAAGTAATGTAATGTATGTACACAGTGGCTGTACCAGCAGAATAGTGAGCGCTGCTCTGGAGTATAATACAGGATAAGTAATGTAATGTATGTACACAGTGACTGCACCAGCAGAATAGTGAGTGCAGCTCTGGAGTATAATACAGGATAAGTAATGTAATGTATGTACACAGTGACTGTACCAGCAGAATAGTGAGCGCAGCTCTGGAGTATAATACAGGATAAGTAATGTAATGTATGTACACAGTGACTGTACCAGCAGAATAGTGAGCGCAGCTCTGGAGTATAATACAAGATAAGTAATGTAATGTATGTACACAGTGACTGCACCAGCAGAATAGTGAGCGCAGCTCTGGAGTATAATACAGGATAAGTAATGTAATGTATGTACACAGTGACTGTACCAGCAGAATAGTGAGCGCAGCTCTGGAGTATAATACAAGATAAGTAATGTAATGAATGTACACAGTGACTATGTTGTGTATATACATTTATTCACCCTCCTTCTTGCGTCAGATGATTGCGTAGTTGCCATACATGTTCAGTCGCTTCTACATGCGTGTATATGTATGTATGACATGCTGCCTGTTTGATGACCATATCATGTCCCCTGTGGGTTCCACTTCCAGGGCGTATCTGGTCATCTGCATAGCCCTGTGATTAGTTCTATGTGGTTTTTGGCCCTCCTGCCCTGGTCCTGTTGGCGTGACTTCGCCCTGGCAGACAGTGACAGAGCACACAGTGTGTTTTGTGGATGGTGCAATGGTGCCAGGTGTATGGGAAGATTGCCTCATGTAAACAGGCGACTGTTAATTATCACCCACAGCAGCCAAGAGAAGTAGGGGGAGGGATGGGGTGAGTACCATCTGCCCTCTGGTCCTGCCAGCTGCTCACAGCCACCCGTCCTGTCATGGAAAAGTGGTGTCTATCGTCCTCAGCTTCGGGGACTGTGTGTGAGCCAGACATCTGGGCACGACCTTCTTATGCTCACCCTATTTCCATCACAAGTCTGCTAGAAACAGACCAGATTCGGCATTACTGCCAAGGCAGAGACCAAGTCACAGCGAGCTGACGTCATCCTGGTTTTGCCACTTAAGATGAAAAATTTGTGTCAAGAAGGGAACATCCACACACACCTATTATTAAAGAGGCCCCCAGTCTTAGTAACAACCAATATGGCTGCCTATACTGCTCTTTAGGGCTTGTCACCCAGCTTTTCCAGACCTCTGAGTAACCAGTTATGTAGGGGTGACCTCTGTTCTAAAAGATATTTGGTTATGTTTCCTTAGGCCCTCGATGCTGCGCAGGACGCAAAATCCAACCCCGAGGTGAATGACCGGGTGCAGCAGCTGGAAAAAGAGGTGGCAAAGTATCGGGAAGAGGCGAGCAAGTCCCAGGCAGAGGTGGACCGGCTACTGGACATCCTCAAGGAGATGGAGAATGAGAAGAATGAGAAGGATACGAAGATCGCCGAGCTGGAGAGGTGAGGGGACAACCACCAGTATGACTGCACTGTTAACAGCCCCCACTAGAGGGCACTGTGCTCCTTCCTTACATGTAGGGCCGGTGGTCTTTTGGTAAAACTGGTGTAATTGGATCTTCGTTCTCCTCCTCACCCTCTTAGACATTTTGGGGGTAGAGGTCTGTCCGCTTTTGGAAATATGTAGGTCAATGCAAATTTCTGCACCTATGTACCTGGTTGCAACCCCGCTATTGCAGTGCATGGTCCTGCGGGCACAGGATGCAGCTCTCCATTGTAGGTACCCACATACATTCCTAGGCTCACATCACACCCTGTGTTATAAAGACTTCACCCACAGTAATAGAGCGGGTATTCCACGCACAGCAAGTTACCCCCAGGATCCAACCACTGAGACCGTGAACTCTGACCTGCCGTTCCCCCTACTGGCGAGTAGACTACCTAGCTCTCATAACCAGTGCATATCCCAGTGGTCGGAGTTGGATTCTTTCAGTAGTTACCGGCATACCCCTTTAATCGTTGTATCATGAGATGTTCTGCCATTTCCTAATAGACTTTATGTATCAATTGCTCATCCTTTTCAAGATCTCTGCTTGCTGTCAGTGGTTGGAAAGCTGAAAGCCCATCCTGACCTAATCCTTCTCACAGCAGAAGGTTTGTCACAGTTGAATCCAGCCTGGAATCCTACACATGTCCGGCACAAATCCTGATCATGTGTTACATCGTCTCATCCTCACTGAGGGTTGTCGGAATTTAGGAGTGATCCAAGTCACGGCCAGCAAGCAGAGAGGGATTGAAACCCAAAGTTGTAGGCTTCATGTAGGACACTCTCTCACCCCCAAGTGTGGTCATGTGACCAGGCCCCGCCCTCGTTAGCAGTCATTACAGTTATTGTAACCTTCTTTCTCTCCTCTCTGTCCGTGTCCATTAACTGTCTCTTTATCTAAATCTCTCATTGCTGTCTCTTTCCTGGACATGTGGCTCTGCTCAGCATGACGTCAAGGTGAGTGTGCGTCTCTCGTGTGGCGGCTTTGTCTTTAATTTGATTGGCTACAACCCTGGAGCTGTCACACAGCTTTCCTGGAGGACTGAATGGCAAATGTATTATTAGCTGGGGGGGATTTGTAAGCATAACCAGGCAGCGCAACCAATATGGCCGACTCTAGCGCTCCCATAGAGAGTGTTACTAATATGCTGTGACTCTTCCCATTCACGTGAAGCTGGGTGCGATCTCTAAAAGCCACCTTTAGTGTTTGTCGCCCAGTTTCCCAGAAGGTGTCTGTGTCAAGGGGATGTCCTGGTGTATGACTAGTATCTGGGCTTGACATGTTTGGCGCCCGCTGTAATCTCTCCCCGTGTTAGTCTTTAGGGGTCTCTGAAGGATTATTAGAGCGTGACACTTTTCCGGCTCCTGGGATTGTGTCTATTACACGTGTGAGGAGGGGACGTCGCTGAGATGTGTCAAGTCTCAGGGGATTAACACCCTGCAGTCCTGGGATGTAATTGGGGTGAGGGGCTGACAGCTGTGGGCTCAGCGGGGAAGAGTGTCATATAGTTAGGGGGGGGGGGGTTACGGGATATAACCATTTCATGGGAGTTCTTGGCTGAGTCTTGTAGTATTATGTGTCACATATAAGGGACTGGCACATTCAGATATGTATATATTTATTTATGTATATTCTGCAGCTTTTCTATAGATACATTGTATCAGTGCGGCTGAACTTTGTCTGTGTAGACCGGATACAATTGTAGCAAACCCTCACCCAGTTTGGTGGTCTCACCACGATGCAATAATACGGTGACCGGTATCCGCTGATCAAATCTGAAGATAAGGGCAGATTCCTGAGTATGGTCAAATTACCCATAATTCCTGGTCATTGGCTGTCACTTTATAATGGCCACCAGGTGAAGCAGCCACAACCCAGCAGGTTGTCAATGGGAATAGGTTGTCAGCTGGAAAAAGTACAGACTGGGAAAAAAGATGAGAACAGGTTAAGAGTTGTCAGATGCGATAAGGTTGTTAGCTGGGGGATGTCAAAGGATTGTCAGCAGGTTATAGTTTGTCAAATGGGGTTGGGCTGTCACCTGGCATCAGTGCAGATGGGGAGGAAAATGGTTGTCAGCATCAGGCAGGTTGAAGGTAGTGAGACTGGATAAGGTTGTCAGCTGGAGGTAGTACAGAGGAAGGGTTGTCAGCGGGAAGGAGGTTGTCAGTGGGATCAGGTATTCAATGGAAGGCAATTCAGGGGAAATGTGCAACGGGTTGTCGGCAGAAGGCAGAGTCTAAGGTTGTTGGCTGGAGGTAGTTCAGGGTTGTCAGCAGGAGGTGTCAAATGGGAATAGGTTGCAAGTTGTCAGTTTGGAGCAGTCCAAGAGCAATGGGAGGTTGGTCAGCCAAAGGTAGGCCAAGTCGTTGTTGGATTTTGTCAGCCAGGAGCAGTTCAGGGGAACGCAGAAGAGTTGTCAGCAGGAGGCAGATTATAGGGTGTCAGGTTGGATCAGGCAGAGAGTTGTCAGCTGGAGGCAGATTATAGGGTGTCAGGTTGGATCAGGCAGAGAGTTGTCAGCTGGAGGCAGTGCTTAGGGGATAGTCAGTGAGTTGTCTGCAGGAGGCAGTTTAGAGGTTGGTAGCTGACAACCAGAGACAGGAATTGATATTGTTGGCCAGAGATGGGCGCAGAGATTGTCAGAAGGCAGTTTTTTGGGGGGAGGGTACCTGCCAGATGTAGGTTGGGGATGGGAGTTGTCACTTGTCGGTTTTGGCGGTTGTCAGCTGGAGACAGGTTAGGCTGTAGGACATGTAGGGGTTAATGGCGAGGGTCTGTCCGCTGCCCCGTCAGCTTGTGCTGAGTTGGGCTTGTTCTGTCCTGTGTCCGGTCACTCATTGTGTCGATGCCCCCGACTCCCCTGGATGATTCTATGCATTTCAGCAAACCCATTGTATTCCTGGAGAGGGTCGCCCGCAGAGTTCAGCATTACACCCGCCGCCCCATAACCCTTTCACTGCCTCCATCCCAAAACATTGTACTCCAGTCACAGGCAGAGCTGCATTCACAATTCTTCCACCTAGCCTTAACAGAGTGTGCAGAGAGACATTGTGAATGCAGCTCTGGATGTGACTGGAGTATGAGGTAATTTAGCGGTGGTCATGTGATGGGTCAGTTTGTATGCGCCGCTCCGCCTCAGCCCGGCTATTCCTGACTCGTTATATGGCTAATTAGAGGGCTCGGCCCTGCGGGGCGGCTGCATCGGCCATGTCAGCTAAATTTTACTTGGGTTGGCCCAAACTCCCAGCCAAACGTCTATGTCCAAACCACACTGGACTGGAGTGTAACCCGTCAGCTGACTCCGGACCCCCTGAGTGCGCTGGTGCGGCCCCCGGCCCGCCACTGCTTTACTGGAAGAGTTACATAACTGGGGAAAGTATTCACACCCCTCCCTCCTGTTTTCTGGGAAAGCTAGGTGACAACCAAGATGGTCCTTGTTACATTTCTCACCCAGCTTTCCCAACTGATCAATCTGCCTACAGAGTGTAATTACTGCATTACAGGGTACTTTGCCATTCAGGGTTCTTGGAAAGCTGGGTGAAAACCAAAACTGACATAATACCTCTCACTCAGCTTTCCCAGGCTTCTAAATATTACATCTGGGTGACGACTTCTATAGAGGCTGTAAGGGTAGCGTTGTTGTTTGTCACCCAGCTTTCTTGGCATGCTGAGTTTAGGAAAGCTGAGTGACTCCGCATCGTGTGCGCTATATTAGCAGCCTCGTTGGCGATCACCCAGCTTTCCCAAGAAATTGATAGGACGCCTTAGTCTTACCACCTTTTCTTACTTCTTTTCCAGGCAAAACAAGGACCAGAATAAAAAGGTGGCGACGCTGAAACACAAGGAACAGGTGGAGAAGAAGAAGAACGCTCAGCTCCTGGAGGAGGCCAGACGCCGAGAGGACAACCTGACCGACAGCTCCCAGCAGCTGCAGGTAGAAGCCTCAGCGGCACAGAGTGTTTCAGGAGCTGGATGGAAAGGATGGGGAGTGGTCAGTGGGGACAGACTGAGACATGATGGAAGGAGTAGAGTTACCAACAGCACAGAGTGTTTCAGGAGATACCCTTTGTGTTATGTAATCAGCAAGTGGGAGTCACATTCTGACAAATGCTTAGCTTCTTTAGCAGCACAGAGTATTTCAGGAGAGGAATGTGCTGATGGTATCACTAATAATCTGGTCAGTATGTAGGGGCCACTGGGAATAAGGGAGGTGGACTTTCTTATTCTTTACCCCCCCTCTAGCCGTCGGCCCGATCCCACATGTACAAGCGGAATATTTTCATTTGGAGATGAAGAAGCGGCTTCCACTGTGAGAGGTGGGAGACGAGGAGCTTAATGAAGTCTGGCAGCCCCCTCCTCCTTCCTCCCCTCGCTCGGGGTCTGCGGTGGGCTCTGTGAACTCACTGTCCCGGAGTGGAAAATTCATCCCTCCTGGAGGACGCTACTGGCAAACCGATCCCTCTGCCTCTTCCCCCAGCGACCGCGCCAAACACGTGTGCAGTCTGGACAGGGATCGGGGCTGCGGTGTCACATTCAGTGCTGTGTTATATAATGGGGCAGGAGGGCACCAGGTGAGTCCTGGTACATTGGCACGAGGTGAGCTCTGTTCTCCTTACTACCAAGGCAGCAGCTCCAAAGCCTGAGACGGGGAAGGTCACAGAACGTTCCATTGGGTTCCGGATTAAAGGAAGTCCACAACGTACATTAAAGGAAGCTTCCTTCCAAGTCCTGGTATTCTGGATTGTAGGACGTTTGTCCACTGTCATGTTCTGGAGTAAAGGACTTTTGGGTTATAATTCTGGAATTACCCAAAATATCAAATCCTGGATTAAAGGAAGTTTTACATATAGAGTATCAAATGGGATTAGGAATCAGAAATATTCCTGTACAGATTGAGGCGCTCGGGTCCGCTCTGACGTCGGCGCCTGTGGCCATATATAACCGCTCTCTCTCTCTCTCTCTATATATATATATATAGATTTATATCTCAGATGCCGGTGCCAGCAGGTTTTGGGTTTGGGGTCAGTTCACAGAAAACCCAGTTTTAGAAATTTTCTGGTCTCCGTGGTTTTTGGCCGGAATTAATAGAACACAATTTGTAAGACCTCGGAAAATAAGATCAGCATGTTCCCGCGGAGACCATCTGCACGTCCCTCCCGCCATATAAATACCCTCACCGCACACTCCCTGCTCTGTGCTGCCCGAGGAGGGGGCGAGGTGAAACATCCTCAATCCGCAAAACCCAAAGATGGCGGCTCGGAAGTTACGCACGGGGTGACGCATTCGTCCATTGCGGTCGGCGGCTCCAATCCAGGATCAAATTACTAAATTACAAAAAAAATAACAATTTGTGACTTTTTTTTTTTTTTAAAAAAAAAATTTTTGTTGAGTTTTGTTTGTGGAAGAATTCCTGGAGACACTTTGAGGTTTCTGCCTCTTTCTTGAAGGTCTCGTTGCTTGTCAGAAATATTTCAGGAACATCCCTGAAGCCTTTTCCTCCGAGCGTCTGGCGGAGGGCAGTGACAGAGACTCCATTCACTGAGACCGACGCGAGAGAGACGGATTAGGGCCCCTGAAAAATGTCTCCAATTAGTCAGCGGGGGCTCTCTGCGTGCCCTCTCTAAGAGCCTGTGATTTAGGTGCTTGGCCTCTGCGTCTCAGGTTGTTGTGTTTGGAAGGATGAATTCGGGTTCCCCGGGGGATGGTGGTTTTGGAGACACGCCATGGAGCTCACTGAGGGACCCGCAGGCGGCCATCTTGATTCACAGGGCTGGCTTGGGGCCAAGGTGTCCGGCACAGGGTTTGTGGTTTGGGCCATCTCCAGCTCACCCAGCCTGTTTACGTTGGACAAACACAGCAGTTTACTGGACGGGTCTTGTTCGGAGCCGCTGGCCAGGAAGTCGCAGGATGAATGCTGCTGCCATGGCCTGCGAGACCGTCACCACGAGACAGCGGCTCACATGACATCATAACGGATCAATGCTATAATGCTTGAGAGGAGACAGTCTGAGACTGAGCAGACACTGCCAATGTTTATTCCCAGGCTTCATGAAAAGATAATAAAAAATTCAGGGTCTCTGCTATGACTGCGCCCAGAGGCTGATCGTCCTGGGATCTCTGCTTGCTGTGACTGCGCCCAGAGGCTGATCGTCCTGGGATCTCTGCTTGCTGTGATCATACCCAAAGGTCTGACCTGATCACCTCTCACTATAGTGATGCTGATACATTGTATCTAAGCCATCAGCTGTATGATACGTTGTATGATTTGTTTGGATACTCTAACCTCTCAGGGCGTTGGAGGTAAAAACCATCAAATATCTGTTTATGGAGGCAGATCTCAAGACTTTAGAAAAGGAAACTGGAGTTGCCCTTTCAGGCTGGACACAGGTGGTCTGATGCCTGCTTTTAGGGTCTCATTTTGCAGCCCCTCCCCCAGGCTGTCTGTCTGTCTGATGATTGGCTGGGGTCCCTGGATCCTGCAGCTCGTCGCTCTCTGTTTCTGGCAGGGGGCACTTACTTTGTAAGATTATGATCTGAGGCTTTCTGCGGTGCTGGATCATGTCAAGCAGATTAATGGGAGCGATGACAGAAGAAAAGAAAAACCCGCAGCACGGTGGACTGAACCAAACAATAGAGCGATGGGGGGAGCAGCTCTCATATGGTACACAGAGCTTGAGCAATTTCTTTTTTTTTTTTTTTTTTTTTAGAAGATTTTCGGATGTTCCCTCACCCCAAAGTATACAAAATGACAAAAAATTCAGCAGTTTTCTAATGAATTCTGACAGCTGAGGATTTGCTACAGTTGTATCCAGTCTGGATAATCCTGTGTGAGCTCCGGTCCTGATAGTTTGTTACAATGTATCAGTCCACATTGTGTTTGTGTCTAGACTGGATACATTGTTTAGGATTAGGGCCGGGCTTCAGCCTTCGGATGTTCACATTCACTGACAGCAATCCCAGATCTTAAGAACGGTAAAGAACGGATGACCAGTCTATCAGAAAGTTGCAAAACTTAACGTTTTTACAATTCTGACCGTAATTTGAGACTGGTATCAAATACAAGGACATGAAGCACATACTACATAAATATGTGCCCCCCACTGGTTTCTGTTGAAGCTCTTGGCCAATCAGAAGTGCCCTAGAAGGATCATGTGACAAGTTTATAGGGCGCACATTTTGGAGGGGTGTTGCAGCTAATCCATGGCCTCTGACCCCCAGCTCCTCCACTTGGTTCCATCCCAGAAAATCCATGTTGTCTGGTGGATCTCGCAGAACAACCTCCAACGACTTACAAGACGACCCCTGAGCTTATTACTTAAACATGTTCCTCGGCGCCCCTTTCAGCTCGGGGTGCCAAGAGAGACTTCCTGAAGATCCAGCTCCATTTCATCCCGCCCTTCTGTAGGTGAACATCAAACATTCGTATTTCCTGAGCCGAAGAGCCGCAAAAAACCCCAAGACTTAACACAAACCATTTCCGTGTAATAATAAGAGACGGACCCTCCGTGTAACACAATCCCCCCGGCCTCGCTCCTGAGAAATCCACTTCATACCGGCATCTGGAATTGATTTATCTCCCCTGTGCCGGGGTCCCAGCCAGATCCAACCATTGGCATTGAAGTGATGGTTCCCTTGTATGACATCCATATAGTCTGCAGAGCTTGCAATGGTATTGCCATGGTCAGTGCCACATTGGGATGTGGACAAGGATGCCAACCAACCACGGATGATGGCAGTAGGTGGGTGGGATTGGGGACCTCAGGTATTGATTTTAGGTCCTTTTAAATTCTTATTTCGCACAATGTCTTAACTCTTTAACTCTTGCTTCACTAACTGAGACGTTTCTTAACGTTTTACTAACCCCCTGCTCTGCACCGGCTGCTATTACTACTCTACGACTACTACTACACCCCTGCTCTCCATTGAGTCTTCCCATCACTGACTGCTAGCTCTTTAACGCTATGGCTGACCCTGCACTATTCTCCGGCCGGCCGCCATCTTTGTGCAGGACGCCGTCTTTGATTTTCACCACTTGTCTTCTGCCACTAACCTCCTGCTTCTCCCAGACACCTCTGGCTGATGGTTTCCTTTCTGCTGAGGTCTCTTTGGCCTTGTGCCTCACAGTCTGCCATTACTCTTTGCAGGACGTCATGCGCCAAAAGGACGATCGCATCGAAGAGCTGGAAGAGGCTCTGCGCGAAAGCGTGCAGATCACTGCCGAGCGAGAAATGGTGCTGGCCCAAGAAGAGTCTGCAAGGACCAACTATCAGAAGCAGGTCAGACCCCGGGGCCCAGGATTGTGCATCCGCTTACTGCAGACTTATCCCCCTCAAAATCAGCAAAGTTCTCAATTTATGTTACTGTCATTCTGGTATCCTTTTCATGAACCAGGAGGAGCAGGATGAACAGCACTATAGCTCCTCCTTCACGGACAGGGTGCAGCTCTATAGCATAGATAGAGTGTAGTAAATGGGGGTGGGTGCTGTTATATACATTAGACGGTCAAGTGATGACTTAGGAGACGGCATGTAAGTAATGTGTATGTGACTTCTGCATAGGCAACTGAGATTGGATCATATATTCTATCCTCCAGTCACAACCAAAGCTGCAGTTAGTCATCTGCGTACTATCACTACATTGGGATTGTTATTTACTACTGTGGTGTCCAGCTGTCGATAAACTACAACTCCCAACGTGCCGGCCGATCTTGTGTCCGAGAAGATGTTCACTTGGTTGTCTTGTGAGATGAATGAATGTCCTGATGTCTTAAGGAGCTGCCTCAGTGGGAAGATGTCATGGATAGGTCTTACAGAAGATGTGATAGGAAGGGACAACCTGACTAGGCAGGTCCACAGCTTTGGATGTTCAGCTCTGTAGTAAAGCATTGCTTGGCTCAGTGGGTAAGTGTCCTGATATCTCTATCAAGATTTAGCTTGGTTAGTAGGCAGAGCATAGTCAGAATGATAACGACAGGCGGCTCTTTACACTGCATATTGGAGATGTGGCTCAGTAGGACTGTGCCAGGTATGTGTGTGGCTCAGTGGGAGCGTGATCTTAGCTCAGTAAGAGGCCAATTCTACTGGTTGGTGAGGAAGTGTGTGACTCAGTGGGAAAGGAAGATGTTTTTGTGTCCTTCACTTTGTAGCACAGTAAAGGGATCTGATATTTAGTAAGGGACAGTGTGTTACTCAGTGGGTAAGTGCTCATATTAGTTCATTATGAGGGTTTGATATACAAGATGATATAGAGTCAGTGTGTGGCCCAGTAGGAACAGGTTCTTGTGTCCATTGGGTTGGTGATGAATTATGGTATGGCTCAGTGGTAACATGACCCTCTGTCTATTAGGTTAGCTCCATTAGTGTGTGGCTCAGTGGCGAGGTGCTCTTGTATCTGTGACATTAGCTCCATTGCACGGTTTGCTGATGAAGTAGTGTATGGATCAGTGAGAACGTATCCTTGTGTCCATTATATTAGAATAGATCGGTCTGGATACAATGTGTCACTTAGTGGTAACTTGGCCATTACTTTTAACTCCACTGCCCAAGTTGTCTAGAAGTTTTTTGTGACTCAGTGGGAAGATGCGCCATCAGGATGTGTGTACTTCCAGCATGACACTGTGCCTGTATAACCGCATGCTTCCCTCCTCTCTTGTGTCTCTCTCTGCCTTTCTGAAGCTGTCTTGTGAAGTCCCGCATGACGCCGCTCATCCTGCCTTTAAATGGTGCAAGGTATAGTGAGCACCCCGCTCTGTCTGCCATGACCTTCCTCTCTGGACCCCTTCACCCTGTGCCATAGTGACCCCTAGACTATTCCCAGACCCACAGCCCTAATCATTCTCCCTCTGTCTTACAGTAAAGTTATAACATTCACTGTCACAGCAGGCTGTAAAGTAAGATGCTTTCCCTATGGTTTATCTTGTTCTGTTGACCTCTAGTGGACAAAAAGAACATTACCATATATCACACATCAAAGTAACGTACAGCCTAATGTTAGTGTTCCCCTTTAAATGCTGTTAATAGTTGTCACTCTCATAAATAATAAGTTTGGACAGGGCCCGGCAGTCACCCTCACCCCAACCCTGTGCCTCATACCTCATGCCAGCCGTGTCTGTTGTAGACGGGAGATATCTCTTACTTAATTAAACAGTTGCTGAGGCAGAACCGGTTGGTCTGTGACCGGGAGACGTACAGTATTGTGGTGTCCCGTCAACTTGGCAGGTCTTCACGTCAGTGCCCCCACATGGCACATTGATATGGACTGCTCAGGTGTAGTATCCCCCCACAATCACAATGAAGGTGGCCATTTACTGCCTGAGGGGGACTTGTCAGTTCATTTTAAGCTGGTGACCTGAGGAGGCATAAGGCACGCACTACCTCCAGTACCTCATGTTCTCCCACAGTCACTAGTTTCATGATGCCTACGTCGCCACCATGAGATCAGGCCACAGCTGGTAGGAGCCAACCAATAATAAGTCACAGGCTACCTGCCGCTCTCCAGTTACCTTGGCCGCCTTCCCTTTCCTGTTGGCAAGGGGATCCGGCGCGGTGACGGATGTGATTTGTATTAATAATAAGATGGTCCAGATTACATGGTAAGTTCATCCCGCGCCGGTTTATTTATTCGTCTCGTTAATCGCGGGTTAACCATTTATTAATTAGACGCCTCTGTCAATCGTCTGTGACAGTGGTCACATTGTAGATGAGATCATTACATCAGCAGGGGGCGCCGAATCTGTGACCCTTTCCCTTTAACCACTGAGCATGAAAATTAACCGTTAACCCTTTATGCCCCCCACCCCCACTCCCTCCAGTTAATCATTACCCCGTCTTCTCATGCAGGACGAATGCTTAACCTAATCCCTTTATGAGTAAGAGGGGCCGCTGACGGGGGTGCCTAAAGTATCCCCAAAGTTTGATAACATGGTTCCTCACTCATGAAGTAAACTCTCTTCCTCCGCATACGTTTTTAGCATCTTCCGAGAAGCGGGTGGTTTTCTTCAGACTTTCCAGCTACTGCCAGTGCCGTCACCTTATTCGACCTTTAAAGAAGGCGTTTTACGACACCGCGCGGGGTCACAATCATTTCTATCTACGGACGTTGCTTCAGGGTGACGTCCTGCTGGGGACTGTAGTACTGCTCCAGCAATCATGGTTGTGTTATGAAAAGTTCTGGAACTTTCTGTTGCGCTTTGTTGCAACTTGTCATAGTTTGCAAGTCCTCTGCTTGCTGTCAGCCACTGGGAACCTGACACTGGAGAGCGCTGATACACTGTAACAAACCTGCGGATGGAAACTAAAATGTTTGCATTGACTGCCACTGACTTTGTGCTTTGTAACTGAGTACACTAGGCTTTTGGCTCTGCTACATCCACACCTAAGTGCCCTGGGGTTAGACGCAGTCCTGTGTAAATCTGCACATAACAGATTGTCATATCACTGCGTTTTTTTATGTATATTTTTAAATTTTTATAATTTATATATATTATTCCTTTTTTTTTTTTTTTTTTTTTTTAAATCTGACATTATTGTAATGTAATTTGTTGGATTGATCTAAATTGGTGTCATTCGCTCCTCCTGTAGTCAGTGCCCTCTTTGCTGTGGGTTCACCATGATGATCGGGGTTCTCCCTGCGCAGCCTCGCCCCTCCTGTAGTCAGTGCCCTCTTTGCTGTGGCTTCACCATGATGATCGGGATTCTCCCTGCGCAGCCTCGCCCCTCCTGTAGTCAGTGCCCTCTTTGCTGTGGCTTCACCATGATGATCGGGATTCTCCCTGCGCAGCCTCGCCCCTCCTGTAGTCAGTGCCCTCTTTGCTGTCACCTCACCATGATGATCGGGGTTCTCCCTGCGCAGCCTCGCCCCTCCTGTAGTCAGTGCCCTCTTTGCTGTCACCTCACCATGATGATCGGGGTTCTCCCTGCGCAGCCTCGCCCCTTCTGTAGTCAGTGCCCTCTTTGCTGTCGCCTCACCATGATGATCGGGGTTCTCCCCGCACAGCCTCGCCCCTCCTGTAGTCAGTGCCCTCTTTGCTGTCGCCTCACCATGATGATCGGGGTTCTCCCCACACAGCCTCGCTCCACCTGATGTCCTCCCCAATTACATGCTTTAGGTCAGAGCAGAGCGCAGGTGAGCGGAGCGGACAGACAGCACTCTGTTCCCAGAGTTCCCCCTCATCCTTATTATCCCACCATAACACATGATAGGTAAATGACGGGCGCTGCTCGCGGAAAAGTCGATCGGCCTCATGAAAAGAAGACAAGCGCTCCCAATGTGCTGACTGATCCGGCATTCACTGGCTGACCTTGGCTGCTATATCCTGAGTCCTCTCTAATTATAATTAGCTGGTAATCAGAGGGTCATTATGGAGGCTGTGAAACCCCCTCTTGTTCTGCCGGCACACAGCCAGGGGGTTCCTTAAAGAAACAGAGCAGTCGCACAGGGGCAGCCATCTCTGCAATGGAGGCTTTTTCCTTTAAAAGGCTAAAACTTACGTTTAGCCTAAAATGTTATCTGGTGGGGGGGGGGGATATACAGTATGGCTGGTATAGCTGGTATTTACCCATGCAATAGATTATATCCTGTCCATGTGCAGCATCCCTGTAAGCCACCCCCTCCCCCTCTAGTTCTGACTGGGTGCAGGTGCAGCAGTTTCTCCTGTCTATGAACCCCATCTCTGCGCTCGGCTTCTTTAGTCGGTGACTATATTCTCATGTGTGTCTCTCTCAGGTGGAGGAGTTGATGATGGCCATGGAAAAGGTGAAACAGGAACTGGAGTCCATGAAGGCCAAACTATCGTCCACCCAGCAGTCACTAGCCGAGAAGGAGATTCATCTGACCAGTCTGCGTGCCGAGCGGCGCAAGCACCTGGAGGAGGTCCTGGAGATGAAGTAAGAGCCGCCTGCCCTCTGCTTGCTGTCATTGTATACGTTTAGGGGGTCCTGCAGCAGCTGAAGGTTTGTTACGATTGTGACAGACCCTCAGCTGTGAGAAGTTTTATTTGTGGGTGCAGTTTTGACCTCTGAATGTAAAATTACGTTCACTTTTGCTCCAGAGTCTCCGCTGAGGTTCGGTGGAGGAAAAAGTCGAACATGTGGGACCTTTTCATCCGCTGATCTCAGTGGTCAGTGAGGTGCACTGCTCTGTTGTTCTGGTTCTCTGACAAATTCGGACAACAGAGAGGGAGCACTAGTGTGAACCTAATGTAAACTGTGAAGGTTTAGTCACTGACCGCTAGCAGAGGATTTCAGACACTGGATGTGAAAGTCTATTAGAGATGTAAATTGATCCATGTTGACATGAGACGCTTCACACCTCATACCTCCCTGCAGTGATGTGTGGTATTTCTCCTCTGTCAGCTGCTAAGGGGCTGGGGGGCCCGGGGTTAATACTTCTGACGCCTGACACAAGTTTGCTCACTGCTAATTACGAGTTATTAGACGACTGTCCACCACATATACAGCGGCAGCTGCTCCGAGAACAACCGGAACTGCAACATTTATTGGTTTCTTTCCTTGTAATACTGTCCTTGGGGCGCTGACCTCTGACTGCAGGAGGAAGAAGTGCTCTGACCTTATGACACTGCGGTCAGCGAGGACCCCCCCTCCCCCCCCCCAGATCTTCCGGCCTGGATGTAAGAATTATACACAGACGTAAATTGGCTGCTTTTTAAAGGTGCACACCATCCTATTTGTTAAAGTAACCAGAGCTAGAACTACTAATCCCATCATTGTTGTGGCTGAACAGAACCTACTATCTGCATTCAGACACGTTTCAGGTGTAACTTCTCTGGTTCATCAGAGGCTGAGATGTTTGTCTGCTCATACTTTACACTGCAGCGCTGCTCATTCAGATCAAGTGTGGAACACTAATATTTGCTAAAACAGCAGTGAAAACCTATTATATATTATAGATCCTCTGTTAAATCCAGAGCTGCGCTCACTATTCTGCTGGTACAGTCACTGTGTACATACATTACATTACTTATCCTGTATTATACTCCAGAGCTGCGCTCACTATTCTGCTGGTACAGTCACTGTGTACGTACATTGCATTACTTATCCTGTATTATACTCCAGAGCTGCGCTCACTGTTCTGCTGGTACAGTCACTGTGTACATACATTACATTACTTAACCTGTATTATACCCCAGAGCTGCGCTCACTATTCTGCTGGTACAGTTACTGTGTACATACATTACATTACTTATCCTGTATTATACTCCAGAGCTGCGCTCACTATTCTGCTAGTGCAGTCACTGTGTACATACATTACATTACTTATCCTGTATTATACTCCAGAGCTGGGCTCACTATTCTGCTGGTACAGTCACTGTGTACATACATTACATTACTTATCCTGTATTATACTCCAGAGCTGCGCTCACTATTCTGCTGGTACAGTCACTGTGTACGTACATTGCATTACTTATCCTGTATTATACTCCAGAGCTGCGCTCACTGTTCTGCTGGTACAGTCACTGTGTACATACATTACATTACTTAACCTGTATTATACCCCAGAGCTGCGCTCACTATTCTGCTGGTGCAGTCACTGTGTACATACATTACATTACTTATCCTGTATTATACTCCAGAGCTGCGCTCACTATTCTGCTGGTACAGTTACTGTGTACATACATTACATTACTTATCCTGTATTATACTCCAGAGCTGCGCTCACTATTCTGCTGGTACAGTCACTGTGTACATACATTACATTACTTAACCTGTATTATACTCCAGAACTGCGCTCACTATTCTGCTAGTGCAGTCACTGTGTACATACATTACATTACTTATCCTGTATTATACTCCAGAGCTGTGCTCACTATTCTGCTGGTGCAGTCACTGTGTACATACATTACATTACTTATCCTGGATTATACTCCAGAGCTGCGCTCACTATTCTGCTGGTACAGTCACTGTGTACATACATTACATTACTTATCCTGTATTATACTCCAGAGCTGCGCTCACTATTCTGCTGGTACAGTCACTGTGTACATACATTACATTACTTATCCTGTATTATACTCCAGAGCTGCGCTCACTATTCTGCTGGTACAGTCACTGTGTACATACATTACATTACTTATCCTGTATTATACTCCAGAGCTGCGCTCACTATTCTGCTGGTGCAGTCACTGTGTACATACATTACATTGTTTATTCTGTATATTATTCCGGAGCTGCGCTCACTATTCTGCTGGGAAACTTCAGCTCTGAATCCAGCTGTATTGTGAGTGCAGCTCTGGAGCATTTGGATGTTTCTCCCATACTGAATGGCACCATTATTATAACACTTAGACACTTTCTGTCTACGTGAATTTCTACAATGTGGCTGCGTGTATTTGGCGACCTTGTTTTCATTGAGGCTTCCATGGGTATAAAAGTTGTCAGTTTTGGGGTAATGATATTTTCACACCTGTCCTGCGCCTTTCCATTTCGGTGTTACCAGCAGAGGCCGCCGCACGTCACAGTCGCTGCCGCTCGCCATCCGCGCATTCCTCCGGCACAAAGAGCAATTCTCTTTTTTTGTGACCCTCGAGGAGGCAGAATCCACCCGTCAGTGTAAAAATGTAATCGCTTACGTGGCAAATGAGGCGTGAAAAGAGTTTGGCAGCGGCGAGGAAGTGGGAGCCAGGGCCCCCCACAGCCCCCCGAACCTCTCGCAGCCCCCCCCCCGACCCCAGGAGGAAAGCGACACTGGGTCAGGATTAATCAGCGGCACAATAATAGAAAACACAATCCCTAATCCTGCCGCTCCTCACAAAGGGACGATTGTGCCGACCTGAAAGAAACGGGGGAGGGGGGTGCAGGTTGTAGGTATTAGACACCAGGACCATCGGGGTAGCCCCTCCTCCAGGCGCCATTAACCCCTCACAGTCAGAACGCCAAGGGTTAAGTGCGATACTTCACGCATTCAAGAGGCTGCCTGCAGACCGCAGGGTCCTAGTGCCGCTGCTCCCACATTCCAGCAGGTGCATCGATCATATAAGAGGACTAGAAATCCCACAATGACCCCACACCAGGAGCAATATAGTGACAAAATTCTTACCCAGCTTTCCTGAGACCTTATGTATGTAAGGCAGACATATGCCCCTAAGCATTGCAGATTTACAGCTCTGGAAAGATGGGTTACATCATTGACTGATGTGGTACAGGGTTCTAGAGAGCTGAGTAGCAACCACTGTGGCCCAGCTTTTCTAAGTGCAGAATGGTAAGTGTGTTAGTCAGACATGTATTCATAACCTATGCAATTCACCTTTCAAGGTTCTGGGAAAGTTGTGTTACAACTGCTTTCTATGTTAAGGCTTAGTAAGGGGGTGGGTCCTTATGCTGGGGTGACCCTGGACTTTGCTGATGTTAGTCAGGCGCCACCTTGTGATCATGGCTGTACATACACAACACCAGTACACGTATGTTTGTTTCATGAGGTCACATATATGGCAGGGTAGTCGGGGGGGGGGGGGGGGCGCTGTGTGACATTCAGGTGACAGCCCAGACCCCAGATATACATAGAGCTCTCTGTTACCTCCCATCAGCTGAGGCCCCTCATACCTCCTGTCAGAGGAGGGGCTCAAACCCATCTGTATATGGGAAAGATGGATGTCTAGTATAACCAGTATAGAAAGATCTCTGCTGAGGTTGGTTCATTGATCAGGATTCTCAGGAAGTTTGGTGATGGCCATATTAATTGTCACCCATCTTTTCTGGAAACTGATAAATCGCTATATTATTTAATAATGACGGCGCAGTGTTACATAAACCCCAAGAAGTCTGCGCTGAGCCTGTAATTGGAGTGATTTGCTTTTTAACCCCTGCAGGGCAGGATGACCGTGCAGGCAAATCTGGGGTGAAAGGTCGCCTAACAATCAGTGGAGCAAAACCCATAATTAATTGTCACCAGCAACAGAGGCAAATATGGCCAAAGACTGCAAGATGTCATCTGCTCCCATCCTGGATATACTGTGCACAGTACCACTTCTATAGTCTGGTACATATGGACAGTGTACAGTACCACTTCTATAGTCTGGTACATATGGACAGTGCACAGTACCACTTCTATAGTCTGGTACATATGGACAGTGCACAGTACCACTTCTATAGTCCGGTACATATGGACAGTGCACAGTACCACTTCTATAGTCCTGTATATATGGACAGTGCACAGTACTACTTCTCTTCTCCTGTATATATGGACAGTGCACAGTACCACTTCTATAGTCCGGTACATATGGACAGTGCACAGTACCACTTCTATAGTCCTGTATATATGGACAGTGCACAGTACTACTTCTCTTCTCCTGTATATATGGACAGTGCACAGTACTACTTCTCTTCTCCTGTATATATGGACAGTGCACAGTACTACTTCTCTTCTCCTGTATATATGGACAGTGCACAGTACCACTTCTATAGTCCTGTATGTATGGACAGTGCACAGTACTACTTCTCTTCTCCTGTATATATGGACAGTGCACAGTACCACTTCTCTTCTCCTGTATATATGGACAGTGCACAGTACCACTTCTCTTGTTCTGTATATATAAACAGTGCACAGTACTACTTCTCCTCTCCTGTATATATGGACAGTGCACAGTACTACTTCTCTTGTTCTGTATATATAAACAGTGCACAGTACTACTTCTCCTCTCCTGTATATATGGACAGTGCACAGTACTACTTCTCTTGTTCTGTATATATAAACAGTACACAGTACTACTTCTCCTCTCCTGTATATATGGACAGTGCACAGTACTACTTCTCTTGTCCTGTATATATAAACAGTGCACAGTACTACTTCTCCTCTCCTGTATATATGGACAGTGCACAGTACCACTTCTCTTGTATATATGGACAGTGCACAGTACCACTTCTCTTGTATATACGGACAGTGCACAGTACCACTTCTCCTTTATATATGCACAGTGCACAGTACTACTTCTCTTGCCGTTATTGTGGGGGGGGGGTGCTGCACCTCTATATCTGGGCTGTACATTACTGTGGTAGTGGTCTCTGTGTCTCGCAGACCTTTGTTCCCCGGCAGTAGCCATGTGATGCTACAGACTGCACAGTGACCCCCCACCCCCTCCCGCCTGGTCAGGGTCAGTCAGCTGGGGGCTGAGGATTAATGTGCTGGATTCTGGGACCCGACCACTGAAGCATCACTTTCTGCTCATGTCAGGCCTGGAATGCAGAGGAGGGGGGCGGCCCAGAAGTGGGGGCTCCCAGGAATAACAGCAGGGGTCTCGCATGATACAGGGCGGTATATACCTGCTAGACCCTGCTATGTGCCAGGTAGACAGGAGGAATGACAGAGCATCAGGAAGATTTAGGCCTGGGGGGGCGGGATCTGTGTGCATGAACCTCCACTACTATGTATAAATAGTATCTATAATGGGGCTGCCCTTGTATCACAGCAGCACAGAGGGTTTCAAGAGATGGATGTGCTGATCTTGTCGGAGGTCAGAATGAGAAGGATATAGTAGAAAGTGCAGGGTTCCCCAGCGATGCAGAGTATTTCAGGAGAGGAATATGCTGATCTTGGGAAGGAATGAAGACAGAAACCTCTCACAGCACAGAGTATTTCAGGAGAATACTGGACTGATCTTGAGAAAATTTACAGACCAAGGTCTTTCCCAGCAGCACAGAGTATTTAAAAGAGGAGAGTGCTTATCTTATTGGAGGGGTGGGAGCAAACTGCATCATTTGGTAGCACAGAGTATTTCAGGAGAGGACTGTGATGATCTTATGGGAGAACTTGAAGCAGCAGAGACGTGTTTGGTTGGGATGATGGATGGAGCAGGGTCCACAGCAGCACAGAGTTTTTCAGGAGTACACAGGACAGTGTGTCTTCTGCTTGTCACACCAGGTGGGTGGTGAGCCCGATCCCCGCTGACTCTAGGGCCTGTTCACACTCCTCCTGCGGAGGTCAGACCCCACTTAACATAGTTTATTTTCCACTCCTCAGCCCTTATTTTAGACTCTTGATATGCCGCCTGTCTGCTCCCCCTCCCCCATCAGTCTGCCCTGCTATGTAATCTTCCCACAATGAGATATGGGGTCTGGAGCTTGTCTGCTCTGCATGTGGGAAAGCTGGGTGGCCATACTACTTGTCACCCAGCGAAGGAAAATGTGCAAAATGTACAGGCCTGCGATCTCTGAAGAAGATAAGATGTAAAACAGAATGCAGCTTAGGACATCTTGTGGTCATTTTTCATGGTACCATAGCCACTGGGGGGCAGTGTTTAAAGAGATGTATATGTGATGTCTGGAGACGGACACTCACCTCTCTGCGCTTCTCTCCTCACAGACAGGAAGCCTTGCTTGCCGCCATTAGCGAGAAAGATGCAAACATTGCGCTGCTTGAATTGTCCTCATCTCGTAAGAAGAAGACGCAGGAGGAAGTGGCATCGCTGAAGCGGGAGAAGGACCGGCTAGTGCAGCAGCTCAAACAGCAGGTAAGACGTGGCCCGGCATGTCACAGGCTGAGTCTGCAAGGAAGAAGAAAAAACATGGTGAATCCTTTATGTTCTACAAATTAGGTTTTATACTCTAGTTACATCCAAAGCTGCACTGCACCAGTGACATTGTTCTAGCTGAGCTGTTGGGTCACGTCACTGCACAGACTGTTCTGTAGTCAAGCAGCAGAAAAAAGGTTGCAGCTTTGGGTGTGAATGGAGCATGTGAATTTTCACATAACGGCTTGCGATTTCATTGACTGTTAGCCCAACATCTAGCAGAGCTTGGTGAAATTCTCCATGATCTCTACTCCATGATTCAGTTATTTCGGGGCTGACATACGTGGGGGCAGCAGAGCTGACACTTCACACATTAGCAGCCGCCTGGACACGCAGTCACCTCCTCTGTCCGCAGCCCCCGGGGAGGCAGTCTATAAATCAGGGCCCTGGCAGGCAATGTAATGCTGAGATGATGGGTGTGACACTCCACAGACTGGGGGATGACATCAGATGGAAGCTCTCCCAGCCGCTTCTCACTGCCCCTTACATGTCTAGAGCGGTACAATCCATCTCTACATGTATGTAGCTATACAAGCTCCGCCCACAACATGCGGCATCTTTATGTACATAAGTGCAGGTGATATCGCACCCCCACAACAATCTCATCCCTCCCATATGGTACTTTCTGCATAAGCCAGTGTTATGTCACCATACCGCCATATGGGCTGGACCACTGGCAGTCTCTGGAGAGGGGTGCGAGGACGCCTGCTGTGCCTGCTTTATATCACACCCTGTCAGACGCCGCAGACCCTGGAAGGATTCACATTTTCCTGTTGTGAATTTCCAGATGAATCATATCAGTGATGGACGCACGCGCCACTTATATCCCCTTCCCCCATCTGCGGCAATCTTTGAAGGTGAAGGCCATGACCGGAAGTGCTGGAACTTGTAGTTCCTCCTCCTCCATTTGCACCTCAGGTTCAGCAAAGCACCTGTACAACTTTTGTAGATAGAGTTACAATACTCTGCTCTCCTAGCTTCCTGAATGGCGCAGAGTAGGCTGCATGCCCCCCTTCCTCCTTTCTTCATGGTGCAGATGTTACATCCTTGTCCTCTTCCCGGTGATGTTGTTTCTGTCCTCAGCGCCAGACACTTCCCCAAACCTCCGTCACCTGCTGCTTGCCCCCCATCTCTGAGCCGCTGTCTTGCCAAGTACAGATCTCGAGGTTTTCCGCCTCTTGGTGGGTGGGGGGGGGGGGGGGGGGGCGTCCTTCCGACACACATGAAGAACACAAACCTCGGCAACTCTTCCTACAATAATAACGGACTCCCGGAAAGCTGAGTGAGGGTTGTTTTGTTGGTCACCCAGCTTTCACAGGAGCAGATACATAAAAGAATGAGAGGGATATTAGAAGAGGACTTCGGGGTTTATGGTAGGGATGTTCTCTCTCACTTTGGGGAATGTTCATTTAAGTGTCAGTCTGGAATGTGGCGTCCGATGGCGGCCATAATCGTCAGCTCCTCAGCCCGCTGGCCCAACTTCCCATGGACTCTGACATCCAATAACAGTCACTCAATCATAAATTCTTCCATCCAGACGTGGAAAAGAATAAATAATCCGGAAAGAAGCTGCAGATTATAGAAGTTACATAATAACCCAGGAATGAGGGGAATCAGCGAAACCCCCCCCCCTTCCCTTAAAGAGACTGTGCCGGATTCCTGACATTGCCCGTCCAATACCTGTAGCGCCATCTCCGCATGTCCCGCTCCTGCCATCAATCACATTGTGTTCTGCCTGACAGGCGACAACTCCTCCAGAATAGCAGAGATTCCTCCTAGCCAGGAAGGCAAATAATGTGACTGATGGAGGCAACTGTACAGGGACAGAATAGTGAGCGCAGCTCTGGGGTATAATACAGGATAAGTAATGTAATGTATGTACACAGTGACTGTACCAGCAGAATAGTGAGCGCAGCTCTGGAGTATAATACAGGATAAGTAATGTAATGTATGTACACAGTGACTGTACCAGGAGAATAGTGAGCGCAGCTCTGGAGTATAATACAGGATAAGTAATGTAATGTATGTACACAGTGACTGTACCAGGAGAATAGTGAGCGCAGCTCTGGAGTATCATACAGGATAAGTAATGTAATGTATGTACACAGTGACTGTACCAGGAGAATAGTGAGCGCAGCTCTGGAGTATAATACAGGATAAGTAATGTAATGTATGTACACAGTGACCATCTTTCCATCTCTGCTCTGTAGTGCCTCCCATAAGACAGGATATTCTCCCCTAGCTGTGGTACCTTTTTCCTTTTCTATGGCTTCCCTGCTCGCTTTGTCTTTGGCTGCGGCGCCCTATTACTTATTCTTTGTCAGTGTCTCCCCCCTCCAGCTCATGAACACTTGGGGGTGTCCGGCTCTCCTTGGGAACTTTGCATTGTTTCCTGTTTTCAGTCCATTGTGCATCTTGACCGTGAAGTTGAAATAGTTTAGACTCTGAGTAATATTTACCCTGCCCCCGGGGGTCACATTGCTGTGTCAGCAGCCCCCTGACTGTGAGCGGCACATCTGTGCATGTATTGCTCTGATGTCCCTCCTATGTGTACAGCTGTTAACCCTTGTACTTGTTGTGGCTGGGTGACCCCTTTAGTGTAATTTTTTTTTTTTGGGGGGGGATTATAGTAGTATGGGATGTACTGCTGAGAGACTGTGCTGTTAACTCTTTGTGTGTAGCATCCAGCCTCAGGTGCGCTCGGCTCTCCCTTACTCCACATTGTAGCACTTTAAGCTGATATTCCTTGAATGATTGTAGAAAAGCTGGGTGACCACTGTAATGGCAGCCATATTCACAGTCACCCAGCTGTTCCAGGAGCAGATATCACTGCGTTTCCTGACACTTGTGTTCTATCTGATGTTTTATGTCACAGACACAGAACAGAATGAAACTCATGGCGGACAATTACGAAGCCGATCACCTAAAGACGTCTGCCCAGTCCAACCAAACCAACCACAAGCCCTCCCCGGATCAGGTAAGTCGCTTGCGTTCAACCCAATAGGCTAGAGTGATTTGTATGAAATCTATTGGTATTGACACCCCAAAACTCTCACACTTGCGTATTGAGGTATCAATATTAAATGAACCAGAAGATGTGACCATGAACAATCTGCTTCCAATTGTATAGGTCAGGATGGAGAGTCCTGTAGGGCCCCCCCGAGTCATATGGGCTGATATTGGCCAATAAGAATACAGGATATATTTTGTGAGCTTATTAACCAATTAGATCTGTTAGGCCAAATTGTTCATAGACCTAGTTGTAAGATCAGATTGGTCAGAATGAATAGTAATGTAGGGGTGTGATGGAATATCCTTTGTGAGCTCCATAACCTGTGAATTGTGTCAGACTAAATTGTATGTAAATCTAGTAGAATCAGATTGGTCATAATGGATAGTCCGGTAAGATCCGGGTCCTGTGTCCTATCGGCTGATAATAACCACAGCAAGAATATGGATTAACCAATGAGATCTGTAAGATGAGATTGTATGACTATGATCCTGTAACGTCTGTGTTTCTGCTCCGGTTACTAACCACGTGTCTGTTTCATCCCTCACGCTGCTCTGATGCTACTTCTCCCCTCATCACCTCTCACCCTATAGGATGATGAGGAGGGTATTTGGGCATAACCAATGAGATGATTAGGTCAGCCATTTTGTTCAGAACGGTGAGAACTCGCTTTGGCCTTGTCTTGGGATCTTGTGTCGTTGGCCTCTTGCATGTCTTTGTCTAGTCTGTCTGTGTCCCTGGCATGTGCCCGCTGTGGTTGTGCCCCTTCCCGCCATCTGTGGTGATCCGTGTGCTCGCTCATCCACAATACTGATTTCTTGACTATCATGCAAAATATGCAACAAGCAGCTGCTGCGTAAGGTGGAGGCGCCGTCGTACCTCACGCCTCACCCCTCTGCATTGTACCTGCTGTTGCTTCCTGATGATTGCACATTAGATTGGCCATTGGGGGCGCTGTTCTCTAGTACCATGTAGACATTGGGCACCAGTTATGGTTGCAGATATTCCCCAGTTCTGTTCTGGAGGTTCTCTGCCAATCTCCGCTGAGGCGTGACTACTCAGCCCCATCATCATGTACCTGGAAATGCAGGCGAGTTAAAGGGGCTGCCCAGGAAATAGAGAATCATGGGTTTCTTCCAAACTAAAAAAACGCGCCACACTTGTCCCTGGGTTGTATCGGGGCTGCAGCTTAGCCCAGCTAGTGCTTATGACACTGGAATGCAATTCCAGACATCACCTGTGGGCAGGGGTGGCACTGCCATGTTCTTCTAATGTGGTGCCATAGACCACACAAATAAATGTGACCAGCAAATGGCCAAAACTGTTCATCTCTACGGTCAGGGTGGACGGCGTTGCGATTTCCCAGACTCCCCTTCACCAGCTAATCCTTTTATCATTTTCTTTGATCTAATTTGAAGATTCTCCCCAAAAGGCGGACCCTCCCCCCCCTCCAGGAAAAAAATCTTATTACCCCCTCCCATGCAGTTACATCATGAAAGTGACGCTTTGTTCTCATCACCCTCTGAGCGCTGAAAGGTGAAGGGGTTAATCAGGATTTAATCCCACTTTTCGGGGATTTTATTCCCCCCCCCCCTTTCTCCCCCCTTGTTGTTGATGTTGGAGAAATTCACAGAGCATGTAATTAGAGGAATGCTGCGACTCCGCACCTGTGATGTCTATGGGAACGCAACATAGCAGCCGCCTATTCAGGCATTGTCACTGGGGTCATCTGCAGCAAAGCCACGCTAACCCTTTCCTGTCCGGCTGTCGGCAGCAGCGATCACTCCTCAGAGGCACCTATAGAAAAAGCCACTATGGACACTGTAACAAAACCTCTGCTGTAAGCCAAGCATCTAGCACAAATCTGTCCTTAGTCACGATACCGTGTTACATTTTATCTACACTGATACCTTGTATCTCATAGAGGATTGTCCAGACTGGATGAAGATGTAGCAAAGAACAGCTGTGAAAGGTAGACGGGAGCGCAGCTCTGGAGTATAATACAGGATAAGTCATGTAATGTATGTACACAGTGACTGCACCAGCAGAATAGTGAGCGCAGCTCTGGAGTATAATACAGGATAAGTAATGTAATGTATGTACACAGTGACTGTACCAGCAGAATAGTGAGCGCAGCTCTGGAGTATAATACAGGATAAGTAATGTAATGTATGTACACAGTGACTGTACCAGCAGAATAGTGAGCGCAGCTCTGGAGTATAATACAGGATAATTAATGTAATGTATGTACACAGTGACTGCACCAGCAGAATAGTGAGCGCAGCTCTGGAGTATAATACAGGATAAGTAATGTAATGTATGTACACAGTGACTGTACCAGCAGAATAGTGAGCGCAGCTCTGGGGTATAATACAGGATAAGTAATGTAATGTATGTACACAGTGACTGCACCAGCAGAATAGTGAGCGCAGCTCTGGGGTATAATACAGGATAAGTAATGTAATGTATGTACACAGTGACTGCACCAGCAGAATAGTGAGCGCAGCTCTGGGGTATAATACAGGATAAGTAATGTAATGTATGTACACAGTGACTGCACCAGCAGAATAGTGAGCGCAGCTCTGGAGTATAATACAGGATAAGTAATGTAATGTATGTACACAGTGACTGTACCAGCAGAATAGTGAGCGCAGCTCTGGAGTATAATACAGGATAAGTAATGTAATGTATGTACACAGTGACTGCACCAGCAGAATAGTGAGTGCAGCTCTGGAGTATAATACAGGATAAGTAATGTAATGTATGTACATAGTGACTGTACCAGCAGAATAGTGAGCGCAGCTCTGGAGTATAATACAGGATAAGTAATGTAATGTATGTACACAGTGACTGTACCGGCAGAATAGTGAGCGCAGCTCTGGAGTATAATACAGGATGTAACTCAGGATTAATACAGAATAAGTAATATCACACCATGACACATTCAGATGTTGCTTTTATTGTATAGTGGTAGCCTATGGGAGATGCTTAGTGACCTCACAGTGCCTGCTCTTGCCACTATCTCTGCCCTTCACTAACCTCCCAATCCTTTTCCTGACATCTCTTATCTCGGACCCTCGGCCTGCCAGGGGTGTGATGTTAAGTGTTGCCCATTGTCCTTATCATGTAATTAGGGAGTCTGTTAATTCTGCCCGTCACAGCTCCTGGCACATTCCTGCCAACAGAAGACAGCACGCAGACGCCCAAATATTTGGTTGCCAAGAGACAGCCAGCCCCGAGAACCCTGGGCAGTAGATGGATACAGCCCGCTACTCCCTTATATAATATGAAATGTTGAGCTCCTTGTAAGTCCTTTATTCAGTATATGTTACTAGAGAGCAGAGCATTATGGGGCTGATGTTTTCAGAGGGGTGAAGCTTATGCACCGTGTTTCCAAGGGCCACCGGCAGAATTTGATTCCTGCTTTAGATGTGAATAGAGAAATAAAGGAATAAAATGGTATTTGCAGATTTCCTCAAGCTCCTATGTACATTTTAAACTTCAATGATCAGACCTAACTCATGGGATTCTGGGTAACCAAGGTCATTCTGTAACCCCGGAGGAGCACCGCTGCCATGTTTTCCGGTGCAGCTCCCCCCCCCCCCCCCCCTGTATTTGCTGTGGTACATACTGTATGTTAGTTCTGGCTATGTAGTTGATGTCAGCTCTTTAATTTGCACAGCAGAAAACAATAGTGCATACATGGGATATTGTTTGCACCGGGGGCTAGCCTGGACCCCTCCAGAGGGGATCGTTTTCAGATCTCTCCCGTCCTGTCCCTGTCTCAGTGTGAGGTGAAGCTCGGGCTGGCGGCACTTCTGAGGAAGCGCTCACAAACACTGTGTCCCTTGGCGTGATCTCAGAGCATCCAAGGCGCATCTTGGAAGGTCTCTTCCTCTTGACTTTCCCAAAATGCATCCCCCCCCCTTCCCAATCTAGAAGAGGGAACTTGCTACCCCCTCATATAGGGTTAACCCACTCATGACTGAAATACACTGTCATACAGAGTATCACTATTATAATGGAAGCCTCTATACTTTACACTGTAGTCAGTAGTATATAGTAATAGTCTATGATAGTCATTTTTCGGCTTGTCCCCCTGTACAGCCACAGCTCCTCTGTTTTGGGCCTCCACATGAGCTCTCATTTCAATATCTTTATTAACAAAGCTTCACCCTGGACTGGAGACGATGGTTCTCCTAATGAAGTTGGCTGCGCACAGGCTTAAACCTCTCCATGATCTATGTGTGAGCTTAACTCACTTTGCCGTGCTCCATTTCATCTGTTATCTGCCCCATTGTCACCAGGATCTGCCCCTGAAAGAGAGGATTAGTTCCTGGGGATCACACGCTGTGTACGGTGCTATCACCCCCCACCCCATACAACCTAATCACATCCCCCTCCCCCCACGTGCAAGGAAATATCTCATATACTGTGCACTTGCCAACTGTAAGAACGTTTCTTATTCATCTCTGCACCTGGAAAAGCTGGGTGATCACCAATACAGTCACTGAAGTAGTCACATCGCTTGTTCTTCTCTGCATTTTATAACAAGCATATCTGCCATTTAGGAGCCTGGGAAAGCTGAGTGAAAACACCTTGCTGTAATAGAGGGCAAGCAAAGGGTGTATATGTACCGATATCTTACAAGTACAGTATATAGACACAATAGGGAAGGATATACTGTGGCCTCATCTACTACCCAGGACCCCCTAACCCCAGCCTGGCCCCTGTGTCCATGCACAGGGTGGTTTATTTGGCTGACAGTTTACACCTGCAGATCAAAGCCTGGAAAAGGCCGACAACTACTGACTGTAACGTGACAGATGGTGGTTCACCCGTCCCCCTCCCCCACACACTGAAGATATGTGACATAGACTAACCAGCTGTGCCCACTGATGTGGTCCTATGTTTTGGTGTGACAGGGGCTCCTAATGCCTGTAGATGAGTACAGCAGGGCCCACAGACCCCCTCCTGTCCCCTGAGATGTGTCAGACAGGTGCATCATGTGGAGCAAACCCTCGGCCTGGAAATCCTACCACTCAACCATCCCCTGTAACAAAGCTTCAGCTCTGGACAGAGAGAAGTTTTCTACTAGACTATTGTACGGTGCATCATGGAGGGTGTGCTTAATTCTGCCACCTAAGTGACATAGTTGATGAAGGATTTGGTTCGGCTGATGGCCCCACCGTCAGTGAGTAGTATGGCGAGAACATGCAACAGGTTTGCACCTTTCATATGCCAAAATGTGAAGTAGATTTATATTGAATCTTCCCCTTTGTTTCTATTCTTCACATTTTCTAGATCTCTGCTTTTTTGTGAAATTCTCTCATTTCGAGGTTGATAGAACCTGTTCAGACCTTCGAGGGGTTTTCATAATGATCCCCAGGATAGGTCATCAGTATGAGATCTGTCAGTGTCTGACACCCAAACCCCACACAGATCAGGTCTGGATAGGTCATCAGTATGAAAACTCAATTTGGGGTCAAAAAACCCCTTTAAACTTCGCAGCTGAGGGTTTGTTGCAGTTCTATCCAGTGCAGACTAAATTGTAACATAACAGCTGTCCTGCTCCTGATATGTAGAATTGTCCAGACTGTATACAATAGTAACAGACCCTCAGCTATGAGAAGTATTGGCTGATGGCTGGCTCGGGATCTTTTCTTGTCATGTGGCAGCTTCTTCTTGACTTTTATCATTTTCCAGGCTGCCCATTGAAGCCCTCAGGGAGTGATATATCTGCCCCGTATCTCTGCACTCGCTGCTTTCTATCAGAGCTTATCCGGTGCTGACAGCCGCTCTGCCAGCGCTCAGACACGTCACCCGGCAGCCGCCTGCGCTCTTGTCTGTGACCGTGACTGTGATACAGTATCTGCAGAGCCACGCCGCCTTGCACCTAATATCACGTGTGTTATACATAGCTAGGACCACTGCCCCCTCTGTGTACTGCAAAGATCTGATCAGCTCCATATCAGAACTGGCTGTTTGTTACAATTGTATCCAGCACATCATCCAGACTGATACATTGTAGCAAACTGTTAGGATGAGGCTTGTGCGTCTGAAGATTATACGATGTAACAAACCCTCAGTCGTGACAAGGGATCTTGGCTGTACTTGTGTTTTTTTTATTATTTCATCTCCCTCAGTAAGTTGTGCATCCTCACTTTCATGTCCGTGTTTCCAGACCTCCCTGTGTTGCCTCCATCCATCTTGTCCCTCTTCTTCCTATCATTACTGATGGACCTTATAGGTTCGGAGCCTCCTCCTAGGTGGTGGTGTTGTTTTTGGGTGGGTGGGACATCCCTCTTCCTCCCTGACTACCCCTAACCAGTCTATTTTCTCTTGTAGATGATTCAGCCCCTCCTAGACCTTGACCAGAATCGCAGCAAACTCAAACTGTATATCGGGCATCTGACTGCTCTGTGCCAGGACAGAGACCCCCAGATCCTGCAAGCGCTTCGCCCGCCTGACTCCTACTACCTGGACGACAACAGGGCAGTTTGGGAGCAGAGGCTGCAGAAGATGACGGCCGAAGAGGTGAGAATGAGGGGAAGTAGTCCAGCACATTTTCTGATACAAGGCTCCAAATCTTCAGCATAGACATGCATGATAAGATCCTCTCTGTCTGTGTCCACCACTAGGGGGAGCTCTCTGTATATGGTTTTATTATTGATTGGGGCCTGTACAATCCCTCTGACCTTTCTATTAGTTGTCATACTCAGTGGCGTCTCCTTTTGCTGTAATAATAATGTGTTTATTTCTACCTTTCAGTTGAGCGAAGAGTTGGAAAAATGCGAGCATGAGAGCGCAGAATTGCAGGAATTTGCCAACACCATCCTCCAGCAGATTGCAGATCACTGCCCTGATATCCTGGAACAAGTTGTCAATGCCTTGGAAGAATCCTCCTGACACCACAGAGATCGAGGTCATCGCCACCTGCAGCTCGGATACAACGGTCACCAGTGTTAGTCGACGATTTTATGTTTTCTCCCCTCCACCCGCTGGCTCTGGCCTGGGGTAGAGACCCGCACATCCAGCCTTGCACTGCCTGTCACAAACTGCACTGTACGTACCGTTACTCCAGGGGCTTTTTGTGGTTTCTAGGGGTGCAGCACGCCCCCTTTCCACCAGGACCAAAAAAAAAAATGATCTCCCCTTTTTGTTTAGAGGGGCATTAACCTGCCTGCAGTCGCCCCCATTGGGTTATTGTGGGTCCACTCTTCCGTTCAGATTTGCAATAAGAGAGCCGGCTTGGACCCTTGTGACAGTGTTGGCTATGGCGGCGAAGGGCTTGACGCAATGAATGATGGAACTGTTGAACTGTTACAGAGCCGATAATGTAAGGAGATTTCTACCCGACAACACAATGCGCTTCTATTACCACAAACCGTTAGTAATTCCGTTGGTTTCCAGCAGAGTCTATAGATACCGATATTCCAAGATGCCTCAAAGCTTGCAGACTACAGCACCCATCCTGAGGGGTTGTCTACCCTGGGAGTGAAATTCTAGTTTTGCACAGATTGCATTTTCTTTGTTTTCCTGGGAAGGTTTCTATCAGCCAGCATCAAACCCAGCAGCCCAGATCCACCAGCACTACCACCACCACCATCCTCACCAGGAGATGCCTGCTCCTTCTCCCTCTTACTACCACACCTTTTATTTAGCATCCATAGGTCAGCACCTGCTACCTCCAGCAGGTCATAATAAATGGGACTTGTCACCAAGACTGACCTCTGATCCCCTAAGCCAGGACTACACTACATCAAGAGCTATGATTTCCAGTGGGAAAACCAGATCAGACCCCAAGAATCATTCAGACCCCTAAATTAAATCAGACCAGTCCACAAAATTAAAAACCAAGACCAGATCTCTAAGCTTTCTTAGGTCCCAGGTCTGACCTCTAATCTCATTCAGACCCCTAAAATAAATTGGACCCCAAATCAGAAGCCTGAAAGTAAATCAGAATCCAGATCAGATTTCTAAAATGATTCATACCCCCAGTCTAGACCCCTAAAATGAATCGGGCCCTAGTTCAGACCCCTCAAATAAATCAGACTCCCCTCCCCCCCAGTCTAGACCCTTTAAATTAATATAGACGTAAGACTAGCTCTCAAACCAAACCCAAAAATAAATCCGACCCCTACAATTAATTTGGAGCACAGATCTGGCCCCTGCATCTTTGGGCATGTCTCTGGAGCTTAAACAAGTGCGCCCTGGTCTGGATTCGCACAGTGGTCCACCAATGACGGAGAATGTGTCCTAGAGATGTCCTCCCTCTCCTGCGCAGGGTGTCCTAATTTAATGGGGTTCCCATTTTCTGTCCTGAGTTCAGTGACAGACTCGTTGTTAGTGTCGTGCTCCTGGACAACCTTCTTGAACACAGTAGTCTATAGGGCAGTGTATCCATACCAACCACACTGCGCTGTCCCCTTTTACACGCCATGACATGTAATTCTGCTCCGTCTCGGTGACCGATCCTCATGACTGTTACAGGGGATTTCATTAGTGTCAACGCTTCGACATCATGTGAAATCCTTAAAAGATGACCTGCTGAGGTGGAGGAGACGCTGCTGTAAATCTTGGTTGGTGAGTAGAGATGACTTTTAAGACATGGCGGATTTTGAGACTCCTCCCAGCCAGGACCTGCGCAATAAAGCTAAAGATGGAGCCTAAAACACTGTCCACGAATGACACTACAGGCAAGGGACACGAGACGGGATATATTTTGGGGCCCAGGATCTGTGACGCCCCCTCCCAACCTCTGATAAACTCAGGAATTCAATTTATCATTCAGAATCCATACAATCCAGATTTAACCAAGAGGTGTAAGGAGGGGGGACATGAAATATGGACGTCTCAAAGATGGGAGCGACCACCTTGGAATGTGACTGGATGTTTAGTAAGTTCTCTCCAGACAAGGTCAAAGGTTTTCATCAGTCTGCGGATCATCCCTGTAAATCTGTGGGGTCCGGGAATCTCTGCAGGGTGGTAAATTCCTTATAGTCAGGCTGACGCCCATCGCTGTGGATACCAGGAGGCAAATGATTCATCTCTACAGGCACCGGCCTAAAATCATAGGGATCCAAAGGACTGAAGAGACGAGAATGGCAATACACTGGGCAGGTCTGTACTCCTGTCACATCCAGAGCTGCATCCAGACACTGTACAACTGTATGCAGTTGCCTCATCAGCTCCCTCTACTGGTGCTTGCAGGAAGTCCTAATTCTATCCTATATCTATGCAGCTCTAGATGTGATTAGAGTATAAGATCTGATCTAATATTCGCAGAATGGATCGTTATTGTGTGTAGAGATACAACCGGCTTACAGAACCTGTGTCTGGCGGTCTTGGGCCAAGAACGGTTTATGCGCTTTACCACAGGATCCCGTCCGACTAGTCCGTTCAGAACACAAGCTGCAAAATAAGGGTTAAATCATCATTTCTTAAAGCGAACCCATGTGCTTTTTTTTAAATTAATTTGGGACGACAAGAAATGGATGGAAATCCTATCGATTACACTACAAATCTTACTGAGCAAAATGGCTGCCGCTGCTACACCTTTATAACGTTAAGTAGGGGAATATTTTTGGGGAGTTTTTTTTTTTTTTTTAATTTTTGTGTCAAAAAAAAGGAAGAACAAACCCTCCGTTCCTGATGTGGAGTCGTGTAATATCCTGGATTTTTCAGGCCTTTATTTTGTGTGGTTTATGCCTGCGCCGGCCCCTTGACAAACCCGATGCTCCTCCTTCCCCCTTGTGTAGGTGTCCGAAAACGTCTGTTACTTCCGCTAATGACAGAATGACCCCCCCCCACCACCCCTTACTGTCCATAATGTTGGTGCATTTGGGGGGGCCGCGTTAAAAACCACAGAAGTAGTAAATAAAATGTTGCGTGTGTCCCGTATTGACGCACACGTGTATAGATGTATAAGATGTACGCGCGTTTTACGTGTGAATAAATTGCCATATTGAATTTTCTTTTTTTTTTTTTTCTCACATTGCTTGAATTTGTACAATATGAAGGTGGTCCGATGACATTTTACAGCATAGTGACCTGTCGAGCGCGTGCCCTGAGCTGCATGGGCCGTTTCTAGAGGGCGCTATTTACCGCTATTCCTAGAAAGCGCTTACGTAGCTGAGGACGGAGCCTTCCCATTGGCCAGCCGCTGTGGGTCCATACCCCGATATCAGTGCCTTTATGGAAGCGAATTCTAGACGTATTAAAGGGCCACGTCCACTTCTATGTAAGTAAAGAATGATCACTGTAGAATGGAAAGTTCTAGAATTTTCTAATTGACTTTGTGTTTCAGTTTCCCTCTGCTTGCTGTACGTGGATGAGAACAGTTTGGTTTACACTATACATGTACTGACTTCACAGCTGAGGGTTTGCTACAGTGTTATTTAATCTAGCCAACCGACACATCACCTGCACTGACACATAAACTCTCCAGACAAGAGCCATTGGTGCAGCAGATTGTCTAGACTGGATTAGACTGTAACAAACCCTCAGCTGAGAAGAATACTGAGTCACACTACGTCAGCAAACATTTCTGTTCTGTTTGTTACAATGTATCAGCACAGGTATTGGAATACAGACTATTCGCAGGATTGTCTAGAGTCCCTCAGCACCACAACTCCCAGCATGCTCTGTTCCCTTCTATGGGATTGCCAAGACCAGCAGAGCAAGTATGTGCACTCTGGGAGTTGTAGTGCAACTGAATGCAATTGTAACAAATCCTCAGCTCTGAGAAGTATTATGTCAATAACTACCATTCACATATCTTTTGCTGACAGCAAGCAGAGATCTTGTAAACAAAGTCAGTCAAAGAACTTCGTTATACAAGGACAGCCTCTTAATTTGCATAGATTCCTCTAATTCATGGGGCTTTTAAAGGCATGTTTACCGTATTATGTACTGAATATGTGCCCAGTAGGTTATTAAAGGGGTCCTCTACCCTTTGCATTTGGTATCTATGTAGGGAGCAGAGCTGTCTAGTACGTATCCCATGGTGTATCTCCGCCATATATCTGGTAGAGAACTCCTTTAAAGTGGCAAATCCATTGGGTTACATGAGAAACTATTCCAAGTAACACTAATGCAGTTTTTTTAGGAGCTTGTACCTTCACCGATACCAGAGACACACAGGAGCTTCTGCGTCAATGTCTTGCAAAATAAATCTGCAAAAAAATGGCGGCGGAAATGCGCTTGAAGTCGCCATGGGAGGGCGGAGCTTTCTCCTAAGCCAACCCACAAATACAACCTTTGCCCACTGATGACGCACGAGCCTTACTGTCCTCCCTGGTATCTAATGAATACACAGCCCCACCAAAAACATGGCCGCCTGCCTGGATTTTGGAAAAGATATTTAATGGTGCTAGTCAGCCATGTGCCGAAACGTAGGGTCTGCAACAGCCGACTGAGCATGCTGGGAAATGGGGAGAGAGTGGGATCAGCTGCTTTAACCCTTTGTGGGTGAAATTCCAGTTTGTGACCCTGACCCAAAACAGAGGGGGGATATGAGGGTTAATGAATGTATATGTGGGCTTGTTATGGAGGCAATCTCATGTCTATGGAATAGGAAGGGAGACCCCCACGAGGGGCTATTTCTGTCTTTGCTGCTGCTGGCCAACTCACTACCATTATTGTATGTCTGACGTGTTTATATAAATATATATATAATTGTTAAATATGTACCCCCCCCCCCAGCTGTGGGAGGAGCCGGCCTTGTAGCATCCTTATTGCCACAGCGGGGATCAGAGACGTCCTCCCTCTGTATTTTATTGGGCTGTTTTTGTGCCTTTTTTAAAATCTTGTAAAAACTTTTTTTTTTGTAAGGAAAAATAAAATCTTTCCCCCCCCCACCACAGTCTTTAGGGGGCGCTGCCTGTACAACATGTTCTTAGGGGGTGTCTCTGGAAGATGGTGCAGAGTTAGCCCAAACTCCTGGGAGTTAAGAGGTTAATGGAACCCGATCCCGTCTTTCTCTATGTAACCATAGTTTTATTTTTGTTAATTTTGTTGTTGTTTTTTTTTTCTTCTTCTTCTTGTTTACCCTGAACAGGATGCCAAAAAGATTAAAATGTAAAAACTACTGAATGTCTGCGAGTCTTATTACTGTGCGGAGGGGGGCGGGGATAATAAGGAAAATATCCTGTACCCCAAATGTCAGCCTGTCATTATCCTGTACCCCAAGTATCAGCCTGTCATTATCCTGTACCTCAAATGTCAGCCAGTCATTATCCTGTACCCCAAAAGTCAGCCTGTCATTACCATGTACCCCAAGTATCAGCCTGTCATTATCCTGTACCCCAAATGTCATCCTGTCATTATCCTGTACCCCAAGTGTCAGCCTGTCATTATCCTGTACCCCAAATGTCAGCCAGTCATTATCCTGTACCCCGAGTATCAGCCTGTCATTATCCCGTACCCCAAGTATCAGCCTGTCATTATCCTGTATCTTACATGTTAGCATATCATTGGTCTGCCCTCCCCCCAAGTGTCAGCTTGTCCTTGTTTTGTACCTCAGGTGCCATCATTGCCAAACCTCATGTTCTTCACCCTCCTCAGTTTACTTGGGTTTGGAGGAGCTCAGTCTTGGTGATTTCTGGGTGGTCCGTGTTATCAAAGCCTCAGGTCATGTAAGACCAGGTCATAATAATGTCTTCTAGCTGAAGCGATGAGAAGGTCATTGACTAATTTGGTGCTGTGGTCTCGTTTCAGTGAGCCAGGCACGAAGCTCAGGGGTCTACATCAGTAAAACAAGGCTCAAGTAGTTTTCACAAGCTGCGGCGTGATGGGCAGGAGACAGGCGGGTAATTGGTTGGGTTGGTGGCCGGTCAAGAGGACTGTTTACAAAAACAGGTCAAATAAGAGCATTTTAATGAGGGGAGAGAAGACGCTGAGGAACGTGAAAGAAGCGAGCAGAGGGCTCCAGCCATCGAGAAGGATTCTGAGACCCCTCACTGTAGGAGTCATCCTACACCTGTCACCAAACACCATCCCAATAGTTATATCTATAGCAATCCTGAGTATAATGTGTGTGAAGGCCCACCACCACTGTCAGGCCCATATACTAGTACTAGTTAATATAATCCAGCCTCCCATATATACCTCAGAAGCTGAACTAGGAGGTGTCCTGTGACATTTCCCTGGGGTTTGAGCCATGGTACTTCACCAAAAGTGGACCCATAAAGTGTCAATGACAATCCCTGGAAAAGAGTTCTATGCCATACTCTGGAAGCTGAACCATTACACGCCCTATGACACTACTGAAAGCCAAGAGGTGCCCCACTGAGATGCTGAGCTATGAAACGTCTCACAAGACTTCCTAGACGTTAGGATATGAGGGGGTCTCACAAGACTTCCCAGACGTTAGGCTATGAGGGGTCCCACAAGACTTCTCAGACGTTAGGCTATGAGGGGTTCCACAAGACTTCCCAGATGTTAGGATATGAGGGGGTCTCACAAGACTTCCCAGACGTTAGGCTATGAGGGGTCCCACAAGACTTCCCAGACGTTAGGCTAGGAGGGGTCCCATGACACTTCCTGGAGTTGGAACCACTGGGTGCACTAAGACACTAACCAGAAGCAGATCCATGACTCTTCCTTTAAGTGGAGCTTGTTTCTTCCAATAGGGTCTCACTTGTTACTGACCCTCATACCGATGACCTAAACTGTGGGAAGGGGCTACTGTTGAAAGGGGTGTAACTGTCATGTGTGCAGAGGAAGCAATTGCTGCTGCGTCCTGGACCATGAGAGGGTCCAAGGGCCTCTCTACAATATAAGAGACCACAGCTAATACTTAGACATTTTGCTTAGGGGCCCAGTAGCTTCATATTAGATCTCGGAGACATGTAAACGTTGACTCCACAGTGAGGGGGGAGCTCATTTTCCGTGCCCCTTGCTGGCACTTTTAGGGTCTCTTTGGTTGCCCTTTAAGTAGTGACTCCACATATCAGGCCCCTCACTGGGGTTTCAGAAAAGTGCGTTAGTATATGTCAAAATGTTTGGCTGCCAAATACAAAGCCGGGACTCATCACCTTCTTCCTCCTCCTCCTCCTCCTCCTCCTAGCGTGTGTAGATGGCTCCAGATTATAAAGTGTTGTTATTTCTGTCGACGATTTTAATGAAGTGAGATAACAAATGGCACATTTCAGAATCGCTGGATTTTCTCCGCCATGTGTCATTCATTGGCAAAGAAAAATTTGCAAATAATTTTTTGGTGACGGAATATTAGACCCACAGTCGCTCGACATGCATGGCTGCTTGTTTACGGGAACAGCTTATCCGATGCCTAGAGGACATTACCAACTGTACTTTATCACAGCGTCTCCATTTATGGCTGGATTGCCCATAACAACCAGTCAGACGCCAACACTATTCTCCGGTGCAGTCGTCTCTTGCTTTCCATTGCCTGCACATGGTGGTTGGATATGGAGTCTCTTGTACGTCAGCCAGGATGTCCTCCACCTACAACTCACCAATGGATCCTCAAAAAATTAACTCTTCACTTCACAGACTACTAAAGCCATGTTCACCAAATCTGACGTTTATAAAGCCATTCTTGGTAAAGGACACAAGGTAAGTGGCGCTGCAGCTATCTCCTGCATATCTTGCGTTTTTTATCCAGAAAAAGAATATAGTGTGTGGTAGTAAATGTCAGACTGGCACAGGGGGACGGCACTGATTTATAGAAGGGAGGGGGGTGGTCTGATGTGACCCTGCCAGGTTCAGTGTGGGGGGATTAGCAGAGGAAACCAACCTTCTATTTCCAGAGTGAGAAGAGAAACACTAGAAACCCAAAAAAAGAGGTGAGAGCATCGCGCCCACCGCTAAAGAGAGAGGGCCCTGTTATCTGCCAGAAGCTAGGGCCCGGCCCTGGAATAAGCCACCGTCAGCACAGACAGGGGGGACGTGAGGGCACAAATTCTGTTAACCCTTCCAGGCAGAACAGTTTACAAAATCAAGAAAGATGATATTATCATGAGTCCAGGCCTATCAGTGTGCAGACTCCTAACACCGGGGGCGCCCCAAGAACAGAAGGAAGTGGCACACAATGTTCCAGGGTTTGTTCCAGTCCAGACAGTCCTCTGTGAGCTAAACAGACTGACACAGATATATTGAAACAATCTACGAGAGACAGATTTGTGCTGCTGAAGTGTTAAGAGAGGAAAATCCCCTCTACTATAAGTAACCAGACCCAAAGAGAGAGCCCACCCCTCAGATTCAGCAAGCACAAGACCCTCGCTCCATGTCATGAAGAGTCTGTATGGTTCTGGGGGGCACTTATATTGGCATGTTTGATTTCGACCACTACCTCCATCCAGATAATGGCCACTTAGAGGTGTCTGCTCCGTTCCCCCCTCCTCCACTGGGAATAAACATTTCCTGGCCGCCACTTATCCCATAAATCTGCCCTGCCACCATTATAAACAGTGCAAGGATTCCTGGCATCAAGCAAAATTGCTGCAGATGTGACAGAAATTAACAATACGACCGGCAACTGGCAGCCATTTATTGGTAAAAATAACCTGTCGATTGTAGTTTTGACAATTTTTGTCTATGTATGTACTGTCACATGACTGATCATCCACCTGACAGCTTGCTAGGTTTGTGAATATTTGTAAGCCCCCTTTCCTATGTTTGGACGTGGCTAATCCTCCGTTCCGCTGGCTACGAGCACAGATTACATCTCGGTAATTAGAGATGCCGCCGTGTAATTAACATATCCAGGGTCCAGGTCTGTAAACATAAAGAGTCTTCCGGACTCTCTCTCCAGCTGTCCAGAAATAACTGAAGAGATTTTAGGAAATTCAAGACAACTGATAAGGAGGAAAATCCGTAACCTAAGACCGCAGTCAGCGCCAGCCGGCCGCACACCACGAAGGTCGACTGCAACAGTTTCAAACACATTCTAGGTGCAGGTCTCAAGAACTCTGCTCACTTCACAATACCAGAGTCAGCCAGGGTGCCCCCATAACCTGACAGCGCCCCAATACTGTGGCTTCTACACCATGACCAAGACCACCTGTCTAATATTGTGCAGGTTCCTTCCTTGGACTCCATAAGGTGTCCTCTCTGCAGGTGTCCTCTGGTATCCGGCAGCAGATCCTTCAGGTCTTGTATGTTGCTCGCTGCGGCCTCCATGGCTTGAACTAGTTTCTTCAGCACATCCCAAAAGTACTCCATTGGATTTAGATCTTGGGATTATCATGCTGAACAATGGTGCTAACATTAGAGGGCAACGCTGCCATGAAGAGGGGTATTTGGTGTACAGGATAGGTAGTATGTGTCACACTGACAAGCACATGATGCTATGAGCCAAGGTCTCCGTCACATCTCTTCTAGTACATGATGAATACAGGCCGCCTTTTACCATCGCTCCAAGGTCCAGTTCTGATGCTCAGGTGCCTATTGTAAGCACTTAAGGTGGACAACAGATCAGTAATGGCATTATGACCAATCTGTGACTACATCCCCAATACACAGCAAGCTGCAAGTCCTTTGTATACTGACACCTTCCATCTGTTTACAGTAACTCTTCTACGAGATCGGACCAGACAGCTAACCTCCACATCAGCGAGTCTTGGGTGTCCACTTTTCTGTCCTATCTTTTGATATTGGTCGCTACATAACAGGATCTGATGTCCTGGAGATGTTCTGACCCTGTTGTCAACCTTAACAATTTGGCTGTTGTCAGAGTTGCTCAGATCTTTACACTTGCTCATTTTTCCTGCTTCCAACATACTACTGTCTACCACCACTAAGAGGCGCCACTGTCACCAGATACTGCATGATATTTAGTTCACCCGCTCCTCATCAATTCAGGGGGTACAGAGGGATCACCTGCTACAGACCACACCAGCCTCAACACAATAAACAAATGACTCCCGGAGGACTGGTGGGTATTTTTTGTTTTCTATTTGTAATGTGGGTGTGCGGCCCCACAGAGACCCGATAGGAAAAATTTTGCCTGGCTTTATGACATCATCTTGCATTTAGGGTTTAGTGACAAGCGTCGTTTAGGGCTGGGCGCCTGGGTATAAAACACTCCGCTGTCACTGCTGACCCCGTGCCCCTCCTTCATGGTCTCGCTGCATACATCTGGCGGCCTTCCTCTAATTGGCAGGAATTTACCTGTAAGACTGTTAAAATAAACTGTGCCGCCTGAGATCAGCCGGGGATAAGACCGCGGCCCTCCACCGCTGTCCTGTCAGATGTCATCTCTGTACTCACCTCAAGGAAGGGAGGGGGATGCCAAAATAAGTATGGGTTAAAGGTAAGGTCTGTGGTGTTAATAGGAGGAACATTAAGGGTCTTTTACCTAAGCTACCATTTAATGCCCCATTCTCAAAACTAAATACTCTTTTAGGGCATAGAGAGGGGCAATGAGGAGTACCCACTATGGAGCCCTCCCAACAGAAAGGCCCTAACAATGGGGCTTCAAACTTAAAGGCCCGGTTGACCCAGCACTCTTCAGATGATTGCCCCCCTCCCACATTTCATTGCTCTGTGCTCTGTGGGGGGTTTTGGTGGGCTCTCCCTTCAGTCTCCACTTTATAGTTATTTTTCTAAAATTGTCCTAAAATAACTTCAAAAACCTGCGGTGAAGGGAGCGAGGTCAGGTCTAGCGGGTGGTAAGCAGAGATCTGCGCTATATTTGACAGTGTTTTCATTTCCACTCCAGCCCTGTAGGGTTAGTGGGGCTGAGATCTGTCCTGTGACGTTCTGGTGGTTGCTCCTTAGTCATTTCAGACTGGCACTTGGGGAGCTGTCAGTGGTGCTTAAGATCAGGGCACTGTACCCTAAGGATGTCATATAGTCTACCTTACTCCTTATTGATGCTTACTGTAGAGAGAATCTCCTTTATGTTTCCAGTCCATTGGGGGCGCCATATTAACTCTATCCAGCTCAGACCTCTATGACTACTTCTACATGTCAGGACTCTTCTCTGTCCTCCTAGAGTGATACTGACCTTAGTTCCCCCCCCCCCCCCCCCCCACATTAATGATACCTCAACGTTCCGGCTCCCTGCACCACTTCAAACTCTTGCAGGGATGTCATTGTGCGAGTTTGTCGCGGATTAGCTCTTGCCTCATATAAAGTTGGTAAGATAAATTGTTTTTCAGGGCCACTTTGAGTGTGTGGGGCACATTTTTGTGGGAGCTCTTAAATGTGCGGTGCACTAAGGGGGCAATATTCTGGATGTTCAGGAGGCTCCTCAAAAAAAGGAAGAACTCCAGGACGAGCCACCAAACCTCCCGAGTACAACCAGAATCCTCCCTGGGCTCAGGAGCCCTTCCTTTTCTGAGAGAAATAAAATCTATATGGTCAATACCTACCTTCTGATTTGGTGTATAGCACGGGGAACCTACGTAACATGCCAAACTGTGGCCTCCAGGGCCAGGAATATTTATGTGTACTGCTGATTAACAGGGTGAGGGGGCCACAAGGTTGTCATTATACTATATGGGCGGCACTATGGGGCATTACACTGTGTGGGGGACAATAAGGAGGGCAGCATACTATGTGAGGGAGTTATACTGCTGTGAGACACTAGGGGGCATTGCACTGTGCATTACACAAAAAAGAGTAAGGATGCAAAAAGACAGTTTTCAGCAGTCCTGTATACAATATGGAGAGGTAGTACGGCAGTCCTGTATACAATATGGAGGGGTAGTGCGGCAGTCCTGTATACAATAAGGAGGGGTAGTGCAGCAGTCCTTTATACAATATGGAGGGGTAGTGCGGCAGTCCTGTATACAATATGGAGGGGTAGTGCAGCAGTCCTATATACAATATGTAGAGCGGTGCGGCAGTCCTATATACAATATGGACGGGTGGTGCAGCAGTCCTATATACAGTATGTAGAGCGGTGCGGCAGTCCTATATACAATAAGGAGGGGTAGTGCAGCAGTCCTGTATACAATATGGAGGGGTAGTGCAGCAGTCCTATATACAATATGTAGAGCGGTGCAGCAGTCCTATATACAATATGGACGGGTGGTGCGGCAGTCCTGTATACAATATGTAGAGCGGTGCGGCAGTCCTATATACAATATGGACGGGTGGTGCGGCAGTCCTGTATACAATATGTAGAGCGGTGCAGCAGTCCTATATACAATATGGACGGGTGGTGCGGCAGTCAAGTATACAATATGTAGAGCGGTGCGGCAGTCCTATATACAATATGGAGGGTGCAGAATAGAGAGGCTGACTTTCCACTGGACCACATAGCACAGTATACAGGACTATTTTGACCAGACCTTTTAACCTGTAAATAGGGAACATGGCAGATAAAGGGACTGACCTGAAAAAGTTTGGCTCACTGTGTCTGGCACTAATCCATGCTTTCCTGAAAACAGCTTCCAATATTTGATAAATGTGTGCCTCAGTGATGTCATATACTGTGCCTCACACCTCAGTGATGTCATATACTGTGCCTCACACCTCAGTGACGTCATATACTGTGCCTCACACCTCAGTGATGTCATACTGTGCCTCACACCTCAGTGATGTCATATACTGTACCTCACACCTCAGTGACGTCATATACTGTACCTCACACCTCAGTGACGTCATATACTGTGCCTCACAGCTCAGTGACGTCATATACTGTACCTCACACCTCAGTGACGTCATATACTGTGCCTCACAGCTCAGTGACGTCATATACTGTGCCTCACAGCTCAGTGACGTCATATACTGTGCCTCACACCTCAGTGACGTCATATACTGTGCCTCACACCTCAGTGACGTCATATACTGTACCTCACACCTCAGTGATGTCATATACTGTGCCTCACACCTCAGTGACGTCATATACTGTGCCTCACATCTCAGTGATGTCATATACTGTGCCTCACACCTCAGTGATGTCATATACTGTGCCTCACACCTCAGTGACGTCATATAATGTGCCTCACACCTCAGTGACGTCATATACTGTACCTCACACCTCAGTGATGTCATATACTGTGCCTCACACCTCAGTGATGTCATATACTGTGCCTCACACCTCAGTGATGTCATATACTGTGCCTCACACCTCAGTGATGTCATATACTGTGCCTCACACCTCAGTGACGTCATATACTGTGCCTCACACCTCAGTGATGTCATACTGTGCCTCACACCTCAGTGATGTCATATACTGTACCTCACACCTCAGTGACGTCATATACTGTACCTCACACCTCAGTGACGTCATATACTGTGCCTCACAGCTTAGTGACGTCATATACTGTGCCTCACAGCTCAGTGACGTCATATACTGTGCCTCACACCTCAGTGACGTCATATACTGTGCCTCACAGCTCAGTGACGTCATATACTGTGCCTCACAGCTCAGTGACGTCATATACTGTGCCTCACACCTCAGTGACGTCATATACTGTGCCTCACACCTCAGTGACGTCATATACTGTACCTCACACCTCAGTGATGTCATATACTGTGCCTCACACCTCAGTGACGTCATATACTGTGCCTCACATCTCAGTGATGTCATATACTGTGCCTCACACCTCAGTGATGTCATATACTGTACCTCACACCTCAGTGACGTCATATAATGTGCCTCACACCTCAGTGATGTCATATACTGTACCTCACACCTCAGTGATGTCATATACTGTACCTCACACCTCAGTGATGTCATATACTGTGCCTCACACCTCAGTGACGTCATATACTGTACCTCACACCTCAGTGACGTCATATAATGTGCCTCACACCTCAGTGACGTCATATACTGTACCTCACACCTCAATGATGTCATATACTGTGCCTCACACCTCAGTGATGTCATATAATGTGCCTCACACCTCAGTGATGTCATATACTGTACCTCACACCTCAGTGACGTCATATAATGTGCCTCACACCTCAGTGATGTCATATACTGTACCTCACACCTCAGTGACGTCATATAATGTGCCTCACACCTCAGTGATGTCATATACTGTACCTCACACCTCAGTGATGTCATATACTGTGCCTCACACCTCAGTGACGTCATATACTGTGCCTCACACCTCAGTGATGTCATATACTGTGCCTCACACCTCAGTGATGTCACATACTGTGCCTCACACCTCAGTGACGTCATATACTGTGCCTCACACCTCAGTGATGTCATATACTGTACCTCACACCTCAGTGATGTCATATACTGTACCTCACACCTCAGTGATGTCATATACTGTGCCTCACACCTCAGTGACGTCATATACTGTGCCTCACACCTCAGTGACGTCATATACTGTGCCTCACAGCTCAGTGACGTCATATACTGTGCCTCACACCTCAGTGACGTCATATACTGTGCCTCACACCTCAGTGATGTCATATACTGTGCCTCACAGCTCAGTGACATCATATACTGTGCCTCACACCTCAGTGACGTCATATACTGTGCCTCACACCTCAGTGATGTCATATACTGTGCCTCACAGCTCAGTGACGTCATATACTGTGCCTCACACCTCAGTGACGTCATATACTGTACCTCACACCTCAGTGACCTCATATACTGTGTCTCAGATCTCACTAAAATTGCATACTGTGCCTCACACCTCAGTGACGTCATATACTGTGCCTCACACCTCAGTGACGTCATATAATGTGCCTCACACCTCAGTGATGTCATATACTGTACCTCACACCTCAGTGACGTCATATAATGTGCCTCACACCTCAGTGATGTCATATACTGTACCTCACACCTCAGTGATGTCATATACTGTGCCTCACACCTCAGTGACGTCATATACTGTGCCTCACACCTCAGTGATGTCATACTGTGCCTCACACCTCAGTGATGTCATATACTGTACCTCACACCTCAGTGACGTCATATACTGTACCTCACACCTCAGTGACGTCATATACTGTGCCTCACAGCTCAGTGACGTCATATACTGTACCTCACACCTCAGTGACGTCATATACTGTGCCTCACAGCTCAGTGACGTCATATACTGTGCCTCACAGCTCAGTGACGTCATATACTGTGCCTCACACCTCAGTGACGTCATATACTGTGCCTCACACCTCAGTGACGTCATATACTGTACCTCACACCTCAGTGATGTCATATACTGTGCCTCACACCTCAGTGACGTCATATACTGTGCCTCACATCTCAGTGATGTCATATACTGTGCCTCACACCTCAGTGATGTCATATACTGTGCCTCACACCTCAGTGACGTCATATAATGTGCCTCACACCTCAGTGACGTCATATACTGTACCTCACACCTCAGTGATGTCATATACTGTGCCTCACACCTCAGTGATGTCATATACTGTGCCTCACACCTCAGTGATGTCATATACTGTGCCTCACACCTCAGTGATGTCATATACTGTGCCTCACACCTCAGTGACGTCATATACTGTGCCTCACACCTCAGTGATGTCATACTGTGCCTCACACCTCAGTGATGTCATATACTGTACCTCACACCTCAGTGACGTCATATACTGTACCTCACACCTCAGTGACGTCATATACTGTGCCTCACAGCTTAGTGACGTCATATACTGTGCCTCACAGCTCAGTGACGTCATATACTGTGCCTCACACCTCAGTGACGTCATATACTGTGCCTCACAGCTCAGTGACGTCATATACTGTGCCTCACAGCTCAGTGACGTCATATACTGTGCCTCACACCTCAGTGACGTCATATACTGTGCCTCACACCTCAGTGACGTCATATACTGTACCTCACACCTCAGTGATGTCATATACTGTGCCTCACACCTCAGTGACGTCATATACTGTGCCTCACATCTCAGTGATGTCATATACTGTGCCTCACACCTCAGTGATGTCATATACTGTACCTCACACCTCAGTGACGTCATATAATGTGCCTCACACCTCAGTGATGTCATATACTGTACCTCACACCTCAGTGATGTCATATACTGTACCTCACACCTCAGTGATGTCATATACTGTGCCTCACACCTCAGTGACGTCATATACTGTACCTCACACCTCAATGATGTCATATACTGTGCCTCACACCTCAGTGATGTCATATAATGTGCCTCACACCTCAGTGATGTCATATACTGTACCTCACACCTCAGTGACGTCATATAATGTGCCTCACACCTCAGTGATGTCATATACTGTACCTCACACCTCAGTGACGTCATATAATGTGCCTCACACCTCAGTGATGTCATATACTGTACCTCACACCTCAGTGATGTCATATACTGTGCCTCACACCTCAGTGACGTCATATACTGTGCCTCACACCTCAGTGATGTCATATACTGTGCCTCACACCTCAGTGATGTCACATACTGTGCCTCACACCTCAGTGACGTCATATACTGTGCCTCACACCTCAGTGATGTCATATACTGTACCTCACACCTCAGTGATGTCATATACTGTACCTCACACCTCAGTGATGTCATATACTGTGCCTCACACCTCAGTGACGTCATATACTGTGCCTCACACCTCAGTGACGTCATATACTGTGCCTCACAGCTCAGTGACGTCATATACTGTGCCTCACACCTCAGTGACGTCATATACTGTGCCTCACACCTCAGTGATGTCATATACTGTGCCTCACAGCTCAGTGACATCATATACTGTGCCTCACACCTCAGTGACGTCATATACTGTGCCTCACACCTCAGTGATGTCATATACTGTGCCTCACAGCTCAGTGACGTCATATACTGTGCCTCACACCTCAGTGACGTCATATACTGTACCTCACACCTCAGTGACCTCATATACTGTGTCTCAGATCTCACTAAAATTGCATACTGTGCCTCACACCTCAGTGACGTCATATACTGTGCCTCACACCTCAGTGACGTCATATAATGTGCCTCACACCTCAGTGATGTCATATACTGTACCTCACACCTCAGTGACGTCATATAATGTGCCTCACACCTCAGTGATGTCATATACTGTACCTCACACCTCAATGATGTCATATACTGTGCCTCACACCTCAGTGACGTCATATACTGTGCCTCACACCTCAGTGATGTCATATACTGTGCCTCACACCTCAGTGATGTCATATACTGTGCCTCACACCTCAGTGATGTCATATACTGTGCCTCACACCTCAGTGACGTCATATACTGTGCCTCACACCTCAGTGATGTCATATACTGTACCTCACACCTCAGTGATGTCATATACTGTACCTCACACCTCAGTGATGTCATATACTGTGCCTCACACCTCAGTGACGTCATATACTGTACCTCACACCTCAGTGATGTCATATACTGTGCCTCACACCTCAGTGATGTCATATACTGTGCCTCACACCTCAGTGACGTCATATACTGTACCTCACACCTCAGTGACGTCATATACTGTGCCTCACACCTCAGTGACGTCATACACTGTGCCTCACACCTCAGTGATGTCATATACTGTGCCTCACAGCTCAGTGACGTCATATACTGTGCCTCACACCTCAGTGACGTCATATACTGTGCCTCACACCTCAGTGACGTCATATACTGTACCTCACACCTCAGTGACGTCATATACTGTACCTCACACCTCAGTGACGTCATATACTGTACCTCACACCTCAGTGACGTCATATACTGTACCTCACACCTCAGTGACGTCATATACTGTACCTCACACCTCAGTGATGTCATATACTGTGCCTCACACCTCAGTGACGTCATATACTGTACCTCACACCTCAGTGACGTCATATACTGTGCCTCACACCTCAGTGATGTCATATACTGTACCTCACACCTCAGTGATGTCATATACTGTGCCTCACACCTCAGTGACGTCATATACTGTACCTCACACCTCAGTGACGTCATATACTGTGCCTCACACCTCAGTGACGTCATACACTGTGCCTCACACCTCAGTGATGTCATATACTGTGCCTCACAGCTCAGTGACGTCATATACTGTGCCTCACACCTCAGTGACGTCATATACTGTGCCTCACACCTCAGTGACGTCATATACTGTACCTCACACCTCAGTGACGTCATATACTGTACCTCACACCTCAGTGACGTCATATACTGTACCTCACACCTCAGTGATGTCATATAAAAATTGCATACTGTGCCTTACATCTTAGATGATGCAATATACTCTGCTTTATACCTCAGTACTGTCATATACTGTCCATACATACCTCAGTATTATCGTATTGTACCTTATATACCTCAGTACTATTGTACATTGTACCTCATTTACTCCAGTATTTTTGTACATTATATACCTCAGTATTATCGTATATTGTACATTATATACCTCAGTATTATCGTATTGTACATTATATACCTCAGTATTATTGTATATTGTACATTATATACCTCAGTATTATCGTATATTGTACATTATATCCCTCAGTATTATCGTATATTGTACATTATATCCCTCAGTATTATCGTATATTGTACATTATATACCTCAGTATTATCGTATATTGTACATTATATACCTCAGTATTATCGTATATTGTACATTATATACCTCAGTATTATCGTATATTGTACATTATATACCTCAGTATTATCGTATATTGTAAATTATATACCTCAGTATTATCGTATATTGTACATTATATACCTCAGTATTATCGTATATTGTACATTATATACCTCAGTATTATCGTATATCGTACATTATATACCTCAGTATTATCGTATATCGTACATTATATACCTCAGTACTATTGTATATTGTACATTATATACCTCAGTATTATCGTATATCGTACATTATATACCTCAGTATTATCGTATATTGTACATTATATACCTCAGTATTATCGTATATTGTACATTATATACCTCAGTATTATCGTATATCGTACATTATATACCTCAGTATTATCGTATATCGTACATTATATACCTCAGTACTATTGTATATCGTACATTATATACCTCAGTATTATCGTATATTGTACATTATATACCTCAGTACTATTGTATATTGTACATTATATACCTCAGTATTATCGTATATTGTACATTATATACCTCAGTATTATCGTATATTGTACATTATATACCTCAGTATTATCGTATATTGTACATTATATACCTCAGTATTATCGTATATTGTACATTATATACCTCAGTATTATCGTATATTGTACATTATATACCTCAGTATTATCGTATATTGTACATTATATACCTCAGTATTATCGTATATTGTACATTATATACCTCAGTATTATCGTATATTGTACATTATATACCTCAGTATTATCGTATATTGTACATTATATACCTCAGTATTATCGTATTTTGTACATTATATACCTCAGTATTATCGTATATTGTACATTATATACCTCAGTATTATCGTATATTGTACATTATATACCTCAGTATTATCGTATATTGTACATTATATACCTCAGTATTATCGTATATTGTACATTATATCCCTCAGTATTATCGTATATTGTACATTATATACCTCAGTATTATCGTATATTGTACATTATATCCCTCAGTATTATCGTATATTGTACATTATATACCTCAGTATTATCGTATATTGTACATTATATACCTCAGTATTATCGTATATTGTACATTATATACCTCAGTATTATCGTATATTGTACATTATATACCTCAGTATTATCGTATATTGTACATTATATACCTCAGTATTATCGTATATTGTACATTATATACCTCAGTATTATCGTATATTGTACATTATATACCTCAGTATTATCGTATCTTGTACATTATATACCTCAGTACTATTGTATATTGTACATTATATACCTCAGTATTATCGTATATTGTACATTATATACCTCAGTATTATCGTATATTGTACATTATATACCTCAGTATTATCGTATATTGTACATTATATACCTCAGTATTATCGTATATTGTACATTATATACCTCAGTATTATCGTATATTGTACATTATATCCCTCAGTATTATCGTATATTGTACATTATATACCTCAGTATTATCGTATATTGTACATTATATACCTCAGTATTATCGTATATTGTACATTATATACCTCAGTATTATTGTATCTTGTACATTATATACCTCAGTACTATTGTATATTGTACATTATATACCTCAGTACTATCTTATATTGTATATTATATACCTCAGTATTATCGTATATTGTACATTATATACCTCAGTATTATCGTATATTGTACATTATATACCTCAGTATTATCGTATATTGTACATTATATACCTCGTATATTATGCCTCTTACCTCAGTGATGCGATACACTTAGTGACGTCATCGCTTGTACCTCAGCCCTCTCAGCTTGTACCTCAGTGACGTCACATTTCTCCTCACACCTCACTGAAGGTTTCCGTCACATTTCCCTCAGTGGCCGCTGCAGGGGCGGGAAAAGGTGGTGGGTGGGCGCGGTTTCAGCCTGGTGAGGGCGTGCCTCCGGCTAGTGGGAGGGTTTATGTAGAGGGGCGTGGCTTTGAAGTTACGGCTCGTAGTGGAACAAGTTCTCATCTGTGGAGTGAGGGGCCACACAGATCAGGGACCGGACCGGCTACATACAGGGGCCACACAGATCAGGGACCGGACCAGCTGCAGCCAGGGGCCACACAGATCAGAGCCTGGACCTTCTACAGCCGGGGGCCACATAGTCCAGCGTCTGGACCTTCTACAGCCAGGGGCCACATAGACCAGAGCCTGGACTGCCTACAGCCAGGGGCCACACAGAACAGAGCCTGGACCTTCTACAGCTGGGGGCCACATTGACCAGAGCCTGGACCTTCTACAGCTGGGGGCCACATTGACCAGAGCCTGGATAGTCTACAGTCAGGGGCCACACAGATCAGAGCCTGGACCATCTACAGCCGGGGGCCACACAGATCAGAACCTGGACTGCCGACAGCCAGGGGCCACATAGACCAGAGCCTGGGCCAGCTGCACTCAGGAGCCACATACACCAGAGGCCAGACTGGTAACACCCAGGGGCCACACAGCTCAACGCCAGACAGTGCAAAGCAAGGGGCCACACCAGCACTGGGAACACTGGGAGGATTTCACCTGTATCTATTGCCGTCTATCTGGGATCGAACTATGACACCCCCTGCCCGGTGACCCGCGGGTGACACCCGAGTGATAACAGCCATCTGTGGATTTACTTGTCTTGGATTTGGCACCCACTGGGGTGGGGGCATTTTATTACTCCAGGATTATCACCCAAGCAGGTGACCCACTGGACATGCAGGTAGGTGACCCCACTGCCCCCGCCTGTTATTCCGGGCTGAGACCTGGAGGTGCCGACCACCTACCTCTACAGCATAAGGACAGTGCACCTGGTGGCATCATGTGACCCCCCTCCCCTAAATATTACACCTGGAACATGATAAATTAGGACATGTCCCCACTGATATGAGGTCTGTACCTCCTGGTATTAGGGTCTGTGCCCCTGGTTTTAGGGTCTGTACCCTCTGGGATTAGGGTTTGTATTTTCTTGGTGTTACTCCCTTTCTGTCCTCTGTATTCTGAGCCCTGTGTTCCTCATGTACCCCTCCGGTGTGAGCTGGCAGCAGAATGGGGGGTGTATTCCCAGCTTGCAGGGTCCTCCATGTCTATGCCTTTGTTTTCGGACCCAGAATGCAATGTATCAGTAGCCCGCGGGCTCAGTGCTCACATCCCGGGGACATCTTGGGCTGATGTCTCGCTATAGTGGTCACTGACAGGTCACTAAACTTCTATTCAACTACTCTTTATTTGTTTCGGGAAAGTTGGGTGGCAGCAGATGGATAGCTTCTGAATGGCAAATCTGCCTAATTATGCAAAGATACACCCCTGCACCCCATATCACCACTCCGCTGTAATGTCAGCCATATTGGCGGTCACCCAGCTTTCCAAGAAACGGATATAATTGATTCCCACATACAATTTGTAACGCTTTAGCAGGGCGAGATGCAGCGAGGGGTTTTGGATTCTAGTTGTGCCCAGTGACTGATTTCGGCGGCGGTGACGAGTTACACGAGCCGCCTTCTGCAGAACGCACTTGCTGTGATTTATAATGACGTTAACCGTTTAATCCTGGAGCGGCCGGCGATTCCTAGGAGTCCAGGAAGTGCAGGGGAGAGGAAAATCACTTCCCTTACTATGATGGAAAATACAGGTAGATCCGGTGAAAATTCACTTTTATAGAATCCCTCTTTTCTGCCAAAAATAGGGGAAAAAAACCTGTTACCTTTCTGTTGGCTCAGTGAGGATTGTCCATAGTGGCTGCGATTGTTACAAACCCTCAGCTGAGAAGATAAATTGTATTCACTGACAGCTAGACGAGATCTAAGAGCGGAACTGTCTATTAGAAGTAACAGAACGTTTCATCCTGAAGTCGCGACTGGCCCTTTAAGAGCTATTCCCATCTATATTTAGAGGGTTGCATTATCTGCTCTACTGCTTTAGGGTGCAGTTCACTCAGGGCAGTTAGATCTGCTGCAGGCATGCAATTTTGACGCCTTTTTTGGCGCAGTTTCTTAATTTTCCAGGTGAATCAAAAACTGCATCAAAGCAGCATGCAACTGCGTCGTGTGAAGGTTCCTTTAGGCCGGTTGTAGACGACCGTGGCCGTGGCCAGTGTGATATCTGAGTATTTCACTTCTATGGGCTTGTACACACAACACTCCGGGCCGCAAACTATAGAATAAGTCCTATTCCTGTCCTGTTTCGTGGCCCTTGCTTCCGTGGCTCTTATTCATTTAATGAAAGGAGCCACGGAACCACGGCCAGTGCATGGAGGACACGCAGGAGACATCCACATGTGCCGCCCGTACTCCCCAGTTACAGCACGGTCGTCTGCATCCAGCCTTATTGTCTAATTTGGGTACATAAAGGGTTTGTTGTTATCTGCAACCTATTAGATTGCGGCTTCTATAAATTGGTTTGCATGTATACAGGTCAATATGGATTGTGTCCCATATGGTAAACTGCTGCTGTAATGGAAACAGTCAGCAAGCAGGTCTTCGCACACGCCTCCAACAGCTTGTCTGAGTTCATGTAATACATGGGGATAAGTCATTTTTCTGAGTCCGGTCTGGATTGAATGGTCTGTGAATACTAGCACAAATACGGGCCAGTAAATCCAGCCGAAACGTGGAGCGGCCTGGGCACAGCTGTGGGAAATGGCCCTGAGTCCGATAACAGGTGACCCATCTGCACAAGCAGGGCATGCTGGGAGATTTCAGCTCAGACACCATTGTATAGCACCTAAGAAGTCACATCTGAGCATCGGTACGTTCCATTTAATCCGACCCTCCGATATTCCCTACATCAGCGTTTATTATACTGCATTACACTCAGTCAGTAATTTACGTGACGCGTCGCTTTAAATAACGTTGTGGGTTATTTGTGGCCCGGCAGAGCCAAGCGGGTGTTTGTGTACGAGCGGCGCCCCATCACACAGACCCTGTTTGTGGGAATCTGTAAGACGTTACGTATTACCGCCATAGCTGCGGCTGGTCCCCGGTGTGCGCTTTACGGGGGACGTAATAACAAGGCAGTAGGGCCACATATTCCTGACATATATTACGCCACCTACCACTCAGCTTTTCCAGACTCCTGAAGGTAAACTAAGTATACCCCATCGCATGACTACACTAACTAACAATGCAGGGGTGTGGAAAAGTTGGGTGATACCCCTATAGGACATGTAAGACGCCATGTTTTTGGTCTAGCTCTTCATTTCTACCATCCCTGTCCGATTTTGCAGCTCTCTCTCCTCCGTGCTATCGTATCGGTGTCATAGATCCGCTGTCCCGTGTGTTAGTCATGGACCCCCTGCGTGACTACGGGGGGCCATGTTTGTTGTAACCCATTTTCCTCATATTGTGCTCCCTGAACCCTAACATATGCCTCCGTATCAACAGACAGATTGGCTGCTCAGGAGTCTGGAAAAGCTGGGTGACCACCAGATACACAACGTGAAGCTCTTGGCCCCAATGTATAGTCTGTTTTGGGGCCCCTAGCTAACATGTCCTGTGTAGATTAGTGGTATATTCTATGTGGCAGACCTTTGGGGCCCCATCACTGCTACCAGTGCGCCCCCTATAGTCACGGCCCTGTGGCAGCCATAATGGCGACTTTCTAATACGTACAAGAAATCGTAAACAAAAGGAAGACGGAAAAGTTTTCTTAGTCAGAAACGAACGTGTGATGATAGACGGATCAATAATCAATAATTATGTAGAGCTATACAGGGGCGAATGGGGTAGACTTACACATAGTGAGGTACCCTGACAAATAGGGGGCGCCGTATCTACCTACAAGGAGTGCGCCCCTGAATGGTGACAGGATTTACTTGGAGTTAGCGGCCTCCATTTTCTGTTCGGTAGAGAAATTTGCAGTCTTGGGATGGAAATGCGGTTACAATAGAATGATTTAGATAGACGATCACCAGATTATTGGAAATTCACATCTATTGTATGGAAATGTTCTTAAATCTGAACAGCGGATTATCAAGACTGGATATAACTGTAACAGAACCTCTGCTGTGAGAAGTTTTAGCTCTGTACAAGTTCTCAGGCTGGGGATGTCACAAGAAGGTTTCTATTCACTGACAGTAAGCAGAGAGCCTGAAAACGGGAAAACTACACGTGCACTACTGCATAAGCAACATAGGGGGCACTACTGTGCAGGAATGTGGCCCTAATCTGGGGCGGGACATGGGGGGGACATCTGTATTACTGACTGATGTAAGAAATGACCCAGACGTCTCAACAGCAGCCGGCCATTGTGACTTCAGAGGGGCAGTAGCCGCTAACCAGTATCTGTATATTGTACAATACCGCACAGAGGACACTGTATACTGAGCACATGGGAGAGATTATACCCAGTGCCATGGACCCTACAAAGCACCTCCCTATCTGATCAGCGCCTTATCTTATGTGTGTGTTTTTGTGGATTAGTGTTATACAGCTGTGATTGTCCAGATATAGGACAGACCTGCTTAATGATTAAAGGAAAGATAACAGGAGGAGGACAGAGACGGCCAGGAATGTGCACAAATGTCCAGAATCCTGACACTACTATACACAAGAGAGTATACGTGCACTGATTGTAAGGAGGGCTCCTAACAGTAAGCACAATGTATAATATGTACAATACTATCCTATGTAAGAAATATGACATACTGTCTCCTATGTACAAGAATATAACTACTATAATACTACCTCCTATGTACAAGAATATAACTACTATAATACTGCTCCTATGTACAAGAATATAACTACTATAATACTGCTCCTATGTACAAGAATATAACTACTATAATACTACTCCTATGTACAAAAATATAACTACTATAATACTACCTCCTATGTACAAGAATATAACTACTATAATACTACCTCCTATGTACAAGAATATAACTACTATAATACTGCCCCCTATGTACAAGAATATAACTACTATAATACTACTCCTATGTACAAAAATATAACTACTATAATACTACCTCCTATGTACAAGAATATAACTACTATAATACTACCTCCTATGTACAAGAATATAACTACTATAATACTGCTCCTATGTACAAGAATATAACTACTATAATACTACTCCTATGTACAAAAATATAACTACTATAATACTACTCCTATGTACAAAAATATAACTACTATAATACTACCTCCTATGTACAAGAATATAACTACTATAATACTACCTCCTATGTACAAGAATATAACTACTATAATACTGCTCCTATGTACAAGAATATAACTACTATAATACTACTCCTATGTACAAGAATATAACTACTATAATACTACTCCTATGTACAAAAATATAACTACTATAATACTACTCCTATGTACAAGAATATAACTACTATAATACTGCCCCCTATGTACAAGAATATAACTACTATAATACTACTCCTATGTACAAGAATATAACTACTATAATACTGCTCCTATGTACAAGAATATAACTACTATAATACTACCTCCTATGTACAAGAATATAACTACTATAATACTACCTCCTATGTACAAGAATATAACTACTATAATACTGCTCCTATGTACAAGCATATAACTACTATAATACTACCTCCTATATACAAGAATATAACTACTATAATACTGCTCCTATGTACAAGAATATATCTACTATAATACTGCTCCTATGTACAAGAATATAACTACTATAATACTGCCCCCTATGTACAAGAATATAACTACTATAATACTGCTCCTATGTACAAGAATATAACTACTATAATACTACTCCTATGTACAAAAATATAACTACTATAATACTACCTCCTATGTACAAGAATATAACTACTATAATACTGCTCCTATGTACAAGAATATAACTACTATAATACTGCTCCTATGTACAAGAATATAACTACTATAATACTACCTCCTATGTACAAGAATATAACTACTATAATACTGCTCCTATGTACAAGAATATAACTACTATAATACTGCCCCCTATGTACAAGAATATAACTACTATAATACTGCTCCTATGTACAAGAATATAACTACTATAATACTACTCCTATGTACAAAAATATAACTACTATAATACTACCTCCTATGTACAAGAATATAACTACTATAATACTACCTCCTATGTACAAGAATATAACTACTATAATACTGCCCCCTATGTACAAGAATATAACTACTATAATACTACTCCTATGTACAAGAATATAACTACTATAATACTACTCCTATGTACAAGAATATAACTACTATAATACTGCTCCTATGTACAAGAATATAACTACTATAATACTACCTCCTATGTACAAGAATATAACTACTATAATACTACTCCTATGTACAAGAATATAACTACTATAATACTACCTCCTATGTACAAGAATATAACTACTATAATACTGCTCCTATGTACAAGAATATATCTACTATAATACTGCTCCTATGTACAAGAATATATCTACTATAATACTGCTCCTATATACAAGAATATAACTACTATAATACTACCTCCTATGTACAAGAATATAACTACTATAATACTGCTCCTATGTACAAGAATATATCTACTATAATACTGCTCCTATGTACAAGAATATAACTACTATAATACTGCTCCTATGTACAAGAATATAACTACTATAATACTGCTCCTATGTACAAGAATATAACTACTATAATACTACTCCTATGTACAAGAATATAACTACTATAATACTGCTCCTATGTACAAGAATATAACTACTATAATACTGCTCCTATGTACAAGAATATAACTACTATAATACTACTCCTATGTACAAGAATATAACTACTATAATACTGCTCCTATGTACAAGAATATAACTACTATAATACTACTCCTATGTACAAGAATATAACTACTATAATACTACTCCTATGTACAAGAATATAACTACTATAATACTACCTCCTATGTACAAGAATATAACTACTATAATACTACCTCCTATGTACAAGAATATAACTACTATAATACTACCTCCTATGTACAAGAATATAACTACTATAATACTGCTCCTATGTACAAGAATATAACTACTATAATACTGCCTCCTGGATCTCCAGAATATATATCTCACTTGGGCACATTTTGGTCCTTACACTAATAATTTATGAGCCAATATAATGTTTTTTGTTCGCACTTGTCGCCCTCTGGAGCTCGGCGCTGCCCCCTGTGTACATGAATACAGCTCTGTATTGTGGTTTCTCTGTCACTGTGGGTTGTTGATCGCTCAGTTGGAGCATGACATGGGGGCGGTAGGTCTTTGTCAGGCCCTCAGTGTATGGGTGGTCTCCATCCTGAAGCCATCAGACAAGTCCACTGTGGCGGGATCAGAGTAGTGACCTTGGTGTCGTGAAGGTGAAGGGCGGCCGACTTGACTGACTGCTCCTTCTTCCAGTGCTGGAGTGTTCAGGACATTGATGGTTTTATCTATTTGTGTCCTATCAGGCAGACACTGGTGCAGATAAGTCACACCAAGGCTTGTGCTTTTACCTTCACTGGTTAAGGGAATATCTTCAGATTGTTATTGCCATCTCTGCAGAATTGTACGTCACAATGAATACACATCACTCATAAATGACCCCACATGTTCACACCTGTAGAGGGCGTCTTTGAGAATATTCTTACCCTTGTATTACACCATAAGCCAAAAGACAAAAATCCTCTATTATATAGGTAAAGTGATGGCAATACAAATCATTGTACAAGGGCGACGCGTTTCTGGGGGTCTGACTCCTTCATCAGGTGCCCTCTTCCAGGCTGATCCTTTTCTCTCTGTTGTGATATAACATATAGGACTCAGTGTATTTCCGGGTCAGGCACCTACCTATACGTTACTGTCCATGAGACTGTGAAATGCGTCGTCCTTGATACATTCCATGTAACACCGCCACTATATCCTAACACGGTGTATTTCCGTATGTCTGATGACTTTGGACTGTGTATATGGAGAATACCGCCCCCCTCCACCGCTCATAACCTCATATATGACTCCAGAGCAGAACTTTACGTTTGACCAATGGCGGCTCACAATGAACTCAAGAAAAGAAAAGGGAATGTTTGGAAAAATGTCAAAATTATTGTGAGTTTACATGAAAACGACGAGTTACAAAGAGGATTGAGCTATCAAATACTGGATGGAGAGCAGAAGACGCTTCCTGCACCATAATAAAGATGAAAGAGCAGAGATAAAATAGATAAGGTGCAAGAGATGCGAGCGAGGAGAGAGCGAGAAGAGACCGCGGCCTAATAGGATCCATCTTGTCTTTGAAGTATCTTACAGATAGTCAGAGAGATGGAGTGTGAGAGACGGAGCAGGAGCGGAGAGTGAGGTGAGAAGAGGAAAGAGGCGAAAGTGATATGATCTGTGGTCAACAACATGGACAAGTTGATGAGACATATATATTATACTCCAGAGCTGCGCTCACTATTCTGCTGGTACAGTCACTGTGTACATACATTACATTACTTCTCCTGTATTATACTCCAGAGCTGCGCTCACTATTCCGCTGGTGCAGTCACTGTGTACATACATTACATTACCTATCCTGTATTATACTCCAGAGCTGCGCTCACTATTCTGCTGGTACAGTCACTGTGTACATACATTGCTTATCCTGTATTATACTCCAGAGCTGCGCTCACTATTCTGCTGGTACAGTCACTGTGTACATACATTACATTACTTATCCTGTATTATACTCCAGAGCTGCGCTCACTATTCTGCTGGTGCAGTCACTGTGTACATACATTACATTACTTCTCCTGTATTATACTCCAGAGCTGCGCTCACTATTCCGCTGGTGCAGTCACTGTGTACATACATTACATTACCTATCCTGTATTATACTCCAGAGCTGCGCTCACTATTCTGCTGGTACAGTCACTGTGTACATACATTGCTTATCCTGTATTATACTCCAGAGCTGCACTCACTATTCTGCTGGTACAGTCACTGTGTACATACATTACATTACTTCTCCTGTATTATACTCCAGAGCTGTGCTCACTATTCCGCTGGTGCAGTCACTGTGTACATACATTACATTACTTATCCTGTATTATACTCCAGAGCTGCGCTCACTATTCTGCTGGTACAGTCACTGTGTACATACATTACATTACTTATCCTGTATTATACTCCAGAGCTGCGCTCACTATTCTGCTGGTACAGTCACTGTGTACATACATTGCTTATCCTGTATTATACTCCAGAGCTGCGCTCACTATTCTGCTGGTGCAGTCACTGTGTACATACATTACATTACTTATCCTGTATTATACTCCAGAGCTGCGCTCACTATTCTGCTGGTGCAGTCACTGTGTACATACATTACATTACTTATCCTGTATTATACTCCAGAGCTGCGCTCACTATTCTGCTGGTGCAGTCACTGTGTACATACATTAGATTACTTATCCTGTATTATACTCCAGAGCTACACTCACTATTCTGCTGGTACAGTCACTGTGTACATACATTACATTACTTATCCTGTATTATACTCCAGAGCTGCGCTCACTATTCTGCTGGTGCAGTCACTGTGTACATACATTACATTACTTATCCTGTATTATACTCCAGAGCTGCGCTCACTATTCCGCTGGTGCAGTCACTGTGTACATACATTACATTACTTATCCTGTATTATACTCCAGAGCTGCGCTCACTATTCTGCTGGTACAGTCACTGTGTACATACATTACATTACTTATCCTGTATTATACTCCGGAGCTGCGCTCACTATTCTGCTGGTGCAGTCACTGTGTACATACATTACATTACTTATCCTGTATTATACTCCAGAGCTGCGCTCACTATTCTGCTGGTGCAGTCACTGTGTACATACATTACATTACTTATTCATTATATTATCATGCTGGCAGTCCTGTTATATGGCGGTATATACTATATGAGCACTACCGTGCGGCTGTTATATGGCGGTATATACTATATGAGCACTACCGTGCGGCTGTTATATGGCGGTATATACTATGTGGGCACTGCCTGCTGGAGTTGCTGTGTGCCCTCTATCCTATTACTGGCACCATTTTGGGCATACTGTTAGTGCTGTTGCCCCTTCTCTCCATATCCATGGCTTTAACCCCCTCCTGCCCAGTCGCCTATAGATGGTTCTTCTGTAATGGGCTAAGCCTGGCAGAGATTTCGGCCGCAATAAAGAGGATTTTTCAATCTGCACACGAGCCAGTTCTCCATCCCCCTCCGCCCCGTCCCGCCTTCTGCTTCCTCTCCTGCCTCCATCGTCTCACATTGCCGAGGCGCCCCCTTTTCCGAGCCTCCCAGTTAATCTAGGACACATGTTGCCCCAACTTTATAAACCTTGAGGGACATTGAGTGATTGCCGAGGAGTCTGTAAGGTTGGGGTTCCGGCCCGCCCCGGGACGTCACCTCGGCATCTTCTCTCCTTTGTGTCAGCATTTAACAAACCTTTGTCCTTTGACCAAATTTCAGGTGATTTTACGCAGAGCAGAGACGTGATGTGTGGCCGGGGCTCTGAATGTCCCCCTGTCCCTGGCCGGGGCTCTGAGTGTCCCCCTGTCCCTGGCCGAGGCTCTGAGTGTCCCCCTGTCCCTGGCCGGGGCTCTGAATGTCCCCCTGTCCCTGGCCGGGGCTCTGAGTGTCCCCCTGGCCGAGGCTCTGAGTGTCCCCCTGTCCCTGGCCGGGGCTCTGAGTGTCCGCCTGTCCCTGGCCGGGGTTCTAAATTGTCACATTATACCGATAGGTTTGTACCCCAACCCTGAAATACAGGGGTGCAGATCTGGGGGATCCGTCACCTCTCCAGACCTGTCTATGGTCGCCTTCACATTGTTCACATTCTTCTGGCTTGTTGCAGGACCACGAGAGCGGATAAACCCTATAGAGCCCTGTGACTATAATCGGGGTCCCCAGAGAAGGGGGGGGTCCCCCTATTTATTTTTTTCTTCACCAGACTAAAAAAGTTGGGTTTGCAGGATTTTCAGACAGTTGTGGACAAAGCCTAAGAAAATCCCTTCCTCATTCTAGAGCGTTGCTTCTTCAGGGTCCCTCTGTTATTCCTCCTGGAAATATGTGAATGAATTGATACCTGGGTGTTACCATTGTCCTTGTCTGTACCCGCTGTCAGCCTTGTGACATCTCATTGGACAGGTGAGTAACAAGTTGCGATTCCAGAAGTTGCACCACTATTGTGGGGTGTGATCTGGTTGTGCTGTAACAGTTAGGGCTACCCGCGTGACCCCAAGGTCATAATCTCCCGACAGCATCTCCTGTCTCCTGGAATGTGCTGGTGAAGTGGGGGACATGTTACTTCCATCTATGGTGTGGCCCTTCAGCCTTGTGGAGTGGCCCTTTAACCTTCTGGGACGTCCCTTGAGCCCCCTGGGACAGCCATTTAACCCTCTGCTGTGGCCTTTGAACACTATGGTGCGGTCCTTACTCCTGTGGGGTTGGGTAGCCCTATGATCCTCTGGTGTAGTCCCCATCAGCCCAGTGGTGTGGCCCCTTTAACCCTCTGGGGTGGCCCTTGACCCATCTATGTAATCTTTTGGGAAACATACAGGGGCAGTCGAACATTATCAATGATGATCCTTTATCCAGTGTATAGGTGACAAGTGTCTGGTGGACTGTGGGGTCCGGCGATGAGACCCCCATGAGATTGGGGGGTCCTGTGTTTCTGTATTAGTGGAGCAGAGGTCGAATGTTCACACTGCAGCTTTGTGCAAAGTCTGGGGGTCTGCTGAATATCGCTCCGCACTCTACCCCTAGTATCTGTCACCCAGCTCTCCCAGGAACAGATAGCACCTGTACAGAATATCAGAGGAGAACGACTCCAGGATTTGGGGTATTTTTGGGTGCACTGATCCTAAACCTTCTCTATCACATTACCATTGTATGGAGGTGACCCGGCGATGGCGCCTCCACCAGGGCTGTGTTTACTCGCCGCGCTATCAGCCGCCAGATCCTTGTCCAGGATAAACATATTTGCTTGTTTTATCGTGTTGTGTATCTCAGCTTCCCGGGGCTGGAGCCGGCACCCCAGGGTGCTGGAACGTCCGCCATGCCTATACCGTGGCACAGATCACAGCCTTCCCTTGGAGGTATACGTCAGTAAATCCTCCTGACGTGTGTAAGGAGACTTAGTGATCAGAGTGATACGTTGTTTCTCTTACGCCTATAGAAGTGAATAGATATAGTGACCGGACCGCCCACGTGATTCTAGAGCTTGTGGGGCGACGAAACTTCGCTCCGACCTGCAGAATTCTAAAAATTTCACTCCGACCCTTATACAAACATCTGCCAGTCATGGCTCCCAAAATCTCGCCCTCGCCACCTCCTCCGCTGGCGCCATAACTCTACGTCAAAGCATCTCAGAGATTTATTAAAGGTAATTCACCTGTGCAGGTAACAGACGCGGTGACAAATCTAATCCTATCCTGTGTGATACTGTATACTGAGCTGTATCTAATCCTATCCTGTGTGATACTGTATACTGAGCCGTGTATCTAATCCTATCCTGTGTGATACTGTATACTGAGCTGTGTATCTAATCCTATCCTGTGTGATACTGTATACTGAGCTGTGTATCTAATCCTATCCTGTGTGATACTGTATACTGAGCTGTGTATCTAATCCTATCCTGTGTGATACTGTATACTGAGCTGTGTATCTAATCCTATCCTGTGTGATACTGTATACTGAGCTGTATCTAATCCTATCCTGTGTGATACTGTATACTGAGCCGTGTATCTAATCCTATCCTGTGTGATACTGTATACTGAGCTGTGTATCTAATCCTATCCTGTGTGATACTGTATACTGAGCTGTATCTAATCCTATCCTGTGTGATACTGTATACTGAGCTGTGTATCTAATCCTCTCCTGTGTGATACTGTATACTGAGCTGTGTATCTAATCCTATCCCGTGTGATACTGTATACTGAGCTGTGTATCTAATCCTATCCCGTGTGATACTGTATACTGAGCTGTGTATCTAATCCTATCCCGTGTGATACTGTATACTGAGCCGTGTATCTAATCCTATCCCGTGTGATACTGTATACTGAGCTGTGTATCTAATCCTATCCCGTGTGATACTGTATACTGAGCCGTGTATCTAATCCTATCCCGTGTGATACTGTATACTGAGCCGTGTATCTAATCCTATCCCGTGTGATACTGTATACTGAGCCGTGTATCTAATCCTATCCTGTGTGATACTGTATACTGAGCCGTGTATCTAATCCTATCCTGTGTGATACTGTGTACTGAGCCGTGTATCTAATCCTATCCTGTGTGATACTGTGTACTGAGCTGTATCTAATCCTATCCTGTGTGATACTGTGTACTGAGCTGTATCTAATCCTATCCTGTGTGATACTGTATACTGAGCTGTATCTAATCCTATCCTGTGTGATACTGTATACTGAGCTGTGTATCTAATCCTATCCTGTGTGATACTGTATACTGAGCTGTGTATCTAATCCTATCCTGTGTGATACTGTATACTGAGCTGTGTATCTAATCCTATCCTGTGTGATACTGTATACTGAGCTGTGTATCTAATCCTATCCCGTGTGATACTGTATACTGAGCTGTGTATCTAATCCTATCCCGTGTGATACTGTATACTGAGCTGTGTATCTAATCCTATCCCGTGTGATACTGTATACTGAGCTGTGTATCTAATCCTATCCCGTGTGATACTGTATACTGAGCTGTGTATCTAATCCTATCCCGTGTGATACTGTATACTGAGCTGTGTATCTAATCCTATCCCGTGTGATACTGTATACTGAGCTGTGTATCTAATCCTATCCCGTGTGATACAGTATACTGAGCTGTATCTAATCCTATCCTGTGTGATACTGTATACTGAGCTGTGTATCTAATCCTATCCTGTGTGATATTGTATACTGAGCCGTGTATCTAATCCTATCCTGTGTGATACTGTATACTGAGCCGTGTATCTAATCCTATCCTGTGTGATACAGTATACTGAGCTGTATCTAATCCTATCCTGTGTGATACTGTATACTGAGCTGTATCTAATCCTATCCTGTGTGATACTGTATACTGAGCTGTGTATCTAATCCTATCCTGTGTGATATTGTATACTGAGCCGTGTATCTAATCCTATCCTGTGTGATACTGTATACTGAGCTGTATCTAATCCTATCCTGTGTGATACTGTATACTGAGCTGTGTATCTAATCCTATCCTGTGTGATATTGTATACTGAGCCGTGTATCTAATCCTATCCTGTGTGACACTGTCTGTTGAATTGTGTTCTGATATTCCAGAATTTTCTTAGTAAATACTTTTGTCAGTCATTACATTCATCTCCATCAGCTGCTTCTTCCCCCATGTTGTCAGCAGAAACCTCATCCTATTATATATCACCGCCAAACTGTGTATAGTAACCTGTATAATGATGCCAGGAAGTGAGAATGTACATGACACTACTGCCACCTGGAGGAGGGGTTTATAGTGGAGAAATCTGGAGCATAGAGACTATGGAGGAACTACAGTAGTACTGTACATAGTATTATAGTAGTTATATTCTTGTACACAGGAGTAGTATTATAGTAGTTATATTCTTGTACATAGGAGTAGTATTATAGTAGTTATATTCTTGTATATAGGAGTAGTATTATAGTAGTTATATTCTTGTACATAGGAGGTAGTATTATAGTAGTTATATTATTGTACATAGGAGCAGTATTATAGTAGTTATATTCTTGTACATAGGAGCAGTATTATAGTAGTTATATTCTTGTACATAGGAGTAGTATTATAGTAGTTATATTCTTGTATATAGCAGTAGTATTATAGTAGTTATATTCTTGTACATAGGAGGTAGTATTATAGTAGTTATATTATTGTACATAGGAGCAGTATTATAGTAGTTATATTCTCGTACATAGGAGTAGTATTATAGTAGTTATATTCTTGTACATAGGAGCAGTATTATAGTAGTTATATTCTTGTACATAGGAGCAGTATTATAGTAGTTATATTCTCGTACATAGGAGTAGTATTATAGTAGTTATATTCTTGTACATAGGAGGTAGTATTATAGTAGTTATATTCTTGTACATAGGAGTAGTATTATAGTAGTTATATTCTTGTACATAGGGGGCAGTATTATAGTAGTTATATTCTTGTACATAGGGGGCAGTATTATAGTAGTTACATCCTTGTCTATATGGGGCAGTATTATAGTAGTTCCATTCTTGTCTATAGGGGGCAGTATTACTCTTCTCTTTGCTCCCAGTCTTGCTATACGTCCCTCTGTACTGGACTTTCTCCATATTGCTCTGTCTCACTAGTAACGTGTCGCTGATCTCTAAATTATCCTCTTCCTTATTTTAAGGCTCTACATTATTTTACTAGTAAATCCCCGGCATAAAATATTTATATTGCAGTAAAATGCTCCTTTTCAGGGACTCTCTAACATTGCCACCCCTGCTTAACTTCCTGTAATCCAAACCAAATTCCAGATTTGGGAGCTGCGCTCCTTCTCACCTCATTCAGGTCTGATCCATTCCCCAGTGCGGGGGGAGGGGGCGCTCTTGTTTATTGTACATTATTGCTCTGGATTGGATTTTGTTCCTAAATTTGAAACTAATACAAAGGTATAAATAATGTGATGGAGGTTTCGCCTCTTGGCAGACGCCGCACAATCCTGGAGTGAATGTTGTTTCTTAGCAGTCAGAGGTGGATTTCGGGATCTGCGCCAGTAACAGCAGGGCAGAGAATCCTGAGAGAATAGGACGAGAGGACAGAACTATACAAGACATTAGTAATGGTGTGTGTGTATATACTGCCCCTTATACACAAGTATATAATACTGCCCCCTATAGACATGTTTATGTATGTGAGCTCTCCATGCTGGGTCCCAATGTCTGTGAACGGAAATATCAAGTACCAAAATTTCTTTTGACAGGATGTCTGAGAATACAGAATATCCATATACTAGAGAGCGGTGACATCACTGAGAATACAGCCTATCCGTATACTAGAGAGCGGTGACATCACTGAGAATACAGCCTATCCGTATACTAGAGAGCGGTGACATCACTGAGAATACAGCCTATCCGTATACTAGAGAGCGGTGACATCACTGAGAATACAGCCTATCCGTATACTAGAGAGCGGTGACATCACTGAGAATACAGCCTATCCGTATACTAGAGAGCGGTGACATCACTGAGAATACAGCCTATCCGTATACTAGAGAGCAGCGGTGACATCACTGAGAATACAGCCTATCCGTATACTAGAGAGCAGCGGTGACATCGCTGAGAATACAGCCTATCCGTATACTAGAGAGCAGCGGTGACATCGCTGAGAATACAGCCTATCCGTATACTAGAGAGCGGTGACATCGCTGAGAATACAGCCTATCCGTATACTAGAGAGCGGTGACATCGCTGAGAATACAGCCTATCCGTATACTAGAGAGCGGTGACATCGCTGAGAATACAGCCTCTCCGTATACTAGAGAGCGGTGACATCGCTGAGAATACAGCCTATCCGTATACTAGAGAGCGGTGACATCGCTGAGAATACAGCCTATCCGTATACTAGAGAGCGGTGACATCGCTGAGAATACAGCCTATCCGTATACTAGAGAGCGGTGACATCGCTGAGAATACAGCCTATCCGTATACTAGAGAGCGGTGACATCACTGAGAATACAGCCTATCCGTATATTAGAGAGCAGCGGTGACATCACTGAGAATACAGCCTATCCGTATACTAGAGAGCAGCGGTGACATCACTGAGAATACAGCCTATCCGTATACTAGAGAGCGGTGACATCACTGAGAATACAGCCTATCCGTATACTAGAGAGCAGCGGTGACATCACTGAGAATACAGCCTATCCGTATACTAGAGAGCAGCGGTGACATCGCTGAGAATACAGCCTATCCGTATACTAGAGAGCGGTGACATCGCTGAGAATATAGCCTATCCGTATACTAGAGAGCGGTGACATCGCTGAGAATACAGCCTCTCCGTATACTAGAGAGCGGTGACATCGCTGAGAATACAGCCTATCCGTATACTAGAGAGCGGTGACATCGCTGAGAATACAGCCTATCCGTATACTAGAGAGCGGTGACATCGCTGAGAATACAGCCTATCCGTATACTAGAGAGCGGTGACATCGCTGAGAATACAGCCTATCCGTATACTAGAGAGCGGTGACATCACTGAGAATACAGCCTATCCGTATATTAGAGAGCAGCGGTGACATCACTGAGAATACAGCCTATCCGTATACTAGAGAGCAGCGGTGACATCACTGAGAATACAGCCTATCCGTATACTAGAGAGCGGTGACATCACTGAGAATACAGCCTATCCGTATACTAGAGAGCAGCGGTGACATCACTGAGAATACAGCCTATCCGTATACTAGAGAGCGGTGACATCACTGAGTATTCAGCCTATCCGTATACTAGAGAGCAGCGGTGACATCACTGAGAATACAGCCTATCCGTATACTAGAGAGCAGCGGTGACATCACTGAGAATACAGCCTATCCGTATACTAGAGAGCGGTGACATCACTGAGAATACAGCCTATCCATATACTAGAGAGCGGTGACATCACTGAGTATTCAGCCTATCCGTATACTAGAGAGCGGTGACATCACTGAGAATACAGCCTATCCGTATACTAGAGAGCGGTGACATCACTTAGTTTCCAGCTTATCTTTATTCTTCACTTCCTCATCCGCTTGCTCTCTTGGCTCTTTTTGGTTGCAGTTTTGTGTGTTCCCTATAGTAGTGGTTGTTGTGTAGCTGCTGCAGCGCCTCTTCAGGTTTGATTACTCTGCCTACATCTCTGTAGTACCGGCCATTATAGTGACCAGCGCTATATCTCTGTATCTGACCAGTGTCTGCGCTTCTTATCAGCTGTGCGATATATATCTGTCCCTTGGGAAAGCTGGGTGTCTATATGATGCTTATTATCTCTTCTAAGGTCCTGAGCAGCAGCACTGCCTAGTCCTGCAGCAATACAAGATCCTTGAGTCTCTGTGCAGTAGTCTAGGAAAGCTGGGTGGCAGTGGGATGTGCCATGACAGCCATATTGGTCACTCAGCTTTTTCAGGAACAGATAGGGCTGAGTGTCATGTTTGGGTGGTTTTCATTTCCCCTATGTCTGCGGGATGGAAATTGCTGGGTGTCATTGGGGCCTGGAGTTCCTGGGCAGCGGGTGCAGGGTCTGCAGATAAGGGCTGGGGAGGGGGATTCTCCTATCTGGCTCTGTACTTTATACTATTTCTCCCCATTTTACCCCCCGGCCCCTCCTATAAGCCCGGCAGGGTCTGGTAGATTTATGGCGCAGCTGGGATCTATTACGCAGCGCGGTCGCAGATTTAGGACTTGGGTCACATGTAAGAGACAAGCGGCAGGTCTCCTAGTCTGATCCATTTCTGAAGATGTTATAGGTGGACCCTCAAACATGTCACAGCTGAGGGTTTGTTACAGTTGTATCCAGTGTAGACAATGCTCTGTGAGCTCATCCTGCCCCTGTGCTGCTACAATGTGTCAGTGCAGATTGGTTCTCAGTGGATACAAGTGTAACAACCCCTCAGCTGTGAGAGGTGCAGAGCGTCGGCGCGGCTGAGGGTTTTGGTGACTGCCACCGTGTCGTCCCCTGACAAGCGCCCTCTGTTATAAAAAATACAAAGCCGCGCAGTTTAATTATACAGTCAGGGCCGGGCGGTTTCCTGCAGGGCAGAGCGGGCTGGCAATTAGCTGAGAGGGCTTACAATGTCCTGGTATGTGGGCAGCAGGGCCGGGACTGTGAGGCTGTGCTGCCCCTCCCTGGCACACAGCGGGACTGCAGGGGACGTGCTGAGCCATAGAGAGAATCTAATATGGGGGGAAAACGGCGAATTAAAGGGGCTCTGGGGGTGAGAAACACTGGAAGTGGGAGCGAGGAATTATAGGATAGGAAAAACTAAACCGCTGGTCTGATGTCATCAGTCTGTAGTATATAGATAGGCTGTATTCTCAGTGATGGCACCGCTCTCTAGTATACGGATAGGCTGTATTCTCTGTGATGGCACCGCTGCTCTCTAGTATACGGATAGGCTGTATTCTCAGTGATGTCACCGCTGCTCTCTAGTATACGGATAGGCTGTATTCTCAGTGATGTCACCTCTGCTCTCTAGTATACGGATAGGCTGTATTCTCAGTGATGTCACCGCTCTCTAGTATATGGATAGGCTGTATTCTCAGCGATGTCACTGCTCTCTAGTATACGGATAGGCTGTATTCTCAGTGCTGTCACCGCTCTCAAGTATACGGATAGGCTGTATTCTCAGTGATGTCACCGCTCTCTAGTATATGGATAGGCTGTATTCTCAGTGATGTCACCGCTCTCAAGTATACGGATAGGCTGTATTCTCAGTGATGTCACCGCTCTCTAGTATACGGATAGGCTGTATTCTCAGTGATGTCACTGCTCTCTAGTATACGGATAGGCTGTATTCTCAGTGATGTCACCGCTCTCTAGTATACGGATAGGCTGTATTCTCAGTGATGGCACCGCTCTCTAGTATACGGATAGGCTGTATTCTCAGTGATGGCACCTCTGCTCTCTAGTATACGGATAGGCTGTATTCTCAGTGCTGTCACCGCTCTCAAGTATACGGATAGGCTGTATTCTCAGTGATGTCACCGCTCTCTAGTATATGGATAGGCTGTATTCTCAGTGATGTCACCGCTCTCTAGTATACGGATAGGCTGTATTCTCAGTGATGTCACCGCTCTCTAGTATACGGATAGGCTGTATTCTCTGTGATGGCACCGCTGCTCTCTAGTATACGGATAGGCTGTATTCTCAGTGATGTCACCGCTGCTCTCTAGTATACGGATAGGCTGTATTCTCAGTGATGTCACCTCTGCTCTCTAGTATACGGATAGGCTGTATTCTCAGTGATGTCACCGCTCTCTAGTATATGGATAGGCTGTATTCTCAGTGATGTCACCGCTCTCTAGTATATAGATAGGCTGTATTCTCAGTGATGTCACCGCTCTCTAGTATACGGATAGGCTGTATTCTCAGTGATGTCACCGCTCTCTAGTATACGGATAGGCTGTATTCTCAGTGATGTCACTGCTCTCTAGTATACGGATAGGCTGTATTCTCAGTGATGTCACCGCTCTCTAGTATACGGATAGGCTGTATTCTCAGTGATGGCACCGCTCTCTAGTATACGGATAGGCTGTATTCTCAGTGATGGCACCTCTGCTCTCTAGTATACGGATAGGCTGTATTCTCAGTGCTGTCACCGCTCTCAAGTATACGGATAGGCTGTATTCTCAGTGATGTCACCGCTCTCTAGTATATGGATAGGCTGTATTCTCAGTGATGTCACCGCTCTCTAGTATACGGATAGGCTGTATTCTCAGTGATGTCACCGCTGCTCTCTAGTATACGGATAGGCTGTATTCTCAGTGATGTCACCTCTGCTCTCTAGTATACGGATAGGCTGTATTCTCAGTGATGTCACCACTCTCTAGTATACGGATAGGCTGTATTCTCAGTGATGTCACTGATCTCTAGTATACGGATAGGCTGTATTCTCAGTGATGTCACCTCTGCTCTCTAGTATACGGATAGGCTGTATTCTCAGTGCTGTCACCGCTCTCAAGTATACGGATAGGCTGTATTCTCAGTGATGTCACCGCTCTCTAGTATATGGATAGGCTGTATTCTCAGTGATGTCACCGCTCTCTAGTATACGGATAGGCTGTATTCTCAGTGATGTCACCGCTGCTCTCTAGTATACGGATAGGCTGTATTCTCAGTGATGTCACCTCTGCTCTCTAGTATACGGATAGGCTGTATTCTCAGTGATGTCACCGCTCTCTAGTATATGGATAGGCTGTATTCTCAGTGATGTCACTGATCTCTAGTATACGGATAGGCTGTATTCTCAGTGATGGCACCGCTCTCTAGTATACGGATAGGCTGTATTCTCAGTGATGTCACCGCTCTCTAGTATACGGATAGGCTGTATTCTCAGCGATGTCACCGCTCTCTAGTATATGGATAGGCTGTATTCTCAGTGATGTCACCGCTCTCTAGTATATGGATAGGCTGTATTCTCAGTGATGTCACCGCTGCTCTCTAGTATACGGATAGGCTGTATTCTCAGTGATGTCACCGCTGATCTCTAGTATACGGATAGGCTGTATTCTCAGTGATGGCACCGCTCTCTAGTATACGGATAGGCTGTATTCTCAGTGATGTCACTGCTCTCTAGTATATGGATAGGCTGTATTCTCAGTGATGTCACCGCTGATCTCTAGTATACGGATAGGCTGTATTCTCAGTGATGTCACCGCTGCTCTCTAGTATATGGATAGGCTGTATTCTCAGTGATGTCACTGCTCTCTAGTATATGGATAGGCTGTATTCTCAGTGATGTCACCGCTCTCTAGTATACGGATAGGCTGTATTCTCAGTGATGTCACCGCTGCTCTCTAGTATACGGATAGGCTGTATTCTCAGTGATGTCACCGCTGCTCTCTAGTATACGGATAGGCTGTATTCTCAGTGATGTCACCGCTGCTCTCTAGTATACGGATAGGCTGTATTCTCAGTGATGTCACCTCTGCTCTCTAGTATACGGATAGGCTGTATTCTCAGTGATGTCACCGCTCTCTAGTATATGGATAGGCTGTATTCTCAGTGATGTCACCGCTGCTCTCTAGTATACGGATAGGCTGTATTCTCAGTGATGTCACCGCTGCTCTCTAGTATACGGATAGGCTGTATTCTCAGTGATGTCACCGCTGCTCTCTAGTATACGGATAGGCTGTATTCTCAGTGATGTCACCTCTGCTCTCTAGTATACGGATAGGCTGTATTCTCAGTGATGGCACCGCTCTCTAGTATACGGATAGGCTGTATTCTCTGTGATGTCACCGCTCTCTAGTATACGGATAGGTTGAATTCTCAGTGCTGTCACCGCTCTCTAGTATATGGATAGGCTGTATTCTCAGTGATGGCACCGCTGCTCTCTAGTATACGGATAGGCTGTATTCTCAGTGATGTCACCGCTCTCTAGTATACGGATAGGCTGTATTCTCAGTGATGTCACTGCTCTCTAGTATATGGATAGGCTGTATTCTCAGTGATGTCACCGCTGCTCTCTAGTATATGGATAGGCTGTATTCTCAGTGATGTCACTGCTCTCTAGTATACGGATAGGCTGTATTCTCAGTGATGTCACCTCTGCTCTCTAGTATACGGATAGGCTGTATTCTCAGTGATGTCACCTCTGCTCTCTAGTATACGGATAGGCTGTATTCTCAGTGATGTCACCTCTGCTCTCTAGTATATGGATAGGCTGTATTCTCAGTGATGTCACCGCTGCTCTCTAGTATATGGATAGGCTGTATTCTCAGTGATGTCACCTCTGCTCTCTAGTATACGGATAGGCTGTATTCTCAGTGATGGCACCGCTCTCTAGTATACGGATAGGCTGAATTCTCAGTGCTGTCACCGCTCTCTAGTATACGGATAGGCTGTATTCTCTGTGATGTCACCGCTCTCTAGTATACGGATAGGCTGAATTCTCAGTGCTGTCACCGCTCTCTAGTATATGGATAGGCTGTATTCTCAGTGATGGCACCGCTCTCTAGTATATGGATAGGCTGTATTCTCAGTGATGTCACTGCTCTCTAGTATATGGATAGGCTGTATTCTCAGTGATGTCACCGCTGCTCTCTAGTATATGGATAGGCTGTATTCTCAGTGATGTCACTGCTCTCTAGTATACGGATAGGCTGTATTCTCAGTGATGTCACCTCTGCTCTCTAGTATACGGATAGGCTGTATTCTCAGTGATGTCACTGCTCTCTAGTATACGGATAGGCTGTATTCTCAGTGATGTCACCTCTGCTCTCTAGTATATGGATAGGCTGTATTCTCAGTGATGTCACCGCTGCTCTCTAGTATATGGATAGGCTGTATTCTCAGTGATGTCACCGCTGATCTCTAGTATACGGATAGGCTGTATTCTCAGTGATGTCACTGCTCTCTAGTATACGGATAGGCTGTATTCTCAGTGATGTCACCTCTGCTCTCTAGTATACGGATAGGCTGTATTCTCAGTGATGGCACCGCTCTCTAGTATACGGATAGGCTGTATTCTCTGTGATGTCACCGCTCTCTAGTATACGGATAGGCTGAATACTCAGTGCTGTCACCGCTCTCTAGTATACGGATAGGCTGTATTCTCAGTGATGGCACCGCTCTCTAGTATATGGATAGGCTGTATTCTCAGTGATGTCACCGCTCTCTAGTATACGGATAGGCTGTATTCTCAGTGATGTCACTGCTCTCTAGTATATGGATAGGCTGTATTCTCAGTGATGTCACCGCTCTCTAGTATACGGATAGGCTGTATTCTCAGTGATGTCACCGCTCTCTAGTATACGGATAGGCTGTATTCTCAGTGATGTCACCGCTCTCTAGTATACGGATAGGCTGTATTCTCAGTGATGTCACTGCTCTCTAGTATACGGATAGGCTGTATTCTCAGTGATGTCACCGCTCTCTAGTATATGGATAGGCTGTATTCTCAGTGATGTCACCGCTCTCTAGTATATGGATAGGCTGTATTCTCAGTGATGTCACCGCTCTCTAGTATACGGATAGGCTGTATTCTCAGTGATGTCACCGCTCTCTAGTATACGGATAGGCTGAATACTCAGTGCTGTCACCGCTCTCTAGTATATGGATAGGCTGTATTCTCAGTGATGGCACCGCTCTCTAGTATATGGATAGGCTGTATTCTCAGTGATGTCACCGCTCTCTAGTATACGGATAGGCTGTATTCTCAGTGATGTCACTGCTCTCTAGTATATGGATAGGCTGTATTCTCAGTGATGTCACCGCTGCTCTCTAGTATATGGATAGGCTGTATTCTCAGTGATGTCACTGCTCTCTAGTATACGGATAGGCTGTATTCTCAGTGATGTCACCTCTGCTCTCTAGTATACGGATAGGCTGTATTCTCAGTGATGTCACCTCTGCTCTCTAGTATACGGATAGGCTGTATTCTCAGTGATGGCACCGCTCTCTAGTATACGGATAGGCTGAATACTCAGTGCTGTCACCGCTCTCTAGTATACGGATAGGCTGTATTCTCCGTGATGTCACCGCTCTCTAGTATACGGATAGGCTGTATTCTCAGTGATGGCACCGCTCTCTAGTATATGGATAGGCTGTATTCTCAGTGATGTCACCGCTCTCTAGTATACGGATAGGCTGTATTCTCAGTGATGTCACTGCTCTCTAGTATATGGATAGGCTGTATTCTCAGTGATGTCACCGCTCTCTAGTATATGGATAGGCTGTATTCTCAGTGATGTCACCGCTCTCTAGTATACGGATAGGCTGTATTCTCAGTGATGGCACCGCTCTCTAGTATATGGATAGGCTGTATTCTCCGTGATGTCACCGCTCTCTAGTATACGGATAGGCTGTATTCTCAGTGATGTCACTGCTCTCTAGTATACGGATAGGCTGTATTCTCAGTGATGTCACCGCTCTCTAGTATACGGATAGGCTGTATTCTCAGTGATGTCACTGCTCTCTAGTATACGGATAGGCTGTATTCTCAGTGATGTCACCGCTCTCTAGTATAAGGATAGGCTGTATTCTCAGTGATGTCACCGCTGATCTCTAGTATACGGATAGGCTGTATTCTCAGTGATGTCACCGCTGATCTCTAGTATACGGATAGGCTGTATTCTCAGTGATGTCACCGCTGATCTCTAGTATACGGATAGGCTGTATTCTCAGTGATGTCACCGCTGCTCTCTAGTATACGGATAGGCTGTATTCTCAGTGATGTCACCGCTGATCTCTGGTATATAGATAGGCTGTATCCTCAGTGATGTCATCAGTCTGTAGTATACGGATAGGCTGTATAATAACAATTATGTCTCTGTGTCCTCCGCCATGCTCTGTAGTGTTACTTCTTAGGCTCGGGCCTTTGTCCTACATCTGTGGGGTTTGGGGTTGATGTCCTGTGTATTGTACCTATAACATCTTCTGCACATGATGGGGGGGGGGGGGGGGGGGTCCGGCTGCCTTCGCTTGTAGACTACTAGAATCAGTGTTACTATCCAGTCCGTCTGATATTAATATTTGGGTTTGGTGAAGGATTTCATTTAACCTGTTACTAGCCATGGAGACCCCACCCCAGAGCAGCAGGATGTAGATTAGAATCCAGGGCTGGGGCTGCAGGTAGCGGCGGCTCAGCGGGGACTTCTCTGCTAAACATCAGAGTCTGTGCAGATCAAATGTGAGGGCACAGACAGCGCAGCGGATCGGAGCGCTGCCAGGGTAAACTTGTGAGGGGAATTACATTACAGGCCCTTAACCTGCTCACCGCCAGAGCCGGGGGTGTCTGCTATATACTATATACTCTGGTAGGGGAGTTCAGCTCAATAGAGGGTCCTCATTTCTTCTCCAGAGTAGACAGAGGTTACAGAAGGGTCTCTGACGCTGGAGGACCTGTCCTGTGTAATGCCTTATTTCCCCTTTGGGGGCGCTGCAGAGATACTGAACACTGCTAAGTTTTCCTACAGATTACAGGGTCACTTTGTGATCTGATTACAGTTAAGGAACCAATCTAACAAGTAGGGATTGCCGAAAGCAGAGGACCCCTTTATAGTCACTGACTGGTCACATGATGCCAATGATTGTATATTCGCTCTCGCTATCAAATGACGCTCTGATGTATTAGCTGGATGGTTGTCCTGGGTACTCCAGTGTGCCCCTAAATAGCAGGCGTAGTACCCACCCTCTCGCCATATCTAACGTGCTTGTATCCCTTTAAAACTCAAGGAAATGCCCCTTTGCACCCCATAAAGGCCTCCTCCCCCTCTGATCAGCCCCTCCCTGGACTTGTGCGCTTGCATTTTAATTTGTGGTTGGCACCAGGAGCGGGTCCCCCGGGCACAGGGAGGATATTACAGTACGGGCCGATCTATTATTACGGTGATCGGGTTACCGCAGGGTTATTATTAAATCCCGCCTGGATGAGGGAACTCCATTACGTGCCCCTCCATTTATAAGCTAGACGGCTCCCCCTGGAGGTCAAGACGTCACCTACCCCACAGCTTATATACAGGAGATATCAGATATGTGGGGGACAACCTACTGACCAAAGCCTGGCGGCGGGCGATGACCTGTCACTTCTGATCAGTCAGGGTCCGTCCTGTGCCCACCCCGTCTGGCGGTCTCCATTACAGCCGGGGTGGGGGGGCACCAAAATCTCTAATGCAAAGTCTATACAAAGCCCCAGCCAAATACGGATCTGATGGAGCAGCCGTGGGTGGGAATGTTCCTCATTTAAAGGGACCCCCTGACACAGGGGATTGTGTATGCATGGCTGGGTGAGGGAGGGGGCTGCACTGGCTCTGGGGCTTTTAAGTTTCCTGAACAATGGCTGAATCCCCCTCCTCCCACTGCCCAGGCATGGCCATAGCTGTACCGCTGGTCCTGAGGGGCGATGACCCCGGGCCACATGAGGGCATGCCTGAATATTTCCTATGTGTAATGAGACTACAAATCAGCCTCAGATTTTAAGTGTTCTCTATGGGGGAGGGAATGGCTGCAGCCTCATCACTATCCTGGAATTTAGGGTTAATCATAAATTTTGCAAGTTTTTCCCAAAAATAAACTTCTTGACCTTCCCCGGCTGTATCCAGCTGCCGGTACTTGTAAGATAAGAACGCAGTAAAGCAGTGGACTCCAACTGTTGTAAAACTACATCCCCCGGCAGACCCACGGCCATGCAATAACTAGTGAGCCACAGGTTGGAGACACCCCCCCCCCCCCCCAAAGTCCTTCAGTCCAAAATCCTGCTATTAAAAGGTGCATAAGACGGTGACATGTTCCATTTGTACAGCCCCCGATTCACTTATAGAGAGGGGCAATGGTCAGCCGGGCGAGCTCGTGTCGTCACTTACCAAAGTTATAGCAAAAGTTGTCACCATGTTGCTTCAGTAAAGGGTGGAGAGACCCCTCAGGACAGAAGGGGTAGTTGTCCAGGACCAGAAGATAAAAGTTACCGATGACCCATCCAAAGTATCAGATCGGTCACAGTCAGATAACCAGACCCCTGATGTGGCCACTACAAGGTACATGTGAGGACGACAGCGGCAAGCAGATCTGCTAATAATCAAGTGAATGGGAGTCGGGCCAGACCTCTGCACACTGTATACTACTGAGTATATGGACCTCTGCACACTGTATACTACTGAGTATATGGACCTCTGTACACTGTATACTACTGGGCATATGGACCTCTGCACACTGTATACTACCGAGTATATGGACCTCTGCACACTGTATACTACCGAGTATATGGACCTCTGCACACTGTATACTACCGAGTATATGGACCTCTGCACACTGTATACTACTGAGTATATGGACCTCTGCACACTGTATACTACTGAGTATATGGACCTCTGCACACTGTATACTACCGAGTATATAGACCTCTGCACACTGTATACTACTGGGCATATGGACCTCTGCACACTGTATACCACTGAGTATATAGACCTCTGCACACTGTATACTACTGAGTATATAGACCTCTGCACACTGTATACCACTGAGTATACGGACTTCTGCACACTGTATACTACTGGGCGTACGGACCTCTGCACACTGTATACCACTTTCCCTATACAATATAGTGATGCTGCTCGGCCCTGTAGCTCCACTCACACTCACTTGAATAGGAGCAGAGCTGCTTCCGGCTGTATACCTGGTATATAGCTTCTGGCATCCAAAACAGCTGATCAGGACAGGGACCGTACGTCGACCCCGACCAGTCACTATCCATTATCTCCAGGTCCTGCACAACCACTTTAACATTCAAAATAATTTAGCAGCGTGATAAATCTGGTGCAAAGCATGGCCTCATTCCAGCAAGACGTCCTGCTAAAATCCTGCTAGTGCCCCTCTGTCTGTGTATATGGACGGGCCCAGCGGCAGAAACAAGTAAATATTATAGGGTGCCCCTCTAGGTGCTCCCGGCCCTCCCCCTATGCTCAGCGGGTGCATTTACTGCCCTCATGTCACTTTTTGGGCTGTGTTTATTACCCCTGATTACATTGACCTGCTGACCCCAGGTTCTGGAATGTTCCTCTATTGTGTGAGGGTCCCCTACAGTTCTGCTGAGCTCAGTCTGGTCCTTTATGGCCTGAGAGGGAGGAGCCTGACACAGGGATTTGGGTGTCAGGCTCCTCCTCTAAGATCTGTAGTAACTCAGCATTTACCCCAGATCTGCTAAATATCGCCCCCTACCTGCCCAGCATTCGGTGCCTTAGGGCTTGTTCACTTGCAGCAGACTTGTTGGAGCAATGGCCCTATTCCTGCAAATAAAACCGTGCCTGCCATGTGTATGGACTTCTAGACGGGGGTACTCCCAAGACTCCAGGGCTCCCTGACAATGGTCAGACTACATCTCCCAGCATGCCCTGCTCTAGCACACCCACCTATCCCTACATTACAATAATTCGGTATAGACCGCTTTAGTTCAGCCGCCCCCGGCTATTGCAAAACTAGAACTCCCATCAAGTCTTGGCATGCTGGGGGTTGTAGTTTTGCAATCTCTGCCCCCCTCCCCCCAATAGTTGCAATAACACAGGCCACAAGCAGATTTCTCAAAAACATACATCATATTTCCTCTTTTATTATATAAATATCCGTTTAACCTTTTTAACTGTAAGAATATAAAGCGTTTCTCGGAGGATCTTTTATACAAATTCACAGACAGTACAATGAAATTCGGCACGTTTTTCTAGGTGAGATCCAACTGTGGAGATGTTCAGGAAATGGGGGGGGAAATAGAAAATACCAAAAAAAAAAAAAAAAAAATTCCTACCAAGCTGAATGTGATCCACAGAAGAGAGGAAGTGAGGACAGAATCAACCCTAATCTGAGACCGACGGAGGATTGTGCGCCCACTATAGAAAACGCCTCCAAAACTGAAAAAAAAGGTGCACGCGTGTGGGTGGGGGAGGGGTCAGTCTGATGTTTGCATATATAATTTGACTATCGTCGTCAGTCGGAGCTCGGCTTTGCACGTCCTTCAGCAGCAACAGTTAAGAAAGGCAAAATCTGCACTTCGATTCCTAAACTGAAATTGGTCAAACACAGGAAACTTTTACTTCTAAAAGAAAGAAAATAATAAGTTCAGCCATAACTGACAAGGGGGATTATGGGGGATCTGGAGTGTAACCAAATATGGGAAATGAGGGGGTGGGGTCTGCATAAAACCCTTGAATAGGGTGCCAGTACTTTTGCAACAAGAGACAAAATAAGTGTATATACAGGTACGGAGCCTCACATGTACCGCAAGGTTACACGGCCGACAAGGCCGCACGTCCTACAACGGAGTTTGTCGTAGATTTGTTGCAGATTTGACCCTTTGTAACGTAAAAGTGAAATCTGCATCGAGGTCGCCCTATAGGACAGGCGCATTCTATAAAATTGTGGCACATGTGAGACCTCCCTGAAGTCTATGGAATGGGGTATCATGTATGTGGGGTCAGATACAGGAGGTGCTGGCAGCGGATACACTACCCTAATCCTTAGAGTAGACTGTATACACACACTTGTCTATGTATAGGGGTGCAAGTCGTCCTGCCGCTTACCTAGCAGATTGCATATACCGGGATGATCACCCTAAAAACAGCGACCCCCATGTACTCTACAAACCCTCCTGTATTGGCAGCTGAGGGAATAGCAAAACTTTTGCAGCGGGCTGGCAGGGCCTGAGTGGGTTAAATTAAAGGGAATTGTTCCAGGCTTAAGGGACACGATCAATCAGTCTTGTTCTAATGGAGGAGCGGGTGCAGAAACGTCTACAGGAGCAACTAAAAGAAAGACGACATCTTTCCAGTTTAGGCACTAAAAACAAAGAGGGCAAAAAAAAAAATTGAAAACGAGGTAGCCGGCCATAAGGAATATGATGTAGGAAAGTAAAGGAGCCCGTCTCCAGGGACGGTGGGGAATGTGTCGGATAAAAGTTCTTACTGGAAAGTTCCATCTACTTACAAAACATAGAAAAAAAACAAATAAAAAAAACAACAAATAAATTCAGAAATGTTACGGGTGCAGCTCCCATTAACCCTTCCTGATGCTGGAGGGGCGAGGAAGGGTGTCAAGGTGTTGGCATGGGTTACCAGCTTCAGCACCAGGTCTTACATCAGCGGAGGAGTCTATCACTAGTAGTAGGCCCCCTCTCCTGACAACCACCCTGCACGAGAAGGTCATAGGTCGGTGGTCTCAGCATCCGCATGTACAGGGGTGCTGATACTATGCAAAAGTAGTCACGTGGTAACTGAAGATGGAGGCCAAGAAGCGGTGGAGAGATCTAGAGCCTAAAGTAGTGCAGCCCCATGAACAGTACAGAGAGTGTGCCCCACTGCCATGGCGTTGCAGTAGTTTAGGATCCCTACAGTCACTAGCACCATGATGGGTCAGACCATAGGGTGCTGCGAGTAGGTAACCCATGCCACATACTGGGGAGCTCCTTTCATTTAAACCTCTTGCAATACCAATGGTAACAACCACTGCCGGGAGGGGCCATCGCCACTTATCCCCGGCACCGGACACGGCCCAGCTCTTGTGGCCCTAACAGGCAGTATAATGCATCAGTCAAGTCCTAGAATTCTTTTGGGTGGCACGGAGCTGGGCACAGGGGCCCTCACCTGACCTTCTCACTTTCGGTCATCTGCCACAGCCCCAGGTTGAGCACTTTGAGGCAAGGCAGCTGCGTGATGCGCTCCAGTCCCCTCTTGGTGATACGGGTACACCCGTACAGATCAATGCCAGTCAGCTGTACCAGGTGCTCGGCTATAAGCTCCAGGCTCTTGTCTGTGATGCGGACACACTGGCCGATGTTCAGGGTCCTCAGAGAGTGCATCTGCCGCACCATCCGGTTGATGCCGTCATCGCTGATGTGACAGGAGCAGAGGGACAGGGACTTGAGTCCATACAAGCCCTGGGAGATGTATGCCAGGCTCTGGTCGCCCACCTTGTCACAGAAGGACACGTCCAAGCCAGTCAGTCGCAGGAAGCTGCCCATGGCCAGGTGCATAATGCCCGTATCGCTGATGTTGTCGCAGCTGCGCAGATTCAGGCTCTTCAGTCCCCGCATGTGGGATAGGTGCAGCAACCCGGCGTCCGATATCCCACCACAGAAACTGAGGTTGAGCACCCGCAATCCCTGCAGCCCCCGGGAGATGTGCTTGAGGGCCAGGTCAGTCAGTTTCTGGCAGTCCTGCAGGGTGAGCTGCTCCAGGCTCAGGCAGCCCTCTGCGGCGCTACGGGTCATCCCAGCCAGGTGGCCAATGCCCACGTCAGAGACATGGCGACAGCTGCGCAGGTTGAGGCTCTTGAGGCCGTGGAGCCCCCAGGCGATGAGCAGCAGCCCTGTGTTGGTGATATTGGAGCAGCCCCCCAGCTCTAGCACCTCCAGCCGCTTCAGGTACTGGGCGATCCGGCCCAGGCTGCTGTCGGTGATCTGCTTGCACAGGCTGAGGTTGAGGGAGCGCAGAGAAGAGATCTCCTGCACGAAGGCGTGGCCCAGCCCGTTGTCGGTCAGGTTGTAGCAGCCGCTCAGGTTCAGGCTCTCGATGTCGGGCAGGCCCTGGATGACGTAGCTGAGGGAGCGGCGCAGGCTCAGGATCTGCACCCGCCGGATACCCCGGGCCTGCAGGCTGGGGAACAGGGACGGGTTGGCGCGGCGGAGGTGCAGCTTGGCCTCGGTCCCCCGCCACACCGACTTGTGGTAGGCCGCGTCCCGCCAGGCCACGCACACCTGAGCCGCCCGGCCCTTGTCTCGGACATCCAGGTAGCTGAAGATCATGGCCAGCAGCTCCGGGAACAGGCAGGAGATGTGGGTCTCCATCCCGGCATCCCCCCCTGACTAGGCCGCGGCCTGGCGAGCGTCGTGCTGCCTGAGGCGATGTGTGCGGGCAGGAGCGCGCCTCTTCGCCGTCGGTCTCTCAGTCTCTGGTCAGCCCGGCCCCGCTCTCCACACCATGGCGGGGCCCCGGCATCGTCCGCTGCTCGGCTCCTTCTCCGTCTCACGTCAGCGATACACAGCAGCAGCCGCCGGCCGGAGCCCTGACTGGACCGTTAATGCGCGGCGTGCGCGCTGCCGTCGCCCTACGTGCGCATCTCCGCCGTGGGGGTCCGGTCTGAGCATGCGCACATGAAATAGACAGGAGGTGTCATGGGCGGAGACAAGAAGCTGAAGTCGCCGATGCGCATGCGTCTACTAGAGCGCGCCGCCGAGAGCTCGGGAGCAAAGAGGGGGCGTGGCCGCGGGCGGGATTTGCGGCTTCTTTGTCTGAGGCGCAGTAGACTTGTTACCATGGAGACCGACCCCCTTCCCCACCTCCCTTCAGTTTCCTTCCTGTTTAACCCTCTCGAGGCCGATGTGACAGGAAAAGAGTTGTAGTCACCGGAGTGTGAGAAAGTGAGTGTCACCTCAGAGTCTGTCAGCAGTGTCACCTCAGAGTCTGTCAGCAGTGTCACCTCAGAGTCTGTCAGCAGTGTCACCTCAGAGTCTGTCAGCAGTGTCACCTCAGAGTCTGTCAGCAGCGTCACCTCAGAGTCTGTCAGCAGTGTCACCTCAGAGTCTGTCACCGGTGTCACCTCAGAGTCTGTCAGCAGCGTCACCTCAGAGTCTGTCAGTAGTGTCACCTCAGAGTCTGTCAGCAGTGTCACCTCAGAGTCTGTCAGTAGTGTCACCTCAGAGTCTGTCAGCAGTGTCACCTCAGAGTCTGTCAGTAGTGTCACCTCAGAGTCTGTCAGCAGTGTCACCTCAGAGTCTGTCACCGGTGTCACCTCAGAGTCTGTCAGCAGTGTCACCTCAGAGTCTGTCACCGGCGTCACCTCAGAGTCTGTCAGCGGCGTCACCTCAGAGTCTGTCAGCAGTGTCACCTCAGAGTCTGTCAGCGGCGTCACCTCAGAGTCTGTCACCAGCGTCACCTCAGAGTCTGTCAGCAGTGTCACCTCAGAGTCTGTCAGCAGTGTCACCTCAGAGTCTGTCACCAGCGTCACCTCAGAGTCTGTCAGCAGTGTCACCTCAGAGTCTGTCAGCGGCGTCACCTCAGAGTCTGTCACCAGCGTCACCTCAGAGTCTGTCAGCGGCGTCACCTCAGAGTCTGTCAGCGGTGTCACCTCAGAGTCTGTCAGCGGCGTCACCTCAGAGTCTGTCACCAGCGTCACCTCAGAGTCTGTCAGCAGTGTCACCTCAGAGTCTGTCACCGGTGTCACCTCAGAGTCTGTCAGCAGTGTCACCTCAGAGTCTGTCAGCAGTGTCACCTCAGAGTCTGTCACCGGTGTCACCTCAGAGTCTGTCACCGGTGTCACCTCAGAGTCTGTCAGTAGTATCACCTCAGAGTCTGTCACCAGTGTCACCTCAGAGTCTGTCAGTAGTATCACCTCAGAGTCTGTCAGCAGCGTCACCTCAGAGTCTGTCAGCAGCGTCACCTCAGAGTCTGTCAGCAGTGTCACCTCAGAGTCTGTCACCTGTGTCACCTCAGAGTCTGTCAGCAGTGTCACCTCAGAGTCTGTCAGCGGCGTCACCTCAGAGTCTGTCAGCGGCGTCACCTCAGAGTCTGTCAGCGGTGTCACCTCAGAGTCTGTCAGACGGTCAGTGTTATAAGGAGACATGAAAATTATTAGAAATCTGCAGAGAATGGTATTAACCCTATAATAGACTACATAGGACAATATGGTGAGGTCATAAAAATGAAAATACCGTAACTCAAGTCTGTGAGCGGTGATAATACCGCAATAATAACGCCATAAAACAAGATGGGCATTACAGCGCTATTCACACAGGTGTTCTGTCACATCTGGTGTCCAGTGAACTTACTATGGGGTCCGACAGGTTTTGGTACAACCTCCACCCGTGTGTGATATACCATACATGTACCGTATATCGCCCAACAGGATATTCATTTTACACACATGATGTGCAGATAATTTCTTGTCCATAGTGGAGGCGCCAACAGCAGCGACACCCCAAAAACTCCCCGCACACGGGCGACATACAGCCAACAGCATAACAAGTCACTGAGGGGCCCCATAACAACCTGAAACTGGGCCACACCTCTAATACACACAGTGATGTCACAGTACAGAGATAATACACACAGTGATGTCACAGTACAGGATAATACACACAGTGATGTCACAGTACAGAGATAATACACACAGTGATGTCACAGTACAGAGATAATACACACAGTGATGTCACAGTACAGAGATAATACACACAGTGATGTCACAGTACAGGATAATACACACAGTGATGTCACAGTACAGGATAATACACACAGTGATGTCACAGTACAGAGATAATACACACAGTGATGTCACAGTACAGGATAATACACACAGTGATGTCACAGTACAGAGATAATACACACAGTGATGTCACAGTACAGAGATAATACACACAGTGATGTCACAGTACAGGATAATACACACAGTGATGTCACAGTACAGAGATAATACACACAGTGATGTCATAGTACAGAGATAATACATACAGTGATGTCACAGTACAGAGATAATACACATGGTGATGTCACAGTACAGGATAATACACACAGTGATGTCACAGTACAGAGATAATACACACGGTGATGTCACAGTACAGAGATAATACACACAGTGATGTCACAGTACAGGATAATACACACAGTGATGTCACAGTACAGAGATAATACACACGGTGATGTCACAGTACAGGATAATACACACGGTGATGTCACAGTATAGGATAATACACACGGTGATGTCACAGTACAGAGATAATACACACAGTGATGTCACAGTACAGAGATAATACACACAGTGATGTCACAGTACAGAGATAATACACACGGTGATGTCACAGTACAGGATAATACACACGGTGATGTCACAGTACAGGATAATACACACGGTGATGTCACAGTACAGAGATAATACACACAGTGATGTCACAGTACAGGATAATACACACAGTGATGTCACAGTACAGGATAATACACACAGTGATGTCACAGTACAGGATAATACACACAGTGATGTCACAGTACAGGATAATACACACAGTGATGTCACAGTACAGAGATAATACACACAGTGATGTCACAGTACAGGATAATACACACAGTGATGTCACAGTACAGGATAATACACACAGTGATGTCACAGTACAGAGATAATACACACAGTGATGTCACAGTACAGGATAATACACACAGTGATGTCACAGTACAGGATAATACACACAGTGATGTCACAGTACAGAGATAATACACACAGTGATGTCACAGTACAGGATAATACACACAGTGATGTCACAGTACAGGATAATACACACAGTGATGTCACAGTACAGGATAATACACACAGTGATGTCACAGTACAGGATAATACACACAGTGATGTCACAGTACAGGATAATACACACAGTGATGTCACAGTACAGGATAATACACACAGTGATGTCACAGTACAGGATAATACACACAGTGATGTCACAGTACAGGATAATACACACAGTGATGTCACAGTACAGGATAATACACACAGTGATGTCACAGTACAGAGATAATACACACAGTGATGTCACAGTACAGGATAATACACACAGTGATGTCACAGTGCAGAGATAATACACACAGTGATGTCACAGTGCAGGGATAATACACACAGTGATGTCACAGTGCAGGGATAATACACACAGTGATGTCACAGTGCAGGGATAATACACACAGTGATGTCACAGTACAGGGATAATACACACAGTGATGTCACAGTGCAGGGATAATACACACAGTGATGTCACAGTGCAGGGATAATACACACAGTGATGTCACAGTACAGGATAATACACACAGTGATGTCACAGTACAGGATAATACACACAGTGATGTCACAGTACAGGATAATACACACAGTGATGTCACAGTACAGAGATAATACACACAGTGATGTCACAGTACAGGATAATACACACAGTGATGTCACAGTGCAGAGATAATACACACAGTGATGTCACAGTGCACGGATAATACACACAGTGATGTCACAGTGCACGGATAATACACACAGTGATGTCACAGTGCAGGGATAATACACACAGTGATGTCACAGTGCAGGGATAATACACACAGTGATGTCACAGTACAGGGATAATACACACAGTGATGTCACAGTACAGGGATAATACACACAGTGATGTCACAGTGCAGGGATAATACACACAGTGATGTCACAGTACAGGATAATACACACAGTGATGTCACAGTACAGGATAATACACACAGTGATGTCACAGTACAGAGATAATACACACAGTGATGTCACAGTACAGGATAATACACACAGTGATGTCACAGTACAGAAATAATACAAACTGTGTTCAAGGAACTCATTGAAATCAATGGTGCTTTTTTCAGCACTGAAATTCCACACCAAATTCCTCACCATTTTCCTCCGTGTGAATGGACTCTTAGGGCTAGTTCACACGTGAACTGCCCGCGCGGGTTTTGACACAGAGAGAGACGCGGCTCGCCGCGTCTCTCTCTTGTCAAAACCCGCCCGCCGCGACCATCGCTGTCGCTGTCAGCTTAACCCTCCGCTGTCGGCTCAAATGAATGAGCCGACATAGGAGAGAGCTGCAGAGAGCTGAGCCTGCGCGGCTTCCGCCTGAAGAAAGGACATGTCCTTTCTTTTCTCCGCTAGCAGCAGCTCACCGCTAGCGGAGAACAGAAGCCCGGCGGTCTCCATAGACCACCATTATAAGGGGAGGTTTAGGAGGCGAAATCCGCTGTCAAAAACCTCCCCTTATACTCACGTGTGAACTAGCCCTAATGGTAATCCATTGATTTATCTGCCCTCAGTGACAGGCTGGTGGTTCCCTCTGCTGGTCAGGTGATGAACTGCACACAATGTCTTGTGATTATAATGCATACAGGTATTCTATCCTACTTCCTATCCTACTATTATAAATGTGAAAGTTTGTGTGTTTGTTACTCTTTCATGCAAAAACGGTTGAATGGATTTGGATAACATTTGTCCCATAGATACTCTGTAACCTGGAGTAACACATCGGCTACTTTTCATCCCGGTAAATGACATGGCTTCACCACTGTTATGAATTTATGTTCACATACTATATTACACTGCAGGAGATTTCAGCTATTTTCAGTTTTGCTGATAAAGCCGAGTCTGTTATCTCTCTCTATAAACTCACAGAAGCTGCTCAGATACTGAGATAGGAAAACCCCTTTCATCCCAATTGCCAGATGTAGCAGAGCTGTGTATATACAGATGTAGCAGAGCTGTGTATGTACAGATGTAGCAGAGCTGTGTATGTACAGATGTAGCAGAGCTGTGTATGTACAGATGTAGCAGAGCTGTGTATGTACAGATGTAGCAGAGCTGTGTATGTACAGATGTAGTAGAGCTTGAAAACGGCTCAACGAATTTGGATAAAATTTGGCACATAGATAGATTGTAACCTTGATTAACACATAGAATACTTTTTCTCCCGGTAAATGACATGGCTTCACGACTTCATTTATGTTACACTAGCTCCTGCCCGTGACTTCAGAATTGGGTCCAGAGAGTAATAAACAATGAATGGGATAAAACAATGTCGCCGCGTTGTAATAGAGAGGAATAGCTGCAGTTTTGCATTTAAGTCATTAGGTATTTGATATACTGATATATTGATATATAGATATATCTGCCACCAGTCCTTGGACATACAGGACCTTCTATCTGCCCTGGTGCAGTTCCGCCATCTGCCAGTAGTGGTCACTCTATACTACAGTCCACAAGGCCGCTGTCAGTCAGAGCTGGAGATGTCAGTAAGATGGGACCGCAGCGAGATCCAATCCCGTCCTGTCAATCGCAGTTTTAGACGAAAAGTCACTTTTTGTTCGCCGAGGATGTAGAAAATACTGATGTCATGGCGAAAGTGGCGTCTGGTGCGACTGACCCTGATAGCAGACGGGCATGGCTTCTCTCCGCTGCCACTTTATCCTTGACATTTAACCCATTACTGGACATCCATGGCGTATGATAGAGCAGGGCATGCTGGGAGTTGTAGTTTCCAACAAGAAGAGCTGCACATGGAAACCACCGGATAAATCTGATTCTGGGAAAGCTGGGTGACAGTCAACACATCTGCCGTCATTTCTATTTTATAGAGGACAGTATTGCTGACACCCAAGTCTCAGCACCCAGCAGTAAGGCCATCAGTATACCAGGATTGTCTGATATCAGCAGGGGGCGCCCTTTTACCTGTCACTCTATCCATTTCCAGGAGGAACAAGAGAGGAACAAAACAACATCAACGAATTATTATCCAATACAACCAGTTTCTTGGATAAACCAACTAAAATGATTTCTGGGTCCCCTAGGACCTTACAAATGTGGGTGTCAGGAGAGGTGACCGATACGCTGAGTACGTCCCCTGGTAGGTTGTGTCGTCTGAGCCCTTCGGAGGGCGCTGTGCCCAGGGTTTGTTATGAGCAGGACAGTGACCCTACCATTTCCCTCATACCACAGCGGCTCATCCGCCGCGCTCCACTGGACAAGCTTACAGAACAGATGCCAGAGAAAGACCATAAATCTCCCGTGGCGTCATTGTATGAGGAATGGCAGCGATGCGGCACCGGTGATGTCATACAAAAATGAGGCAGAACGTTTACAGACCACCTGCTCCCGGCACCACGGCCCCCATCATACCGGAATAAAGGGGGAAATCAGACAGCGCAACGTCTGCGCCACCTGCGTCCACAGACACACAACATCTGCCAGCCAGGTGAGGTCAGCGGTGCAGGTACAGGGGGCGCCCTACTCAAACAAACAGACACAAATCTCCATGACGGGCTGGCACACAGTCAGGAATAGAAGCCCAAATCCTCTGTATAGTAAGGGGGGGGCTCTCCTGCCCCTAAAATATGACCAGGAAATACAAGGCTTTCCTTCTTATATCTGCACTTGGGAGAGCTGGGTAACAAATAATATGGAGATGAACAGTAATACCAGACTGACAGGGGGGGCGTAGTTGTAGAAGGCAGCCATGTTACATGTTCCATCAGTTTGTCTCCCAAGATTCCTTCATATTGACCTTAAATCAAACTAATCTGGCTGAGAGGCAGCTTGCTGCATGAGAAACCTTCTCCGTTTCTACCAAGAATACTAAACCTCACCCTTATATGTCTGGATATGTTTTACTGCATGAGAAATGATACCCAACTTTGATGAGAACCCAGGACTCTGAATCCTGCTGCTTTATATCTGGCTAGGAGGAAGCTTGCTGCATGGGGAACCTTCTCCAACTCTACCAAGCATGCTAAGCTTTTCCCTTTATATTTGGCAGGGAGGCAACTTGCCACATTAGCAATCATCCCCAACTGTAATATGAATCAAAGCCTGCTATACCCTACTCCGTTATACCTGGCTGGGAGGCAGCCTGCTGAATTAGCAAGCATTCACATGTATAATACAAGACCAAAACCTTACTCCGCTATATGTGGCTGGGAGGCAGCTTTCTGCATGAGGAGTTTTTTCACCTGTATTATGAGGCCAGGTATGTTAAACTCTTCCCATATATAAGTGGCTGAGAGGCAGCTTGCTGCAAAAGGAACCTTGTCCATCTGTATTTTGAGGCTAGACCCTCGTTTTTGCCTGATTGGGAGACATCTTACTACCTGAAAAATCATTCCAACTCTAATGTGAGTGCAACCCTGCCCTTTTATATCTAGCTGGGGGGCATCGGCCTTCGTCAACCCCAACTGTAATGTAAGTCCAAGTATACTAAGCCCTATACATTTATATACAGCTGGGAGGCAGCTTGCTGCATGAGAAACCTTCATCTGTAATGTGAGGCCCTTCTGGACCAGCCCCAGAGTTATTTCTTTCTGGATCATTTGTAATAGTGATCGGTAATGGGGTCTATAGGACGGTAAAGGGTTAAGGCCGTATTTCCACGTAGAGCCGCAGACTGTGTGTATTTATCCTGGACAGTAATGCTTCTGATTTGATGTATACACTCACAGGCCAATTGGGGGGCCGCCTGTCTCGGGGGCCTCTCTGTGTGCCGGGGATATCTGACACATGCCAAGTGTGACTTTCCGTGTTGTGATGAATCCAGGACATTACTGTGATGGTGTTTATACATTTGGAGGTGCTGGGTAGATATATGGGGAACCGCGACGGGGGCAGACATGAGGCCTTATATGTGTGTCTGGGGGCCGTGTCACCCTATGATGTCATCGGCAGTCAGGAATCCCAGAGCTGGATCAGTACAGAACCGAGAGCGACAGGCAGCTGCGTTACATCATGGATACGTCACCTTTACACTGTGCGCTGCCAAGGTGCCCATTACTGTGCCAGACTCTGTATCACTGCCCAGTGTAGTGGAATAGTCTGCAAGCATCATGGCCGCTCATACTAGAACAGAATAGTGGATCTGTGGCTAATGCAGAGCAGGGCATGCTGGGAATTGTAGTTTGTCAACAATTGGAGAGACTCAGGTGGGAGATCCAAGAACTAGAAGATTTTATGGAACCAGAAGGGGTTACAGGCCAGGACGGCGGTCACCCAGCTTTCCTAAAGTCCTCACTGGTAGAGCTGGGGTGGTCACTGTAAGGAGCGATCCCCAGACTGTCTCTTTGCTCTATGTGATAGTCTCTCCACCCTCAGATTGTGACAGTCTCTTTAGTGTCCGGTCTCCGGTCTGTCCTGTATATCTCACCACTGATACCCCTGTATGTGACAGTCTGGCCTGTGTATGTCAGTCTCTCTCTCTATGGCGGTCTCTTCCCCTGGAGTCTTACACTTGTATGTTGCAGTGTGTGACGCTCTCACTGTCTGTTTCTGACTGTCTCTGCTATATGTATTGATCCTTTAGTCTGTCTCTTCTTATTTGCCCTTTGCAGGGTCTGTGACTGTCTCTCTCTATATGTAACAGTCTCCCTGTGGCTAACTCTCTTCTCTCTCTGACTTTTTGTCCCTATATATGGCCGCCCTATGTATGATCTGTGACTGTCTCCCCCTTGTGGGCCGCCCCCCGTATTGCCTGTAGCAGTCTCTCTCTCCTCTCTCTGTCTCCGCCTTGTGGTTGCCCCCCGTATTGTCTGTAGCAGTCTCTCCTCTCTCTGTCTCCCCCTTGTGGCCGCCACCTGTAGCAGTCTCTCTCTCCTCTCTCTGTCTCCCCCTTGTGGCTGCCCCCCGTATTGTCTGTAGCAGTCTCTCCTTTCTCTGTCTCCCCCTTGTGGCTGCCCCCTGTATTATCTGTAGCAGTCTCTCTCTCCTCTCTCTGTCTCCCTCTTGTGGCTGCCCCCCGTATTGTCTGTAGCAGTCTCTCTGTCTCCCCCTTGTGGCCGCCACCTGTAGCAGTCTCTCTCTCCTCTCTCTGTCTCCCCCTTGTGGCTGCCCCCCGTATTGTCTGTAGCAGTCTCTCTCTCCTCTCTCTGTCTCCCCCTTGTGGCTGCCCCCCGTATTGTCTGTAGCAGTCTCTCCTCTCTCTGTCTCCCCCTTGTGGCTGCCCCCCGTATTATCTGTAGCAGTTTCTCTCTCCTCTCTCTGTTTCCCCCTTGTGGCTGCCCCCCGTATTGTCTGTAGCAGTCTCTCTCTCTCCTCTCTCTGTCTCCCCCTTGTGGCTGCCCCTCGTATTGTCTGTAGCAGTCTCTCTTTCTCCTCTCTCTGTTTCCCCCTTGTGGCCGCCCCCTGTAGTGTCTGTAGCGTCTCTCTGTCTCCCCCTTGTGGCCGCCTCCAGTATTATCTGTGGCCCCCGCACTCGCCGCCGCTGCTTTCCCTTCCCCAGGTAATAAATTGTTAATGATTCCGTTGGAGTGAGTGCAGCGCCCGGAGTGCCCGGCAGGGGGAGACAGAGCGCAGCCCCCGCCTCCTCCTCCTCCTCGCCGGCTCTGGCAGGACCCTCACTCATCAGTCTCATCTCAGTCTCCTTCTCACCAGGGACCCCTGAGCTGCTGGAGATCCGAGGAGCCGCGCTGTCCCGGGGGCAGCATGAGGGGGAGCTCACTGGTCCTGCTGCTGGTCACTGCCCTCCTGCCCCTGGTCGGGGCAAACTCCTGGTGGTGAGTACCTGGGGCAATTCTGGGACAGGGTAAGAGGAGCAAACTGTGTGTGTGCAGGGGGTCACTGTGATAAATGAGGGGGGCAAAAAGTGCTAGGATATATGGGGGGTCACTGTGATATATGGGGGGGGGGGGGGTCTATACAGTGCTAGAGTATATCGGGGTCACTGATATATGGGGGGGGGGTCTATACAGTGCTAGGATATATCAGGGGGTCACTGTGATATATGGGGGGGGTCTATACAGTGCTAGAGTATATCAGGGGGTCACTGTGATAAATGAGGGGGGCAAAAAGTGCTAGGATATATGGGGGGTCACTGTGATATATGGGGGGGGGGTCTATACAGTGCTAGAGTATATCGGGGTCACTGATATATGGGGGGGTTCTATACAGTGCTAGGATATATCAGGGGGTCACTGTGATATATGGGGGGGGTCTATACAGTGCTAGAGTATATCAGGGGGTCACTGATATATGAGGGGGTGTCTGTAAAGTGTCTGATACATTGTTACTATGGGGTACAGGGGTAGATTCGGGGGGGGGGGGGTGCATGATGAGGGGTTGCTCCGCAAACCATAGACAGGGGACATGGAGTCACCTATGGGAGGGGGTGATATAAGATTGGGGGTCTGACTAGATTATAGCACAAGTATATGCAGGATATAGTGACATGGGGGGGGGGCACTGCATGTACAAGGGGGTAATAGAGGCAACTACTGTATAAGACAAGGGTTAGAAGATCTTGACACAATGTTGCAGCTATATACATATATAGGGGAGGGGGCTGCTGGCTACGTTGTTACACAGGTATATAAGTTATGGGCTGGGCAGGTGACAGTGATGTAATGGGGTATAAACTGTGCACAGGTGATATATTGGGGGGGGGGGCGCTATAGAGTTGTATACAGACAGTGCAGGTGATATGGGAGGGGGCTGCTGGCTACCTGTGATATAGGGCTGTAGTACTGATAGACTGTAGAGTGTCAGCTCTTGTGCCCCAGTATTATTATTACTTGATACTTTCTATGTAACCTCCTCGTGTCTAAGTTTGTTTTGTGCCCCTTTTATGCAGAGCGCCCCCATCTGTGAGGCTCAGTAAGACCCTAAAGACCCCCACACGTCATATATGTGTGTCTATATAGAGGCTCATGGGGAGGGGCTGACAACCTCCAGGATAGTAAAGTATTTAAAGGGATAGTCCCTCTTACCTCCGTATCATGGTAATGGGGTGCACACGTGTATATTATATGATGTGGACGGAGTCGCCCTTGTTCTCTTCTCTCACCCACTTCTGTGTTTTCCAGGTCTTTGGCTCTGAACCCCATACAGCGGCCTGAGATGTATATAATCGGGGCGCAGCCGCTGTGCAGTCAGCTGAGCGGCCTCTCCCCCGGCCAGAGGAAGCTCTGTCACCTATACCAGGACCACATGGTGTATATAGGGGAGGGGGCCAAGACCGGCATTAAAGAATGTCAGCACCAATTCAAGCAGAGGAGATGGAACTGCAGCACCGTGGACAACGCCTCCGTATTCGGGAGAGTCATGCAAATAGGTAAGAGCACCCCAAAATACAGGTCACCCCGTCTGACAGGTTGTGAAGTATTATACTCTGCTGCCTCATAGCTGTATCTGATTCTAGGAAAGCTGGGTGATGGCCACTATTACAGTACATGCACAATAGGTCACTCAGCTTTCCTAGGCTCCTGAATGGTAAATATTCAGCCCTTCAATATATTTCTGAGTAACGAGAGAGATGAGACAATAATCCCAGGAATCAGCAATACTCACAGGTGTAGTCACCCAGCTTTCCAGGAAACAGATAATCAGTGTTATAAAAAAAAAAAAAAAAACCCTGACAAGTCGAGCTGGCCATAAGAGCGACAGCGACAAAACAGCCGGGGTCATCCTGGGAGATGTAGTACTCCGACACCTACCTACACATATTATATGGAATGGACAGTGCACAGTACTACTTCTCTTGTCCTGTATATATGGACAGTGCACAGTACCACTTCTCTATCCTGTATATATGGACAGTGCACAGTACTACTTCTCTAGTCCTGTATATATGGACAGTGCACAGTACTACTTCTCTTGTCCTGTATATATGGACAGTACACAGTACTACTTCTCTTCTCCTGTATATATGGACAGTGCACAGTACTACTTCTCTTCTCCTGTATATATGGACAGTACACAGTACTACTTCTCTTCTCCTGTATATATGGACAGTGCACAGTACTACTTCTCTTCTCCTGTATATATGGACAGTGCACAGTACTACTTCTCTTCTCCTGTATATATGGACAGTGCACAGTACTACTTCTCTTGTCCTGTATATATGGACAGTGCACAGTACTACTTCTCTAGTCCTGTATATATGGACAGTGCACAGTACCACTTCTCTAGTCCTGTATATATGGACAGTGCACAGTACTACTTCTCTTCTCCTGTATATATGGGCAGTGCACAGTACTACTTCTCTAGTCCTGTATATATGGACAGTGCACAGTACTACTTCTCTAGTCCTGTATATATGGACAGTGCACAGTACCACTTCTCTAGTCCTGTATATATGGACAGTGCACAGTACTACTTCTCTTCTCCTGTATATATGGACAGTGCACAGTACTACTTCTCTTCTCCTGTATATATGGACAGTGCACAGTACTACTTCTCTATCCTGTATATATGGACAGTGCACAGTACTACTTCTCTATCCTGTATATATGGACAGTGCACAGTACTACTTCTCTAGTCCTGTATATATGGACAGTGCACAGTACTACTTCTCTTCTCCTGTATGTATGGACAGTGCACAGTACTACTTCTCTAGTCCTGTATATATGGACAGTGCACAGTACCACTTCTCTTGTCCTTGCTCAGTAGTACTGTGCGGCCGGATCTGTCATGCATGTGATATGTGGTCAGTTACAGCCTGTGTGACCTGCAGGTCTGGGGGTGTCACTATGACATTGTTGGGGGTCTCGGTAGCTGCGCCCCCCCCCCCCCTTCCTCAGGATTAGCAGAACATTTTGGGCTTTGATTTGAGGTGCGAGGTCTCATTGTCTGAATCCTTTGAAATGGAGAAGAGACTTGTAGATCCGGCCTGAGACTGATGCCACATAATAAAGATAGGTGTTAAAGGGGCAGTCCGCCCCCCCAGCCCCTGCATTCCTAATCCTGTGCGGGGCGGGGGCAGGGATTACTGGCTCCATTATTACTACATCACTTTCCCCTTCATACAAGGCAAAAACAAATAATGAACCCATAAGAAGCGTCCCAGGCCAGGCTATACCCCCCCACCCCCACCCCCGGGGGGCCCAGAGACCCCTCTGCTACATAAACTACATTACTAATCAGTAGGTCGGGGCCCGGGGCATCACATTAGACCTCTGCACCCCCTCCCCAATACAAGATAGTCTCAGATTGGAGAAAGTGATCACAGTCCACCCAAGGGCGAAGCGTCTGATGGCACCTGGACCCCTCCCTTATTGCACCTTATCAGCCCCCACATTTCTTCCCTTAGGGGGCCCCTTTATCTCGTCCTCTCTGTGGATTCCTGCCTATTATCTAGATAACCTGGCACCAGCAGTACCGGCAGCGGCCACACTAGGGCAGCACAGATACTCCTCTGCCTGCTGCCCCCGGGCTCCTGCCCCTCGGCCTGTGATACAACAACTTTATCTGTCGTCACCGGCTGATATCAGCCACAAAAATGTAAAGACTGTGCCTGGAGGTGTGAACTGACTCCTATCTGATGCGTTACACACAGGTCACAAGGTGGAGGCAACACTGGAGGAAAGGTCAGGACAGGGGACAGGTACGGCGTGCGTCTGGCAGCCAGCCTGCTGTAGGACTACAAGTCAAAGCATAACCTGCCGAAAAAGAACATCCCAAACACACAGGACACTCTCCTTAGCTGCATCTAATACGTGTATACAGTAAGGTCCCCCTAGTGGTACCTGCTGGTATTCAGTAACGTGTATACAGTGAGCTCCCCCTAGTGGTACCTGCTGGTATTCAGTAACGTGTATACAGTGAGCTCCCCCTAGTGGTACCTGCTGGTATTCAGTAACGTGTATACAGTGAGCTCCCTCTGGTGGTACCTGCTGGTATTCAGTATCATGTGTATACAGTGAGCTCCCCCTAGTGGTACTTGCTGGTATTCAGTAACGTGTATACAGTGAGCTCCCTCTGGTGGTACCTGCTGGTATTGGTATTCAGTAACGTGTATACAGTGAGCTCCACCTAGTGGTACCTGCTGGTATTCAGAATTGTGTATACATTGGGCTCCCCCCTAGTGGTACCTGCTGGTATTCAGTATCATGTGTATACAGTAAGCTCCCTCTAGTGGTACCTGCTGGTATTCAGTATCATGTGTATACAGTGAGCTCCCCCTAGTGGTACCTGCTGGTATTGGTATTCAGTAACGTGTATACAGTGAGCTCCACCTAGTGGTACCTGCTGGTATTCAGAATTGTGTATACATTGGGCTCCCCCCTAGTGGTACCTGCTGGTATTCAGTATCATGTGTATACAGTAAGCTCCCTCTAGTGGTACCTGCTGGTATTCAGTATCATGTGTATACAGTGAGCTCCCTCTGGTGGTACCTGCTGGTATTCAGTGTTGTGTATACAGTGAGCTCCACTTAGTGGTACCTGCTGGTATTCAGTAACGTGTATACAGTGAGCTCCACCTAGTGGTACCTGCTAGTATTCAGTATCATGTGTATACAGTGAGCTCCACCTAGTGGTACCTGCTGGTATTCAGAATTGTGTATACATTGGGCTCCCCCCTAGTGGTACCTGCTGGTATTCAGTATCATGTGTATACAGTAAGCTCCCTCTAGTGGTACCTGCTGGTATTCAGTATCATGTGTATACAGTGAGCTCCCTCTGGTGGTACCTGCTGGTATTCAGTAACATGTGTATACAGTGAGCTCCACCTAGTGGTACCTGCTGGTATTCAGTAATGTGTATACAGTGAGCTCCCCCTAGTGGTACCTGCTGGTATTCAGTATCATGTGTATACAGTGAGCTCCACTTAGTGGTACCTGCTGGTATTCAGTAACGTGTATACAGTGAGCTCCACCTAGTGGTACCTGCTAGTATTCAGTATCATGTGTATACAGTGAGCTCCACCTAGTGGTACCTGCTGGTATTCAGTAATGTGTATACAGTGAGCTCCCCCTAGTGGTACCTGCTGGTATTCAGTATCATGTGTATACAGTGAGCTCCCCCTAGTGGTACCTGCTGGTATTCAGTAACGTGTATACAGTGAGCTCCCTCTAGTGGTACCTGCTGGTATTCAGTAACATGTGTATACAGTGAGCTCCCCCTAGTGGTACCTGCTGGTATTCAGTATCATGTGTATACAGTGAGCTCCCTCTGGTGGTACCTGCTGGTATTCAGTAACATGTGTATACAGTGAGCTCCCTCTAGTGGTACCTGCTGGTATTCAGTAACATGTGTATACAGTGAGCTCCCTCTAGTGGTACCTGCTGGTATTCAGTATCATGTGTATACAGTGAGCTCCCCCTAGTGGTACCTGCTGGTATTCAGTAACATGTGTATACAGTGAGCTCCCCCTAGTGGTACCTGCTGGTATTCAGTATCATGTGTATACAGTGAGCTCCCCCTAGTGGTACCTGCTGGTATTCAGTATCATGTGTATACAGTGAGCTCCCCCTAGTGGTACCTGCTGGTATTCAGTATCATGTGTATACAGTGAGCTCCCCCTAGTGGTACCTGCTGGTATTCAGTATCATGTGTATACAGTGAGCTCCCTCTAGCGGTACCTGCTGGTATTCAGTAACATGTGTATACAGTGAGCTCCCTCTAGTGGTACCTGCTGGTATTCAGTAACATGTGTATACAGTGAGCTCCCCCTAGTGGTACCTGCTGGTATTCAGTATCATGTGTATACAGTGAGCTCCCCCTAGTGGTACCTGCTGGTACTCAGTAACATGTGTATACAGTGAGCTCCCTCTAGCGGTACCTGCTGGTATTCAGTATCATGTGTATACAGTGAGCTCCCCCTAGTGGTACCTGCTGGTATTCAGTATCGTGTGTATACAGTGAGCTCCCTCTAGTGGTACCTGCTGGTACTCAGTATCATGTGTATACAGTAAGCTCCCCCTAGTGGTACCTGCTGGTATTCAGTAACATGTGTATACAGTGAGCTCCCTCTGGTGGTACCTGCTGGTACTCAGTAACATGTGTATACAGTGAGCTCCCCCTAGTGGTACCTGCTGGTATTCAGTAACATGTGTATACAGTGAGCTCCCTCTAGCGGTACCTGCTGGTATTCAGTATCATGTGTATACAGTGAGCTCCCCCTAGCGGTACCTGCTGGTATTCAGTATCATGTGTATACAGTGAGCTCCCCCTAGTGGTACCTGCTGGTATTCAGTATCATGTGTATACAGTGAGCTCCCTCTAGTGGTACCTGCTGGTATTCAGTATCATGTGTATACAGTGAGCTCCCCCTAGTGGTACCTGCTGGTATTCAGTATTGTGTATACAGTGATCTCCCCCTAGTGGTACCTGCTGGTATTCAGTATTGTGTATACAGTGAGCTCCTTCTAGTGGTACCTGCTGGTATTCAGTATCATGTGTATACAGTGAGCTCCCTCTAGTGGTACCTGCTGGTATTCAGTATCATGTGTATACAGTGAGCTCCCTCTAGTGGTACCTGCTGGTATTCAGTATTGTGTATACAGTGAGCTCCTTCTAGTGGTACCTGCTGGTATTCAGTATCATGTGTATACAGTGAGCTCCCTCTAGTGGTACCTGCTGGTATTCAGTATTGTGTATACAGTGAGCTCCTTCTAGTGGTACCTGCTGGTATTCGGTATCCTGTGTATACATTGGGCTCCCCCTGGTGGTGACTGCACAGATCCAGAATTTCACTGCATTTATATAGTTAGTTCCCCCTAGTGGAGGGCATCCAGAATTGCACCTTAGTCACAGTGACTACATGCACTCCCACTCCCTGACAACAAGCAGAGCTGGTGAATATGAGACCTGTTCATTAGACGTCACACATTGCTGTGTCGGGGCCGCTCTCCTCTCCGGGTCTCTGGTTCTCACATTTCCGTCTTCTCTTCTATCGCAGGAAGCAGAGAGGCCGCTTTCACGTACGCCATCAGCGCTGCAGGAGTGGTGAACGCCATCAGCCGAGCCTGCCGCGAGGGCGAGCTGTCCACATGTGGCTGCAGCCGATCATCTCGCCCCAAAGATTTACCCCGGGACTGGCTGTGGGGCGGCTGCGGGGACAACGTGGAGTACGGATATCGCTTTGCCAAGGAATTTGTAGATGCCAGAGAAAGGGAGAAGAATTATCCGAAAGGGTCCGAGGAGCAAGCGAGGGCGCTAATGAACCTCCATAACAACGAGTCCGGGCGCAGGGTAAGTCATCACCTAGTTACTACATATAGTCACTCTATTACTATCTGTTATCAGCCATGTCAGGAGAGGCCGACTGTAGGACAGGAGAATACAATCTATTACTATCTGTTATCAGCCATGTCAGGAGAGGAGAGGCCGACTGTAGGACAGGGGAATACAATCTATTACTATCTGTTATCAGCCATGTCAGGAGAGGAGAGGCCGACTGTAGGACAGGGGAATACAATCTATTACTATCTGTTATCAGCCATGTCAGGAGGGGAGAGGACGACTGTAGGACAGGGGAATACAATCTATTACTATCTGTTATCAGCCATGTCAGGAGGGGAGAGGCCGACTGTAGGACAGGAGAATACAATCTATTACTATCTGGTATCAGCCATGTCAGGAGGGGAGAGGCCGACTGTAGGACAGGGGAATACAATCTATTACTATCTGTTATCAGCCATGTCAGGAGAGGCCGAGTGTAGGACAGGAGAATACAATCTATTACTATCTGTTATCAGCCATGTCAGGAGAGGCCGAGTGTAGGACAGGAGAATACAATCTATTACTATCTGTTATCAGCCATGTCAGGAGAGGAGAGGCCGACTGTAGGACAGGGGAATACAATCTATTACTATCTGTTATCAGCCATGTCAGGAGAGGAGAGGCCGACTGTAGGACAGGGGAATACAATCTATTACTATCTGTTATCAGCCATGTCAGGAGAGGCCGAGTGTAGGACAGGAGAATACAATCTATTACTATCTGTTATCAGCCATGTCAGGAGAGGAGAGGCCGACTGTAGGACAGGGGAATACAATCTATTACTATCTGTTATCAGCCATGTCAGGAGAGGAGAGGCCGACTGTAGGACAGGGGAATACAATCTATTACTATCTGTTATCAGCCATGTCAGGAGGGGAGAGGACGACTGTAGGACAGGGGAATACAATCTATTACTATCTGTTATCAGCCATGTCAGGAGAGGAGAGGCCGACTGTAGGACAGGAGAATACAATCTATTACTATCTGTTATCAGCCATGTCAGGAGAGGCCGAGTGTAGGACAGGAGAATACAATCTATTACTATCTGTTATCAGCCATGTCAGGAGAGGCCGACTGTAGGACAGGAGAATACAATCTATTACTATCTGGTATCAGCCATGTCAGGAGGGGAGAGGCCGACTGTAGGACAGGGGAATACAATCTATTACTATCTGTTATCAGCCATGTCAGGAGAGGCCGACTGTAGGACAGGGGAATACAATCTATTACTATCTGTTATCAGCCATGTCAGGAGAGGCCGACTGTAGGACAGGAGAATACAATCTATTACTATCTGGTATCAGCCATGTCAGGAGGGGAGAGGCCGACTGTAGGACAGGGGAATACAATCTATTACTATCTGTTATCTGCCATGTCAGGAGAGGAGAGGCCGACTGTAGGACAGGGGAATACAATCTATTACTATCTGTTAGCAGCCATGTCAGGAGGGGAGAGGCCGACTGTAGGACAGGGGAATACAATCTATTACTATCTGTTATCAGCCAGGGACAGGCTGACTGTAGTGTTCATCAATGGGATGGGTGACATGAAGTGAAGCCACCCCCGCCCTCCTTGAGCACTACCTTTTGACCACATCTCTAGCACTATTATCCTCCATGTATTGCGGCTTCTGCTCTTATAACGTTTCTTTGGCTTTATAAGATGACCAGACCCGATTTGGTCCAGTTATGTGAATAGAGACTTAGGCCGGGTTCACATCTGCATTCGGTATTCTGTTTGGGGGGTTCTGTTTGGGGACCCCCTGAATGGAATCCTGTAACACATAGAAAAGTGGTTAACTGGGAAAACACACAGACCCCATAGACTATAATGGGATCCGTGTGGTTTCCGAACAGAATACCAGACACAGATGTGAGCCGGGCCTTAGAGGATTGTTCAGACTGGATACAACTCCTGTGTGCTAAACACATCACAGTAACCTCAAGTATTAAAACTGTCCTGATGGTTTGTTACAGTGTGTCAGTCTTATTATCACAGAGACTGTGTAGACAGGATACAATAGTAACAAACCCTCAGCTGTGAGAACTATTCCTATCATGTCACATCAATGGTTCTTTCAGTGAGGGCTCCCAGCGTTAGATACCATAGAGGGGACCCCCAATCCCTATAGACTGTACCATAGGTTATGGGCAGGAGGTGACAGACCAGCACCTGTTTGGGATCACGTACCCCCCCCCCCCCTTCAGATCAGTAGATTCAGCTGCCGGACAAACAAAAGGCGTTCAGCTGACACAACATGAAAATGTGACGGACCCTCAGAAAGATACAGTGTCACTGTGCCACAAGAGCTTACACTCACACGGGCGGACTATCTGGGTATTAGGGTGCCCGAACTGACCCACAACGAGACGGGAACAAGATCAAGGGTCAAGCCTATGGCGAGTGACTGTGACTAAAATCTGCTAGAGCAGGATCACCCCATAGTCATCTAAGGTCTATGGGCGCCCCCTGCAGGCATGCTATATGCATTTATATAAGCCAATGTGGGCTATTCCAAGTCCCCTGTAAAAGGAGAGGTGATGTGCATGCTCAGCCATTGTGTCATTTATCGCTATACGACTGCTGAAGTGTATGGAATAATAGCTGAGCATGCATGTCCCTGCTCTATCCTCATGGGGCTTGTACAGATTTCCCTGCCGGTGCGGGATAAGTGTCTATAGTAGGAAACCCCCTCTTAAACATGTGACTATCCATCTTCGCCCAATACTTCTCACATATGTGGGTTTGTTTCAGTTGCATCCTCTCGATCCTTCCTGCGGTCTGTTACATTCTGTCTGTGCTGATACATTGTATCAAACATTTAGCACAAGAGATACATTCACCAGACTGGATGTAACAGGTACAAACCCTCAGCTGTGAGACGTCTTGTGGGTGTCCAGGACAGGTAGATATGTCCGGTAATGTCCCCGCCGCCGTGGGTGTGTGCATGTAGTAGGTAGCCCAGGAATGTCCGCCCATCAGGAGGTCACAGCCCCCCCCCCCCATAAACCAGACATACCAGCTCCAATCTCACCTACAGTCTCAGTGTAATAAAGGCTGCAGATTATCACACCTCCCGCAGCACATATGTTATGGGGGGGTATTCTCATGTGACTTTATGGCCCCTCTCCTCTTTATGTCCTCCTCTGTTGTTCTAGCACTTCCTTTCTTTTCAGCCGCCCTCCTCCCCCTGCCATTAAGTGCGGACCCCCATTCACCAGCCTCCCCCCTCCTGTTTGTCTTACCTGGGATTCCTCCTCTGTGTTTGACTTTCAGGAACTCATCTCACAACCAAGTGATACCAAGTTCAAAAGGACATAAGGCGGGCTCGGATACAATGTATCCCTGTGTATCCACCAATGGAGCGCTCGGGAACACAAGGATACATTGTAACAATGGCATGGAAATGGTTACTGTAGACTTGGCTTATAGGGGGACCCCACCCTTTAGTCATCAGATACCCCCTCTCTGGGACCACCTGTGGTATATAATGGGGCAGACCCCCTGTAATGACTTGGCCTGATTCTAGCTAATAGAAGGGGGGGGGGGCAAATTGAACCTCCTCATCCTCTACTCTATAATATAGGGTGTGAGACCCCCGCTGTCCTATAGGCGGAGGCACCTACGGGTTGGGTTACCATAAGTCGCCCTTATATTACATCTGACTGGAGGACTGACCACCCAGCTTCCCCCGACTCCAGAATGGCACATCCTAGGAGTCAGTAAGCTTCGACACTCCGAGTGTTGTGAAACTACAACTCCCAGCATGCTCCACTCATTTCCATGGCAATTCAGAGGACAGCCAAGCAGATGTGCCTGCTGGGAGTTGTAGTTCCATAGTTGCTGACCCCTATCTGTTGGCCTCTGGAAAGCTGGGTGATTATAATAGTAGCCTTATTTCTCATCACCCAACTTTCCCAGGATCAGATATAAAACGTCTACCTGCCATCTAATATGTGGGAGATAGGATGCAGAGGAGTCTGGTAAAGGGTTACTCCCTGCCCCCACTGAAAACACATGCACCCTCAGCCTACTGCAAGTGCATGGCCGGCCTTACACTGATCATAAGGAGGCGCTCCTGAGCTTTGGACTCCTGCACACCTTGTTGTCTTAGTACATTGTGACCCCAGGCCAGTCAGCATCCCCTACCTCCCACATCTAAGACCCCCTGCCGGGGACCTAATTGCCAAGTTCCTACACAAGGAAGTCGTCCCTTTAATATGGAAATAGTCAGAAGTCTCTTTGAAGAGTCGGCAGCTGAAGCCGAGACCTGAAGTGCTGCAGAAAGTCTCCATCTCTTCCTACATGTAGATGAAACGCTCTGCAGCTCCTAGATCTCTGCTGCCTGTCAGTGAATGTCTAGAAGGTGTTATAATGTGTATAGTAGCAGGGGATACATATACACAGATACAGTATATAGTGCCAGTAGTGACCATTATAGGATAGGCACACAGCGCCACCTGCTGGCTCATACCAGTCACTGCAGGCCAGACAATTCTCCCAGTAGTTTATTCCAAGGCTCTGTAGGGTGCAATCAGATTATAACTGAGGATGCAATGGCAGAAGTCACCTGCTGGGGGTGGTGGAGCACACACAGGTATAATGTGCAGCGTAGACCACTGCAGATTTCACCCCATGCAGTGTGAACATCCCCTTAATGTGCCCCTGTTATAGACAACCTAACCCGCTTTTGCTGCGTTTTTTTTGACCCTCCGCCATTTTCCTCTCTTCTCTTCCAGGCCGTGTATAAACTCGCCGACGTCGCCTGTAAATGTCACGGGGTCTCGGGTTCGTGCAGTCTAAAGACTTGCTGGCTGCAGCTGGCCGACTTCCGCAAAGTGGGCGAATACCTGAAGGAAAAGTACGACAGCGCGGCCGCCATGAGACTCACCCGCCGCAGCAAACTGGAGCAAGTCAACCAGCGCTTTAACCCACCCAAGGAGGAGGATCTGGTGTACCTGGACCCCAGCCCGGACTACTGCCTCCGCAACGAGACCACCGGCTCCCTGGGCACCCAGGGGCGATTGTGCAACAAAACCTCAGAGGGGATGGACGGCTGCGAGCTGATGTGCTGCGGCCGCGGGTACGACCAATTCAAGACGGTGCAGGTGGAGCGATGTCACTGCAAATTCCACTGGTGCTGCTTCGTCAAGTGCAAAAAGTGCACGGAAATCGTGGACCAATATGTGTGCAAGTAACGCGGCGCCCACTGCGTCCCGACACCGCCAACACCCCCTCCTCCTCCGTACACACCTGCACCCCTTTACCCAGCGCCCTTCCCCCGGCACAAGAAGGGAGGCAGAAATATATATGTATAGGATATAAAATGAATCTATATATGTAGATCTATATTTTTATATGTGTATAAAGGATTGGCACGGACTGCCAGGGACGGACCGCACCGCAGGGGGAGGGGAGTGGGGTGTCATTTAAGAAACGCTCGTGGTGGACTCGCTATGGCAGAGACTGGACTGGCAAAGGGAGGCGCAAGGGCGGCCATGTTGAAAACCCTTCGCTGGCACTTTGGTACGACTTTTTACTGAAGGAATCCTTCAAGGAGCAGCGCCCCCTGGTGGATCCGACTGCAGCCGCATGTAAAAAGCAGACAGTCCGTCTGTGGACTATCACTCTCATCATCTACAAGACTTTCCACAACCTGCTCCCTGTACTGACTGGTAGGGTGAGGGGTTCGCGCCCCGGGCCCCCTGCATGGCATGGATCACTTATTAAGAAGCATTAAGTAGAAAACTCTGAGGTTTTTATTCAGTTTTATCTGAACTTGGGAAAGCTGGGTGATCAATATGGCCGCTCAGCCAAATGTCCAACAATTCTGAACTGCGAATCTGCCTGTTGGCTGTGAAGTGTCAAGACGTATTTTAGGTATAGGTATGGGTTCCCCATTAGCTGCCAGAAGGGGGTCCGCTTCCCCCTGTGTGTATAGAGCAGCGGTCGCCCATACTCTCTGGTACATGCACCATTATGGGGCGAGAGTGCGCACGCCCGACACACCGCAGCAACCAAACCAGGGTCACAGGACCTCCTTTGTGGCTATTGGTGAGAACCTGCGGTGTTCATAGACCCCTGCCCGGACCACAGACCCCCCACCAGTCCACTTACAACCGCAATAGGCCAATTTTCTGGGAATTTACCATTGATTGAAGTGTATGGGAGAGAGCTGCAGTAACCAGGCACGGCCACTACTCAGTGTGTGGCGCTGTTCAGGAGTCAGACCCCCCCAGCCTGTGACTGATCACCTATCCTAAGGCTGGAGAGCTGGGTGTCATCCCCTGACTCCTCCTTACTAGTGCTGTGGCTTGTCACTCAGCTTTCCCAGGATCAGATAAAACTGACAAACTGCTCAAAGACGATAAAGCGGGAACTTCTATTTACTGGCGATTTTTAGTCTTGATTTTTATTTCATGAATTCTGAAACTTTTTTGACGTTTTTTTCTGTATTTATAGATTTCGGCTGTAGATTGTCGCCCTCTAGTGGTCCAGACAAAAATATCACGTCAGAGGGGAGGGGCAGTGGCCATTAACCCCTCTATTACTGGCCTAGCAATGCAGGGGTTAATATCAGGGTCACGATTTTTAGGAATTTGTAATTTTTATTTATTTTCTTCAGTTTTTTGTTTTCTATAATTTTTTATGAATCTCTATTTTTGGGTACAGGAGATACAAGCGGCACCAGCAGGGTAGTAATAACGTGTAAATATCCCCGGCGCCCCTGGGGTGGGGGTGGGGGGCACCCCTAGATTTTGTATAGAACATTTCTTGGCTTTGTACTTTTACCATATGAATTGTACCACGAAAAAAAAAATATTAAGACCACAACCCCCGGCGTCCGCCTCTTCTTATTGCCGCTTCTGTTCTAGGATCCTCCAATCATCCGGAATATTCTGTAATCCGGCGCCATCAGCGTCAGGACGCAGGGTCTGCACCGCTGTCTATGGGGGCTCTTGGAGCAGGTTCACACAGGGGGGAGATGCCGCAGATTTCAGTAACCTCACTTCCAGGTGTAAGGCGGTATTGAGCATGCTCAGATCTCCAGAGAACTACGCGAGCGCAGGCGCATGTGTAATAGACCAAGGGAAAATGGCCGCTCGGGCATGTGCAGTTGGCTCTGTCCAAACCCAAAGCGTCACAGCCGATGATTGCGCATGCGCGATATTTTACCTACGTACAGCGTTGCATCAGACGCCTGTGATAGGCAGAGGAGGAGGAGGGGAGTGATCGGAAGCATAAAAGGGGCGGGGGAGAGTTATAATGTGGGCGGAGCACAGAGGGAACGCCCCTGCTGCGCCATGATTCTAATTTGCATAAGAGAAGAAACAGAATTTTGCAGAAACGGCGAAGAGAAGCAAAGGGTGAAAGGTCGGGGGAGAGAAGCAAAGGGTGAAAGGTCGGGGGAGAGAAGCAAAGGGTGAAAGGTCGGGGGAGAGAAGCAAAGGGTGAAAGGTCGGGGGAGAGAAGACGGAGGTGACTCCATTGTGTTATTAGGGAACGTGTTTCTGATGACAGACTCCCTTAGGCCTGAACGGTTTTATTTCTTACCCTCCAGTCACACTTCTGCTGCACCTACCGAGAGCTCCATGACCACGGCCTCGCTGCACCATCTGGGAGGTTAAGGTCGCTTCACCCTGCTTTACACTGCCACTCTGCTCTTCTAGGATTCAGTTCTGATCAGTGACTTCAGCTCAGTTCCATTGGCAATGGTCTGAAGCCATTGCCTGAGGCTCGTCCATCCACCATGCTTTACCCTGCAGCCCGACATGATGAGTTGCTGTGTACAGGTGGGGGCGCTATAGGGCGCAGGCTGCTGTTACACTATATACACAAGGATATAAACTGTATGGAACTAAGTCGGCATCTGGCCCTAGAAAAGCTGGGTGACAACCACTACGGCTGCCAATATTGCACTCACAGGGGGTGTCACTCAGCTTTCCCAGGCTTCTGAATGACAGATGTGCTAGGGCATACAGTGAGAAGGGATCTGGAGGTGGAACTACAACTCCCAGCATGCCATGTCAGTCACCAGATGGCGCTACCTGTGAGGTAATTGTTCCTATTTGGGGGTTAATAAAACTTCTCTGGGCACTTGTGAGGTGACGCCGCGAAATCCGCCAGTGATCTGGAGTACCAAGATGGCGGCTTCACTCAGCAGCGCCCCCAGTTGCAACTCGTGTCCTCCTCACTACACGTGACGTCACACATTACACGTCACCACTCAGTGTCCTCCTCACTACACGTGACGTCACACATTACACGTCACACCTCAGTGTCCTCCTCACTACACGTGACGTCACACCTCAGTGTCCGCCTCACTACACGTGACGTCACACATTACACGTCACACCTCAGTGTCCTCCTCACTACACGTGACGTCACACCTCAGTGTCCGCCTCACTACACGTGACGTCACACATTACACGTCACACCTCAGTGTCCTCCTCACTACACGTGACGTCACACATTACACGTCACACCTCAGTGTCCTCCTCACTACACGTGACGTCACACCTCAGTGTCCGCCTCACTACACGTGACGTCACACATTACACGTCACACCTCAGTGTCCTCCTCACTACACGTGACGTCACACCTCAGTGTCCGCCTCACTACACGTGACGTCACACATTACACGTCACACCTCAGTGTCCTCCTCACTACACGTGACGTCACACCTCAGTGTCCGCCTCACTACACGTGACGTCACACATTACACGTCACACCTCAGTGTCCTCCTCACTACACGTGATGTCACACATTACACGTCACACCTCAGTGTCCTCCTCACTACACGTGATGTCACACCTCAGTGTCCGCCTCACTACACGTGACGTCACACATTACACGTCACACCTCAGTGTCCTCCTCACTACACGTGACGTCACACCTCAGTGTCCGCCTCACTACACGTGACGTCACACATTACACGTCACACCTCAGTGTCCTCCTCACTACACGTGACGTCACACATTACACGTCACACCTCAGTGTCCTCCTCACTACACGTGACGTCACACCTCAGTGTCCGCCTCACTACACGTGACGTCACACATTACACGTCACACCTCAGTGTCCTCCTCACTACACGTGACGTCACACATTACACGTCACACCTCAGTGTCCTCCTCACTACACGTGACGTCACACCTCAGTGTCCACCTCACTACACGTGACGTCACATGTGATGTCACACCTCGGGCTCCGGCGCTGGTGAAGCCGCCTCCACATCAGGGACATCCCGGCAGCCACCGCGAGAGCCGCTCCTGATTGGCCACAGGCGGAAGGCGGGAACAGAGAACGGAAGCTGAAGAGAGAGAGAGAGAGAGAGAGACGGCGGAGAGTGAGGTGGATGAGGGAGCCGGGGCCATAGACTATAGTATATACCGGGGCATAGACTACACTGGGCAGTATATAGTATATACCTTATATACTACCCTGTATGTGTATAACCTGCGTTATATACGCTGTGTACGGACATTATAATACCCGATATACTGCCTTATATGTCCAGTATACTGCTATATAATACACTGTATGTCCAGTATACTGTCTTTATAAAGTGTATACGCATGACACCACATATAATACTATATATGTACATTATATTACACCGTCTGTACATTATATCCATGTACATCTGTGCGTTATACCTCTATATAATACTGTATAGGTACAATATACTGCTATATCATACCGCATATGTACGTTATACTCCTATATAATATAATCACATTATACATCTAAATAACTAGCATATATAGTCCTATATAGTACACTATATGTATATTATAATACTGTATAGCACTATATATGTACACTATACCTCTGAATGTACATTACACCCCTATATAATACTGTATAGCTATGTTATATCTCTATATACAACTGTATATTTAAATTATATTTCTCTATAATACTATAGGTACATTAGGTACATTATACCGTACTGTCACTTGTATCTTTATACTGTATTATCTGCTGCTGTAACGCTGAATGTCCCCATGGTGGGACTAATAAAGGATTATCTTATGTAATATACAGCTTCATATAAATATTACACCCCTATATAAGTATATTATACATACATATATATATATATATCATACCCCTATATATATTATACCCATATATATGTATATTATACCTCTATATATTTCTTCCTATAATATTATATCCCTATATAAGTATTATTACTCTATATAAGACTTTCTGTAAATATTATATCACTATATAAGTACCGGATTTTTCGGACTATAAGACGCACTTTTTTCCCCCAAATTTGGGAGGAAAATGAGGATGCGTCTTATAGTCCCAATATGGACTGCGGAGGAGGAGGAGCGGTATTGCAGCATCGCCGCACTCTTGCGGGCCCCAACACCTGTGCCGGCGGCTAGAACCCTCCACCGGGTCTGTAAATAATGGCGGCCGCAATGCTGCAGAACGGTCACCATATCAACCAGGTATCCGCTGTAACTTCTTACAGCGGAGACACTGGAGCTAATGCCTGCGATTTCTGATGGCACGCATCAAAGATCCTCCCCCCTCCCCCCCCAAAGCTTAAAAATAGCCTGGGCCGGCCCCATACCTTTAAAGTTGCAGGCCGGCTCCTGCGCAGCGAGGTCACACAACCTGTTCTGGTGATAACCAGGAGCGTACTGACAGCTCTCAGGTCTGTCACTGCTATATCACTATTGTGGATTGTCTATGACCGGCGGTAATAGTAATGTATAGAATCTCCCATACACTTGTATTACCGTCTATGGGACTTGCAATCAAATGACTGCAGGTTCAAGTCCTCTAGGGGGGGCTCATAAAATAGTGGGAAAAAAAAGCTTTAAAAAATATAATTAAAAAATGTTCTATATCCTTCCTTTCCCTAGAATACATATAAAAGGAGAAAGTTACTGTGAAACACCTGACACATTAGGAATCCCTGTGTCCAACAATACCCGCTCTACTGATATCAAACATGCCAGCCCGATGGGTTTTTGTCACCACTTTGCCTCCGATTTAACTAAATGGTGATCTAAGCAAAAGACATATCCCAAAATGGTAGAACCAAAAAGTGCAAAAACCCGCCCTATGTACAGCCGCAGGGTCACCTGTCAATGTGGCCTCGCAGCTGTTGCAGAACTACAACTCCCATATATTCAATATTTTACCATTTTTTTGCTTCAAATTTTTTTTCCCCTATTTTCCTCTTCTAAAACCTAGATGTGTCTTATAGTCCGAAAATACGGTATATTATACCCCTATATAACACCTTATATTTCTATGATACGTCTGTGTATAGACATATGTGTGTTATATGCCGTATACATTATATTTGTTTCCCTTGCTTATATAGCGCCAGCATATTCCGCAGTGTTGTACAGACATTGGGGCAGGTTTATCTTTCTTTCTATGCCAATCTTTTATTTGCACAAAATTTGTGACTTTTTACACTTTTCTGCTCTTTCCCTCCCCCCAGCAATTCTACTGGAAGATGGTGAGGGCGGCCTCCAGTCTGTGCCGGTCACTACAGCGAGGCCTCCGGACTGTGCCGGTCACTACAGCGAGGCCTCCGGTCTGTGCCGGTCACTACAGCGAGGCCTCCGGTCTGTGCCGGTCACTACGGCGAGGCCTCCGGTCTGTGCCGGTCACTACGGCGAGGCCTCCGGTCTGTGCCGGTCACTACAGCGAGGCCTCCGGTCTGTGCCGGTCACTACAGCGAGGCCTCCGGTCTGTGCCGGTCACTACAGCGAGGCCTCCGGACTGTGCCGGTCACTACGGCGAGGCCTCCGGACTGTGCCGGTCACTACGGCGAGGCCTCCGGTCTGTGCCGGTCACTACAGCGAGGCCTCCGGTCTGTGCCGGTCACTACAGCGAGGCCTCCGGACTGTGCCGGTCACTACAGCGAGGCCTCCGGTCTGTGCCGGTCACTACAGCGAGGCCTCCGGTCTGTGCCGGTCACTACATTGGCTGCCTATTCATTATAGAATATAATATAAGCAATATATATAAGCAATGCCGCCCCTGCTACCTCTTGTGTCACCCCCTCTTCCTCATAGAGTGTAAGCTCTTGTGAGCAGGGCCCTCAGTCCCATTGTGTGCAGTGACTTTCTCTTTGTACTTGAGCCCTACTAGTTGTACAGCGCTGTGGAATATGTTGGCGCTATAGTAATACAATGTATTTTTATTATCAGCCCCCTTGTCCTCCCTGACGGCCCAGGCTGGGGTATAATCTCCACTACACTTAGCGCTTCCCCTTCACCAATAATTACTTGTAGTCAGGAAATAATAATCGTCTGAATGTTTTATCTCATAATTTATATCTCTCTGTAATTTTCGGCTGGAGACCGATCATGTCGGTGGGACAGACCGGAGGCCGGATGAAACCGGGGCAAACGGGATCTAGCGAGGGCGGATCTGCAACGTTCGGACAGGTGGGAGGAATATCCTGATGCTGAAGCAAGCACAAGACATAACCACAGGGGGGCAGTATTCTACCGTGTTGTGATATTATCCTGTGTCTGCCCAGCTTTGGCAACACTACAACTCCCAGAATACTCGGCAGCATCGGCACTATGTCCTGACAGATATGCTGGGGGTTGTAGTTGGTCACCACTGGTTTATGGTGTCTATTAGATGAATATTCTGTGTATTACATATATCTTATATCCCCTGCAGCACAAGTATACGGCCGAGGAGTATCAGGCCATACAGAATGCCCTGCGGCAGAAGCTTGGACCGGAGTACATTAGCAGCAGACAGGCGGGAGGAGGACAGAAGGTAGGGAGCGACGGCCGCCCTATAAAATACTGCCTCAGGCTTCATTCACCGTCTGACCGGACCATGGGAGCGGAAATATAACCTGATCACCCCCCTGCACCAACACTGGGAGAGATTCCCCAAAATGCTGACAGATCTGTGCCACATCCCCCCGCCCTTCCCTTTTGTCTCAAGGAGGAGGCGACATCTTTCCTTAAAGCTCCATCAGCATCTCTGGTCCCCCGGAGGTCGCTCCTCATATTATTGGTGGATTCAGTGAACAATTGGTTAAATGTCTCCGTGAATGATAATAAATGTATTGTCTGCCTACAGGTCTGTTACATTGAAGGGCACCGGGTGATCAGCCTGGCCAATGAGATGTTCGGATACAACGGATGGTCGCACTCTGTAACTCAGCAAAACGTCGGTGAGTGTAACTGAGGACGAATAGAAGATCTCCCTGAGTGATTCCTCCTTACTGTGTGATTCCTCCTTACTGAGTGATTCCTCCTTACTGATTGATTCCTTCTTACTGAGCGATTCCTCCTTACTGAGTGATTCCTCCTTACTGAACGATTCCTCCTTGCTGAGTGATTCCTCCTTACTGAGCGATTCCTCCTTACTGAGTGATTCCTCCTTACTGTGTGATTCCTCCTTACTGAGCGATTCCTCCTTGCTGAGTGATTCCTCCTTGCTGAGTGATTCCTCCTTACTGAGCGATTCCTCCTTGCTGAGCAATTCCTCCTTACTGTGCGATTCCTCCTTACTGAGTGATTCCTCCTTACTGAGCGATTCCTCCTTGCTGAGCGATTCCTTCTTACTGAGTGATTCCTCCTTACTGAGTGATTCCTTCTTACTGAGTGATTCCTCCTTACTGTGTGATTCCTCCTTACTGTGCGATTCCTCCTTACTGATTGATTCCTTCTTACTGAGTGATTCCTCCTTACTGAGCGATTCCTCCTTACTGAGCGATTCCTCCTTACTGAGCGATTCCTCCTTACTGAGCGATTCCTCCTTACTGAGCGATTCCTCCTTACTGAGTGATTCCTCCTTACTGAGTGATTCCTCCTTACTGAGTGATTCCTTCTTACTGAGTGATTCCTCCTTACTGAGTGATTCCTCCTTACTGTGCGATTCCTTCTTACTGATTGATTCCTTCTTACTGAGTGATTCCTCCTTACTGAGCGATTCCTCCTTACTGAGCGATTCCTCCTTACTGAGCGATTCCTCCTTACTGAGCGATTCCTCCTTACTGAGTGATTCCTTCTTACTGAGCGATTCCTTCTTACTGAGCGATTCCTCCTTACTGAGTGATTCCTCCTTACTGAGTGATTCCTTCTTACTGAGTGATTCCTTCTTACTGAGCGATTCCTCCTTACTGAGTGATTCCTCCTTACTGTGCGATTCCTTCTTACTGAGAGATTCCTTCTTACTGAGTGATTCCTCCTTACTGAGCGATTCCTCCTTACTGAGCGATTCCTCCTTACTGAGTGATTCCTCCTTACTGAGTGATTCCTTCTTACTGAGTGATTCCTTCTTACTGAGCGATTCCTCCTTACTGAGTGATTCCTCCTTACTGAGTGATTCCTTCTTACTGAGAGATTCCTTCTTACTGAGAGATTCCTTCTTACTGAGCGATTCCTCCTTACTGAGTGATTCCTCCTTACTGAGTGATTCCGTCTTACTGTGCGATTCCTCCTTACTGTGCGATTCCTCCTTACTGTGCGATTCCTCCTTACTGTGCGATTCCTCCTTACTGATTGATTCCTCCTTACTGAGTGATTCCTCCTTACTGATTGATTCCTCCTTACTGAGTGATTCCTCCTTACTGAGTGATTCCTCCTTACTGAGTGATTCCTTCTCCTGCAGATTTTGTGGATCTGAGTAATGGAAAGTTTTACGTTGGAGTTTGCGCGTTCGTTAAAGTCCAGCTGAAGGTAAGTTCCTATTTCCGCTCGGCACAGATGGAGCAGGTTGTGTTGATACGTCCGCTGTTCTATATCCTTGACGTAGAATAAGACACTCACAAGAGACATGTAGAAGTGACTCCTCTTGTGTCTGTGACCCCTAGGACGGCTCCTTTCATGAAGACGTCGGGTACGGAGTCAGCGAGGGGCTGAAGTCTAAAGCCCTTTCCCTGGAGAAAGCTCGTAAGGAGGCCGTAACAGACGGGCTGAAGAGGGCGCTAAAGTAAGAAAGATCTGAGACCCCCCCCCCCCCCCTATAGAGCAGAAAGATGGCCGAATTATCATACACCCCAAATAACAGCCATAGTGTCCCCTTTATATTATTATCTAGATAGCTGATATCTTATTCCTTCCGTCTCACGTTGCGGCTGCTCGCTCCGGTATTCCTACAATATATCCTGTATGTGCCGACTATTTCAGGTGCTTTGGGAACGTTCTTGGTAACTGCATCCTGGACAAAGATTATCTCCGAGCTGTGAATAAACTTCCAAAATTGGTGAGTAATTCTGCTAAAGGGGTCGTCCAAGACGTCACTGTATCGTTAGAATGAGGGTCTGACTGAACAACCCCTTTAAGCACATGTATTATGCACATTGTCCACTAGGGGTCAGAGTGTTGCCTCTTCTATAAGCCGAGTCCCCTCAATAGTTCAGTCTCACTGATTCCTGCACTGGCTGTATCCCATTACTATGATATCAGAGCGGCCATGTTGTATCCTAATATATAGTGTAGGAGCCTTGTGAGACCTACATGATATCCTGATAATTTCCTAGCTAACAATGTCTGGTGTTGTGTAGGACTGACATAGTGAGGCGTCACCACAGGCACATACAACATATATACATATATATATATATATATATATATATATATATATATATATATATATATATATTACACACATATACATATAACAGCTCAATAACCGGATCCCTGTCTGTAGCCTCAGAGCGAGCTGGACGTGGTGCAGACGAAGCGTCAGGACTATGACCCCACACTGGAGAAGGTTCGCTATAACAGTTTGCTTCAAGAACAGAATCCTACAGACAGAACCGATCAGGACGCCGCGATCCAACCTAAGGCCGGAGCCAGTGACCCGTCACCTGCCAAGCTGCAGCAAGGGGGCACTACAAAGGATAATAATGGCGGCCCCAGGTACGTGATTCTGCTCCTGTATAATACATGTTATATCCTACACCCGCACCCTCGTCCTGTAAAGGGTGACAAATCACATACAATGTAAATCCCCAAATGTCTGATACTTACAGCTCTGGTAACGGCTCAGAGATGGACGCCACGTATCAACGCAAACTGCGACAGAAACAGATGCAGCAGCGATTCCGAGAGGAGATGGAGAAAAAACAATCACGGGACTCGGGACCCTCCGCAGACCTAGGAAAGGGAGGTAAGAGAGGATTGTCATCAGAGACCCCTAAATCTGTCATCTATGACAAGTGGGGGCCATTATTGGGGGAGGTTAACCCCTTCCTGCACTGCATGACACAGTCCTGGCGGAGGGTAATCTGCCCCCCATTCACTGTACGGATGGCACAAACTTAGGGGCTGAGGCTGATACCAGAGCTCCGACCCCCGCAGTTTAACCCCTTATAGGCCACTTCCAGTAACAACACCGGTGCCTAATAGAACAACGAGAGGTCAGCCCCTCCCCCCAGCGTACATGTGATTGTGAGGCGCAGATATGGCAGCTAAAGGGGGCCGAGGATGTCCAGGCTGTGTCTGCCGTCACTATGGAGGTTATTACACTGGCCGCTTCATTAGGACTGATCTCTTATTGTCACATGTACTGAGTATTATTGTTTGTAATTCCAGGGATCTCTAATGCTCCGAGGGTCCCCCCAATAGGTCACAGCACCCCGGCGTCCGTGCAGGCCCTGTCTGCACCGGTGGATGAGTACCTGGCAGGTGAGGGGGTGCGCTGTCACTGTTAGCAGCCTTGGGATTGATCCCGACACACGAGACGTGTTTCGTTGTATCCTGAATAAATGTTTTAATCTGTTGCTCCGAGTCTTCCATTACATCGCCTATGTAGTCTATGAGGAATCCTCTGCCTGCCTATAGTGTGCAAGATGTACAGTACTGTGCAAAAGTTTTAGGCAGGAGTGGGGGGGGGGGATTCTGCTCAGTAAGAAAGCTTTCAGAAAGAGAAGGGTTAATGCTTTATTTTTCTATGTAAAGCTGTCAGTTTTGCTTTGTGGAGTCCGGGCGGCCTCCGCTCTGGGTCTGAAAGATGAAGGGAATGTGAGACGTCTGCAAGAAAACTGCACAATATGTAATACTAAGGCCGTACCGGGTCAGTCATATCCCAGCTCTCCAATAATATGTCACCTATAGCAGTCTATAGGGACCTCCTGTACCTCTGTATACGGCTCAGGCTCTGCCATGGGGTTGTCACCTACTTGTCTCCACGACTATAGACCTGTCCGTGCTCCGCTCATTGCAGTCGGGTAAACCTTTCCTTTGCGTTTGGGATTTTCAGATGATCCGGAGTTTTGGGACATCCCATTAGACTCGGTAGAGGTGGACGGCTTCTCCAATGGCTCCCTCCAGGCTCCGGCCTTCCTGTCCAGACCCTCCACCCCCCATGGACACCATCAGATGATGACGCGAAGTAAAACCCCTCAGAGACCGAACAACGAGCGGCAACCAATGAGAACCATGTCCTGGAACCAGACGCTGGGGAGCGCAACGGGGGAGCCGCTAAAAGGTGACTGATATGTAGTGTATAGAAGAACCCCGCCGCGCATGGGGGAAGGGCGGACTACTCGCTAACCTTGTGATCAGCTGATATCTGCAGGGGGGTATCCAGATATATGGTCTACAGTGAATACCTATAGATGATATCCTGCCCTGTAATATCTACAACACTTACAGATTATATCACTCCCTGTAATATAAGAATCTCTCCAGTATATACAGATGATATCCCGCCCTGTAATATAAGATGATCTCTGGCACCTATAGATGATCTCCCGCCCATTTTCATTTACATTTGCAGGTAAGAGTCCGCACCGTCCCCCCCACCAGGAATTTCACATGAAGAAGCGGCGACTGGACCCCTCATGACTGCGATCGCTACCCGGCAGTAATCCTCAGACTCTCCCAAGGCGGCCATGTTGTTCCCTACCTGTTATTGTGTGCACCGGATCCTCCGCTCCCGGCTGTGAACTATTTTACTCTATTGTGAGAACGCTCAATAATAAAACGTTATTTTTTATGACCCGTCCTGATGTCGTCTGTTAGAAAATCCCATCAAGGATTGTCATATCAGGATCTCGTCCGAAGGAGAAAAAGTTCTTCAAAGTGGAACAAAAGGAGCGAGGACGCCGAAATCTGCAGCGGCACACTCTATATTACTGCATGGATGAAATACCGCCATGTGTGCTGCCACCGCCCGGGAATTCTCCACCTAAGGGTAAGTTCACACTCGGCTAGATTGTCTGCTAAAGATCTCATACAGGAATAAGGTTGTATGGCATAAAATCCTCAAGACGTCTTGTAAGTAACAGCTGACCCAAGGAAGCTCGGCCTTCTCAGCCCTTCCTGCGGTATTAGGAGCCCCTTACTATAGGAGAGGATAATGTAGGAGCCAATTACACATTAGGACATTGTGGAACTACATCTCCCAGCATGCTCCAGTCACTTCTATGGGCATTCCATGAACAGCCAATGTGCCTGCTGAGAGTTGTAGTTCACCGATGTGATAGCAAAGTGTGGTGGGAAGACGGACCCTTATACCCCCTGCTGTATGGTGGAGTATTCTCATCTGTCAGGCTCCGTATACCTGACTGTATATACCGCCCCGTGTACTATCTGTTATTAGAGGATTTGTCCTCATACAACCCCATCCCTTCCACTCACCCCCATACACAGCAGCCATATTTATAGCCGTTCCTGTAGGACGGAACCGCAGCTCAGTCTCATCTATTCATCACGTCCATGACTACACTTGTGCGCCCCCCGATCCCTGGACAAAGTTGGGGTTGGGACCTCGATTTACAAGTCCCTGTCACTCCGGCCCCAGAGACTGCTGGGACCTGTAGTCCATATATCTGCGGTTAGTGTTCAGCTTTGGGTCATTAACCCCTTCCTGCCAATGGACAGCTCAGCACATCCTATTGTAGCCCCTGCAGGGAGGAGGTGCTGTCCAGTAGATGGCGCACTAGCAATGTCTTGTACATCGGTCACATGACCACACTCTGTGAAATAAGAGGCGAGGCGAGCACCGTTACCAGAGACGTAAAATAAGGCTCCTTTATTAGTTTTAATATCGGTCTACAGAGGCGATAAAAAGAGAAAAGTGCAAATTTGTACAGAAAGATGCAGGACAAAAAGTGCAAACGGGAAAATTCACAGCTCCAGGGAATCCCACAATCTCATCTCATTGTAATACAGTGTTAGATATGGTCGGGGAGGGGGGATGCGCGGGGTTAATATCTGCTCAGTAGCTTTCATTGTAATTATTATTATTATTGTGTCCACAGGAAGGAAAACAAAAAAGTGGAGAATAATCCAAAAAAGCATGCAGAAAGAAACGGGGAGCGCAACGCAAACCCCCCGAATAGTGGAGGAGAAATCAGGTACAAAATAGGTCAAATAAATATCGTCCTGCCGCGTCTCGTCCCTTATCAGACTCCGCCCCTCCCCCCGCACCGTACAAAGCACTACAAATACCGCACTAGACAGGGATAGAAACTCTCAGAGTTCGCACCGCCAGGATCGGGAGATGGGAAGGTGCAGATAAGCGGCGCCCTGCAGACTAGACACAGGCCAGGCCGCAACAGTACAAGAAGCCCTTCTGGTGAGGAGATACATTCACTACAAGGGGCAGACATTCTCAGGTCAGGATCCGCCATCTTAAAGGGGATCTCCACCTTAGCCGATCCCATAGATACGGCCGGGCCTGGGCTTAGACATCACTGCCGGCCCCCGATGCGGAGATCTCAGTGCTGGGTGTTGCATAGAACCACAAGATGCCAGAACCGAAGGCGACCTAGAACATCGCACTAAGATTTGCTTTTACGTAGCGAAGCTGCGACTACTCGACAAGGTTACACAGACACCGACGGAAGGTCGCAACGAGCGCCTGACAACCAGGACACACCACAGAGAAGACGACAACACAGGCCGCCGGATCGGGAGGACTTTCTGCTTCTGCACAACTCACCGCATTAATACTGCTCAAAGTGCCAAAAACAAGAAGGAGGATTCAAGTATCAGAGGCTGCCGCCAATCTCAAGTCCAATGTGAACTGGGGGGGAGGGGATGGGCGTTGTAACCTTTCCCGTACAGCGAATCCTCTCGCCCCATGGATAGAAGCCAACGTGAAAAACCCTTCTAACACGAATAGCGCCACCTGCCGTCTAATAACTTACTTCAGCACTTTTCTCGACGCCGTGGATTTAACCCTTACACAACTCCAGCCGACGACACAAACCACATACGCACGACAATTAAATATCCACCTCCGGCCCCAAATCCGACCCCCTCCCCCGTGTCTAAAAAATAAACTCCCAGGTTCTCAAGGCACTAAAAATACGTAGCGGAAAATATGGGGGGGAGGGGTCGAGTCACCTTCGTACAATCTGACATTCACATTAAATCTAATAAAAGGACAAAGCAAAAAAAAAAAAAAACATTTGTGGAGATTTTTTTTTTTGTTATTTTTATTAAAGTGACTGATGAGGAGGCCCCGGGGGGAGGGGGCGGCTTTAACCCTCGACATTCTGCTATTTATTATCATATTACTACTGTTGTCCAACAACATAAATAGATTCTATATCACAGTGTATCCACATCAGAACTGATGGCAGAGAAATTGTCCGCACCGAACTTTTTGTATTTTTTAATGACTTTTGTATATACTTTATATATTTCTATAGTTACTTTGTATCCATACACGTGTAATGCTGCAGTCAAGAGCCGTTAATGTAAGCATTAATGACCTATACCATAGAGGGGCGCTCTCCCCCTCTCCCTGCTGCCGCCGCTGCCCAAACAGGGGCTGAACTTTCCCCTCGCTGCCCCAATCTCGTGTCACCCTGCAACCTTTAGGAAGATGAAATGAAGCCGCCCTTTGTGGGGGAGGGGCTGCAGAAAGATGCGAGTCCTTGTGGGGCTTGTAGTGGCCAGGAAGCAGGTGCCGCCTTGCAGGTGCAGCAAGCACTCCCTTGGTCGCCACCAGAACTTGGTCAAAGGATCGCTCGGCCCGTCCTGCTAGGTAGTCCGCAGGTTGGATCCTTGGGGGTTACTGATGGACTTCTGAAGGCTGCTGATGTTGAAGTTCTGTAAAGAAGAAGTCACAGCCGGGGCAAACTGGCTAATGGGCTGGGAAGGTGGAGGCCCGCCGGGTCCGCTCCATTGGGTGGGGAACGGTGTGCTTTGGAAGCCGAACTGTTGAGGGCAGATTCCTTTGGGGTAGTGAGCCAAGGAACTGGCCGAGGCTGCAGGAATTGAAACAGGGACCCCTAGGGACGGAGTCATCGACACGCACAGCTGTCCGGGGGCAGAAAACTTCCGGGCCATTCCAGGTCCCTAAAATAAAATGAGACAAATCCATCACCATGACCTGTGACTATTAAAGGGATCCTCCAGGGATATTAGGCTGCTTCCAACTCAGGGTCATGTGACTCCAACCATAGCAAAGTGCCTGTGAGCATGGGAAAGGTGGTACACACCTTGGGCGCTGGCTCTGATCACATGACCCAAAGTTGGACACCCCCCCCCCCCCCCTCCACAAATGCCCAGAGGAAGTCTGCCTAAGATGACTCCCTGAGGACCCCTTTGAACTATAGAACCCCGAGCATGGCCGCTCACCTCGTAGCTGGGGTGTCCTGACTTGCTGCTCTTTTTCCCTGTCAGGTTCATGGCATCCCGGGCCCAATTGTCCACCAGTTTGTGCAGGTCGTCTGTGAAGGTTCCCTTGCGGCTGGAGGAGGAGGCAGGGGCGGTGTTTGACTGGGGGGCCGCAGAGTTCGAAGGGGCGACTGTGTTGGTGCTGCTTGTTCCTAGAACAAAGGAAACATGGCGTGTAAGAGACAAGAATGTATCTCCTTACATGTAGTCACTTGTGTCCTGAGACATCTCATGGGATGACACCGACAACCCGTCACATCTAATGGAAATGTCATCTATGTGATTAGTAACACAGGACGGAGGAAACAAGTGTTGTGTTTAGTGCAGGGGATGGTGTGGCGGCCATGATTAACCGGGCAGGTACGCCATGGAGAAGCGGATGTCTGGTGTGCACAGTGCCAATATGAGGCTACACAGGTGACAAGTACACAGGTATGTGCCCATCCTTCAGAGCTGCACTCACTATTCTGCTGGTACAGTCACTGTGTACATACATTACATTACTTATCCTGTATTATACCCCAGAGCTGCGCTCACTATTCTGCTGGTACAGTCACTGTGTACATACATTACATTACTTATCCTGTATTATACTCCAGAGCTGCGCTCACTATTCTGCTGGTACAGTCACTGTGTACATACATTACATTACTTACCCTGTATTATACTCCAGAGCTGCGCTCACTATTCTGCTGGTACAGTCACTGTGTACATACATTATATTACTTATCCTGTATTATACTCCAGAGCTGCGCTCACTATTCTGCTGGTGCAGTCACTGTGTACATACATTACTTATCCTGTATTATACAGCAGAGCTGCGCTCACTATTCTGCTGGTGCAGTCACTGTGTACATACATTACATTACTTATCCTGTATTATACTCCAGAGCTGCGCTCACTATTCTGCTGGTGCAGTCACTGTGTACATACATTACATTACTTATCCTGTATTATACTCCAGAGCTGCGCTCACTATTCTGCTGGTGCAGTCACTGTGTACATACATTACATTACTTATCCTGTATTATACCCCAGAGCTGCGCTCACTGTTCTGCTGGTACAGTCACTGTGTACATACATTACATTACTTATCCTGTATTATACTCCAGAGCTGCGCTCACTATTCTGCAGTGATGAGGGGAGGACATACATGGCTCATACTGTGTGTGGTCCCAGCCGTTCCCATTACCCCCCATGGTCACCACAGACTTGGGCTCCTGGTTATATTGGGGCGCTCCCCGGCACTATGATCACATGACACGGCGCCCGGACATAACTAGTGATGTGGATGAGATTGGCGCGGTCACATGACACACGGATAGAGATAGAAAGGATAATTACTACAGAGCTGGTTGCATGGACAGACTTTTTTCACCATCTTCCCTGAAGCAGAGAGAGAGAGAGACAAAGTGTTAGCACCGGGCGCCGCATCCCAAAGGCCGAAACAGGGGAGGGAGGGGGGGTCAGAGATTAAGAGAAAGCGAGTGGTCGGGGACAGGGGGTCAGCCAGAGCGCAGGCGGCATTCAGCAGAACAGCGCGGCCTCAGCGCCAGACACCCACTCAAAGCTGCAGGACAAGCACAAGACGCTCAATGAGGAAGACGACGGAAGAAACCGCAGAGGAGGAGGAGGGGTCAGCAGAAGAAAGAGCGGTCAGCAGGGGGCGTCCAAGAGGTCAGCCAGAGGAGGAAGCATTAATGGAGAGCATCAACTTCTCACAGCTGAAGGTTTGTTACAGACAGTCTAGTCAAGTGGCCGGGCCGATACAACTGTAACAAACCGTCAGCTGTGAGCAGGGTCCTACAGCAGCTGCAGCTATGGTCACACACGGCGCACGCACCGTACTCGCAGCACTCGCTAGCTGGCACAATGATGTCACTGATCACGTTCCATCATTCACCACCAGAGGCGCTGTCAGATGAGATAAGAGGAGACAGGACGGAAAACGGCACAAGGGAAGCTCCTTATAACTGGACAGCGCCCCCTGGGGCTCATTAGCAAAACGGATTTCCTCCAAAAAAAATGGAGGGTGTGGATTTTAGTAACAAGATGGCTGCTGCACGATGGGGGTTGTAGTTTTGGAGGATCGCTGGGATCACCGGTCTGAAGTATTGGAGTCGCATCCGGCAACCTGCGGCCCTCCAACTCTTAGGAAACTGCAACAGCCCCCGAGGGTCAGAGGTGTCTGGGCATGCTGGGACTTGTAGTGCCACAGAAGCTGGAAAGCCGCAGGTGTCATCAGGACCGGAGCAAGGAGGAGCCGCCATATTGGATTCCCTGATCCTCCCAACTTTCCTGTCTGCACCCCTGGAAGCCAGATCAGAGTCAGTTAGGGAGGGAGAAGCATGCGAGCGGAGGAGGAGGAAGAGGAGGAGAGAGACGAGGAAGGAGTAAAGAGTTACACACAAAGAGCCAAGCAGGGCGTACTGAGAAATCGCGTCCTCCTGCCGGCCGCTTTGAAGGAGACCCGCTCTGACGCACAGTTAAACTTGGCCCAGCCTGTGATGGAGACGGGATAAAAACACAAAGAGGACAGAGACAAAAACAGCAGAGACAGGTCACGAGACATCCCAGAGACATCAACCACCGGCCGCTGAGCAGCACAGAGGATTTACAGCAGCAAGCCTGAGCATTACTGCAAATATCACAGGAGACAAACTACAAGAGGTCAATGTGTGTGGGGGCGGGGCAAACAGTACAAGGGGCGGGGCTGTGACAACATGACATACATGATAGCAACCGCTGGCAGGGTCACCAGTACAAGAGGTCCGAGCACCAGACACTGACACGCCATCACTGTTTATATATGGCGGCACAGAGCGCCTGCAGGGGGTTAAAATCTGCACCTACAGGTGCTTTCACCACATTGGCGCAGTTTTCGGCCGCCCATCAGGCGCTGCGGCTGAATAATGAGGACACGGATTAAAGGGGTTCAGTGTAAATCCAGTCCTGGCCGTCACTATGGAGGAGGCGCCCGGCGCTGTGACCGCAGGCTTTACCTTGGCCCTGTCCGGATAAGCTCGGCGCGGACAGCGCGGCGTCACTGGTGAAGGCGGAGCACAAGATGTCGCTGGAAGGAGAAGGTTTCAGGAGTCCGGGATCGGCTGCACCACTAGGAGGTAGGAGAAGGTTCTGCTGCGGAGGAACTGCAGGCGGAGCGCTCTGTGTGGACAGGTCACCTACAGAGAGGAGGGCGGTATATGAGCGGAGGAGTGGGGGAGGGGGGATGTACATACACATGGCGTCAGCGCTCTACCTGATAGCTGGGGGCTGCGGTTCCCTTGAGAGCTCCCCCTGCTGGATTTACTTCCTTTTCCCTTGGTGGGTCTCCGCCGCCGACCAGAGAGGGGCGCTGCAGGTGGGATGATAACAGCGGGGGGCACTCTGCCCAACGCCGAATACAGCAGCTCAATCTCCTTCTTCTGTCGGCTGTGCAAATCCTGGATCTCCTTGAGGTGTCTGGAGACAGAAGAAACATGTGAGATGGCGGCAGCGATGTAGCAGAGCCGACCGCGTCGCTGAGGACCACAGAGCGCTCTGCTACATCGGAATAGATCCTCCTCGTCCGCACTACAACCCCCAGCATCACTCACTTGTCCCGCAGTCTCCGCAGCTCCTTCTTCAGCTCCTCGTCTTCTATATCGGACTCGTTGTCGCTGCTCATATAGGAAGAGTTGAAGGAGTTGCTCAGGCTCTGCAGGCTGACCTTTGACCCCAGAGGGTGCTGGGTGACCGGGCTGCCCACGCTGTCCTCATGGGTCACCCTAGGTGGGTCGCTCAGGGTGGCTGAAGACTCGGGGTGAGAGGAAGGTCCGTTCAGATGGGGTTTGGGCAGCTCGGGGTCGGCGTCTCCTGCAGGAAGGTCGTCCTGGGCACGAGACACTGAGAAGCGGCCGACCCTGCCCGTGGTTGAGGTGGTCACCTGGAAGCGTCCCACCTGCACCGCCTGGACGGGGGGCTGAGAGAATCCAACTCCGTCTACAATATCCAAGGAACTGGCCGGCGTCTGTCGCGGCTTGATCAAGGTGCTCTCAGGGCTGCTACAAGACATGGACGAAGAGGAGGAGGAGGATGTCGAGGATGAAGACTCGGGTGGGGGCGGCTTCGGCTCCTCGCTTGGTTTTAGCACATCTTCTGCTGCAACAGAGACCTGAGGAGACGAGGCAGAGACATCAGCACAAGCAAAGTATCACAGTGTGGCGGCGCTATGAGAGGGAGGGGCGTTGTTGTGTCTGCAGCCGATTCCCCCCCTCCCCCGATGTGCGGTCTCTCACCTGAAATCGGCCCATCTTAAGGACCCCTGAAGACGTCTCTGCCTCTGGTTTGGGTTTTGCAGGTTCTGGGGCTGGAAAAAGAAAATCATCAGATTCAGGTCCGTAGAACAGAGATGAGGCCCCCACCCCTCCCCCCAAGCTTCGGAATGGTCACACAGCCTGGGTAATAATGGACAGCTAGATTTTGGGTGGGACTGACCCTGAGGTCATGGCGGTGTCTTTCGGTACTTACCCTCAGTAGGGGGCAGCTGTGAGGCGCTGCTGATCGGTGCGGTGCCGCTTGTCGGGGCAGGTGCCGGCTGTATATAAAGAGACAGGTCATTAGAATGGCGCCCACTTCTGTATATGGATGAAAGCACAGACACCTCACACCACACGGGGGCGCTATGATCACCACACTGGCAGGAGACACAGAGGGTCACAGGATTTTTGGGAAAACACAATGATGGCTACCAAGACTAATTAATAGATACTGAAACAAGACTGTGCCATTCAGTCTCCTAGGAAAGCTGGGCGACTATGATTGGCTGATACAATATGGCGGCCCTCGGGATCACACGCTTGGCAGCACTCACACAGTTGGGTGCGGAGGACGCGGGGACAGTGTCGGGGCTCAACGTCCGTCTCAACTGGAAATCCAGATCTTCTAGAGGCTGCTGGGACTGAAATGAGAATCACTGGGGGGTCAAGATTTGGAAATGCCTGGTGTGGTCTACCCTACCCTGAATGAGGGGTCGGCCCAATATCTGGGGGGGAGGGGTGAGGACAGAGGAGAAGACAGACATGCACAGGTCAGGGGTTACAGAGGAGGAGGAGGAGGCTCATGCGGCACCTGAGTTAGTGAAGGTCCTGGGAGAGGCGGCAGCGGCTCGCCAGGCGGACTGCCCACCGTGTGCTCTGCCCCGGCCGGGACCACCTACAGGACAGGGAGAGGCAGCGCCATCAGAGAGGCACAACATAGACATCACCTGCACATCCCCAAATATACTACGCCCCCCCTCCCCCATCATGCACTGCAGCCAATGAAGAGTTAATGTCAGAGCGGCCGGCCGGCCGGCCGCAGATCAGAGAGGAGCGTTGCTGTTAGTCCGGAGAAATGGCCGCTGCGACCTCCTGTATACTGAGGCTATCACTCCCATCATCTACAGCATACACCGCTATATCATCTACCCCCCCCCCCCCACACACACACTAGATCTAGCTTCATACTCCAGAGCTGCACTCACAATTCTGCTGAGGGAAACAGTCAGTAAGCTTGTGGACAGTCTCCGCCCCTGACAGCACCAATAATACAGCCCATTCCACCCCAGACGGGAGATTGACGACTTACCGGCACCCGACTAAGAGGCGGCTTAGAAGGAGGGGTCCCAGTTTTCCCTGTGGTTGCGGTGGCGACTGGAGCAGACACATACGTGACCGGAGTAACCGCTTGGCCAGGGGTCACCTGACTCAGGACGGGCACACCGGGCTGTCCCAAAGGCAGACTTGAAGGCGGTGCGGTTGTGGTAGGTTTAGTCTGGGAGGAGGCGGTGGTGGGCGGAGGTCCGGGCAGGGGGATGCCTTCCACCGCCCCAGAAGACTCCTGTGGGGTGGTCCCGTGCGGAGCGCCCACACTGCCGTGTTCACTGAACAGGGAGCGCAGCTTCTCCTCCAGGGTCTTGATATCGTCAATCCCGGACTTGGTTAAGCTGTCGGGGTCGCCCTCAATGGAGTGGGCGTGAGGAAGACTCGGGGCTGTGCTGGGCTGGCCATGGGGTACGGGGTGCTGCACGGGCACGGCTCCTGGCAATGGGACCTGAGAGGACAGGGGGGTGGACGCGGCTCCTCCTGCTTGAGATACCACAGGGGTTGTGGAGAGATGGGCCGTGTGGATGAGCGGAGGATTAGCAGCCATGGCCAGGCCTGAGGCCGCTACCCCGGCGTAGGTAAGTGGGCCGGATAAGGGCAGAGACATGCCCGCCGTACTGGCCACCACAGACACCTCCGCCGGCTTCATGGCGCCCTCTGGATGAGGCACATTCACTGGTGCACTTTCCACAAAGCTCGGAGCTGAACTGCTGCTGCTGAGCTGCACTTGGGATGACGTTCCGGCGCTGAGGATGACCGGAGCGGACACAGAGGTGTGAGGCAGCGCCCCCGCTAGGCTCCCGACTGGTTGCGGCAATGGAGGAGAGGTGAGGGCTTGCTGCATTGCTGTAGAGGTGCTGACAGGAGGAACTGACTGAGTAGGGGGTGATGTTATAGCTCCAGCTGCAACAGGGACCCCGACCACCAGAGGCAACGCAGGCAGTGAAGACACCGGGACAGGGGTGGCCGTGGACACAGAGACCCCAGAAGAGCCTGCAGTGATGAGCGGCTGAGTAGACACGGCGGTGATCGGAGGCACCATTGTCGGAGTGGCGGTCACCACCGGAGCAGCAGAGTGTAAGCTGCTGGGGATGGCGGAGGACGTGGGGGGTAATCCGGCTGTGAAGGAAGGAGGGAACGGTGGGCCCGTCTGGTTAAAGATTGGTGGAGCCGTGCTGGGACCCTCGGCCATTTGTGCCTGTCTCAACTCGGCAAAGGCGTTGTGTAGACTGACGGAGGAGGCGGAGTGCGAGAGGTTCATCCCAGGACCGTGAGACGCGGGGACTGCAAACAAAACAAAACCCATGAAGGTCTCTGCACATCGTATATAGGACTGGATATAGAATGGCTGCCCCTTCTCCGACAATCACCTGTAACTTGGGGGTCCGGTATCGGAGCACTGAAGAACGTCGGCTCCCGCAACCTGCTCTCCGGGACCGGACTCACGATGAACCGTCTCCCCGCAGAGTGAACGACCTGCAGATTGAGATTCGGGGCAAGGTCTGAAAGAAGGGGGGGGGGGGAGAATAAATTATCTTCATTGCACTCCAGAGTACGGGGGTCGGGGGCAGGGTCTGGTCGGGGGCAGGGTCTGGTCGGGGGCAGGGTCTGGCCGGGGGCAGGGTCTGGCCGGGGGCAGGGTCTGGCCGGGGGCCTCCTTCCCGCCTTTCCCCACACAATACACCTTGATATACAGTAAATGATTAGGTCGCCGTCCAGCCCCTCCCCCGCACCACAGACTGATCCTGCCGCTATTGTCACATCCCTGATGCAAGGCCCTGACGTGAGCTGCACTAGTGAGACCAGGGTGAGCAGGGACACGTACCTGGCCGCTGGGGCAGGCAGTACACAGGATCGGGGTGCCTGAACTCGCCCTCCAGCTTCTGCAGAGATAAAACACAATCATAAAGGGTTACAGACACGAGGACCACGGCCATGACACTACCGAAAACTGCATCATGCGAAGAGCAGCGCCTCAGGTACCTGGCCTTCTGGGTAGTAGGAGTCGTCCTTCATTTGCATACTCTCCGCCTCCTGCTCCCCTTCCGGTTCGGCGTTTTCCTCGCTCAGCATCTCGTCTGCCTTCTCTATGATGTCCTTCACCTGCTCCACAAAGGAGTCTCTCTCTGTGGCCAAGATGAAGACGTTCTGAACCTGAGCAAAGACCAAGACGAGTCAGGGCCTGAGAAGACGCAGCGGAGGATCGCCATCACGCTAGCGGGCAGGGCGCTCACCATTATTGTGGCAATTTCCTCCGGGTTGTCTCCATCTAAGTCAAACTTGAAGGTGACCATCTTGCGGTTATGGGTCTCCAGCTGACATTCGACCACACGATCCCCCTTGTTAGACACCTAGAAGAAGAGCGAGAGGTGAAGATGAAGGACCGAGTCCCCCAAAGCAAGTGCTGCAATATGAAGTGTTACCCCTCGAGGTCACTCACGTTCAGGATCCGGAGCTTGGGGCGAGCGGACTTCTCATGTCGGGAGCGGCTCCGCACGGACTTGCGGTAATGGCGTTTGGTGGTGCGACCCTCATGTCTACCACTGGAGGCCGCTGCCCCCTCGTTGCCGTCGCTCAGGCCCGATGCCACATCGGAGTGGGCGCTGCAGACAAAGATCACAAGATCAGGATTCCAGTCCAGCGACCTGCACGACACGTGGAATAGAAGACACGTGACCATTACCTGTCCATGGAGGACACCACCTGGGTGCTCTGCGGCGCCTGCGTTTCTAGAGGGGCGCCTTGGGTAGCGCTTTGAGGAATCTGGAAAGGAACCAAAACGCCAGTGATCAGAGACAAGGAGGACGACGCTCGGCGCCAGCCTGAAAGCAAAACCCGCTGATCTACCCTCAGCCACATGCACGTCTGGTGAGCGCCATCTAGAGCGCGCCATGCAGCCGGACCTAGCAGTGTGAGGAGCAGACACAGCAACCGAGGTGAGGCCGGGGCCCCGGGGCCAGTGCCGTGCTAGTGAGAAGGCCGGCAGACTCACGTCCCAGCAGAAGGACCAGAGACAGCAAGATGTCCACAATACCAAGTCACCCCGCTGCAAGAGAAACGCACCAGTCAGCCCAGACACCCCCGGTCAGTGATATGGGGGGGAGGGGTCTGCACAGCATTAAGGGTCACATGACGGGATCTGCCGCATCAATTCCAGAAGGGGGCAGACACGTCCTGCCCAATCCCAATGGAGTGAATGGGAGTTGAAAATCTTTCTGCAAAGTCCGCCATGTGACTAACCCTTCGATGTTTCATCAGTTCTGCAATCTTTGTGTTTAATTGTCACAGCTGAGAGTTTGTTACAATGTATCAGATAAACATCATCCCTCGTCTGCAAATCCGAGGCAAATCCATCTTTTGTGATCTCGCCCTTACAGGGAACCAGTCACCAGATTTGGGCAGGCCTCCTCTCTGACACCCGGCGTCACTGCGCATGCGCTGAGCCCCAGACTCGCTATTTCATGTGCTGCCATTACTGGACCATTCGCCTTCTTACCTCTGTGAGCGATTGTGGTTGAGGAGCTGCGGGGACCCCTTGAGGGGGGAGGCCACCACTCTCCACGTAAGGCTGGGGTACGCCACCTTGGTATCCGGGCTGTACCAGGCACTCGGTGCGTGTAGTAGGGGAGACGACGGAGGCCGGGTGTGCGGCAGGAGGTAGCCCCGTCTCTACAGGGTACTGGGAAGGAACCGCAGCCGGGAAGCCCTGGATTACAAAGACGACAAAATCTGTGAAAGCGGGTAAAGGGCAAAGACGACGAAGACCCCAGAGCTAAAGACAGGACGAAACATTCACCATGACAGCGACTACTTCATGTTCTATGCCCGACACAGACTGACAGACAGGTGAGGGCCCCGAGGACACGTGTGGGCGGCAGTACCTGGTAAGCAGAGTCTCCCGGAGGCAGCACTGGCTCTGCAGCTTGTCCCAAGGCGGCTGGCAATCCAATGGAGGGAGGGGGCAGAGGGTGCAGAGGTTGGGGGGGCACCTGGGTAAGGGGCTGGAGAGCAACAGCGGGTATGGGGGTGGGTACGATAACAGCCTGTCCAGACGGAAGGAGCGGGGGACCCAGAGAGGAGGGCAGCAACCCCGCCTGCCCAAACCCGGGAGACATTGGGATGGGAAGGGCAGGAAAGCCAGGCTGTAAAATGGTAGGGGGCAGCGGAGCACCGAACTGGGGCAGGAGGGGGATGGCACCTAATGGCTGTGCCAGGGGCAGGAAGTGCGGGGGCAGAGAGGAGGTCGGGATGGGAGCTGGCGGAGCAGGAAGCAGAGGCTCTCCATGAACTGCTGCTGCTGGTAATGGCTGGGAAATGAAGAATGAGTAAAAGACAGGTAAAAGATGACAAGCAGAACAACATGGCGGGCGCGGAGTACAGGCAGGCAATAAGTGGCATACAGGCAGGCTGGCGAGATGATGGGGGTTGTGGTTATGGGCTATTGCACAGTCAGGGGGGCACAAAACATGCTGGGACATTGAGGTGTTACTGGGCTGCGCCCTGGACTCCTGGAGGGACGACTACATGTAACCTGCACGACTCCATGACATTACTGGGACACCAGACGCCAACCTACTCTCTCCGAGTCTCAGCATGTTCTGGGGTCATGTGACCTACAGGTCCTCTATAGCAGCTCTGCAAACGCCCCATTAATAGTCTCAGGTCTGCATTGTGTACACAGCTCCTATGCACGGCTATGAGGCTTTACAATCACATTATCCTAAGCAAAAGCCCCCTCTAGGCACCGTACACCCCTAAACCCAGCCCCCCTCTAGGCACCGTACACCCCTAAACCCAGCCCCCCTCTAGGCACCGTACACCCCTAAACCCAGCCCCCCTCTAGGCACCGTACACCCCTAAACCCAGCGCCCCTCTAGGCACCGTACACCCCTAAACCCAGCGCCCCTCTAGGCACCGTACACCCCTAAACCCAGCGCCCCTTTAGGCACCGTACACCCCTAAACCCAGCGCCCCTCTAGGCACCGTACACCCCTAAACCCAGCGCCCCTCTAGGCACCGTACACCCCTAAACCCAGCGCCCGTCTAGGCACCGTACACCCCTAAACCCAGCGCCCGTCTAGGCACCGTACACCCCTAAACCCAGCGCCCCTCTAGGCACCGTACACCCCTAAACCCAGCGCCCCTTTAGGCACCGTACACCCCTAAACCCAGCGCCCCTCTAGGCACCGTACACCCCTAAACCCAGCGCCCCTCTAGGCACCGTACACCCCTAAACCCAGCGCCCCTCTAGGCACCGTACACCCCTAAACCCAGCGCCCCTCTAGGCACCGTACACCCCTAAACCCAGCACCCTTCTAGGCACCATGCACCCCTAAACCCAGCATCCCTGTAGGCACCGTACACCCCTAAACCCAGCGCCCCTCTAGGCACCGTACACCCCTAAACCCAGCGCCCCTCTAGGCACCGTACACCCCTAAACCCAGCACCCCTCTAGGCACCGTACACCCCTAAACCCAGCACCCCTCTAGGCACCGTACACCCCTAAACCCAGCACTCCTCTAGGCACCGTACACCCCTAAACCCAGCGTCCCTCTAGGCACCGTACGCCCCTAAACCCAGCGCCCCTCTAGGCACCGTACACCCCTAAACCCAGCGCCCTTCTAGGCACCGTACACCCCTAAACCCAGCACTCCTCTAGGCACCGTACACCCCTAAACCCAGCGTCCCTCTAGGCACCGTACACCCCTAAACCCAGCGCCCCTCTAGGCACCGTACACCCCTAAACCCAGCGCCCTTCTAGGCACCGTACACCCCTAAACCCAGCGTCCCTCTAGGCACCGTACACCCCTAAACCCAGCACCCCTCTAGGCACCGTACACCCCTAAACCCAGCGTCCCTCTAGGCACCGTACACCCCTAAACCCAGCACCCCTCTAGGCACCGTACACCCCTAAACCCAGCACCCCTCTAGGCACCATACATCCCTAATATAGATACACAGCTTCTTACTTCCAGGCCCCTATAGCTCATAGGAATAGACGACATCTATAGCTGGGTATATATATACCTTGTATACTGTATATAGGCCATTGCAGGAGTCCTGATTAGCCAGCACATGCGGAGCGGGGGTACATGCCGAATCACAGGCAGGAAGAGGGAGGGGTTAAGTGATTGGTGGGGGAGGGGTGACATTTTGTTCTCAGACCATTAACCAGGTGGTATAAGCTGTGCCCCGTGTGATGGGCTCCGGGCCGGGGGAACCCCTGAGCCCCCTGTGCGAGTCAGTCATCCATTGTCTATTGTGAGCCAAACCCTCCCCCGACGTGACTATCCTGGCCAGAACCAAAAAATAAGAAAAAAAAAAACCCTCAGAAACCCCTTTACTCTGTTCTCCGCAGATGGGACGGGCCGCGGCTCCCACAGTCTGTACAAATTCCCAGATTCCTGATACAGAGCTCCAAACCCTCTGCGAGACAGTTATATGATAGAATACTGTTCACCAGCAGCCATGAGGGGGCGCCCTCTACCTCTAGTGATAAAGCGAGTGCAGTGAGCGCCCCCTAGTGGTGTCTGCAGGTAGATCGAGGATTTGGGGCTCTCTATGTCACCAGATTCTCAGAGTAAAGACATTTCTAAGGATCCTGAAATCTGCAGAATAGAAACTCCGAACATTGATAAATTCGCCAGCAGAGGGGCCGCGAATAACCCGGCGCGGACACTCACCTGGGGGGCGCCGGGCTGGCTCTGAGCCGCTGCGCTCGGGATCTGGTACTGGGTGGTCTGGTGCACCGGTGACGGCTGATGCTGCACAAATAAGAGGGCACGAGTGTTATTAATGCCCCATAAGATGGCGGAGGAGTCCGAAGGCGGGTACTCACCTGAGTATGAGGGAGAGTCGGGGCGCAGACACCAGCGGGCACAGATGTAGTCGGGAGCGGACCGGGCACCTGCGGCAACTGCAATGGAAACCAAAACGTTAGAGTGGCGTCCCGTCTTGTGGCCGTCCTAAACTGGTGACACCACAGACAGGACAGACTGGTTACTAGGAAGTGCCCATAGCAGCCAGGCTGTCCCGCTGTGTAGAACTACAAGCCCCAGCAAACAAGGAGCTGCCATTAAGCAAGAATCATTTGTAAGGTGGAGGACCCCTTTAAGTAACCCCTTGTACATCTGCATGTTCAATGGCTGGCTCGTGGCCTTTGCAGGTCCCTTGCTCTCTCTCTATTGGGGTCCAGACTTGTCCCCCCCTTCCTATAAAGCAGGCTGGTGACTGTCCGGACCTGGTCACCTCCATCATGGCTACCCACCATGGTCTGACATAATCACATAGAAGTCATGGCTAATAACCTGGTGGCCATAGACCGCTGCCTGGGCAGGGTAGGACACTCCGCTCTGGGGGAAGCAAAAGATGACCGGAGGTTCTTGAAGGAATTGCTGGGGGTATGTGGCGGACATCTCTGGATTCTGGCCGGATCCTGGAGGAGGAGGAGACAGATACTCTCCGGGGTCGCTGGAGTATTCGGAGCTAGACTGCGGCCCGTTACAGATGAGCGGAGGAGACATTGGCTCCAGGCCGGGGTGGCCGCACTGCTCCTCGGTCACAGTCTGGAGACGGTTCTGGAGTAATGTCCCGTACGAGACCTCCTCTAACTCCACGGAGCCGCGGCGGGTGCAGTAGACGCGGTGGGGCACGTACATGGCGCCCTCAGGTCCAGATGAATGAACGTGAAACTCAAACACACATCCATGATGCCCATCGCTGCCCTGGGTAAGGACTGGCGGAGCCGACTGTGGCATGAACACCTGATGGAACATGACATGGGGCTCGGCGGTCACCGGTGCGGACATACTGCCCAGTGGTGAGGGCTGGCTCGTCCCAGTCTCCAGCCTCAGAACCGGGCGGGCGAGGTAGGTCTGACCAGTCTGGTAATCGTACACGGAGCCCACTTGCGCCATGGCTGGATCTTTCGGATGCCCGCTAGCTGCGGCCGGGCCATAGGCTTCAGTCTGTAAATTATAAGGCAGGCCGGCCAGGTAGATGGCCTCTACAGGCCTCACGTGGGAGTCTCCCGCCCCCCTGGGACTGATCTCGGCAGATTTATGGGGCACTTTTCGTGGCACGCTCATCCCGTCTGAGCGCCGGTTTGCGTCCAGGAGGGGACTTGGCCCCAGAGTTCTCAGGGGTGACGGTCCGTGATGGCGGGCCTGCGACTCCAGGAAGGACGTGCTCTTTCTTCTCTGCGAGCTGCTGGGCACCTTTGGGGATGAGGAGGTTGGCGGTGGAGAGAACGAAATGGGGCGCTCATGAATGGTCGGGAAAAAGAGCGGAGAGTCTGGGAGAGGTGGAGGCGCCATGGCGTGTGACTGCGGTATATGGAGGAGATAAGGAATGAGACGTTTAGACAGCAGGAAACAGACACGTAATACAGTCACCCACAAACCCACAATGATCGGGGGGTGCAGGGAGGAGCACGGGCATTAAACACCTGGCAGGCCGGCGGGCAGGCTGCATTAGCGGTGACATGCCGCCACATACACCAATCACTACCATTAGGGCTGATCACCCAGCTTTACTGAAGCCCTGAATGGCAAATCGTTCTATGGGCTAACCAAACAGCACAACGAGACACATGCAGGGCTCTGGAAAAGCTGGGTGACAACTTTCCACACAAACAGTCACTCACAGTCTCTAGGGTCTTAAAATCTGAGGCCCCCCGAGACCGTGAATGACCTGTCAGGGCTTTAGGAAAGCTGGGTGAATAAAGACAGGTAAAGAAGAACCCTTCAGGACGTTACGGAGGATCGGTCCTCACCCAGCTTTCCCAGAAACTGAACAACAGGTCTCCCTAGAAAGCAACAGCAACATGTCAGCAGCCGCTCTCTGCCATCGAACCGTTAATGCAGCCTGTACAGCAGTGACAGCAGGGTGGGCGAGGTCTGCTGGGGAGGAAAGGGTTAATCCCGTCAGTAGTCTGTGGCTACTTCACCCCAAAACAGCGCCACCGCCGTCCACAGGCTGTATGTGGTACTGCAGCTCTATCCCACTCACAGACCCCACGGACAGAGGTGGCGCTATTATGGCCAGAAAGCGGCCATGCTTTACTACTGATACTTCTTAGAGCTGAGGGGTTGTTACATTTGCATTTAGTCCATACACTAGGAGATGTGATGTCTAGACTGAACACAACTGTAACAAAACCTCAGCTCATCAACCGTCACCAAAGCATCGCCCACCTCATCTGTGACGACTTCTCACCGGCCGCCCGAATTTAATGGTAACTTATCTGCCATGCCGGGCGGTGCGGAGACAAGGACACATACAGGGCTGGTATAGAGGGTGGGCAGGCTGCAGCGGCGCTGATGCTTGCGGGGGCCGCCGGACTGCATGGGCAGGATGCTCTCTAGAGCCTTGGAAAGCTTTTCAGCAAAGGATTCCTCGGGGGCCGTCCAGCTAGGAGAGGCGGGGGCAGATGGAGGTGTGCTGGGGGAGGAGGCAGGAAGGAGAGAGGAGGAGGAGGAGGAGGACAGGACGGGGACACACACGGACATGCTACGACCCCGCCGAGGCTATGGAGGAAAGAAAAACACAGACAACACAACGTGAGAACAAACACAACAATGGGTGTGATGTCACGGTGACAAGTCCTGGGGGAGGGGTTACAAAATGGCCACCACCCGGCTCCCTCCAGGGGGCGCTGCATGGTCTCTTCGGAGTCTGGTCACTACATGGTTAATCTAACAGGTCCTGGACAGGAGGCGACTCCAAATAATTCAGGGGAAAAAAACAAAATCAACAGAAGAGCAAAGAGGAGAACAAAACGGTCCGAGGAGGTCCGAACTGCTAGCACTACCGCTGCTCCTCGCCATGCTTTACACTGCATCCCCACTCCAATTGGTTCCATTGTCGTCTGATTTGCTGCTCTTCCCTGCTCTTTACACTGCAGCTCTGCTTGTTCTGATTGGCTCTGCCCCATATAGGACGTGGTTACCCCAATACCAGTGCCATAGGATGTTCATACCCTATACTATACTGATCATACATAAGAGAGAAGAGTGGATAAGAGGATACGGCCAGCGGCATTGTGAATGCAGCTCTGGAGGGGACTGGAGTATAAGACATGATGTGATGTACAGACACAATATGATGCAGGTTATATTACTGTCCCGGCTTTCTCCCCGTGCCCTGAAGTCCCGGGGGGGGGGGGGGGGGGAGGGAGTTTATGACCCCCAATAATCCACTAAGGAACCAGATTTATTAAAACTGAGATCTGAGGGAACAATTAGAAGCGGAGATTAGCGGATAAGATGGAGTCTGGGGACTGGGCCTGGGGCTTGGTCTGTCCTGTCTGCGGCTCTCAGAGATATTATTACCCATCACAAGCTATAACCAAAAGGAATGTAAATAAAAGGGATCGGGCAGGGGAGGGTTTTAAGGGGTGCGAGCATGGGGGGAGGGGTCAGGGGTTTACACTACATCAGGCAAGTATCTTGGCACAACGGGAGGCATAACCTCATGCAACACTGGATAGAAAGACATTGTACAATACTCAGACCCCAGAATAATAAACTCCACCCCCGCCCAAATAGTCCCGCCCCCGAATAAAGCTGTCAGAAGGCAGATTATGGGATTTGACTCAAATAACTGAAAATTCCTGTTTTATGTGTTGGGTAAAGAAGGCAGAATATAATATAATATAATATAGGGCAGAGATATAGGGCAGGCTGTGAGTAAAGGGCTGAGATATAGGGCAGGCTGCGAGTAAAGGGCTGAGATATAGGGCAGGCTGCGAGTAAAGGGCTGAGATATAGGGCAGGCTGTGAGTAAAGGGCTGAGATATAGGGCAGACTGCGAGTAAAGGGATGGGATATAGGGCAGGCTGCGAGTAAGGGGCTGAGATATAGGGCAGGCTGCGAGTAAAGGGATGGGATATAGGGCAGGCTGCCAGTAAAGGGCTGAGATATAGGGCAGGCTGTGAGTACAGGGTTGAGATATAGGGCAGGCTGTGAGTACAGGGCTGAGATATAGGGCAGGCTGCGAGTAAAGGGCTGAGATATAGGGCAGGCTGTGAGTACAGGGCTGAGATATAGGGCAGGCTGTGAGTACAGGGCTGAGATATAGGGCAGGCTGCGAGTACAGGGCTGAGATATAGGTCAAGCTGCGAGTAAAGGGCTGAGATATAGGGCAGGCTGTGAGTACAGGGCTGAGATATAGGTCAAGCTGCGAGTAAAGGGCTGAGATATAGGGCAGGCTGTGAGTACAGGGCTGAGATATAGGCCAGGCTGCGAGTAAAGAGATTCGGCTGCTTACCCCCACCGATGTGCTGAATCCACCTGTCTGTGTCTGGACACTTGGACCACTGTAACCAGCAGTGGAGGAGAGTCCTGCGTCCTGGGGAGCGCTGTAGGAGACAGCCTGCTGACTGCCGACTCGGGACTCTGAGTACACAGAGGAGCCTTGGCCACTGTCAATCGTTCCGTCCGCTGAAAAGGAAGAAAGAAATATAAAGCAGTTGCTCTGACTTGAAGCCGCACCAGCACAAGTGTTTCCAATAAGCAGCGGGACTACTCCCCCCACCCTCCTGCGGACTCACATGTCACTGATATGCTGGGCTGCTGATACTGCAGATGCTGATCAGCCTCGGGCTCCTCCGGCTCTACTTGGGACGTGGCTGTGTTTGGCACAACGGTGGAAATGGTGGTTGCAGGACCAGAGACTGTTTGCCCTGTAGGGGCCAGAGCGATGCCCCCCGGGGGGCTCTGGGGCTGCACATCAGTCTGCTGCACCTGCTGCAGGCCGCTCTCTTCCAGTTTCCTCTTCTCCTGCTCCTCCCGCACCTGCTGCCGTTGCTCTCTCTTCCGTTTGATCAGCGACACTCGATCTTTGATCGCCTTCGCCATGGTTTTGTGATCCCCTTCACAGACGTAGCCCGATTCCACCTATAAGGGGTGATGAGAGAAAACACCATCCTGAACTGGATGATAACAGGGAACGGGTGCGGCGCCCCCTACATTAATGTCAGCACTCACCATTTCCTGGGCCACATCATCCGGGACGTCTCTCTCCAAGTCGAAGGAGAACTCGATGGCCTCGTTGTCCTTGTATTTGCCCTTCAACTTCTTGATATCCTCGATTCGCAGCCACAGCTTGATGGCGATCTTCTCTCCATCGTCTTCCTCCGCCAGCTCCACCCGCACCCCCGTCTCCTCTTGGAAGAACGCGTGGTTCAGGAGGTCTTTGATGGCGTACCTGCCCGAAACAAGAGCGTTAGCAGGCACTGACCCCCAGTCTACGACGTCTGGTTACATCTGTTCCTGGGAAAGCTGGGGAACTCTGGGAAAGCTGGGGGACTCTGGGAAAGCTGGGGGACTCTGGGAAAGCTGGGGGACTCTGGGAAAGCTGGGGGACTCTGGGAAAGCTGGGGGACTCTGGGAAAGCTGGGGGACTCTGGGAAAGCTGCAGGCACCATATTGGCCCCACCTGTCTTGTAATCCACATAAAACAAGGTCTCTGTCTGAACAGAAGTCTGCAGAGGTTTTCAGTCCGTAAGGTATTCGTCACTAGTTAGTTCTAAAGCTGCATTCACAATCCTGCAGTGCATTGTGGGAGGTCACATGACCTTCAGATCAGAGTGAGGCCAAACTGCTGTATGGACAAGGCCATATGGGTGAATTCTGAATGCAGCTCTGGAGGTGAATGCAGAAAATCCCAGGAATCCATTCCCGGGCCCTCCCCTGTATTTATGGGGTTAATGGGCCGGCTTTATTGCGGTTACGGCCATTAAAGTCGCCATTTCCATATTAACGATCAGTGGGGAGGTTGTTTTTGCCAAAACCTGATCGTGTCCCGCACTACAAAGCTGCAAGTGAGCGAGCGTGGGGGAGGAAGAGGAGGCGAAATTCATGGAAACCAAAACAGGCCCTGCCAGAGAAAGGTTCCAGCTGTCACCTCTAGTGGGCGCTGCCCAGACACTTCCCATTGCTCCCAATACCAGTAATGGAGGAAACTGGGAGTCAAGTCACGTGACTGCTGAAATACTCTGTGCTGCATTGGGCATTACGAATGAGGAGATAGAGACCTTTCATCTTTATTCTGTCGGATGCATCCCTCGATGATCTCCTTCACCTCCGGGATGGCGACCTTATCGAAGCTGGCCGGCTTCACACCCTGCAAAGAGAGAATGGGGGCGATCAGAGCAGCGGGCGGCGCCATCATCAGATTGTGTGACGGGGAGGGAGCGCTGAGAGCTCTGATTCCAGGAGGTGTTATCATATGTGCATAAGACAACACCTCCTGGCAGAGACACTTGGTAGGACCCAGGTGGCGCCCTCCAAGAGGTCATCAGTCCGGACGCCATATTTACGAAGCCCAGCATCGCACGTGAGCCGCAGAAGGGAGTGTGGCTTCCTAAAAAGTGGCGCAACACAATCCGGGCCGTGCTATAAAGCCCTCTACTGCTCCCTGTTATCAGCCGCTCTATAGAGGATGTGACTGGCGCCCCCTACAGGACCTCCCTGTGACTGGCAATGCTGGGGGTTGTAGTCTTGCTATAGCAAATCTAACACAGAAAAACTGATGCTGAGTATAGTGTGAATGCAGCCTTAACTCGTGCGATACGGAAACCCAGAAAAACCAGCAATGTGATGCCGTGACCGCGCTACCTTATAGCAGGCGGGGTTACCAGTAATAGTAAAACATGGCCGCCTTCTTCCACAGACAGCGCCACCCCTGCCCCCAGGTTGTGTGTGGTATTCATTACAGTGGAGCTCAGCTGTAATACCAGACACGGTCTATTCTCAGGGTGGCGCTGTTGCTGTTTTGGAAGGCGGCAGCCATGTTTGGTAACTCTGGACGCCCTGTGAGCCGTGACACAGGGTTAGGACACTGCCCTGGACAGACAAACAGTCCGGTACATGATTGATACTGCGAGAGCGGCGAGCACGGGAACGCCGTGTACACACTTATATTATTAACCACGGGGGAGGGGAGGATGGTGTTATATATATATTAATGACCAAACGAATACAGAAGTGAGAACAGGACGGGCTCCCCTGTAAGAGACGCTCACTCTCTGTGCAGACTATGAACTTAGCAGAGTCCATCCGAGTCCTGAAATATACCACTGCATAAGTAATAGCGCCCCCGACTGTACACTGCAGAAAACGTGGGGGTCCCCTGACTGTCTATTGCAGAATTGCACAGAAGCCGTATATACCATGGTCAGACAGGAATGACAAGGTGCAAAAGGCAGCTTCACCCACCTGGCAGCCGCACGCACCCACCTACCTGCCAGCCGCACGCACCCACCTACCTACCTGGCAGCCGCACACACCCACCTGCCAGCCGCACGCACCTACCTACCTGCCAGCCGCACACACCTACCTGCCGCACGCACCCACCTACCTACCCACCTGGCTGTTCGGGCCATCCCGGGAGGAGCAGCAGCAGCAGCGAGAGTTCACTATGAGGATTACAGGGCAGAAATCCTTCCATATATAATCCATTGTGACGAGGTGCTGGGCACAGCGGGCAGGATAATGTGTGGGGTCTCCCGGTCACCGCACAGCGGACCACAGGTGACGAGCAGTAAGTGAGCCGGACATGATGCCAGGAGGAGTAATCAGAGGACGCCGGAGCAACCTCCACCAGGGGCTGCTGAGTCCAAGAGCCCGTGTGCAAGGAGGTGCAGGTAATGTGTAACGTCAGCCCCTCCCCACACCGAACAGGCCCCGCCCACATGTCAGGGCACCTCCCCTCTGCCCACCTACTGCCGGTATACAGCTGAGCCATACAACAACACACACTATTCAGCAGCTTATACGTTTCAACAGCAAAGTCCCATCACACATGTACAGGCACAGCGTCAAGATCCAGGGAAAAGGCGACAACCACTGAGGGTGACAGGACCCCGGGCCTAGAAAACCTGTAGTGATAGAAGAGACTGGTGATGTAAATCTGGGGTGAAGGAAAGCTGGGGAACAGTCAATATGGCTGCCACCAACTTTACTAGTTGTGAGCTACGTTACCCAGTGTAAAAGGTGTATACAGGCAGCCGCCCATCGACAGGGTATACAGGCAGTCACCTACGTCTCGGGTATATACAGGCAGCCACCCATCGACAGGGTATACAGGCAGTCACCTACGTCTTAGGTATATACAGGCAGTCACCTACATCTCAGGTATACAGGCAGCCACCTACGTCTCAGGTATACAGGCAGCCACCTACGTCTCAGGTATACAGGCAGCCACCCATGTCTTAGGTATATACAGGCAGCCGCCCATCGACAGGGTATACAGGCAGCCACCTACGTCTTAGGTATATACAGGCAGTCACCTACATCTCAGGTATACAGGCAGCCACCTACGTCTCAGGTATACAGGCAGCCACCCATGTCTTAGGTATATACAGGCAGCCGCCCATCGACAGGGTATACAGGCAGCCACCTACGTCTCAGGTATACAGGCAGCCACCCATGTCTTAGGTATATACAGGCAGCCGCCCATCGACAGGGTATACAGGCAGCCACCTACGTCTCAGGTATACAGGCAGCCACCCATGTCTTAGGTATATACAGGCAGCCGCCCATCGACAGGGTATACAGGCAGTCACCTACGTCTTAGGTATATACAGGCAGTCACCTACATCTCAGGTATACAGGCAGCCACCTACATCTTAGGTATATACAGGCAGTCACCTACGTCTTAGGTATATACAGGCAGCCGCCCATCGACAGGGTATACAGGCAGTCACCTACGTCTTAGGTATATACAGGCAGTCACCTACGTCTTAGGTATATACAGGCAGTCACCTACGTCTTAGGTATATACAGGCAGTCACCTACGTCTTAGGTATATACAGGCAGTCACCTACGTCTTAGGTATATACAGGCAGTCACCTACGTCTTAGGTATATACAGGCAGTCACCTACGTCTTAGGTATATACAGGCAGCCGCCCATCGACAGGGTATACAGGCAGTCACCTACGTCTTAGGTATATACAGGCAGCCACCCATCGACAGGGTATACAGGCAGTCACCTACGTCTTAGGTATATACAGGCAGTCACCTACGTCTTAGGTATATACAGGCAGTCACCTACGTCTCAGGTATATACAGGCAGTCACCTACGTCTCCGGTATACAGGCAGTCACCTACGTCTCCGGTATACAGGCAGCCACCTACGTCTCAGGTATACAGGCAGTCACCTACGTCTTAGGTATATACAGGCAGTCACCTACGTCTTAGGTATATACAGGCAGTCACCTACGTCTTAGGTATATACAGGCAGTCACCTACGTCTTAGGTATATACAGGCAGTCACCTACGTCTTAGGTATATACAGGCAGTCACCTACGTCTTAGGTATATACAGGCAGCCGCCCATCGACAGGGTATACAGGCAGCCACCTACGTCTTAGGGGTATACAGGCCGCCACCTACGTCTTAGGGGTATACAGGCAGTCACCTACGTCTTAGGGGTATACAGGCAGTCACCTACGTCTTAGGGGTATACAGGCAGCCGCCCATCGACAGGGTATACAGGCAGTCACCTACGTCTCGGGTATATACAGGCAGCCACCTACGTCTTGGGTATATACAGGCAGTCACCTACGTCTCGGGTATATACAGGCAGCCACCTACGTCTTAGGTATATACAGGCAGTCACCTACGTCTCGGGTATATACAGGCAGCCACCTACGTCTCGGGTATATACAGGCAGCCACCTACGTCTTAGGTATATACAGGCAGTCACCTACGTCTCGGGTATATACAGGCAGCCACCTACGTCTCGGGTATATACAGGCAGCCACCTACGTCTTAGGTATATACAGGCAGTCACCTACGTCTTAGGTATATACAGGCAGTCATCTACGTCTCAGGTATACAGGCAGTCATCTACAGGGTATACAGACAGTCACCTACGTCTTAGGGGTATACAGGAAGTCACCTACAGGGTATACAGGCAGTCACCTACGTCTTACCTATACTTTCCTAAACCCATAAGCTCTGAACACAATTGCCAAACACGGCATTGTGACCAAAACAATCAATGAACGTGCGGACATGACACAGAGATCGCACAATTGTGTCAGGAGTTTATAGAGGATGTTATAGACGATGCGCCAGGTAACCTACACACTTTTAAAAGGGTCACAAAGTTATTTTTCCCTCTATTAAATCTTTTTGCAAAGTTACAACCAGATCAGTGAAGACAGAAGAAGCCGCCGGTACAGGCAAGTACAGATCGCCGTACACGCCAAGCCCCAAATAATCCTGCATAGACCTCTGTGTGGCTCGCGCTCCTCCATTGTGGCACCGTACAGAACAGCCCTGTATCCCTGCTGTGTCAATGAGGCCAAAAAATGGATGACTTGGTGCACCATCGGCACCTGCCCCTCGCACCCCCAACCTATAGACTATGGGCACAGCCTAGAGCCAATGGCTGCCATTAAGATACCCCGGGCGGCCGCCGCTGCCTCGCTTACTGTGACAGCCAGGATTACACAATGTAAGAGACAATGAAGGTCAGAAAATGTAATAATCCCATATAAACAGGTATTTATTGCCGCCATATCACGCTCACCTTATTCTATTCTTAAAGGGCACGCTACCCAACCCAGCGTCACACAGCCCTGTGCCTTAAAGGAGTAAAAACTGCAGTCCACCCCAATACTGAGCCACCTGCAGTGATGACATCACGTACCGCCATGTGACAACCTACTAGCATCACTGCTGAGGCCACTGATTGGTTGCAGAGGTCACATGGAGACTTGTGATGTCATCGCTGGTCTGGATTTCCCTTTCTGCAGCGATGACCTGTTGGAGGAGCGGTGGGATTACGAGGTCAGAGGCGGCCACACACGTCAGATCAATGAACCTGGAATCCACAGACGGACCCGGCACAATAAAGTGGGAATAGGGTCCCTAAAAACATGAAACAAAACCAAAAACAAAACCCAAATACCTTTTTACTATAACTTAAGACTAATGCAGTAAAGCAAAAACACAAAAAAATAGGAAAACTACAGTAAAATATTTATATAACATATTGTAACAACAGGAGTGCGAGTATAAGACTGGCCGACATTCCTATTCTCCTAATAAGTAACTGCCCCCCCCCCCCCTTCAGGGGTTAACATGGGCCTCAGCGCTGGGATAACCAGGGGGAGGCGACCAGACCGGACAGGACAGGCTCCCGGCAGGTCCACAACAAGCCTGTTACCAAGAGATCTGAGCGGCCCCCGGCACACAACACCTAAGGACTATAGACAGCCGAGTCACTGGGTAACCAGGGGTCTGGGAAAGCTGGGTGGTCAAATCTAACTAGAAAGATGAATAGGACTGGGAATGTAGGAAAGCTGGGTGATGGGCTATAGCTATACTGGCCACACGAGTCCATAGCCGATCGGTCGGTGTCCTGGCACAAGGTGAAGCTTTATGGAGGCAGCAATAACAAAAAGGTATAAAACGGGAGCAAAGAGCAAATGTCAGCAAACACAGGAGCGGAGCGGCCATCGTACACAGGAGGAGCGGGCCCGGCCGTAATACACAGGAGGAGCGGGCCCGGCCGTAATACACAGGAGGAGCGGGCCCGGCCGTAATACACAGGAGAAGCGGGCCCGGCCATAATATACAGGAGGAGCGGGGCCCGGCCATAATATACAGGAGGAGCGGGGCCCGGCCATAATATACAGGAGGAGCGGGCCCGGCCATAATATACAGGAGGAGCGGGGCCCGGCCATAATATACAGGAGGAGCGGGGCCCGGCCATAATATACAGGAGGAGCGGGGCCCGGCCATAATATACAGGAGGAGCGGGGCCCGGCCATAATATACAGGAGGAGCAGGGCCCGGCCATAATATACAGGAGGAGCGGGGCCCGGCCATAATATACAGGAGGAGCGGGGCCCGGCCATAATATACAGGAGGAGCGGGGCCCGGCCATAATATACAGGAGAAGAGCGGGCCCGGCCATAATATACAGGAGGAGCGGGCCCGGCCATAATATACAGGAGGAGCGGGGCCCGGCCATAATATACAGGAGGAGCGGGGCCCGGCCATAATATACAGGAGGAGCGGGCCCGGCCATAATATACAGGAGGAGCGGGGCCCGGCCATAATATACAGGAAGAGCGGGGCCCGGCCATAATATACAGGAGGAGCGGGGCCCGGCCATAATATACAGGAGGAGCGGGGCCCGGCCATAATATACAGGAGGAGCGGGCCCGGCCATTGTACACAGGAGGAGCGGGACGAGCCATAATACACAGGAGGAGCGGGCCTGGCCATAATATACAGGAGAAGAGCGGGCCCGGCCATAATATACAGGAGGAGCGGGCCCGGCCATTGTACACAGGAGGAGCGGGACGAGCCATAATACACAGGAGGAGCGGGCCCCGCCATAATATACAGGAGGAGCGGGGCCCGGCCATAATATACAGGAGGAGCGGGCCCGGCCATTGTACACAGGAGGAGCGGGACGAGCCATAATACACAGGAGGAGCGGGCCTGGCCATAATATACAGGAGAAGAGCGGGCCCGGCCATAATATACAGGAGGAGCGGGCCCGGCCATAATATACAGGAGGAGCGGGGCCCGGCCATAATATACAGGAGGAGCGGGGCCCGGCCATAATATACAGGAGGAGCGGAGCGGCCATAATATACAGGAGGAGCGGGGCCCGGCCATAATATACAGGAGGAGCGGAGCGGCCATAATATACAGGAGGAGCGGGCCCGGCCATAATATACAGGAGGAGCGGGCCCGGCCATAATATACAGGAGGAGCGGGCCCCGCCATAATATACAGGAGGAGCGGACCCCGCCATAATATACAGGAGGAGCGGGGCCCGGCCATAATATACAGGAGGAGAGGGGGCCGCCATAATATACAGGAGGAGCGGGCCCGGCCATAATACACAGGAGGAGTGGGGGCCATGAGAGGAGCGGGCCTGGCCATAATATACAGGAGCGGAGCGGGCCCGGCCATAATATACAGGAGGAGCGGGCCCGGCCATAATATACAGGAGGAGCGGGGCCCGGCCATAATATACAGGAGGAGCGGGCCCGGCCATAATATACAGGAGGAGCGGGCCCGGCCATAATATACAGGAGGAGCGGGGCCCGGCCATAATATACAGGAGGAGCGGGGGCCATGAGAGGAGGCGGCCCGGCCATAATATACAGGAGGAGCGGGGGCCATGAGAGGAGCGGGCCCGGCCATAATATACAGGAGGAGCGGGGCCCGGCCATAATATACAGGAGGAGCGGGGGCCATGAGAGGAGGCGGCCCGGCCATAATATACAGGAGGAGCGGGGGCCATGAGAGGAGCGGGCCCGGCCATCATACATTACCTGGGGAAGGGAGGAAACTCCACTAATATCTACAGGCCTCAGCTATGACGACTACACAGCCTGAGCCACTCATAGCAACCAATCATAGCAACCAATCATAGCACAGATTTCATTTCTTATACTGCTCTGGGAAAATGAAAGCTGAGCCCTGATTGGCTGCTATGGGCAACAGAACAGCAGATAGGACCAATGTACTTGTGATATGGGGGATGGAGATGAAATATCGCAGTATACAGGTAATGTAATACCGCAGCCTACAGTATACAGGCAATGTAATACCGCAGCATACAGTATACAGGCAATGTAATACCGCAGCATACAGTATACTGGTAATGTAATACCGCAGCCTACAGTATACAGGTAATGTAATACCGCAGCCTACAGTATACAGGCAATGTAATACCGCAGCATACAGTATACTGGTAATGTAATACCGCAGCCTACAGTATACAGGCAATGTAATACCGCAGCATACAGTATACAGGCAATGTAATACCGCAGCATACAGTATACTGGTAATGTAATACCGCAGCATACAGTATACAGGTAATGTAATACCGCAGCATACAGTATACTGGTAATGTAATACCGCAGCCTACAGTATACAGGCAATGTAATACCGCAGCCTACAGTATACAGGTAATGTAATACCGCAGCCTACAGTATACAGGTAATGTAATACCGCAGCCTACAGTATACAGGCAATGTAATACCGCAGCATACAGTAAACAGGTAATTAATACCGCAGCCTACAGTATACAGGTAATGTAATACCGCAGCATACAGGTAATGTAATACCGCAGCCTACAGTATACAGGCAATGTAATACCGCAGCATACAGTATACTGGTAATGTAATACCGCAGCCTACAGTATACAGGTAATGTAATACCGCAGCATACAGTATACTGGTAATGTAATACCGCAGCCTACAGTATACAGGCAATGTAATACCGCAGCCTACAGTATACAGGTAATGTAATACCGCAGCCTACAGTATACTGGTAATGTAATACCGCAGCCTACAGTATACAGGCAATGTAATACCGCAGCCTACAGTATACAGGCAATGTAATACCGCAGCCTACAGTATACAGGTAATGTAATACCGCAGCATACAGTATACAGGTAATGTAATACCGCAGCATACAGTATACTGGTAATGTAATACCGCAGCCTACAGTATACTGGTAATGTAATACCGCAGCCTACAGTATACAGGCAATGTAATACCGCAGCATACAGTAAACAGGTAATTAATACCGCAGCCTACAGTATACAGGTAATGTAATACCGCAGCATACAGGTAATGTAATACCGCAGCCTACAGTATACAGGCAATGTAATACCGCAGCATACAGTATACTGGTAATGTAATACCGCAGCCTACAGTATACAGGTAATGTAATACCGCAGCATACAGTATACTGGTAATGTAATACCGCAGCCTACAGTATACAGGTAATGTAATACCGCAGCATACAGTATACTGGTAATGTAATACCGCAGCCTACAGTATACAGGCAATGTAATACCGCAGCCTACAGTATACAGGTAATGTAATACCGCAGCATACAGTATACAGGTAATGTAATACCGCAGCATACAGTATACAGGTAATGTAATACCGCAGCATACAATATACAGGTAATGTAATACCGCAGCATACAGGTAATGTAATACCGCAGCATACAGTATACTGGTAATGTAATACCGCAGCATACAGTATACAGGTAATGTAATACCGCAGCATACAGTATACAGGTAATGTAATACCGCAGCCTACAGTATACAGGTAATGTAATACCGCAGCATACAGTACACAGGTAATGTAATACCGCAGCATACAGTATACAGGTAATGTAATACCGCAGCATACAGTATACAGGTAATGTAATACCGCAGCATACAGTATACTGGTAATGTAATACCGCAGCATACAGTACACAGGTAATGTAATACCGCAGCATACAGGTAATGTAATACCGCAGCATACAGTATACAGGTAATGTAATACCGCAGCATACAGTATACAGGTAATGTAATACCGCAGCATACAGTATACAGGTAATTAATACCGCAGCATACAGTATACAGGTAATGTAATACCGCAGCATACAGTATACAGGTAATGTAATACCACAGCATACAGTATACAGGTAATTAATACCGCAGCATACAGTATACAGGTAATGTAATACCGCAGCATACAGGTAATGTAATACCGCAGCATACAGTATACAGGTAATGTAATACCGCAGCATACAGTATACAGGTAATGTAATACCGCAGCATACAGGTAATGTAATACCGCAGCATACAGTATACAGGTAATGTAATACCGCAGCATACAGTATACAGGTAATGTAATACCGCAGCATACAGGCAATGTAATACCCCAGCATACAGTATACAGGTAATGTAATACCGCAGCATACAGGTAATGTAATACCGCAGCATACAGAATACAGGTAATGTAATACCGCAGCATACGGTATACAGGTAATGTAATACCGCAGCCTACGGTATACAGGTAATGTAATACCGCAGCATACAGGTAATGTAATACCGCAGCCTACAGTATACAGGTAATGTAATACCGCAGCATACAGTATACTGGTAATGTAATACCGCAGCATACAGTACACAGGTAATGTAATACCGCAGCCTACAGTATACAGGTAATGTAATACCGCAGCATACAGTATACTGGTAATGTAATACTGCAGCATACAGTACACAGGTAATGTAATACCGCAGCATACAGTATACAGGTAATTAATACCGCAGCATACAGTATACAGGTAATGTAATACCGCAGCATACAGTATACAGGTAATGTAATACCGCAGCATACAGTATACAGGTAATTAATACCGCAGCCTACAGTATACAGGTAATGTAATACCGCAGCATACAGGTAATGTAATACCGCAGCCTACAGTATACAGGTAATGTAATACCGCAGCCTACAGTGTACAGGTAATGTAATACCGCAGCATACAGTACACAGGTAATGCAATACCGCAGCCTACAGTATACAGGTAATGTAATACCGCAGCATACAGGTAATGTAATACCGCAGCATACAGGTAATTAATACCGCAGCATACAGGTAATTAATACCGCAGCATACAGTACACAGGTAATGTAATACCGCAGCATACAGTAAACAGGTAATTAATACCGCAGCCTACAGTATACAGGTAATGTAATACCGCAGCATACAGGTAATGTAATACCGCAGCCTACAGTATACAGGTAATGTAATACCGCAGCCTACAGTATACAGGTAATGTAATACCGCAGCATACAGTACACAGGTAATTAATACCGCAGCCTACAGTATACAGGTAATGTAATACCGCAGCATACAGGTAATGTAATACCGCAGCATACAGTACACAGGTAATGCAATACCGCAGCCTACAGTATACAGGTAATGTAATACCGCAGCATACAGGTAATGTAATACCGCAGCATACAGGTAATTAATACCGCAGCATACAGGTAATTAATACCGCAGCATACAGTACACAGGTAATGTAATACCGCAGCATACAGTAAACAGGTAATTAATACCGCAGCCTACAGTATACAGGTAATGTAATACCGCAGCATACAGGTAATGTAATACCGCAGCCTACAGTATACAGGTAATGTAATACCGCAGCCTACAGTATACAGGTAATGTAATACCGCAGCATACAGTACACAGGTAATTAATACCGCAGCCTACAGTATACAGGTAATGTAATACCGCAGCATACAGGTAATGTAATACCGCAGCCTACAGTATACAGGTAATGTAATACCGCAGCCTACAGTATACAGGTAATGTAATACCGCAGCATACAGTACACAGGTAATGCAATACCGCAGCCTACAGTATACAGGTAATGTAATACCGCAGCATACAGTATACTGGTAATGTAATACCGCAGCATACAGTACACAGGTAATGTAATACCGCAGCCTACAGTATACAGGTAATGTAATACCGCAGCATACAGTATACTGGTAATGTAATACTGCAGCATACAGTACACAGGTAATGTAATACCGCAGCATACAGTATACAGGTAATTAATACCGCAGCATACAGTATACAGGTAATGTAATACCGCAGCATACAGTATACAGGTAATGTAATACCGCAGCATACAGTATACAGGTAATTAATACCGCAGCCTACAGTATACAGGTAATGTAATACCGCAGCATACAGGTAATGTAATACCGCAGCCTACAGTATACAGGTAATGTAATACCGCAGCCTACAGTGTACAGGTAATGTAATACCGCAGCATACAGTACACAGGTAATGCAATACCGCAGCCTACAGTATACAGGTAATGTAATACCGCAGCATACAGGTAATGTAATACCGCAGCATACAGGTAATTAATACCGCAGCATACAGGTAATTAATACCGCAGCATACAGTACACAGGTAATGTAATACCGCAGCATACAGTAAACAGGTAATTAATACCGCAGCCTACAGTATACAGGTAATGTAATACCGCAGCATACAGGTAATGTAATACCGCAGCCTACAGTATACAGGTAATGTAATACCGCAGCCTACAGTATACAGGTAATGTAATACCGCAGCATACAGTACACAGGTAATTAATACCGCAGCCTACAGTATACAGGTAATGTAATACCGCAGCATACAGGTAATGTAATACCGCAGCCTACAGTATACAGGTAATGTAATACCGCAGCCTACAGTATACAGGTAATGTAATACCGCAGCATACAGTACACAGGTAATGCAATACCGCAGCCTACAGTATACAGGTAATGTAATACCGCAGCATACAGGTAATGTAATACCGCAGCATACAGGTAATTAATACCGCAGCATACAGTACACAGGTAATGTAATACCGCAGCATACAGTATACAGGTAATGTAATACCACACAATCAGATGGACTTACCATGAGGAGAGAGTATAATACAACCCCGGGGGGGGGGGGGGAGAGTATACACACACAGCCCTGACGCATACAGTATACAGGTGTATGGGGTGTATGTGTCAGGGCTGTGTGTACATACAGTATATAAATACATATATACACACACACACACCCCACCAGAACCCTAGAGCTGAATCCGTGCAGGACATCAGTGCCGGGTGGGGGGGGGAGACTTTCTGATCCTAATTTACTGAGTCATGAAAATCTGAACTTGTCCTGAACTCAGAAGAGAAGACGCAGACGAGACTTCAGCTACAAAACCAAAGTGGCCGAACATCAGACCGCACCCTCCGAAATCTACAGTGAGACAGACTCAGCTCTGCTACACCAAGGAGAGAGACCCTACCCAACACCTCCATTAACCTCATCAGGTGACCTGTAGTCATGAGACCTCACGTGGGGACCAGAAATACAGATTATATATATATATATATATCCTCATCAATGCGCGGCAGCAGGACAGAGCGCGGGTGCAGGACAGTGGAGGACAGCACCCTCCAAACTGCTCCCACGGGAAAGGAATTTCCTGAACTGCTAATGAGAAATGAAGGGATTAAAGGAAAAAGAATACAGGACAGTAATCCGGGGAAAGAGAGCGCGAAGAGGACAGAGTGTACGGCCTGGGCGGAGGGGACACACAGAAGGGGAGGGGATCACTGAGCCAACACACTGCTTAAAGGGGAGCTCAGGAGACTATAGTGAGCGCAGCTCTGGAGTATAATACAGGATAAGTAATGTAATGTATGTACACAGTGACTGCACCAGCAGAATAGTGAGCGCAGCTCTGGAGTATAATACAGGATAAGTAATGTAATGTGTGTACACAGTAACTGTACCAGCAGAATAGTGAGCGCAGCTCTGGAGTATAATACAGGATAACTAATGTAATGTATGTACACAGTGACTGTACCAGCAGAATAGTGAGCTCAGCTCTGGAGTATAATACAGGATAAGTAATGTAATGTATGTACACAGTGACTGTACCAGCAGAATAGTGAGCGCAGCTCTGGAGTATAATACAGGATAAGTAATGTAATGTATGTACACAGTGACTGCACCAGCAGAATAGTGAGCGCAGCTCTGGAGTATAATACAGGATAAGTAATGTATGTACACAGTGACTGCACCAGCAGAATAGTGAGCGCAGCTCTGGAGTATAATACAGGATAACTAATGTAATGTATGTACACAGTGACTGCACCAGCAGAATAGTGAGCGCAGCTCTGGAGTATAATACAGGATAAGTAATGTAATGGATGTACACAGTGACTGCACCAGCAGAATAGTGAGCGCAGCTCTGGAGTATAATACAGGATAAGTAATGTAATGTATGTACACAGTGACTGTACCAGCAGAATAGTGAGCGCAGCTCTGGAGTATAATACAGGATAAGTAATGTATGTACACAGTGACTGTACCAGCAGAATAGTGAGCGCAGCTCTGGAGTATAATACAGGATAAGTAATGTATGTACACAGTGACTGTACCAGCAGAATAGTGAGTGCAGCTCTGGAGTATAATACAAGATAAGTAATGTAATGTATGTACACAGTGACTGCACCAGCAGAATAGTGAGCGCAGCTCTGGAGTATAATACAGGATAAGTAATGTAATGTATGTACACAGTGACTGCACCAGCAGAATAGTGAGCGCAGCTCTGGAGTATAATACAGGATAAGTAATGTAATGTATGTACACAGTGACTGCACCAGCAGAATAGTGAGCGCAGCTCTGGAGTATAATACAGGATAAGTAATGTAATGTATGTACACAGTGACTGCACCAGCAGAATAGTGAGCGCAGCTCTGGAGTATAATACAGGATAAGTAATGTAATGTATGTACACAGTGACTGCACCAGCAGAATAGTGAGCGCAGCTCTGGAGTATAATACAGGATAAGTAATGTATGTACACAGTGACTGTACCAGCAGAATAGTGAGCGCAGCTCTGGAGTATAATACAGGATAAGTAATGTATGTACACAGTGACTGTACCAGCAGAATAGTGAGCGCAGCTCTGGAGTATAATACAGGATAAGTAATGTAATGTATGTACACAGTGACTGCACCAGCAGAATAGTGAGCGCAGCTCTGGAGTATAATACAGGATAAGTAATGAATGTACACAGTGACTGCACCAGCAGAATAGTGAGCGCAGCTCTGGAGTATAATACAAGATAAGTAATGTAATGTATGTACACAGTGACTGTACCAGCAGAATAGTGAGCGCAGCTCTGGAGTATAATACAGGATAAGTAATGTAATGTATGTACACAGTGACTGTACCAGCAGAATAGTGAGCGCAGCTCTGGAGTATAATACAGGATAAGTAATGTAATGGTTTTTGTCAATATGCAAATGAGCCCTCTGGAGAGATGAGAGGGTTGTCACGCACTTCTTTGGACCATGCCGGCGCCCTTGTAGGGCTCATTCGTATATTGACCGTGAGATCTCAGCAATGAAGACCGATTCATGGGGAGAGGAAAATCTTGACTGCACCTGCAGACTGTGGGGTCTGGTGCCCGCTGATCTCTAGGTAGGGGGTTCTATGATCCAGACCCCCTGCAGTCAGCTAATTATAAGGGTTGGGGGCTAAATCCTAAAGAATTCTGCCCCCACTTTACAAATCCTACAGCCATGACTGATGCTCGACCTTGTGAGGTCATGAGCATGAAAAATATAATGGAAAGTTTTTTTCTTTCATTTCCGAAATAAAAAAATCTACAAGTCCAGGAAAATCCTTAGAATAACAAGAGGCGAGCGGGTGACTGAGGCCGCGGGACAACAAGTCTCAGGACGGCGGGTTCTGTCCTCCCTCAGTACAAGGAATCCATGTGTAACTGTTTAACAGAGCGCAGACATTATCCAGCTTTATGGCTTGTGCGGTGCCCGGGGCGGCTCCATAAAACTCCTGCACTAATGAATGGAATGTGGATCACGTGAGCGCCCACTAATGGAGGCAAGATGGCACTGCAGCTGGAAAGCAAGACTACAATCCAGAAGTGTGGCTCTAAGAAGTTATGTGCTCACCATAATCCTCGGTCATTTCACTGCAGGGATCTTTATGGTTTATGGGAGAATACAAATATGGCTACAGGAGAAAACTGGGAGAGTGAACAGGGACCAAGAACTCCGGATGTCTCTACCCTGCACAACTGACGGACGGGGGTCTCCTCCATTACATCTAGTGAATTACTGTCTGGACCATCAACGTCCTCACACTGGTCTGGGGTCTGTATTAGTTTAGGGGTCCGGTCTGGGGTCTGTATTAGTTTAGAGGTCCGGTCTGGGGTCTGTATTAGTTTAGGGGTCCGGTCTGGGGTCCCTATTAGTTTAGGGGTCTGGTCTGGGGTCTGTATTAGTTTAGGGGTCTGGTCTGGGGTCTGTATTAGTTTAGAGGTCCGGTCTGGGGTCTGTATTAGTTTAGGGGTCCGGTCTGGGGTCCCTATTAGTTTAGGGGTCCGGTCTGGGGTCCCTATTAGTTTAGGGGTCCGGTCTGGGGTCCCTATTAGTTTAGGGGTCCGGTCTGGGGTCCCTATTAGTTTAGGGGTCCGGTCTGGGGTCTGTATTAGTTTAGGGCTCTGGTCTGGAATCTGTATTAGTTTCGGGGTCTGGTCTGGGGTCTGTATTAGATTAGGGGTCTGGTCTGGGGTCTGTATTAGTTTAGAGGTCTGGTCTGGGGTCTGTATTAGTTTAGGGGTCCGGTCTGGGGTCTGTATTAGTTTAGGGGTCCGGTCTGGGGTCTGTATTAGTTTAGGGGTCCGGTCTGGGGTCTGTATTAGTTTAGGGGTCCGGTCTGGGGTCTGTATTAGTTTAGGGGTCCGGTCTGGGGTCTGTATTAGTTTAGGGGTCCGGTCTGGGGTCTGTATTAGTTTAGGGGTCCGGTCTGGGGTCCCTATTAGTTTAGGGGTCCGGTCTGGGGTCTGTATTAGTTTCGGGGTCTGGTCTGGAATCTGTATTAGTTTCGGGGTCTGGTCTGGGGTCTGTATTAGTTTAGGGGTCCGGTCTGGGGTCTCTATTAGTTTAGGGGTCCGGTCTGGGGTCCCTATTAGTTTAGGGGTCCGGTCTGGGGTCTGTATTAGTTTAGGGCTCTGGTCTGGAATCTGTATTAGTTTCGGGGTCTGGTCTGGGGTCTGTATTAGATTAGGGGTCTGGTCTGGGGTCTGTATTAGTTTAGGGGTCTGGTCTGGGGTCCCTATTAGTTTAGGGGTCTGGTCTGGGGTCTGTATTAGTTTAGAGGTCCGGTCTGGGGTCTGTATTAGTTTAGGGGTCCGGTCTGGGGTCCCTATTAGTTTAGGGGTCCGGTCTGGGGTCCCTATTAGTTTAGGGGTCCGGTCTGGGGTCCCTATTAGTTTAGGGGTCCGGTCTGGGGTCCCTATTAGTTTAGGGGTCCGGTCTGGGGTCTGTATTAGTTTAGGGCTCTGGTCTGGAATCTGTATTAGTTTCGGGGTCCGGTCTGGGGTCTGTATTAGTTTAGGGGTCTGGTGTGGGGTCTGTATTAGTTTAGGGGTCTGGTCTGGGGTCTGTATTAGTTTAGGGGTCTGGTCTGGGGTCCCTATTAGTTTAGGGGTCCGGTCTGGGGTCTGTATTAGTTTAGGGCTCTGGTCTGGAATCTGTATTAGTTTCGGGGTCTGGTCTGGGGTCTGTATTAGATTAGGGGTCTGGTCTGGGGTCTGTATTAGTTTAGGGGTCTGGTCTGGGGTCTGTATTAGTTTAGGGGTCTGGTCTGGGGTCTGTATTAGTTTAGGGGTCCGGTCTGGGGTCTGTATTAGTTTAGGGGTCCGGTCTGGGGTCTGTATTAGTTTAGGGGTCCAGTCTGGGGTCTGTATTAGTTTAGGGGTCCGGTCTGGGGTCTGTATTAGTTTAGGGGTCTGGTGTCTGTATTAGTTTAGAGGTCTGGTCTGGGGTCTGTATTAGTTTAGGGGTCCGGTCTGGGGTCCCTATTAGTTTAGGGGTCCGGTCTGGGGTCTGTATTAGTTTAGGGGTCTGGTCTGGAATCTGTATTAGTTTCGGGGTCTGGTCTGGGGTCTGTATTAGTTTAGGGGTCCGGTCTGGGGTCTCTATTAGTTTAGGGGTCCGGTCTGGGGTCCCTATTAGTTTAGGGGTCCGGTCTGGGGTCTGTATTAGTTTAGGGGTCTGGTCTGGAATCTGTATTAGTTTCGGGGTCTGGTCTGGGGTCTGTATCAGTATCTGATGGCTGCACTCGCTGGGATCAGATACCGGGACAGCAGCCTGACAAGGATAGAGCGTCACCTGATCACATCGCTGCGCTCGCTCCGCTCTCACCTCCCGTTTTCTGTTAATATATTACAGTCTCAGCCTGGTTATAAGGAGGGGTCATGAAAAACAAGCTGGAAGCGCTGCCACCTACTGGTAGGTTATTGAATTACCCCAATACCAGACACAAACATGGTCTTCGCCCTCTGGGTAATGGATACTGATGATCTCGGCATCAGATCTGACAACTGGACCCTACAACAATCCGTGAATGGGATGAGACCTCCAGAGCCGCTTCTGGCTGATTCCTTGTATGTGGCCCATCCCCACGGGTCGGCTACTGATCACCTACCCCGTGGACAGCTCATCAGGATCCATTACTGAACCTTTAACCCTTTGTATATTACACCTTGCCATCTCCGCGGACACTTACACTGGTGACTCTCCGGTAGATCTGCGCGGCGTTTTGGCACTCGGAGTAAGGGTATTCAGACGTGGCCATCTCAAGCATGCACATCCCAAAGGCATACACGTCTACGGACTCGTCGTATTTCTCCTCATACATCTCGGGCGCCATGAACTCAGGGGTACCTTAAATTAAAAGGAACGGTTCAGACTCTACATTGCCTTTAACTGTCCGGCTGGATTGCGGAGGCGCTACTCACCGCGGCGGTGTTCGAGAGCAGAAGACCTGTGAGAAAGAGGATAGCGGGGGGGCAAAAAAAGAAGAAAAAAAAAAAAAAGGAAAAGAGGAGGAAAGCTTCTTAGTTACTCTGTAAAGAAAACCTAATTTAGACGTCTTCCATTGCAAGGCCTCAGAAGTGGGGGAGGGGTGTGTATTTGGGGGGGGGGGGGGACAAACACAAAAGAAGATGTCCCACCCTGCGTGTTAAGATTATGGCGACCGCAGGGTTAATTCTCTTCGACCGCCAAGTAAATGGAGAGATGCTGCACGTTAGTGCTACCTGTACGTACCTGGAGGGCGGCGCCATCTGCTGCGGGGAGGAAGAATAGCCAGTTAGTCACAACTTTCCATTCACCTGGGTGCGCAGTGAGGAGGAGGAGGAAACCTTGCAATGGAAAACAGCCACGAGTCCAGGCAGCAGCAGTAAATACAACCAACGCATTGGAAGACTGAAACCGGCGATGACGGGGGGGAAAAACAACTCCCAAAAACTCACCAGATCCCTGCTCTTCACATACTTACGGTATAAGCTGCAGTACACACTAATATATGGCCTACTGCAGCCAATAGGGGGAGCTCATGGCCTACAGGCAAGAAAAACACTTAAATACAGAGAGGTTGTCAGGATGGAGCTTCATAACCAGGTACGTAAAGAAGCTGTGGGGGGGAGGGGCTCCGCAAGAGGGGGAGGGGGCTATGAGATCAAGGCCTGGAAAGAAAGGGTTAACACCTGCCTAAAAAAAGCAGACCACCTGCTACTGTATAGGTGGGCACCGGGCGCCCTTGTCACGTGGTGAAGGCCAGACCCAGCATGTCCACTTTTAGCCCTGTGGGAAAGAACATTTAAAGGGACACACCCCACTAGACTGGGACCTGGACGTTTGGCCTCCCAAGAGATGTAGCGCCCCCTATAGGGCCGGCTCTAGCATTAATACACTAATCTTGGCTCAATTTCCCAACTCGACTGGCGGCTGAAAGGGGTTAATCCCAGTCTGGCCCTTCCACGAGACAAAGCAGATCAGGTCATAGAGGTATAGACAATGTGTTCAAGTATTAGCGCCCCCAAGGGGTGGAGCCAGGAGGAGGAGCCACGTCCCAGACCTACCTATGACACTCTTGGCAAAGGAGGCTCTCTTCAAGGTGGCGAGGCCCAGGTCTCCGATCTTCACTGAGCCGGTGGGGCCGGTGATGAAGATGTTGTCGCACTTCAAGTCTCTGTGGATGATGGGGGGGGTCCGCGTGTGCAGGAACTGCAGCCCCTTCAGGATCTGCCGGCACCAGCTGCGGAGGACCTTCAGCTTCATCACCTTGAACCTCTTCAGATACCTGAGCGGAAAGGAGAGACGTGAGCGAGAAACGTCCAGACCTTATAGGGGGCCCCCGCCTCAGAATTAGGGGGCCACAGGACAATGAGGGATAGTCTGGCATCAGTCTACAGAGGATACAACTGTAACAGACCCTCAGCTGTGGCTCATTGGTTTTCAGGGCGTGACCAGATTCATTGACAGCAAGCAGAGATGAGGACAAGGTCTGTGGGGAGGGGCAGAAGTGGCGAAACCTGCCGATACCTGCCGCCGCCGCCCACACGTCACATGGCGCAGTCCTAACCAGTCCCGTGAGGTTACTGGTAACCAGTGTGATGGGCGTCTCTTACTGGAGTCAGGCTGAGAACAAAGGCTGCGGTGTAGATCCGTTAGAGGTGGGCGCTGCCCGCACGTGGCACCACAGCTCAGACAACAAAGAGGCTCTGTGGTGATGTCAGCGGGCGCCGCACCAACCCCAGAGGGTGCCAAGTGCCAGCCAAACACTATCTATGGCCCAGAGGTGCCACATTGTTAACTCTTGAGTGGCATATAAAAGCTTGGCTGTTCTGTACAGTGACTGTGCCAGTGTTTACTGCAGCTCTAGCATTCTATTCATGCACTAGCAGTAGTGAAAAAGGGAAACTGTTGCCGTCTACTGTAAAACGTTGATTGATTTGCAATTCTTTATACATCGGCCACTTTAAGGTGGTGGTGCCGACATCAGCGAGATCTGTACCACGACGAGGCGGTGCACAATAGTCAGGGCTTCGGCCTCATTGTTTACACTGTACAGATGTCATGTGATAAGCGTCACCCGGGCCCTCCATCTGCCGCTGTCAGGAAACGTTCCAGCGCTAGTTCCCGGGGGCGGCCAGCAGAGGGCGCCTGTGGATCTCTCAGGGAGTGCGGCCGATGACAGAGCAATGATGGACGACCTGACAATGAGCGAGCGAGCGAGCTGTCCTGGATTCCCGGCATTCCTTCCCTGTGTGCAGACCTCAAATGCACAAAGCCTGAAGCCCACCCACTTCCTCCTCAACTTCCTGCTGCCCCCAGACCGACACCCCCAGCCCCCCGCCCGCCCCAGGGATGGAACCGATTCTCTCCTCATCGTACCCCTCTCAGGAATTTCTTTGTGTAACGCGCAGGTCCTGGAGCCAGAAACAGCAGCTCAGGGAAGTCTATTGGATAAGAATCTGCCAAAAAGGGAGAGGGGCGACCGCCGTGAGACCGCCGCCGCATCCGAGGGGGTCACGTGGAAACAAGGCCCAATAAGAGGAGCCCGGTGACCCCACACGACCCCCAAGGGTAGCTTTAACCCTTTACTGCCCTCTGGGTTGTATGAAGAGCAGTCACTGACTATATACTGTATATAATGGGCGTTAATCAGTTGCCCTTGGACACCACAGGGGGGCACTCTACACAATTTGGGGACCTTTCACCGCCTCCAAGCTGAGCTCTTGGCATTGCCCCTCCGCACCCTGGCCCACAGCGTTCCTGAGCAATCTGCACACTTGGTTTCAGAGCCTGATATGTAACTAAACTCCCTAATGTCAAGTGGGTGGAGTCAGGTGTGAATAGGTAAGGGGGCGTGACAGAGCTCCAAAGACCTATAGTGTCAGGGCTCAGAATCCCGCCCACTAGCCTGTGATTGGAGCTCTGAGTCATGTTCATGCCTGACTCCACCCACTTGACATTAGGGAGTCTAGTCCATCGGGGCTAGAGAGAGAATTCCACCTGTGCCAAAATCCGTGGACAATGGGGCAGCTTCAGGCTCAAGATGATGGAAATGTCAAGGTTTCCCCTTTAAGCTTCACTTACGTCTTGAGGGTCCCGGAGGTCATCAGCTCGGTCACCAGCACAATGCACTTCTTCCCTTTCAGGGTGGATTCCCAGGAGTCGTAGAATCGGACGATGTTGGGGTGCTGAAGACCTTTGAGCATTCCCGCCTCCTCCTTGAAGCGCTGGCGCTCAGACTTGGACAGCTTACGGTCCTGCAAAGGTAAGAGGGGAAAAAAAACGTAAGATGGGGAAAAAAAACGTAAGATGGAGAAAACTTGACCGGGGGGGGGGGTAAAGACGACATCACGGACCGCATTCACTGGGGTAAAGGAGGAGCTTAGATGACGGCTATAGCCCCGCCCACATGACTACAGTACTGACAGCAGAAGAGATGTGATGTCACAGCTAGGGGAGGAGAGAGCAAAATAGGGGGGGAGGGGGGGGGAGACTAGAGAACTTCACAGGGAAGGGGGAGGGGGAGGGGAGGGTGTATAGAGAGCTTATCTGTGTGAGGAGAAGCTTCTGATGAATGAGGGGGCATCCAAAACGGAGAGTAGAGTGCACAAGAGAACTCTGAAGGGGGGAGGGGGCGGCAGCGTAATTCCAGGGGGAGGGGAAGCAAACCAGAGTGCTCTGGATGGTGAGAGGAGCAGCTACAGAGCACAGAACCATTTCCTTCAGAGCAGCGCTCATTCATATTTACACTAGGCCTGAGCAATCCATCCGCATTCCATTTGGGGACTCTCCAGGCATCGCTTGCAGACTGCCTATGCCCAGGTAGACCCATGATCAGCCTAGCCCTGCCACAGCCCCCAGACTCACCAGCCTAACCTCTGCCATAGCCCCCAGACTCACCAGCCTAACCCCTGCCACAGCCCCCACACTCACCAGCCTAACCTCTGCCATAGCCCCCAGACTTCCCCGCCACCCCTTCCATAGCCCCCAGACTCGTCCTCCTAGCCCCTGCCATAGCCCCTAGACTTATCCACCTATCCCCTGCCCCCACACTCACCAGCCTAACCCCTGCCACAGCCCCCGCCCGCTCAGGATGACCTCTGCCATAGCCCCCAGACTCGTCTGCCTAGCCCCTGCCCCCACACTCACCAGCCTAGCCCCTGCCATAGCCCCCACACTCACCAGCCTAGCCCCTGCCATAGCCCCCACACTCACCAGCCTATCCCCTGCCACAGCCCCCGCCCGCTCAGGATGACCCCTGCCATAGCCCCCAAACTTATCCGCCTAGCCCCTGCCCCCACACTCACCAGCCTATCCCCTGCCACAGCCCCCGCCCGCTCAGGATGACCCCGCGCCTCCCTTGTCCACATTTTAAGCTCTAATCTCTTTCCCTGAAGATGTGCTGATGTCATTTCACAGAATCTGCCGGCTCCATGACACGTAACGCCGGCCGCGCTGGGCAGGACAGAAATAGAAGCCATTACACGGCTGTGATCTAAGATTACCCGGCGGCCGCCATCAGCGCTGAAGGACGTTCACACACAGCTCGCTCCTCCTCAGGTGCTCAAGCCCAAACCTGCCGAGACTCCGCCGTATCTAGGAGGAAAATTCTCTACCAGAATATTGCAGAAATGCAACTTACAAAGAATAAATAGTGGGGGGGGGGGGGGGACCTGCCGACTGAACTCTGCACAGCACATGTATCCCTGTGTAGTCGGATCCTGACCAAAGGCAGAGAGTCAATGTGTAGGATCGCAGGACCCGGAAACGCAAAACACCAAAATGTGACCCCATAGCTCAGGACCATAAGGGAATATGGATCGTCTGGACTACGGAATAGAACTCCAACTACGGTAAAGACTGACACCGAAACCAATAGCAAAGGGTGTAATGCAAATTAATCTCACCCTATAAGACAGTGGCCGCAATGAGGGTCTTTTGGTGCCGAGACCCCAACCCATATTCAAGCGAGTCAGAACTGACTCCCATTGATTTACTGCTGATATATAAGAAATTAGAGGAGGCCTCAGGTCCTGGTGCCGAGACCACAGCGCCCCCCGGAGGACATCAGACCTCAGAACATCACAGATGTGGGTGTCAGAGGCTTCGTATTCTAGGAACTCAGGAGGGCTCATTTCTAAGAAGCCGCAGCAGCCGTGTGCCATGTGTAAGCCATCCGTGTAGTCACGCCTGGTGTCCCTGGGAGTGCACACGAGTGTGCGTGTGTCTGTATGTGTCAGTGTGCATACGTGTATAGGTGCATAATAGGTGCCCCGGGAGTGCACATAAGTGTGAGAATGTATGTGTGAGTGTGCATACATGTATAGGTGCGTAATACATGTGTAAGCCATCCGTGTAGTCACGCCTGGTGTCCCTGGGAGTGCACACGAGTGTCTGTATGTGTCAGTGTGCACACGTGTATAGGTGCGTAATACATGTGTAACCCATCCCCGGGAGTGCACACGAGTGTGCGAGTGTCTGTATGTGTCAGTGTGCATACGTGTCTAGGTGTGTAATACATGTGTAACCCATCCGTGTAGTCACACCTAGTGTCCCCGGGAGTGCACACGAGTGTATGTGTGTGTATACGATATAAGATAGTACATAGGTGCATGATACGTCTGCACATACATGTGGCTGTGTTGTACACGTGTACATGTCTGTATTTGTGATACTGATACACTTATTTCCAGTGAATTCTTCCCATTTTCTGTGTCTTCAGGGTGTGCGGGGTAAGGTATCAGCAGTATGATGGCGGGTGAGCTATTCCTAGTATTAGCAGGAGCGGCTGCTCTGGAGCACAAACTGCTGCCTTGTCCAGAGAACATAACCCGTATACTGCCGGTAAGTGTCCCCGCCGCCGCTGCGCAGACATGGCGGGTTAGCAGAGCGTTGCCATTAACACCTCAGCCAAACCCAGACATCTGAAAACCAGAGGAAACCGAGTACCTGCACAAGAGACGCACAGCGCCCCACCTACGCTCTGCAGGGGTCACATCAGCCGCAACCAAGTCCTAGCAAAACCTCTACTCTACTCACATCCAGAGCTGCAGTCACCATTCTGCTCCCTTACAGTATTAGCCGAGTTCTCCTGCAAGGCTCAGTCCTATAGAAGGCAGCAAACAAGTGCAAGGAGGGGGGGGGGTGGAATCTGAGAATGCAGCTTTATAGGTAACTACAGCATAAGAGATAAGCGGTGACTGTCAAGTAAAGTGTGAAGAGGAGAAGTGGCAGGAGAGCCCGAACCATGGCCGGACCTATATACTCTCAGGCCAGAGGGATGGATACAGGGCCAGCAAGCAGAGACTAGAAAAACCCGAGGTCAAGTATAACAGGTCTCCGCCCATGTGGAGGCAAAAATATCTATTTAAAAAAATACAAAAAGCATACAAAAAAAACCCCAAAAAACTACATTAAGTATAAAAAAAAAAAAAAAAGTGAAAGGTAAAAAAATATACAAAAAAGTACATTTGTAAGTGCAAAAAAAATTATACAAAAATGCAAACCTAAAAATGAACATAAAATTAAAGAAAAAAACCACATTGCATAAATATAAAGAAAAAATAAAATCTATAAAAAAAAATACAAATTGCATACGGTAAGTAAAAAATAAAAAACATTACATAAAAAGGCAAAGCAAAAATATATAAAAATGTAAAAAAAAATTATAAAAACATTAAATAAAAAATATATATATATATGCCAGCAAAAAAAAAAAAAAAAAATTGAAAAAAAAAACCAAACAAAAATGTCTCCGTTCCGGTCCGCCCGCATCATTTAAGTATCGCCATTGTGTAATGACTTTAATTACAGTCATCTACTAATAATGGCCTCTAATCTCCTGTGGAATTTACCCGACGCCATGACAGACGTGTAACGGAGCGTCCGGCCTCAGCGCAGCCGCACACAAAAATCAGAAATCTTATTTACAAATTTTTTTGGTGTGAGAGAAGAGCGAGGCTGCGGCTGGATCAGGTGCTCGGCGGCCGTGGCCAGACGCCAGGAGAGGCCATTGTGTGCAGCGCAGTGTGTGCCGGACATCCTGAGCTCCAGCAATAAACAGAGCGCCCGCTGCATCGGGGAGGAGCAGATCACAGGATCCAAAAACAACAAAGCACAACGGCCGCCCCGTTACATTCAAAACAAGCGCCACAAGTTATTTAGGAGACAATTTCGGAAATTTCAATGTTTCTTCCACTCACAGACAGTCAAAAATTCAACTCGCCCCTAGAAACCGACCAAAAAACCTAAACCCCTCCCCATTGTCTGAGAGCAGAGCGGCTCCCACAATGCACAGCGACCAATCAATAGCCTGAACGCAGCTTTACATGTGAACAGAGAAGGGATCGCACAAAGAAGATGTGAATGGAGAGGACAGCACAACAGAGTGCAGCTTTAGGTGTGAATGGAGAGGACAGCACAACGGAGTGCAGCTTTAGGTGTGAATGGAGAGGACAGCACAACGGAGTGCAGCTTTAGGTGTGAATGGAGAGGACAGCACAACGGAGTGCAGCTTTAGGTGTGAATGGAGAGGACAGCACAACGGAGTGCAGCTTTAAGTGTGAATGGAGAGGACAGCACAACAGAGTGCAGCTTTAGGTGTGAATGGAGAGGACATCACAACAGAGTGCAGCTTTAGGTGTGAATGGAGCGGACATCACAACGGAGTGCAGCTTTAGGTGTGAATGGAGAGGACAGCACAACGGAGTGCAGCTTTAGGTGTGAATGGAGCGGACATCACAACGGAGTGCAGCTTTAGGTGTGAATGGAGAGGACATCACAACGGAGTGCAGCTTTAGGTGTGAATGGAGAGGACAGCACAACGGAGTGCAGCTTTAGGTGTGAATGGAGAGGACAGCACAACGGAGTGCAGCTTTAGGTGTGAATGGAGTGGACATCACAACGGAGTGCAGCTTTAGGTGTGAATGGAGAGGACATCACAACAGAGTGCAGCTTTAGGTGTGAATGGAGAGGACATCACAACGGAGTACAGCTTTAGATGTGAATGGAGAGGACATCACAACAGAGTACAGCTTTAGGTGTGAATGGAGCGGACATCACAACAGAGTGCAGCTTTAGGTGTGAATGGAGAGGACATCACAACGGAACGCAGCTTTAGGTGTGAACGGAGAGGATATCACAACAGAATTCAGCTTTAGGTGTGAATGGAGAGGACATCACAACGGAGTGCAGCTTTAGATGTGAATGGAGGAGGCTGCATTCTGTATTGGAGATTAGGGGCACTACTGACCCCTCTCTAGAAGTCTTTGGGGGTCCCTGGTGTATTGTACACCTCTCTTACATAGTGATGGGGCACAAGGTCCTACCATAATCTTATAAACAAGGCTGAGCTGCAGTACCAGATCCTGCCACAGACCAGGGTGGCACTGTTTACTCGGGGGTATGCCACATGTCCTGTTCTTATAACCACGTGCAGAGTAGTCAGGGCAGACTGGCCGGGCCGCTGTACAAGGCGCAGAATGCCTGCCCGCACGGTCACTGACTAATGTATATAACCAGGGAGAGTATATAAGCACAAGCCCGGCTCAATAATGGATGCAAAGTCCTGGACAATAGAAAGCCATGGAAACCCCTGGGCCGGATTGTGGCGTTCCCCTGCTCGGAGGCGGCCGGACAATCGCCTGTTTACTCGCAAATCGCAAGCAGGAACATTCTGGGCCATGATAACAGCGCCGGGACAACAAGGCAAGGTGAGGGGGCGGGGCACATACTTAAAGGGAAACCCTCCCAATAGTTTACCATGTCTGGGACTGAGGGGCGACCACCAGGGGCCATCACCTTTCTAACAAGTACAATCACCATTCAGGAATCTGGGAAAGCTGGATGACCACAGTGACAGGAATCCCATTGTGACCGTCTCAGGGGTGAGGAGCGCGCGCTCTGCGTCCTAAGAAAACGAAATCTGTGACCGCCGGACGAGAACAATGGAGCGGGATTATGGGATTAGCCGACGTTTCCCCTGCGGATTAATGTGAACGGATCCCTAACTCATCGGACGCATCCGGAAAGATTCAGGGCCGCAGATGTATACAGTATATATACAGTGTATACGCCTCCCTGGAGGAGCAGGACAGTATATATATAGTGTATACGCATCCCCGGAGGTGCAGGACAGTATATATACAGTGTATACGCCTCCCTGGAGGTGCAGGACAGTATATATACAGTGTATACGCCTCCCTGGAGGTGCAGGACAGTATATATACAGTGTATACGCCTCCCCGGAGGTGCAGGACAGTATATATACAGTGTATACGCCTCCCTGGAGGTGCAGGACAGTATATATACAGTGTATACGCCTCCCCGGAGGTGCAGGACAGTATATATACAGTGTATACGCCTCCCCGGAGGTGCAGGACAGTATATATACAGTGTATACGCCTCCCTGGAGGTGCAGGACAGTATATATACAGTGTATACACCTCCCTGGAGGTGCAGGACAGTATATATACAGTGTATACACATCCCCGGAGGTGCAGGACAGTATATACACAGTGTATACGCATCCCTGGAGGTGCAGGACAGTATATATACAGTGTATACACATCCCCGGAGGTGCAGGACAGTATATACACAGTGTATACGCCCTCCCTTAGGTGCAGGACAGTATATACACAGTGTATACGCATCCCCGGAGGTGCAGGACAGTATATATACAGTGTATACACATCCCCGGAGGTGCAGGACAGTATATACACAGTGTATACGCCCTCCCTTAGGTGCAGGACAGTATATACACAGTGTATACGCATCCCCGGAGGTGCAGGACAGTATATATACAGTGTATACACATCCCCGGAGGTGCAGGACAGTATATATACAGTGTATACGCCTCCCTGGAGGTGCAGGACAGTATATACACAGTGTATACATATATATAGGTGCAGGACCTACAGTCCACCTGGTCATGTGACCCCCAATAACCCCAGATGATACAATGTATCACCCCAGAACACAGGGAGTGCAGGTCACAGGGTCGTCTACAATGTAACCACCCCCTCCCCCCCTGCAGCAGCCGATCCTTCAAGCTAACGAGAGGTCAGAGAGAGCGAGAACGGGAGCAAGCGGGCGATGATAGGACTGCGGGGGGCGGCGTGTTCTCACCCTGAAGAATTCGGCATCTTTGGGCTCTCCTCTTATACAGTCACCATATCACAGGCCCCTCCATTCTCAGAGGTCAGAGGTCACAGAGTTATATCTAACCCAGTGCCATCACTTTGCCTTAAAGGGGCGAGAAAACGGGGCAGAATTCACTAAAGACCCCCAATGGTCAGGCGGGGAGAGCAGAGCGGGGGAAGCATTAGGCGATCGCACATCACTACACCTCATAGGAGTTTCACATTCTCTGATATTTTGGGGGCCGCTGTGCCGACCCCCGACCTGCCGAGGCGACTCACATGACATAAGAAATCACAAACTTGCCTAAATTTAGACAAAAGGTTGTGAAGTGTCTTTGGTAATCACCACATCCGCCGATCAGCGCTGCGCGCCGCCTTATGTGCCACTTCCTGCTGCGTCCTGACAATGGGGCTTCCTGTTCTGCAGAATCGGATGTGAGCTGTGCGCGGGGATATCACCGGCCACCCCAGAGGCTGCACGTCTTAAAGGGATCCTAAATGGCCCTCGGAGGGTGAGCAGGGGAGAAAGGACAGCGCTCCCTCTGGTACAACAGGCTACGTATCACACAGTGAACCAGAACACCACATTTTGTGAAGGCAGCTTTGGATGTGACTAGAGGATAACACCACGATCAGAGATTGTCCAGATTACCAAAAAATTATCTGTTACATAACGAAGACCCCAAAGTGATCAGCTGATCGCTCCCAGGACAACCAGCAGCAGAGCAGCCTCCCTGCAGTGGCCACTACTGGTGACATGCAGTATTACACAGCAGTCATTCATATAGATGCTCTAGAGAGGCAGCACTCAGTCGGCTCATACAGGGGGCGCCAGATGAATCATTATAGGGCAACGTGAGGGGGGCAACTACCAAGTACAATTCTTACTCTGGAGGACCTAGGTGTATCTCAACCCATTGATTTCAATGACATGTGTGCAATACTTCATTTCACCTGCAGGAGTGCTACAGAGAAACAGCCGCAAGGCTCTCACACAGATTCCAGCAGATCATTGATGGTCACAGCAATGAGAAACCTACAAGACCTATAGCTCATAGTGGGGCGCCCCTATAAATACATTACATGAAGTTTTAGAAGTGAGGACTGAGTGACTGCCCTCGTATGCTGGGGGTTGTAGTCCGACCTTTTAGCCCTGTGTATTCTGCGAAGGAGAAACTCGTGACCTCACAAAGAGCCAAAACTTCATTTTTAACCAACTTCTGCTTGGAAATGACAAAACTTTCTTCACTTTTAGTTCCCCAAAAAGTTCAGGCCTGAGATGCACAAGACTGCTTAAAGGGGCACTCCACCTGAGGTCTACTGCTCCCTGTTATCAGCCATGTCAGGAGAGGCCGACTATAGGACAGGGGAATACAATCTATTACTATCTGTTATCAGCCATGTCAGGAGAGGAGAGGCCGACTGTAGGACAGGGGAATACAATCTATTACTATCTGTTATCAGTCATGTCAGGAGTGGCCGACTGTAGGACAGGGGAATACAATCTATTACTATCTGTTATCAGCCATGTCAGGAGAGGAGAGGCCGACTGTAGGACAGGGGAGTACAATCTATTACTATCTGTTATCAGCCATGTCAGGAGAGGAGAGGCCGACTGTAGGACAGGAGAATACAATCTATTACTATCTGTTATCAGCCATATCAGGAGAGGCCGACTGTAGGACAGGAGAATACAATCTATTACTATCTGTTATCAGCCATGTCAGGAGGGGAGAGGCCGACTGTAGGACAGGGGAATACAATCTATTACTATCTGTTATCAGCCATGTCAGGAGAGGAGAGGCCGACTGTAGGACAGGGGAATACAATCTATTACTATCTGTTATCAGTCATGTCAGGAGTGGCCGACTGTAGGACAGGGGAGTACAATCTATTACTATCTGTTATCAGCCATATCAGGAGAGGCCGACTGTAGGACAGGGGAATACAATCTATTACTATCTGTTATCAGCCATGTCAGGAGAGGAGAGGCCGACTGTAGGACAGAGGAATACAATCTATTACTATGTGTTATCAGCCATGTCAGGAGAGGAGAGGCCGACTGTAGGACAGGAGAATACAATCTATTACTATCTGTTATCAGCCATGTCAGGAGAGGAGAGGCCGACTGTAGGACAGGAGAATACAATCTATTACTATCTGTTATCAGCCATGTCAGGAGAGGAGAGGCCGACTGTAGGACAGGAGAATACAATCTATTACTATCTGTTATCAGCCATGTCAGGAGAGGAGAGGCCGACTGTAGGACAGGGGAATACAATCTATTACTATCTGTTATCAGCCATATCAGGAGAGGAGAGGCCGACTGTAGGACAGGGGAATACAATCTATTACTATCTGTTATCAGCCATGTCAGGAGAGGAGAGGCCGACTGTAGGACAGGGGAATACAATCTATTACTATCTGTTATCAGCCATATCAGGAGAGGCCGACTGTAGGACAGGAGAATACAATCTATTACTATCTGTTATCAGCCATGTCAGGAGAGGAGAGGCCGACTGTAGGACAGAGGAATACAATCTATTACTATGTGTTATCAGCCATGTCAGGAGAGGAGAGGCCGACTGTAGGACAGGAGAATACAATCTATTACTATCTGTTATCTGCCATGTCAGGAGAGGACGACTGTAGGACAGGAGAATACAATCTATTACTATCTGTTATCAGCCATGTCAGGAGAGGAGAGGCCGACTGTAGGACAGGAGAATACAATCTATTACTATCTGTTATCTGCCATGTCAGGAGAGGACGACTGTAGGACAGGAGAATACAATCTATTACTATCTGTTATCAGCCATGTCAGGAGAGGAGAGGCCAACTGTAGGACAGGGGAATACAATCTATTACTATCTGTTATCTGCCATGTCAGGAGAGGACGACTGTAGGACAGGAGAATACAATCTATTACTATCTGTTATCAGCCATGTCAGGAGAGGAGAGGCCAACTGTAGGACAGGGGAATACAATCTATTACTATCTGTTATCTGCCATGTCAGGAGAGGACGACTGTAGGACAGGGGAATACAATCTATTACTCTCTGTTATCAGCCATGTCAGGAGAGGAGAGGCCGATTGTAGGACAGGGGAATACAATCTATTACTATCTGTTATCTGCCATGTCAGGAGAGGAGAGGACGACTGTAGGACAGGGGAATACAATCTATTACTATCTGTTATCAGCCATGTCAGGAGAGGAGAGGCCGACTGTAGGACAGGGGAATACAATCTATTACTATCTGTTATCAGCCATGTCAGGAGAGGAGAGGACGACTGTAGGACAGGGGAATACAATCTATTACTATCTGTTATCTGCCATGTCAGGAGAGGAGAGGACGACTGTAGGACAGGGGAATACAATCTATTACTATCTGTTACCAGCCATGTCAGGACCTACTTTACAAGCACAGGATACCCTCGCAGACCCTTTATCTTTTGGCGATTCTGTTTTTGGATAATCCCCAGTACAGATTTTCCGATGTCCTGCGCAGCCCTGGGGGGGTCAGAAGGTGAAATTCCTCCTATCACATAAAATACCATCCACGCCTTTGTAAGGGAATATCAGCAGTGGCGGGTGTGTTTGTGGGGAGGGGGTCTGTGTAACCGGATCCCCCTGACTAGCCTGATTATAAGGACCGCATATTTGGGCAAGGGCAGAGGGTACCCAGTCAGCGTCCGGCCAGGAATCCCCAGGGCCCAGTTAATGGGGCCCCTACACGTTGCGTACTGGGGCGTCAGCCTGACATTATGTTATCTGGAGCACGTCGGGTTCCTGCAGATATTACAGACTGGGGCCAAAAAAAACTGTCCAAAATCAAATTCCGCCCGTCATCTTTTCCACATTATAAGCTCATCTGTCAAATCCACAGAGTTATCAGCTTCTGGGAAAGCTGGATAAGCCCCAATATTCTTCACTGTGGGACAAGAGGTTCAACTTCACGACTGGTCCTCACTACAAGTATCTGCTGCCAGGAGGAGCTTGTGGGGACGAGAACAGAAATTAGGAGGCCAAGATTCTCCACCCAACACAGGCAAGGAAGGGTTAACCACTGAAGGATCCTTCCAGACGTCTTCATCTATGTCCAGGCCTCTATAAAGGTTTCATGAGTCAGCACAGACAACCCTGTTATACTGGGGGGGTGGGATAGTCTGACCCCTCCAGGGGATAATACACAGAGCAGATCCACGTCCCACATAGATAATGCAGAGGAAGGAAAATAGACCTATAGGACTGGAGATCAGCAGCCGCAGAGCCTCCCAGCACCGCTTATCTCTGGAGTATACTACCAAGAGGGGAGATTGTATCTGATACTGGGAAAGCTGGGTGGCTGTGATTTATTCTATCAACTATATTTAGACTGTGTAATGGCCAAAAGGCTCAACACCCAGCTTTCCCAGGCACTGAATGTTATACAGGGTGTCTATAGGTAAGACACCACCAGGACAGCACAGGGATAATACTGGAAGCCGCAGCTTATAGACATCGGCCGTCACATCATAAAGGCGTCTTATATGTCTAGAAGGAATTCTCAGATAATCTCACCCAGCGGAGCCGCGGATTATACGGAATATCACCCCCATCATCTGCAGAGGAGACCGGGACGTGAGCCCCATAATCTGCAGAGGAGACCGGGACGTGAGCCCCATCATCTACAGAGGAGACCGGGACGTGAGCCCCATCATCTGAAGAGGAGACCAGGACGTGAGCCCCATCATCTACAGAGGAGACCGGGACGTGAGCCCCATCATCTACAGAGGAGACCGGGACGTGAGCCCCATCATCTACAGAGGAGACACCGGGACGTGAGCCCCATCATCTACAGAGGAGACACCGGGACGTGAGCCCCATCATCTACAGAGGAGACACCGGGACGTGAGCCCCATCATCTACAGAGGAGACACCGGGACGTGAGCCCCATCATCTACAGAGGAGACACCGGGACGTGAGCCCCATCATCTACAGAGGAGACACCGGGACGTGAGCCCCATCATCTACAGAGGAGACACCGGGACGTGAGCCCCATCATCTACAGAGGAGACACCGGGACGTGAGCCCCATCATCTACAGAGGAGACACGGACGTGAGCCCCATCATCTACAGGGGATACACCGGGACGTGAGCCCCATCATCTGCAGAGGAGACCGGGACGTGAGCCCCATCATCTGCAGAGGAGACACCGGGACGTGAGCCCCATCATCTACAGAGGAGACACCGGGACGTGAGCCCCATCATCTACAGGGGATACACCGGGACGTGAGCCCCATCATCTACAGAGGAGACACCGGGACGTGAGCCCCATCATCTACAGAGGAGACACCGGGACGTGAGCCCCATCATCTACAGAGGAGACACCGGGACGTGAGCCCCATCATCTACAGAGGAGACACCGGGACGTGAGCCCCATCATCTACAGAGCATGGAATCCACTCAATAACAGATCGTATAGAAGGGAATCAGGTTAACCCTTGTGGGACTGACCCTATAGAACAGCAGGATATAAACCCTTACAGGGGACAGATTGTGCAACTACCCCAATAAAGGTCACCCAATTACCCCCTATGTAACTGACCCTACAGAAGTGAAGCGAGGACTGTTGCAGAGCCAGTCCCATAGAGGTAGCACAATTAACCCTCGCAGTCCAGCTGCCACAGACGTGACCCTATAACATCAGGCGCGGTGTCAGGGGGGGGCGCTGCATACCTCCCCTGCGCTCTGTTTACACTGTACATTTCCCGGTGGCCACGTGATGTCATTACAGGACATGTGTTCACAATTCAGCTAATCCATCTAAGGCCCAGATACCTTTCTGAGAAACCTAAAGGGGGTGAGGGGCGAGACCTCGGAGGACTGCAGAGCCCAAGGCCTGGACCGTATATCAGCCGTACAATCTCACACTCCAATCACTTCCAGAGCTGCAGCCTCCCTTGTCTTAGATCCCACAATGGCTGCTGCTCAGGAATCCAGGGGCCGGGGTGTCGGGGCATGCTGAGGTTTGTAGTTGACTGAGCCAGTAAGCGCACCGTCCCTTTAAGATACAAAATGCTCATCCAGGGCTTGCACTAAACCCGCCGCACATCCACTTAGGGAGGTTTTTCTCATTTTGTGCGGGTTTTATGGGCTCAATCCTCTGAGCTGCGGTTAATCCCGCTGACAGATTCTCTCTGGGGTAGTGACTAGAGGAGATTTCTCGTATTCGGCTCCCACCCCCCTGCCCGGCCTTGGTCTCGGAGACTCATCTGTCATCGGGTCCCCTCGCTCAGGTTACTGCTCCACACGTCACACAGCGAGAGATTATCAGATCTCCGGCAGTGACAGCCGCAGCCGCCACCGCGGGCGAATGGAAAACCGGTTACTGGGAGCGACACCACGGACTGGTGACAAAGGTCACAGCAGAAGAGAGTTCTGGATCACTTCTATGTGTAAGACTGAGCAACTGATCCTCCAGCCACATCCAAAGCTGCGTGCAAAGTGTCACCAGCATGCTGCAGAGTGGTGACGTCAGGTCTTATACTACAGTCACATCCAAAGCTGCGTGCAAAGTGTCACCAGCATGCTGCAGAGCGGTGACGTCAGGTCTTATACTACAGTCACATCCAAAGCTGCGTGCAAAGTGTCACCAGCATGCTGCAGAGCGGTGACGTCAGGTCTTATACTACAGTCACATCCAAAGCTGCGTGCAAAGTGTCACCAGCATGCTGCAGAGTGGTGACATCATGTCTTATACTACAGTCACATCCAAAGCTGCGTGCAAAGTGTCACCAGCATGCTGCAGAGTGGTGACGTCAGGTCTTATACTACAGTCACATCCAAAGCTGCGTGCAAAGTGTCACCAGCATGCTGCAGAGTGGTGACATCATGTCTTATACTACAGTCACATCCAAAGCTGCGTGCAAAGTGTCACCAGCATGCTGCAGAGTGGTGACGTCAGGTCTTATACTACAGTCACATCCAAAGCTGCGTGCAAAGTGTCACCAGCATGCTGCAGAGTGGTGACATCATGTCTTATACTACAGTCACATCCAAAGCTGCGTGCAAAGTGTCACCAGCATGCTGCAGAGTGGTGACGTCAGGTCTTATACTACAGCCACATTCAAAGCTGCGTGCAAAGTGTCACCAGCATGCTGCAGAGTGGTGACGTCAGGTCTTATACTACAGTCACATCCAAAGCTGCGTGCAAAGTGTCACCAGCATGCTGCAGAGTGGTGACGTCAGGTCTTATACTACAGTCACATCCAAAGCGGGCTGCAATAGTACAGATTGAAGTTACATCAGGCCTCATACTCCTGTCCCATCCAAAGCTGCGTGTAAAGGTCACTAGCACTGTTCAGAGTGAAGATACACCAGTCCCATCCAAAGCTGCAAAACATCACTAACCCCTGTTCAGGATAAAGTGACCTCCTGACTCCATCCAATCACACCCAAAGCTGCATCCAAAAGGTTACTAGAATGATGCGGCATGGAATTGCATCATGACATACTCCTGTTACATCCAAAGCTGCAATCACAAAGACTACCGTTACAACCGTTCTCAGAGCTGGGGGTTTGTTACAATCGCACCCCGTCTAGACAAGCCAAGCATTACCATTCCCCAACAGCAAGCAGCGAACCAGACGATGCACTACATTCTACTCCAGTCACCTCCAGAGCTGCACCCACAATCCTAGATGCGACTACTTAGAACCCATCAGCACCAGGTTTACACCAGGCGATGCTGTGTCTGGTGACTGTGTGAGCGCCCCCTCTGGTCACACATGACTGTGCAGTCAGCAGGACCCCGGCCGGAGCTGTATACCGCCCTCCGTCTGCCGTATACCGCAGCTTGGCTTGTTGTGTGAAGTCGCTCGGAGTCACAAAACAACATCTGCTCCAGCAGTCGGCAACATCCGAACGCCGTCACAATACACCCCCGCTGCCAGCGCCACGGCCGCCCCGTCATCGCCACAACCGGCCACCAGTCTTATGGCAAGTCCAACGCGGAGCAGTCGTATCAGAATTATGTACACAGCTCCCATGCAGCTCCCCCCCCCCCCCCCCCCCCCATGTAGTCTGACCCTGCAGAGAATTCCTCCATCTGTACAAGAAAGATTAGCAGAGAGATGGAAGATCAGACAACACGGGGCTTACATGTAGTCTGTTATCATGGAGACACGGAGAGAAGTGTAGTGCGATATATCTTTATAGATAAAGCCACAGACGAAAGAACAAGCCCAGGACACATCGGGGGAAGAGTCACCTCCGCTCCCAGCAGGCCGAGGAAGATCCACAAATCAGAGACGTCTGGAAAGTGACAACAGAAACCGCAAAGAGAATCTGCAAGTCAAGAAACCAGAGCAGTGATGTCAGCCAGGAAGTATGGAGGGGGTCCGCAGCTACCGGGGGTCACAGAGGAGGCGCCAACAACACAACTACAGCAAGAAATGTGAGGATAGGAGGGCAAAGGCAACATGTATAAAGGGCCAGGACACCAATGTGCACTGTATTATACCCCAGAGCTGCACTCACTATTCTGCTGGTACAGTCACTGTGTACATACATTACATTACTTATCCTGTATTATACCCCAGAGCTGCGCTCACTATTCTGCTGGTGCAGTCACTGTGTACATACATTACATTACTTATCCTGTATTATACTCCAGAGCTGCGCTCACTACTCTGCTGGTACAGTCACTGTGTACATACATTACATTACATTACTTATCCTGTATTATACCCCAGAGCTGCGCTCACTATTCTGCTGGTACAGTCACTGTGTACATACATTACATTACTTATCCTGTATTATACCCCAGAGCTGCGCTCACTATTCTGCTGGTGCAGTCACTGTGTACATACATTACATTACATTACTTATCCTGTATTATACCCCAGAGCTGCGCTCACTATTCTGCTGGTACAGTCACTGTGTACATACATTACATTACTTATCCTGTATTATACTCCAGAGCAGCGCTCACTATTCTGCTGGTGCAGTCACTGTGTACATACATTACATTACTTATCCTGTATTATACTCCAGAGCTGCACTCACTATTCTGCTGGTGCAGTCACTGTGTACATACATTACATTACATTACTTATCCTGTATTATACCCCAGAGCTGCGCTCACTATTCTGCTGGTACAGTCACTGTGTACATACATTACATTACTTATCCTGTATTATACTCCAGAGCAGCGCTCACTATTCTGCTGGTACAGTCACTGTGTACATACATTACATTACTTATCCTGTATTATACCCCAGAGCTGCGCTCACTATTCTGCTGGTGCAGTCACTGTGTACATACATTACATTACATTACTTATCCTGTATTATACCCCAGAGCTGCGCTCACTATTCTGCTGGTGCAGTCACTGTGTACATACATTACATTACTTATCCTGTATTATACTCCAGAGCTGCGCTCACTATTCCGCTGGTGCAGTCACTGTGTACATACATTACATTACTTATCCTGTATTATACCCCAGAGCTGCGCTCACTATTCTGCTGGCGCAGTCACGGTGTACATACATTACATTACTTATCCTGTATTATACTCCAGAGCTGCGCTCACTATTCTGCTGGTACAGTCACTGTGTACATACATTACATTACTTATCCTGTATTATACCCCAGAGCTGCGCTCACTATTCTGCTGGTGCAGTCACTGTGTACATACATTACATTACTTATCCTGTATTATACTCCAGAGCTGCGCTCACTATTCCGCTGGTGCAGTCACTGTATACATACATTACATTACTTATCCTGTATTATACTCCAGAGCTGCGCTCACTATTCTGCTGGTACAGTCACTGTGTACATACATTACATTACTTATCCTGTATTATACTCCAGAGCTGCGCTCACTATTCTGCTGGTCACTGTGTACATACATTACATTGCTTATCCTGTATTATACTCCAGAGCTGCACTCACTATTCTGCTGGTCACTGTGTACATACATTACATTGCTTATCCTGTACAGATGCTGAGTGATTGCAGCTCTGGAGTATAATACAGAATCAGGTTAGCACAGTATACGATGCTGCCGCAGACCCTCGTGCACGTTCCTTCTCCCATTAGACAATGTGGGATCGGCGGCGGCGGACATGCCCGTGCTCGCTGCTCCTCCTCGGCTCTGCTGCGCCACGCTTTCCCAGGCTTCCTGGATTCCTGAGGATGTATCAGGGCTGTGTCACGTCTCTTTGATGCACATTCCTCCGGCTCTTTCATGTCATGTCCGCCCTGACACTCTGAACCCTTAAGACGATCCCCATCTTCTGCCAAATCTCTGCTGTCCCTCCCTGACACACTGTAACAAACCTGCAGCTGTGACCATGAATGATGAACTCTAATAGTCTTACATTCTGGGATTACGCTACATGCGGGGCCCCTCACCCTGCTGATCAGATAGCGGGGCCCCCCGCAGGCTGTAGGGCCACAATCACACAGGCAGGTCACGACTCCCCGCTCCAGCCACTACATAAGATTTGGGTTGTCTGAACAATGCCCTAAGGGAACTGGGACTAGCGGGGAGAGACGAGGGTCAGCAAAATTTGCAGCATGTGGGGTGACCCGCCATTGCTCAAGTCTGCCCCCTCCAGCAATCTGGTAGACCAGGTCACATGATCCGCTGCACCCTCAGGGTATGGCGGGGCTCACACGCTGCAGTTATGCACGCACCGATCCTATGGTACAGCCATGACGGTTTCCCGACCGATGACATCATCGGGTTACTGCTTAACCTGGGCAGCAGCGGGGTCAGCGGCGGCCTCTCCTAATGGCAGCCATAAATCGCTCCCTGCCCCCGGAGCGGATCCGTAAATCACCTGAACGCCATAAATAAACGGATTAAAGTCTTTAGGAGGAAAATGAGGAAGTTGTAGATGAGATCGCAAAGTTTATGAGCCGAGGAAAGTTCTCTGAGCTGCAGGTACACGAGGAAGGACGCTCCTGGTGCTGGGAAAGCTGGGTGGAAAGCAATAAGGCCCTCATTAGCGCTCTTATGTCCAACCAACTCTCTCCAGATCATGGACAAAAACCGTCTGGGTCCTGCACCATCCGGTCCACAGGACAGACCAGATCGGGACCCCCCCCCCCAGTGCAGGGAAAGCCGGACCAAATCCCCAACCCCGCTGCAGGACAAAGAGTTGCAAACCCTATGTTGTTGGTTGTAAAGCCTTGCAATGGCCATAACGGCCGTCACCCAGCTTTCCCTGATTCAGATAGAACAAGAACTTTGTATCAGAGGACAAGTCAAGGACTCGGTGTGCAGCCTATCGGGTTGTGAACAAAGCCGGATCTGTTCGGAGGAGGGGCACATTCTAGAAGACAGTCATTTTGGGAGCAGAGTAGCCATTACCTGGAGCGCTACGCCCCGGGATCAGACAGGACGCCCATTGTTAGGGGGCACTTACAAAAACCACAACCTTCCTGGCACCCAGTGTCCGAGGGCAGAGGCCGCCCTGTAAACAGGAAGAAATTGCAGGTCCGGGCCGGTCCCCGGGGGGCGCTGTTCAGAGAAGGGGTCAGTAACTATATATTCTTCTGATGGGTTACAGCTCGGGGGTCATTACCTGCGGTCAGCGCCGATTAACTTCACAAAACCCTCATGTCACTTGGCCAAACTCATCTGCCTCGGCGCACAGAGCCGGCATTGACACTGGAAGGGGAATGGGTCATATGATCGCCCGAAAACTCATCGCCAAGTTGTAAACAAGAATCTTAAAGGGATCAGCGGCTGCCGCAAGACTGCAGGTTATACAAGGCTTCACCGCCTGCAAGAGCTCTGCTTGTGGTCAGTGAATGGGAACCCAAACCAAAGAGCTAACGGCTAAGGGGGAATAGATGTGTGTGAGAAGCGTCAGCTCCGATCTACGTACAGCAGCGGTGTCGTGCCAATGTACAGAAATGCTGAGGTGTCACAATATCATCAAACGCAAACCACAAAAGGAAGGAGGCGCAGCGAGCGACAATGTATATAGGAGAGGGCGAGACACAGGGCAGGAAAGGAGGTGGGTACGTGGGTACTCCAGAGCTGCGCTCACTATTCTGCTGGTACAGTCACTGTGTACATACATTACATTACTTATCCTGTATTATACTCCAGAGCTGCGCTCACTATTCTGCTGGTACAGTCACTGTGTACATACATTACATTACTTATCCTGTATTATACTGCAGAGCTGCGCTCACTATTCTGCTGGTGCAGTCACTGTGTACATACATTACATTACTTATCCTGTATTATACTCCAGAGCTTCGCTCACTATTCTGCTGGTGCAGTCACTGTGTACATACATTACTTATCCTGTATTATACTCCAGAGCTACGCTCACTATTCTGCTGGTGCAGTCACTGTGTACATACATTACATTACTTATCCTGTATTATACTCCAGAGCTGCGCTCACTATTCTGCTGGTGCAGTCACTGTGTACGTACATTACATTACTTATCCTGTATTATACTCCAGAGCTGCGCTCACTATTCTGCTGGTGCAGTCACTGTGTACATACATTACATTACTTATCCTGTATTATACTCCAGAGCTGCGCTCGCTATTCTGCTGGTGCAGTCACTGTGTACATACATTACATTACTTATCCTGTATTATACTCCAGAGCTGCGCTCGCTATTCTGCTGGTACAGTCACTGTGTACATACATTACATTACTTATCCTGTATTATACTCCAGAGCTGCGCTCACTATTCTGCTGGTGCAGTCACTATGTACATACATTACATTACTTATCCTGTATTATACTCCACAGCTTCACTCACTATTCTGCTGGTGCAGTCACTGTGTACATACATTACATTACTTATCCTGTATTATACTCCAGAGCTGCGCTCACTATTCTGCTGGTGCAGTCACTATGTACATACATTACATTACTTATCCTGTATTATACTCCACAGCTGCGCTCACTATTCTGCTGGTACAGTCACTGTGTACATACATTACATTACTTATCCTGTATTATACTCCAGAGCTGCGCTCACTATTCTGCTGGTGCAGTCACTGTGTACATACGTTACGTTACTTATCCTGTATTATACTCCAGAGCTGCGCTCACTATTCTGCTGGTGCAGTCACTGTGTACATACATTACATTACTTATCCTGTATTATACTCCAGAGCTGCGCTCACTATTCTGCTGGTGCAGTCACTGTGTACATACATTACATTACTTATCCTGTATTATACTCCAGAGCTGCGCTCACTATTCTGCTGGTGCAGTCACTGTGTACATACATTACATTACTTATCCTGTATTATACTCCAGAGCTGCGCTCACTATTCTGCTGGTGCAGTCACTGTGTACATACATTACATTACTTATCCTGTATTATACTCCAGAGCTGCGCTCACTATTCTGCTGGTGCAGTCACTGTGTACATACATTACATTACTTATCCTGTATTATACTCCAGAGCTGCGCTCATACAAGCAGTCAGTGCACAAGTGGTTAAGCGTTACGTCCGGTGCGGCCTCCTCCTCCGCCGTCTTCCCTACAATATCACTTTCTAGGAATCAATAGGGAGTGCAGGGTATATATAGCTCAGTCCAGGGCTCCGGCCTGCGCAGCTTGTGGGGGGTGCGGAGTAGAGTTGTGGGTCTCGTCCGCGCTCCTCATGTAGGAGAATACAGGTCATGTGCTCGGCAGATAATACAGCTCGGCCGCCCCACACCCAGCGCACGTTGAACCATTTTGGCTGACCGCGATTCTTTGCCATATTCCGGATCTCTGCTTGCTGTCAGTCCTGAGAACATTCAAGCCCAAGACTGCTCACAGCTGAGGATCTGTTACAATTGTATATATGTTAGATAATCTCTGCAGAGTCCAGGTAACTGATCTATAGTATCTGCTGGGGGTCAGCACGCGCCTCGGGCGCAGTGTCTGGGGGGGGGGGGGGGTCAGTGTCTCTGCGGACGCCTCGGGGGCCGCTCCTATTTTTAGCTCTTCCTTTTCCAATCTGAGAAAAGTTTGTCAGCGCGACCATAAAGCTCGTTCACAGCTCGCAGCGGAGGAAGAATGCGAGAAATGTCATGCAGCGTGGACGTACAATGAGGCGGCATTGTACCAGCCGGGCCGCACAAAGGGCGCAGATAGCCCTGGAGAGGCTGGGGCTCCGTCACTGTGTGCCAGACAAAGCACAGGCTCATACAGCGCAGAGGAACCCGGGGCCGAACCCTTATCAGGAGCAAACATGGCCGCCGCCAGGTCATCTGTTCACATGGATGGCGCCAGAATACAACTACGAGGAAGGTCTGTTACAATGTATCAGTCTAGGAATGCAGCAGTTGTTGCAGAACTACAACTCCCAGCCTAGCTGTTATCACCCAGCTTTCCCGGGGACCGCAGATGTGTCCTCGTCGTCATCGGCCGGGCTCTGCATTCATTGTGCAGGCGGCTACTGATGCCGGGGGAATGAGGAAGCCGACATCCGCTCCACTTCCTTCAGCACTTCCAGATCCTCTTGTGCCTTCGTCACCTTGGCGTGAGGTCACCGCTACACGTGCGACTGCGGCCTCAGATCGATACCAGGGGAGGGGAGAAGATGATCGACTCCTGAGGGGAACCACCCGACCAGAAGGGTCACAGGAGGTCATAAAACAGCACCGAAAAGCCAAAATCCCCGCACGGCACGCGCAGAAGTGTCAGAGTAATTCTGAATGGGACCGAAATCCAGGAACGAGCTGCAAACACAACCCCGTCCACATGTAAGTGACAAGTCAATCATGTGACTTGGGGGTCCGGAGACCCTCCATTTAAATTTCAGTAGTGGGCATGTAGGAGAGCCGTACCAATCACTGGGACACGACTTCCCCCATTCCAGTGATCGATGTGACCGCTCATTCATCAGCCTGTTCACGACTCAGCCCCATTCAAGTATATAGGCTGAGCCGCAATACCAAGCACGGCCACTATACAATATACGGCGCTGTACTCGGGTCACCAAACACTACAGCCTCGTCAAGTGGTCAGTCGGCGGAGGGCCCGGGATTCAGACCCCCGTAATCTCTAGGATAGGTCATCAATGAAGTCTGGAGATCCCCTTTAATGCAATCTCAGCTGTTCAGACTGTGCAGGCTTGGCTCGCGCTGAGAACTTATTCACGATACCTATGGGGTCGCCCTGTGACCCCCCCCCCCACTGTCCTCCGGCACCCAGAGGTGGGCTAATAGAGCTGATCAGCGCGTGCCCTGACTATTTGGTTGCACTGCCCTCCCCACACCATTGCAAGGGCAGAGCAGAGACGTGGGAAGACAGCGAGTCCCACAAAGTGACAGGACGCACGGACAGCAAGGTTACAACACCTCCTGCCGCTCACTATAGGGGGCAGCACACAGCCCTGCACGGCCAATGGAGAGGAAACAGACTGCCGCTGATTTGCACCAATTCTGTCCTTGCACGCACAAGTGCAAACTGGAAACTGCCGAATGTGTCACATAAGGACAATGGCAGGGAACAGGTTAAGTGTAGAGGGGGTCTGGCCCTTTAAGCGGCACTCTCTGGGTGCAGGAGGTGCCCGGTGCGAGGGTTGTACAATTAGTGTAATTACCACCTGCTCTATAATTAGCAGCTAAGCCCATGCCAGGCGGTGCCAGCGCCGTGATGGATGGCAGATCCCGCCGACAGGTAAGCGCCATAAACAACAGCCAGAAAGAAATCTGTCACGGGTTCGGTGTGAGCGCCCTGCGCCGGCGGCGTCCTCCGGGCGGTACGTCACCTGGCACGCACACCGCACCACTAAGTGTGAAGAATTACTATTTTGAACCTGGCAAGTTCCCCCCCACTGTCCCTGTCACATGGTATCTCCTTGTAGATAAGTCACTTCCCCAGGACGGTCCACTCCTCTCCTGAGGGGGGGGGGGCTCAAAGAATAACTGGTCACAATCAAGGTGAAGCCTGCACAAGCCGCAGGGCACCCCCAGGAGGGCTATACTCTGTAAGACAGTCACTTCCTAATTCCAGGTGTGACCTACTATGGGGGAGACCACACATGATCCATTTCTACTCCAGTCACACATCAAGCAAGTTGTGATACTACAGCTCCCAGCGTGCCATCGGTTACTGATATGTGACAGAGCTTCACTCCGTTCACTAATAAAGTGAGTGAGCGCCGACACCGGGCTGTGCTCTGGTTACTACCAAAGGGAATATAGTACAGTGTCCTGTCACTGCGGTCACAATCCGTGCGAGACATCGGTGCGTCTCCTGGACACTGAGTGTTACTCTGGTTACTACACAAGCAATGGGTGGATTTTAGTCTTTTACACCAGACATGAGGTTCTGCTCCAGTCACTACCCAAGTCAGTACAATGTGCGCCCCACCTACAGGCATTGAGGAGTCACTCCAGTTAGTAGCCAAGCATGTTCAGCTCTTTCTACCATATTCACAATCTCTGGCGCTGATCAGATCTTAGTGTGGCCTCTGCTCCTGTCACAACCAAAGCACACATGGTGTAAGCCCAAAATACAGCGTGACACTCATCTCCTGGCCGCCATGTCTCATCCATTGACAAATACCAGGCCTCACTCCGATCACTGCCCAAGCGACTGCTGTGTATGCCAACCCCCACCATCCCCGTGTCCATACACAAGGCCGGACTCCAGTCACCTCCTAAGCCTCTACATGGAGGACTCTGTGACCGAAGCTTCAGCTCTCATTTCTGAAATCTCCGCAGTAATGCCGACGCCACTCCGGTCACCACCAAAGCGAGTCCAATGCAGAACTAGCTCTGGTCTTACACTGATAAGAGAGTCTGTAGAGGGGATGGTCTGCTGGTACAGTATGGACTCTGCTCCAGTCACTACCAAAGCTGGTAAAGTAGAAACCCTGCTCCGGACACTACCAAAGCTTATACACTAATTTCTGCTCCGGTCACTATAGACACCAGGCCTTGATCCTGTCTCCAAAGTCTTCTGCAGTGCGGCCTCTACACCCTCTGCCCAATACGTCCTCTCCTTTCATCCCAACTATAATCTAAGTACAGTGTGGCCCCTACAGCCCTCTGTACAGTCGCTCCTGTGGTCCCTGCAACCTTTACAGTCCTCTGTACAGTGTGGCCCCTGCAGCTCTCCGTAGAGTTTGGCCACTGTGGCCTCTCCAGCCCTCTGTACAGTTTGGCCCCTGCAGCTCTCCGTACAATATGGCCCCTGCAGTCTCTCCAGTTCTCTATACAGTGTGGCCCCTGCAGCCCTCTTGTATAGTGTGGCCCCTTCTCCTGTGGCCTCTCCAGCCCCCTGTACAGTTTGGCCCCTGCTGCCTCCACAGCCCTCTATACAGTGTGGCCCCTGCAGCCCTCTTGTATAGTGTGGCCCCTGCAGTCTCTCCAGCTCTCTATATAGTGTGGCCCCTGCAGCTCTCCATACAATGTGGCCCCTGCAGCCTCTCTAGCTCTCCGTACAGTGTGGCCCCTGCAGCTCTCCGTACAGTGTGGCCCCTGCAGCTCTCTATATAGTGTGGCCCCTGCAGCTCTATATAGTGTGGCCCCTGCAGCTCTCTATATAGTGTGGCCCCTGCTGCTCTCTATGCAGTGTGGCCCCTGCGGCCTCTCCAGCCCCTGTACAGTTTGGCCCCTGCAGCCCTCTATATAGTGTGGCCTCTCCAGCTCTCCGTAGAGTTTGGCCCCTGCAGCTCTCTATATAGTGTGGCCTCTCCATCCCCCTGTACAGTTTGGCCCCTGCAGCCTCTCCAGCTCTCTATATAGTGTGGCCCCTGCAGCTCTCCGTAGAGTTTGGCCCCTGCAGCCTCTCCAGCTCTCTATATAGTGTGGCCCCTGCAGCTCTCTATATAGTGTGGCCTCTCCATCCCCCTGTACAGTTTGGCCCCTGCAGCCTCTCCAGCTCTCTATATAGTGTGGCCCCTGCAGCTCTCCGTAGAGTTTGGCCCCTGCGGCCTCTCCAGCTCTCCGTAGAGTGTGGCCCCTGCGGCCTCTCCAGCTCTCCGTAGAGTGTGGCCCCTGCGGCCTCTCCAGCTCTCTATACAGTGTGGCCCCTGCAGCTCTCTATACAGTTTGGCCCCTGCAGCTCTCTGTAGAGTTTGGCCCCTGCGGCCTCCCCTTCTCCCGACTACAATCTCACCTGTAGCTCGCACCAGGCCACCTCCACCGTGGTCTCCGTGTCCAGCCCCTTGTACACCGTCTTGAACGATCCTCTGCCGATCTCGATGTCGAACTTGAGGAATCGTCCGTCCGGGGAGAAGCCGACCGCCTTAGTCTCCAGCTCCTCGTTATCGTCCTGGGCTCTCTCCTCGGGCACGGAGCGGCTGAGCCGGGACTCGGCGGCCTCGCAGGGTGCGGGCGGCGGCGGGGCGGGCTCGGCGGTGTCCGGGGCGCTCTCCTCTTCCTCCGCCACCTCAGGCTGGGCTAGCACGGGCACCGGCGGGAGGCAGAGCACGGACTCCGGCGGGGAGATGCACTGGTTGGAGGGCAGCTCTAGGGCCGTGGCGTTGGAGTCACAGATGACGCTGCGGCGGAAGAAGCGGTGCTCGGCCTTGTCCTTATCCATAGTGTGCCGGCGGCGGCGGAACTCCTCAGGCCGGCCGTCCGCCTCCTCCCTGGGGGCCGCCAGCGACGTATCCGAGCTGGAGCCATTAGAAGGCCGCGGCGGGGCGAGGGACATGGTGGTGTCCGGTAGGGAAGCGCGGGGCGTCGTCTCAGCTGGGCCGGGGGTCGGGACCCTGGGCGGGCAGCGGGCTGTGAGTCGGCTCCCACGGCCGGAGCTCACAGGCCATGCTGAGACACGAACATGAGATGCGGCGGCTGCTCTGCTGACAGGAATCCGCTCCCTCCTCACACACTCGGCCAAATGGCGCACAGCGGCGCCGAGCTGACACACACTGAGCGCCGGGACACGCCCACTAACAAAACCGGCCACGCCCAGCACATGTAACCGACCCGACACGCCTTCCCTTTCAAGTTGTAACCGCTCTGCTGCGCGGCCACGCCTATTGTTTGGTTTTACTTACTCGTAACTCCGCCCAAGTGTCTAACCACGCCCATCACTCCGCACCTCGCAGCCCTGACGAGTGTACGCATGCGTTTTGCCTCTCCCTCGCCTAGGGGGAAATGACGTCACTGCAGGCCCCAGGGCGTGATGGGAAATGTAGTCTTGGGACGCTTGAGGCCTTGTGGGGTGAATAAACCGGCCTGTGCTGCAACAGTCCCCATAAAAATGGTTACTCAATATCCCTGTGCGGATGAGTCATGTCTGAGCAATTCCTATCAGCGTGCAAAGCAGGCATGTCATAGAGAGAGAGCACAGCACGTGACTGCAAAGTGAGAGATCCCTTTAATCGGGTCATCTGTACTGTACTATGTAAAATCAGGGTGAGCTGAGGGGTTAATCAGGAGGTGGAGCTGAAAAATTGCCAAGTGGTCGCCCAGATATCTGCTGCCCTGGTGCAAAACTATAGTGATCGCCCAGATATCTGCTGCATCGGTGCAAAACTAAAGTGATCACCCAGATATCTGCTGCACCGGTGCAAAACTAAAGTGATCGCCCAGATATCTGCTGCACCGGTGCAAAACTAAAGTGTTCCCCCAGATATCTGCTGCAAAACTATAGTGATCTCCCCAGATATCTGCTGCAGCGGTGCAAAATTAAAGTGATCGCCCAGATATCTGCTGCATCGGTGCAAAACTAAAGTGATCACCCAGATATCTGCTGCACCGGTGCAAAACTAAAGTGATCGCCCAGATATCTGCTGCAAAACTATAATGTTCCCCCAGATATCTGCTGCCCTGGTGCAAAACTAAAGTGTTTGCCCCAGATATCTGCTGCACTGGTGCAAAACTGCAAAGTGATCGCCCCAGATATCTGCTGCCCTGGTGCAAAACTATAGTGATCGCCCCAGATATCTGCTGCCCTGGTGCAAAGCTATAGTGATCGCCCCAGATATCTGCTGCCCTGGTGCAAAACTAAAGTGATCATCCCAGATATCTGCTGCACTGGTGCAAAACTGCAAAGTGATCGCCCCAGATATCTGCTGCCCTGGTGCAAAGCTATAGTGATCGCCCCAGATATCTGCTGCCCTGGTGCAAAACTATAGTGATCGCCCCAGATATCTGTTGCCCTGGTGCAAAACTATAGTGATCGCCCCAGATATCTGTTGCACTGGTGCAAAACTAAAGTGATCATCCCAGATATCTGCTGCCCTGGTGCAAAACTAAAGTGATCGTCCCAGATATCTGCTGCACCAGTGCAAAACTAAAGTGATCGCCCCAGATATCTGCTGCATCCGTGCAAAACTGCAAAGTGATCGCCCCAGATATCTACTGCCCTGGTGCAAAACTATAGTGATCGCCCCAGATATCTGCTGCATCCGAGCAAAACTGCAAAGTGATCGCCCCAGATATCTGCTGCCCTGGTGCAAAACTATAGTGATCGCCCCAGATATCTGCTGCATCCGTGCAAAACTGCAAAGTGATCGCCCCAGATATCTGCTGCCCCGGTGCAAAACTGCAAAGTGATCGTCCCAGATATCTGCTGCACTGGTGCAAAACTAAAGTGTTCCCCCAGATATCTGCTGCAAAACTAAAGTGATTTCCCCAGATATCTGCTGCATCGGTGCAAAACTAAAGTGATTGCCCAGATATCTGCTGCACCGGTACAAAACTGCAAAGTGATCGCCCCAGATATCTGCTGCACTGGTGCAAAACTGCAAAAGTGATCGTCCCAGATATCTGCTGCACTGGTGCAAAACTAAAGTGTTCCCCCAGATATCTGCTGCACTGGTGTAAAACTGCAAAGAGATCACCCCAGATAGCTGCTGCCCTAATGCAAAACTAAAGGGATCGCCCCAGATATCTGCTGCATTCAGAGGGACTCCATAACAGTGTCAACTGCAGTACCCCCATAGCAATGTCAGCAGGAACCCATATTTAAGGTCAAGTGTCAACCACAGGGACCCCATAACAGTTTCTCCACCACAGTGACTTCATAACATAGTCAACCATAGACGCCCCATAGTAGTGTCTACATCACAGTGGCCCCATCACAATATCAGCCACAGGAACCCCATAATAGTGTCAGGGCCCGCTCAGAATTTTCCTGGACTGGAGTGGCTGATAGCAGGGAGCAATAGATTCCACTATACAGCAGGGGATGGGGGTGCAGGTGACCCTAATAATAATACCAGCTACATATATACAGGAAGTCTACATGCTGAGCCCCGGATGACAGCCTGAGCCACGTGTCGCCTCCTCCTCCTCGCTGTCCAGTTGTCCATTAGTGGGATTTTCCTGCGGCGCCCCCTTGATGTATGTGTCCTGGCAGAGAGAGGCCGCAGGATCGCAGCATGTGTTGTAATGAGATCCCCAGACATTGGCAGATGCCATAACCCCAGGACCCCATTAAGACCTTCATGTCTAATCATGTCAGATGTGACCACTCAATCATCTGTGAAGCCTGCTCACAAGTGAGGTCAGAAGGGTGACCCCTAAATGCCGGGAGCCCCCATAGACTGCAATCTCTCAGCACTTCTGGCAGCCACGCTCATCCTGATCTTCCTGGTTCTTGAACATAAATCCATGACTGCTGTAAAGACTGACAGACTGGCAGTGAAGGAGCGAGGTGAGAGATTCTGCTGATACGCTGGCATGGACTGGTTCTTCTAGCCGGTGGCTCCTGTATATAAAGGGCTGCTCCGCCTGTTGCTTTGTGGTCAGATTCCTGCAGCTAAAGCTCAAGTGCCGGCAGCAGGTGAAGCTTAGACGACAGCTGAGTCCTGTGACCGGGATTACACGCCGATCACTTATCTTTTATCCATATCACACGATCCTACAGCTCAAAGGCTTCACGTATGATGTCCTATCAGGGCTGAAGAAGAAGGAAGCCTGCACCCCCCCTCCCCCATCTCCTTAAAAGTGGGGTGCCAGCCATAGCTACCCCATAACAATTGGCCAGGTACAGCTGGGTGCAATGTGCACCATATTAGTAGAGAAGGAGTCGGGCTCACAAATTGGTGAATCACCCCAGTGACAAATAATCCAGGAATAGTGCACAATAGTGAATGAGGGAGAGACGGGAGAGCGCATGTGACAGCCTGTGAGACGCTAAAGCCACCTGCAACTCTGCTGCTACGAGAGAGCAGGGACCTACTGAGAGACTGCAGCGGCCCGGGCTAAAGTGGATTTGGGCTGCAGGTCCCCATTACTGTCCTGTCTCTGAGCAGACACCCATCCTGTGGATTACAACAGTGTGGACAGCAGCCTACTAGAGTAGAGTTCTACAAAAAGACTGTTCTGTAGAGACCGTATTCTTCACTGTACTGTCTGTTCTTTAGAGACTGTTTTCTATAGCGACTGCAGAGACTGTGTTTTGTAAAGACTGTACTCAATAGAGACTGTGTCTTGTGGAGATTGTGTTCTGCAGAGACAGTCTTTTACAGAGATTGTTCTATAGAGACTATGTTCCTTTGAAACTTATGTAAAGACTGTTTTCTGTAGAGACTGTGTTATACAGACACTTTGTTCTATACAGACTTTTATATGAAAACTGTTTTCTGTAGAAATTGTGTTCTATAGAGTCTGTGTTCTGTAGAGACTGTTCTGTAGAGTGTGCTCTATACAGTCTGTGTTCTGTAGAGACTGTACTACAGAGACTGTATTCTGTAGAGACTGTTCTATAGAGTCTGTGTTCTGTAGAGACTGTTATACAGTAAAATGTGTTCTGTAGAGACTGTTGTATACAGTCTGTGTTCTATAGAGACCGTTATACAGTAAAATGTGTTCTGTAGAGACTGTTCTATACAGTCTGTGTTCTATACAGTCTGTGTTCTGTAGAGACTGTAATACAGAGACTGTATTCTGTAGAGACTGTTCTATAGAGTCTGTGTTCTGTAGAGACTGTTATACAGTAAAATGTGTTCTGTAGAGACTGTTCTATACAGTCTGTGTTCTATAGAGACCGTTATACAGTAAAATGTGTTCTGTAGAGACTGTTCTATACAGTCTGTGTTCTATACAGTCTGTGTTCTATACAGTCTGTGTTCTGTAGAGACTGTTATACAGAGACTGTGTTCTGTAGAGACTGTTATACTGAGACTGTGTTCTATACAGTCTGTGTTCTATACAGTTGTACTCTATACAGTCTGTGTTCTATACAGTTGTACTCTATACAGTCTGTGTTCTATACAGTCTGTGTTCTATACAGTTGTACTCTATACAGTCTGTGTTCTATACAGTTGTACTCTATACAGTCTGTGTTCTGTAGAGACAGTTCTGTAGAGTCTGTGATCTTCTCCTGTACGTGTTGCCCTCTGTCACCACTAAGCCTGGTGACTCATGTTAGACTGTTCTGTAGCCAGGGTGCCAGTTGCCTCCTTCTCCCTTCCAGGCCCCCTGCTGTGCCCCCCACCCTCTGACCCCTCGGTTCACCACTGACATATCTTACATATTGCTGATATTTTGAGGTTGTTCTCTTTATAAAATGTTATTTTTGGTCACTTCTTGTTTTTCTATAATTAAGGAATATGCAAATTTATTTCTTGGCAATGTAAATCAGTGACCGGGGCCGAACATCAGAGGTGTGAAGAGTCCGGACAGGTCAAGGGTCGTGATTTATGGCAGGAGACCAGACAGACCAGATTGCTCCAGGTAACCAGGTGTGCTGTGGGTGGGGCCGCCTCCTGCAGGGTCAACTACCCCGAAACAGGGCAAACCGTCTCCTTATAGAAGAACCAATGTCACCATAGCGCCCCCATCCGACTTTCCCAGGCATGACAGGTTTGTCATTCAGGACCTTGGCAGAGTTGTGTGACAATTCTTTGGAAGTGCAGTCATGGCCACAATAGTTGTCACCGGCTTTCCCAAAATCAGATGGAATTAAGAATATTGAAGTTTAACATTGATTTTGGGATGTGATGATGTCACACAGGGTTGCTTCAGTTCTGATGATGTCACGCAGGTCTGGTTCAGTTCTGATGATGTCACGCAGGCCTGGTTCAGTTCTGATTATGTCACGCAGGTCTGGTTCAGTTCTGATGATGTCACGCAGGTCTGGTTCAGTTCTGATGATGTCACGCAGGGCTGGTTCATTTCTGATGATGTCACGCAGAGCTGGTTCAGTTCTGATGATGTCACGCAGGGCTGGTTCATTTCTGATGATGTCACGCAGAGCTGGTTCAGTTCTGATGATGTCACACAGGGCTGGTTCAGTTCTGATGATGTCACGCAGGTCTGGTTCAGTTCTGATGATGTCACGCAGGCCTGGTTCAGTTCTGATGATGTCACGCAGGCCTGGTTCAGTTCTGATGATGTCACGCAGGTCTGGTTCAGTTCTGATGATGTCACGCAGGTCTGGTTCATTTCTGATGATGTCACGCAGAGCTGGTTCAGTTCTGATGATGTCACGCAGGTCTGGTTCAGTTCTGATGATGTCACGCAGGTCTGGTTCAGTTCTGATGATGTCACGCAGGTCTGGTTCAGTTCTGATGATGTCACGCAGGTCTGGTTCAGTTCTGATGATGTCACGCAGGTCTGGTTCAGTTCTGATGATGTCACGCAGGTCTGGTTCAGTTCTGATGATGTCACGCAGGCCTGGTTCAGTTCTGATGATGTCACGCAGGTCTGGTTCAGTTCTGATGATGTCACGCAGGGCTGGTTCTGTTCTGATGATGTCACGCAGGGCTGGTTCAGTTCTGATGATGTCACGCAGGTCTGGTTCAGTTCTGATGATGTCACGCAGGGCTGGTTCAGTTCTGATGATGTCACGCAGGGCTGGTTCTGTTCTGATGATGTCACGCAGAGCTGGTTCAGTTCTGATGATGTCACGCAGGTCTGGTTCAGTTCTGATGATGTCACGCAGGTCTGGTTCAGTTCTGATGATGTCACGCAGGTCTGGTTCAGTTCTGATGATGTCACGCAGGTCTGGTTCAGTTCTGATGATGTCACGCAGGTCTGGTTCAGTTCTGATGATGTCACGCAGGTCTGGTTCAGTTCTGATGATGTCACGCAGGCCTGGTTCAGTTCTGATGATGTCACGCAGGTCTGGTTCAGTTCTGATGATGTCACGCAGGGCTGGTTCTGTTCTGATGATGTCACGCAGGGCTGGTTCAGTTCTGATGATGTCACGCAGGTCTGGTTCAGTTCTGATGATGTCACGCAGGGCTGGTTCAGTTCTGATGATGTCACACAGGGCTGGTTCTGTTCTGATGATGTCACGCAGGTCTGGTTCAGTTCTGATGATGTCACGCAGGTCTGGTTCAGTTCTGATGATGTCACGCAGGTCTGGTTCAGTTCTGATGATGTCACGCAGGTCTGGTTCAGTTCTGATGATGTCACGCAGGTCTGGTTCAGTTCTGATGATGTCACGCAGTTCTGTTTCAGTTCTGATGATGTCACACAAGCCTGGTTCAGTTCTGATGATGTCACGCAGGGCTGGTTCTGTTCTGATGATGTCACACAGGGCTGGTTCAGTTCTGATGATGTCACACAGGACTGGTTCTGTTCTGATGATGTCATGCAGGTCTGGTTCAGGTCTGATGATGTTCAGTTTTGATGACATCATCGCCTCTCTTAATCCTTCATTCCTCCTGCTCATATTGACAGGACACAGATTTCTAGGATCCTCTTATCTGCGGCCTCCACTTATCTCAACATACACAATGTGTAGGAAGCGTGGGAGGGGGCGACACAGGGTGATAAGTGGCCATGAACAGACCCTGCTTTCTTCCCTGGGCACAGCTGGCACACATGGAAAGCTGCCCAGCCTGGAGATCCTCACCGCCCTCCCCCAGGGTCAGCCAAGCAGAGTCAGGCAGAGCCAGATAGAGACCCTCTGTCATCTGTATACTGGTAGTCACCATCGCTCTGTATAGTAACGGCTCATATAGGAGGGAGTCATATAGGTGCAGGGGTCATAGAGGATTGGGGTTCATATCAGAGGGGTAACAGAGGAGTGGGGTGTTACATAGGGGAGTTATACATGAGATCATGTAGGGTATAGGGTTAATGTAGGAGGGGCTATCATAGAGGAGGGGCTATCATAGAGGAGGGGGTCACATATAGGAGTGCATAGTGGGTTTATTAGAGGAATTGGGTCATATAGAATGGGATTGTTCATGTAGGAAGGGGTTAATACAGGAGGCGTTATTAGAGGAATCGGGGTTCATATAGGTGCGCTCAATAATGACCTAATACATCTGTATAGGGGGTCAGAGCTCCAGGTTTTCTGATACAGAGCACCAAATCCTCTGCGTAGCCATAGCACTACATGATACAATCCAACAGTCACCACTAGAGGGCGCTCACTGCAGACTACTGACCTCAATAATCAAACCTTATGCAGTGAGCTCCCTCTAGTGGTGGCTGCAGGTAGGAAGAATTTTATTTTTTTGCTCTATGCAGAGGATTTGGAGTTTGGTATCAGAAAAAAAAAATAGTTAGATGAGGGTCAGAGGAGCGCAGACATCCGCAGACAAGCCCTGACAAGCCATGAAAGCTGCAGACGGACAAGGCATGCTGGGACTTGTAGTCTGGCAACAGCTTGCAGCCACGGTTGAGCGACCACCAGTGTCCGGTAGGGGAGTCTGAGGGATCGGTTATGTGTGAGCGGTTGAGCTGCGCCGTACATGCTCTGACACAGCAGCAGCCATCAGTCAGCGCGGCTCAGCTATAGGCGCTATATATAATTTTGGGTTTAGCTTCTCCCAGTGATCTCATCTCTTTCTCCTCTCTCTTTCTAGGGCTCTTGTGAGTCACATCCTGCACTATTCAGGAATCTAAGCCCCGGGGTGAGGGTGCAGAGAGGAGGCTGTCATGGCCATGTGATCGCCTCCGCACTGGGGCACTTGTCTGGATAGGTGCATTTAAAGGGACCGACAGCAATTGTAACATCCAGCATCATTAGACTCTCCAGTGAGTTTCTGCATGGAAACCGTCAGCAAGCAGGTTAGACATTGTCGTCAGTTAGAAGGATTATTGGCTGACGTGTCTGGGTTTTCCATCTTCTCATCCCCAGGGATTACATGTAGCAGAGCTGTGAATGCTGCCCGCACTGCTGACGCTGGGACGCTGGATGTACCGGAATGTTCTACAGTCTTATTAAGCTCGTCTGTGATGTTCTATTATCACCAGCCCCGCACAATTCTATAGATCCTGCTAATCTCACCCAGGGGCGGAGTGCCCCCATATGTAAACATACCACAGGCCTGCCAAATACCCCACGTGAGTCATGTGACCTGACAGGGAGACGACTGTGAACGCTGCAGCATGTGATACACCGAACAACGGCACACGTACAGCAGCCAGCGGCGGTATTATACTATACAGCAAAGAGAAATATCTATCTATCTATCTATCTATCTATCTATCTATCTATCTATCTTCTATCTATCTATCTATCTATCTATCTATCTCCTATCTATCTATCTCCTATCTATCTATCTATCTATCTATCTATCTCTCCGCACATATATCCATCCATAGACAGTAGTAGCATTATTTATTATTACTTATATGGCGCCATCATATTCCGCAGCGCTTTACAGATATTGTCAGTCACTGTCCCATACAGGTCTCCCAATCTACATTCCCTCTCAGTATGTCTTTGGTGTGTGGGAGGAAATCGGAGTACCTGGAGGAAACCCACACAAACACGGGGAGAACATACAAACTCATTGCAGATGTTGCCCTTGGCAGGATTTGAACCCAGGACTCCAAGAGAATCCGAGGCTGCAGTGCTAACCACTGAGCCACGCTGCTGCCCATGCATAATCATGGGGCCCTATAGTAAAGCTCATATTAGGGGCCCGAGCTGCCCTCCTCCCTCCATAGGGCCCTCAGTGCTCCCCTCCTGCAGTCTCTTCCCCTTCCTCGGATTCTCTTGGCCCTCTGCCCACCAGCGCCCCCTGTAGTCACTACACTCTTCTATACATTACACGGGGTATTCTGACCTGTAGAAGCCTCCAGCAGGTATATAGAGGCCTATAGAGCATTCTGTCTATCTTGGCCAGGTGCAGTATATGGCGGTATTATTACATGGGGGTGGGCTCTCCCCTGTATCCTCCGCGGCCTCTTTCGCACAGGCGCCACATTCTTGTTGAGGTTCTGGCCTCTATATTTAGCATTTCCAGGGCCCGGCTCACGTTTAGCTCAGGCCCAGCGTGGACACATTACCGTCAGTCTCCAATGGTGTCGTTTCTCTTCTCAGAACATGCTGGGAGTTGTAGTCCCACCGCAGCTAGAGGGATCACTGTGAGGTCTTAGTTATGATACGACTACAACTCCCAGCATCATAAACCTCTCCATAGCCTATTCCTTACAAGTGTAACTCCCGCTATGGCCAGGGATTGCTGGGACTTGTAGTGGCTTCTGTGATTCTTGCAGGGAATGTGTTAATATCTGGCGGGGCGCACAATGAGGAATCTGTGTTTCCATGGATGGCGTCCCATTCCAGCTGGATGAATGGTACATGTGTGCATCCAGCTGTGCCCACGCCCAGAGAACTGCCCCCCGCCCGCCCCCCTCTGGGACTGACCGAGCCACAACAGCAGCAGAAAGACAAGTTATCCAGCGGAGCTCAGAGGATGGGTACAGAGGGGGAGAGAATCAGCATGGAGGTGAGTAGCCCTGGGCGGGGGCCTGGTATGTAGAGGACTGGTGTAGAATGTCTCAGGTCCCACATCTGGGGCGCTTACGTAACTAGTTCATCCCATCCGAGATCATTACCCAGGGACTACGCCAAGGACCTGAAGCCCCAAAGCCTCTAATAGGGGGCCTGTTGGTAGGGATTGAAGGTCCCTACTTACTCCAGAAGTTCTCTAGGTGCGGATGGAAGTATCTAATGTGAGGGATAAGGACCTAAGTATCTAATAAGTATCTAATGTAAGGGATAAGGACCTGCCAGAATACGCGGCCCCTCCACCTGTCCCAGAGGTCTTACTTAGGTCCTTATAGTGGCCTGTATGACAGCTTTTCCATAGGACAAACTATATGTACACCTTAGGCCCCGGTAGTGGTCTCTGCTGAAAACTGGTAACAGGGACCCAATCATGGTCCTGAGACTCTCCTCTAGGGTGACAGTCAGCATGGCAGGAGGAAGAGATCCTTCACATGTCCTCTCGTCTCCCAATCTTTTGTTACAGTACTAGAAGGACCTGCACGGAGACAGTCACATGACCAGATCACTGCAGGTTCTAAAGTCAGAGATTGATATGGAAGATGTGGGAATGAGGAGGTCAAAAGCAGGTTGTCCATGGCCTGGTGTAGATCCTGTAGGTGGCGCTGATGTCCACACCACCTCCCGTGACTGTTAGTATTAGGCACCACCCTCTTGTCCAATCAGGTTAGGGTTACATGTAGTAGAGGCGCTACTACATACTGCAACAGCATACGCCGAGGTGGAGAGTATAGTATGTGTGAGGCGACTCCCAGATCACATGGCTAACATGCCCAGAGTCGAGGCACTGCCACTTACCTCATCCATGACACCCCAGGAGAACCTACCGTCAACCAATTCATTCTCAGTCTCAGCCATGCTCCTTCCTTTCCTTATATCTTCATTCTGTAAAAGGACCTGCACAGAAACAGTCACATGATCAGTGCAGGTCCTAAGTCAGAGAATATGGAGGAGAATGCGGGCAGCTGGAGGTGACAGGTAAGTGTATAGGACCCATATCTGTAGTACCTGGGAGGATCCTCTGACCTCGGCTAACCCCTCACAGTCTAATCTAAAGGATCCTCCTGACCTCAGCTCCCCCCTCACGAATTTATAGGACCCCCCCCCCCATTTGGATTCACCCCTCACAGACAAACCTATAGACAAATAGTAAATAACTACTTGGGATGTAGATTGGCAATGCATGACTATATGAGCACCATATGATATTACGGTATGTTGGTAGAGTTTTGTGTTATGTGACCATTATTTAGAAAACCAAGAGAAGTCTGAGCCCTGCTCAGTGCTGCCCCCTGTGTCCTCTGATAGGGCAAATGATATTGTCATGCAGATATGTTTATAGAAGACGCTGGTGGAGCAGAACATGTGCGGCCACAGCCCAGCCCTGATATCACCGGAGTCATTAGCCCAGGATTAATCCACACCCCAAATATGACCTTGGCGCCCATCCAGAAACATCTACCTGGGCAAGACCGATCCATGAACTTCCCTGTCTGTACAGTCACCAAACCCCAGAATCAACCACACAAAGGATAAAAGGAACAAGGCGAAGGATGGCCGACACAAACCTACATAGGAGCGGTATTATATAGTTATATTCTTGTACATAGGAGTAGTATTATAGTAGTTATATTCTTGTATATAGGAGCGGTATTATATAGTTATATTCTTGTACATAGGAGTAGTATTATAGTAGTTATATTCTTGTATATAGGAGCGGTATTATATAGTTATATTCTTGTACATAAGAGCAGTATTATAGTAGTTATATTCTTGTACATAGGAGTAGTATTATAGTAGTTATATTCTTGTACATAGGAGTAGTATTATAGTAGTTATATTCTTGTACATAGGGAGCAGTATTATAGTAGTTATATTCTTGTACATAGGAGCAGTATTATAGTAGTTATATTCTTGTACATAGGAGCTGTATTATAGTAGTTATATTCTTGTACATAGGAGCAGTATTATAGTAGTTATATTCTTGTACATAGGAGTAGTATTATAGTAGTTATATTCTTGTACATAGGAGGTAGTATTATAGTAGTTATATTCTTGTACATAGGAGTAGTATTATAGTAGTTATATTCTTGTACATAGGAGGTAGTATTATAGTAGTTATATACTTGTACATAGGAGTAGTATTATAGTAGTTATATTCTTGTACATAGGAGTAGTATTATAGTAGTTATATTCTTGTACATAGGAGTAGTATTATAGTAGTTATATTCTTGTACATAGGAGCAGTATTATAGTAGTTATATTCTTGTACATAGGAGCAGTATTATAGTAGTTATATTCTTGTACATAGGAGCAGTATTATAGTAGTTATATTCTTGTACATAGGAGCAGTATTATAGTAGTTATATTCTTGTACATAGGAGCAGTATTATAGTAGTTATATTCTTGTACATAGGAGCAGTATTATAGTAGTTATATTCTTGTACATAGGAGCAGTATTATAGTAGTTATATTCTTGTACATAGGAGCAGTATTATAGTAGTTATATTCTTGTACATAGGAGCAGTATTATAGTAGTTATATTCTTGTACATAGGAGGTAGTATTATAGTAGTTATATACTTGTACATAGGAGCAGTATTATAGTAGTTATATTCTTGTACATAGGAGCAGTATTATAGTAGTTATATTCTTGTACATAGGAGCAGTATTATAGTAGTTATATTCTTGTACATAGGAGCAGTATTATAGTAGTTATATTCTTGTACATAGGAGCAGTATTATAGTAGTTATATTCTTGTACATAGGAGCAGTATTATAGTAGTTATATTCTTGTACATAGGAGCAGTATTATAGTAGTTATATTCTTGTACATAGGAGCAGTATTATAGTAGTTATATTCTTGTACATAGGAGCAGTATTATAGTAGTTATATTCTTGTACATAGGAGCAGTATTATAGTAGTTATATTCTTGTACATAGGAGCAGTATTATAGTAGTTATATTCTTGTACATAGGAGCAGTATTATAGTAGTTATATTCTTGTACATAGGAGCAGTATTATAGTAGTTATATTCTTGTACATAGGAGGTAGTATTATAGTAGTTATATTCTTGTAAATAGGAGGTAGTATTATAGTAGTTATATTCTTGTACATAGGAGCAGTATTATAGTAGTTATATTCTTGTACATAGGAGCAGTATTATAGTAGTTATATTCTTGTACATAGGAGCAGTATTATAGTAGTTATATTCTTGTACATAGGAGCAGTATTATAGTAGTTATATTCTTGTACATAGGAGTAGTATTATAGTAGTTATATTCTTGTATATAGGAGCAGTATTATAGTAGTTATATTCTTGTACATAGGAGCAGTATTATAGTAGTTATATTCTTGTACATAGGAGGTAGTATTATAGTAGTTATATTCTTGTACATAGGAGCAGTATTATAGTAGTTATATTCTTGTATACAGGGCTAGTATATTACTGTAATCACTATATATATATTCCACCACGTACAATACTACTGACATTGGGTTTCTGGCCTTGTACAATGTCTGATCCTCCCTGTATGTTGTTGTGCCAATCACTTGGTATTTCCTCCGCACACACAAGGCCGGGCACACTGGGCACTCGGCCATCTTACTAGCTGGCGGTCACTGTGAGTCACAAGTGTAAAGAAGACTAATCTGAACATGAATGAATTGGTGCCAGCTCTTGTATACTATATACATGTGCGGACATATCAGCTCACCCCGGGTAATAGAAGATACAGATGTGATTGAGGAGATTCCTGCAAAGGGCAAATAAATAATCACAGAGAAAATAGAAGCAGAGATTGACCTGTAACACCGGGCTATGAGATGAGAGGCTTAGATACAGCAGGGAGTATCACATTGTATTGAAAGATTCACAAGACGGTCACTAAACATAATAAGGGTCAGGGGATAATTATACACATTAGGGAGAGTGTGTGCTTACATAGGCACTCCGCATCGCGTCAGTGGCATGTTGTTAAGGGGGCTGTCTCTAGAGGGCGGCGTACAGAGGCGCCGTTCTCCTAATTACATCCTGGAGAATAGATTTGCATATTTTTTACCCTAAATATAATAACTTATAAGAGGCTCCGAGGTATAAAGAAGATCCTGAATATACAGAGACTGGAGGAGCTTCACTAGGTATACAGGCTATATAGTCTTCAGTAGTTGATCCCTTTATAATGGCTGACTAATAATGATGACAGATTACAAGGTTTTGGACCTCTCGGCTCCTTTCTCAAGTAAAAACCATTTCTGAAGTAGCAGATTTATGTACAAAAGGAGACATAGGGATAAAATTCCAGGAGGAAGGAGGGTAGAGGGTTATTAGTCATTGGTAGAAACAATGTAAACAATTCCAGGTTCTTATCAGTTCTCAGGTCAGTGATTCCTGTAAGATGCCATAAACCCATGTGACAGATTTAACCCCTTCTCCAGTGTTTGAAGCAGGGTCATAAGTTTATACTCATAAATCCGTCGCTCGTTCCTTGATTTAAAATTCCCTCTTAAAACCAAAACTTTCATGTGATCGGTGATATTATGATCCTCATTGCAGAAATGTTTTGATACGGGAAGGTCCATTCTTTGTTCTCTAATTATATGGCGATGTGAATTCATACACATTCTAAGCCGCTGTCCGGTCTCTCCAACATACAGAATTTCAGTTGAACATTTTGTGCACATACACTACATTAGGTGGCTGCAGGTGAACGTACCTGGATTTGATATTCCCTGTTAGAGTTCGCCATCTCTATGGTCAGTTTGTGCAGGCAGGTTTTGCACCTTTTCTGTCCGCATGGAAATGTTCCTGTGTTAGTTAGAACCTGGAATTGTTTACATTGTTTCCACCAATTACTAATAACCCCCCCTCCTTCCTCCTGGAATTCTATCCCTATGTGTCCTTTTTGTACATAAATCTGCTCCTTCAGAAATGATTTAAATTTACTTGAGAAAGGAGCCGAGAGATCCGAAACCTTGTAATCTGTCATCATTATTAGTCAGCCATTGAAAAGGGATCAACTACTGAAGACTAGCAAGTTGTTTTTTTTATATTTCCTACCCACTGGCTAACACGGTACATTTTTCTTATACAGGCTATATAGAGATAGAAACAGCAACACTGCCCCCTGCTGGAGACAAATAAAACTGGTTGTAGACTAATCTGCAGAGTAAACCGCTGGCAAGGTCCCATATACAGGACAAGAGAAGTAGTACTGTGCACTGTCCATATATACAGGAGAAGAGAAGTAGTACTGTGCACTGTCCATATATACAGGACAAGAGAAGTGGTACTGTGCACTGTCCATATATACAGGACTAGAGAAGTAGTACTGTGCACTGTCCATATATACAGGATAGAGAAGTAGTACTGTGCACTGTCCAGATATACAGGATAGAGAAGTGGTACTGTGCACTGTCCATATATACAGGAGAAGAGAAGTGGTACTGTGCACTGTCCATATATACAGGACTAGAGAAGTAGTACTGTGCACTGTCCATATATACAAGAGAAGAGAAGTGGTACTGTGCACTGTCCATATATACAGGAGAAGAGAAGTAGTACTGTGCACTGTCCATATATACAGCACTAGAGAAGTAGTACTGTGCACTGTCCATATATACAGGATAGAGAAGTGGTACTGTGCACTGTCCATATATACAGGATAGAGAAGTAGTACTGTGCACTGTCCATATATACAGGACAAGAGAAGTAGTACTGTGCACTGTCCATATATACAGGACAAGAGAAGTGGTACTGTGCACTGTCCATATATACAGGACAAGAGAAGTAGTACTGTGCACTGTCCATATATACAGGACGAGAGAAGTAGTACTGTGCACTGTCCATATATACAGGACAAGAGAAGTGGTACTGTGCACTGTCCATATATACAGGACAAGAGAAGTGGTACTGTGCACTGTCCATATATACAGGACAAGAGAAGTGGTACTGTGCAGTGTCCATATATACAGGACTAGAGAAGTAGTACTGTGCACTGTCCATATATACAGGACAAGAGAAGTGGTACTGTGCAGTGTCCATATATACAGGACTAGAGAAGTGGTACTGCGCACTGTCCAGATATACAGGATAGAGAAGTAGTACTGTGCACTGTTCATATATTCAGGACTAGAGAAGTGGTACTGTGCACTGTCCATATATACAGGAGAAGAGAAGTAGTACTGTGCACTGTCCATATATACAGGAGAAGAGAAGTGGTACTGTGCACTGTCCATATATACAGGACTAGAGAAGTAGTACTATGCACTGTCCATATATACAGGAGAAGAGAAGTAGTACTGTGCACTGTCCATATATACAGGAGAAGAGAAGTAGTACTGTGCACTGTCCATATATACAGGAGAAGAGATGTAGTACTGTGCACTGTCCATATATACAGGATAGAGAAGTGGTACTGTGCACTGTCCATATATACAGGACATGAGAAGTAGTACTGTGCACTGTCCATATATACAGGAGAAGAGAAGTAGTACTGTGCACTGTCCATATATACAGGACAAGAGAAGTAGTACTGTGCACTGTCCATATATACAGGAGAAGAGAAGTAGTACTGTGCACTGTCCATATATACAGGACTAGAGAAGTGGTACTGCGCACTGTCCAGATATACAGGATAGAGAAGTAGTACTGTGCACTGTTCATATATTCAGGACTAGAGAAGTGGTACTGTGCACTGTCCATATATACAGGAGAAGAGAAGTAGTACTGTGCACTGTCCATATATACAGGACTAGAGAAGTAGTACTGTGCACTGTCCATATATACAGGAGAAGAGAAGTAGTACTGTGCACTGTCCATATATAAAGGACTAGAGAAGTAGTACTGTGCACTGTCCATATATACAGGAGAAGAGAAGTAGTACTGTGCACTGTCCATATATACAGGAGAAGAGAAGTAGTACTGTGCACTGTCCATATATACAGGACAAGAGAAGTAGTACTGTGCACTGTCCATATATACAGGACAAGAGAAGTAGTACTGTGCACTGTCCATATATACAGGACTAGAGAAGTAGTACTGTGCACTGTCCATATATACAGGACTAGAGAAGTAGTACTGTGCACTGTCCATATATACAGGAGAAGAGATGTAGTACTGTGCACTGTCCATATATACAGGAGAAGAGAAGTGGTACTGTGCACTGTCCATATATACAGGATAGAGAAGTGGTACTGTGCACTGTCCATATATACAGGACATGAGAAGTAGTACTGTGCACTGTCCATATATACAGGAGAAGAGAAGTAGTACTGTGCACTGTCCATATATACAGGAGAAGAGAAGTAGTACTGTGCACTGTCCATATATACAGGAGAAGAGAAGTAGTACTGTGCACTGTCCATATATACAGGATAGAGAAGTGGTACTGTGCACTGTCCATATATACAGGAGAAGAGAAGTAGTACTGTGCACTGTCCATATATACAGGAGAAGAGAAGTAGTACTGTGCTCTGTCCATATATACAGGATAGAGAAGTGGTACTGTGCACTGTCCATATATACAGGACTAAAGAAGTAGTACTGTGCACTGTCCATATATACAGGATAGAGAAGTAGTACTGTGCACTGTCCATATATACAGGAGAAGAGATGTAGTACTGTGCACTGTCCATATATACAGGAGAAGAGAAGTGGTACTGTGCACTGTCCATATATACAGGAGAAGAGAAGTAGTACTGTGCACTGTCCATATATACAGGAGAAGAGAAGTAGTACTGTGCTCTGTCCATATATACAGGATAGAGAAGTGGTACTGTGCACTGTCCATATATACAGGACTAAAGAAGTAGTACTGTGCACTGTCCATATATACAGGAGAAGAGAAGTAGTACTGTGCACTGTCCATATATACAGGAGAAGAGATGTAGTACTGTGCACTGTCCATATATACAGGAGAAGAGAAGTGGTACTGTGCACTGTCCATATATACAGGATAGAGAAGTGGTACTGTGCACTGTCCATATATACAGGACATGAGAAGTAGTACTGTGCACTGTCCATATATACAGGAGAAGAGAAGTAGTACTGTGCACTGTCCATATATACAGGAGAAGAGAAGTAGTACTGTGCACTGTCCATATATACAGGATAGAGAAGTGGTACTGTGCACTGTCCATATATACAGGATAGAGAAGTGGTACTGTGTACTGTCCATATATACAGGATAGAGAAGTGGTACTGTGCACTGTCCATATATACAGGACTAAAGAAGTAGTACTGTGCACTGTCCATATATACAGGACTAAAGAAGTAGTACTGTGCACTGTCCATATATACAGGACTAAAGAAGTAGTACTGTGCACTGTCCATATATACAGGACTAAAGAAGTAGTACTGTGCACTGTCCATATATACAGGACTAAAGAAGTAGTACTGTGTTTAAACAATACATGATACTTGCCTGGCCTAGTTGTATTTTGTTACACTTTGTAGTCCTCTGTAAGCCATGAGATAACTGAGTGGTGTTGATAGTTGCTTAGTTACATGATTTTGGCATGTCACTGTAGCCTCCGTGACTCAGTCATGACACAGCGTCTGGGTAGCAAGGAGCGGAAGGGAGGCTGCCAATGGCACTATGTCAATCTGGCAGAGATTTGTTATAGATACCCCAGGACATATCACATGAAGACAAAAGTGACCAGTCCAGTCTGATTATACCACGTGACCTTGAAGATCACATCCGCTAACCCAACCTGACAATATCAGGTCACAAAGGGTGGAAACGGAGACTCAAGTGACAGTCATCGAGGACATGATGTATCAGCGAGACCGTATAAAGTGACTGCAGAGAGAAGGAAGTGATGATCGATACCGTATACTGGAATGCCACACTACAGGAATATAACTACTATAATACTACTCCTATGTACAAGAATATAACTACTATAATACTACTCCTATGTACAAGAATATAACTACTATAATACTGCTCCTATGTACAAGAATATAACTACTATAATACTGCCCCCTATGTACAAGAATATAACTACTATAATACTACTCCTATGTACAAGAATATAACTACTATAATACTACTCCTATGTACAAGAATATAACTACTATAATACTGCCCCCTATGTACAAGAATATAACTACTATAATACTACTCCTATGTACAAGAATATAACTACTATAATACTACCTCCTATGTACAAGAATATATCTACTATAATACTGCTCCTATGTACAAGAATATAACTACTATAATACTACTCCTATATACAAGAATATAACTACTATAATACTACCTCCTATGTACAAGAATATAACTACTATAATACTACCTCCTATGTACAAGAATATAACTACTATAATACTACTCCTATGTACAAGAATATAACTACTATAATACTACCTCCTATGTACAAGAATATAACTACTATAATACTACCTCCTATGTACAAGAATATAACTACTATAATACTACTCCTATGTACAAGAATATAACTACTATAATACTGCTCCTATGTACAAGAATATAACTACTATAATACTACCTCCTATGTACAAGAATATAACTACTATAATACTGCTCCTATGTACAAGAATATAACTACTATAATACTGCTCCTATGTACAAGAATATAACTACTATAATACTGCTCCTATGTACAAGAATATAACTACTATAATACTACCTCCTATGTACAAGAATATAACTACTATAATACTACCCCCTATGTACAAGAATATAACTACTATAATACTACCTCCTATGTACAAGAATATAACTACTATAATACTACTCCTATATACAAGAATATAACTACTATAATACTACCTCCTATGTACAAGAATATAACTACTATAATACTACTCCTATGTACAAGAATATAACTACTATAATACTACCTCCTATGTACAAGAATATAACTACTATAATACTGCTCCTATATACAAGAATATAACTACTATAATACTACCTCCTATGTACAAGAATATAACTACTATAATACTACTCCTATATACAAGAATATAACTACTATAATACTACTCCTATGTACAAGAATATAACTACTATAATACTACCTCCTATGTACAAGAATATAACTACTATAATACTACTCCTATATACAAGAATATAACTACTATAATACTACTCCTATGTACAAGAATATAACTACTATAATACTACCTCCTATGTACAAGAATATAACTACTATAATACTGCTCCTATGTACAAGAATATAACTACTATAATACTACCTCCTATGTACAAGAATATAACTACTATAATACTACCTCCTATGTACAAGAATATAACTACTATAATACTACTCCTATATACAAGAATATAACTACTATAATACTACCTCCTATGTACAAGAATATAACTACTATAATACTGCTCCTATGTACAAGAATATAATTACTATAATACTACTCCTATGTACAAGAATATAACTACAATAATACTACTCCTATATACAAAAATATAACTACTATAATACTGCTCCTATATACAAGAATATAACTACTATAATACTACTCCTATGTACAAGAATATAACTACTATAATACTACTTCTATGTACAAGAATATAACTACTATAATACTACTCCTATGTACAAGAATATAACTACTATAATACTACCTCCTATGTACAAGAATATAACTACTATAATACTACCTCCTATATACAAGAATATAACTACTATAATACTACTCCTATGTACAAGAATATAACTACTATAATACTACCTCCTATGTACAAGAATATAACTACTATAATACTACCTCCTATGTACAAGAATATAACTACTATAATACTACCTCCTATATACAAGAATATAACTACTATAATACTACCTCCTATGTACAAGAATATAACTACTATAATACTACTCCTATATACAAGAATATAACTACTATAATACTACTCCTATATACAAGAATATAACTACTATAATACTACTCCTATGTACAAGAATATAACTACTATAATACTGCTCCTATGTACAAGAATATAACTACTATAATACTACCTCCTATGTACAAGAATATAACTACTATAATACTACTCCTATATACAAGAATATAACTACTATAATACTACTTCTATGTACAAGAATATAACTACTATAATACTACTCCTATGTACAAGAATATAACTACTATAATACTGCTCCTATGTACAAGAATATAACTACTATAATACTACCTCCTATGTACAAGAATATAACTACTATAATACTGCTCCTATGTACAAGAATATAACTACTATAATACTACCTCCTATATACAAGAATATAACTACTATAATACTGCTCCTATGTACAAGAATATAACTACTATAATACTACCTCCTATATACAAGAATATAACTACTATAATACTGCTCCTATGTACAAGAATATAACTACTATAATACTACCTCCTATATACAAGAATATAACTACTATAATACTACTCCTATGTACAAGAATATAACTACTATAATACTACCTCCTATGTACAAGAATATAACTACTATAATACTACCTCCTATATACAAGAATATAACTACTATAATACTACTCCTATGTACAAGAATATAACTACTATAATACTACCTCCTATGTACAAGAATATAACTACTATAATACTACCTCCTATACACAAGAATATAACTACTATAATACTGCTCCTATGTACAAGAATATAACTACTATAATACTACTCCTATATACAAGAATATAACTACTATAATACTACTCCTATATACAAGAATATAACTACTATAATACTGCCCCCTATGTACAAGAATATAACTACTATAATACTACTCCTATGTACAAGAATATAACTACTATAATACTACTCCTATGTACAAGAATATAACTACTATAATACTGCTCCTATGTACAAGAATATAACTACTATGATACTGCCCCCTATATATAAGTATATGTATAGCTGCTTGTATTGCTCGGTGCAGTATTATATAACATTGAGGACCTGACTCTTTAGTTTGGTGATTCTGACCTCTAGTGGTGAGATTGGGATGTTCAGTTTATTGATTACAGATATTTGATATTCTTTAGCTTTATTACACCTCTTGTAGATCATATCTATGGCTTCCGCTGTTCATACAGAACAAGGTGTAAGTGTAATATTTACCACAGTAGGATTTGTTGTACCAGAGGAAATTGAAATAATTGGTAAAGGGGGTCGGTGGGGGGTTGGTCGGGGGGGGGGGGGGGTGATAATCAGTTTATAAGGGATGAATAATTTGATAATCTCTAATCTTTCTCTCATCTGTCCGGAGTATGTTTGATATCTTCTTTTTTCTTCGGTATACATCAGACTTGTGATCTCGAGCCCTCCGGGGCTTGTGTAGATTTCGGTTATCTTTCTCCCCAGTTTTCTGACCTCTCTGTCCTTGTGACCAGGCGGCTGGTAATCCCATTGGACGCGGCGTCAGGTCTGCCATCAACATTAATCATTACGCCACCAAGAAGAGCCTGGCGGAGAGCATGCTGGACGTGGCGCTGTTCATGGCGAACGCGGCGCAGCTGAAGGCGGTTCTGGAGCAGGGTCCGGGCTTCACCTATTACGTCACGCTCATCACTCTCATCAGCCTGTCCCTGGCTCTGCAGGTCGTCATTGGGATCCTGCTGATTATCATTGGTGAGACATTGCACGGGGAAGGTCACCTGTATGACAAATGTCAGTGTAATGGCTGATAACAGGGAGCAATAGACGGCTTTCACCTGCTACGGTATATATGTATTGATTGGGTGTAATACCAGCTATGACCTGCAGGTGGCGCTGTTGTTATTGCTTCCTGGCTATATACTGATCATTGCAGATCTTGGTGATCTCCATGGAAGTTTAACCCCCTTATGTTCCTTCTATCTATAGCTCGCAGAAATTTGAATGACGTATCTAAGCAGCCACGCCTGGACATTATGAACAATGTGGCCACCGCCCTCGTGTTTGTCACCGTCCTCATCAACATCTTCATTACGGCGTTTGGGGTGCAAAAAACTGGACTTTACCCATCACGGGGGCCACGGGAAGTGCACTAAGGCGCAAAGACTGATAGGTAATATGTAATACTGAGCTGTGTATCTAATCCTACCCTGTGTGATACTGTATACTGAGCTGTGTATCTAATCCTATCCTGTGTGATACAGTATACTGAGCTGTGTATCTAATCCTCTCCTGTGTGATACTGTATACTGAGCTGTGTATCTAATCCTATCCTGTGTGATACTGTATACTGAGCTGTGTATCTAATCCTACCCTGTGTGATACTGTATACTGAGCTGTGTATCTAATCCTATCCTGTGTGATACTATATACTGAGCTGTATCTAATCCTATCCTGTGTGATACTGTATACTGAGCTGTGTATCTAATCCTGTCCTGTGTGATACAGATATAATGTACCTCCCTCTTCTTGTCTTACAGACTCCCCTGTGGCTCAGACTCGCGGCTCTTCCTCGGACTATTCCCGGCCTCCGATATCACATTTTATATGGTTGACACTCGAACGTCCAGAAATAACTGAAGGGGAAAAGAGAAAAGATAGAAAACGTCACTAATAACGCTGATAGTAAGGAAGGTCTGACGTAGTAAGAAGCGCGGTGTAACCTGTGTGTGATGTTATTATTATTGTTATTTCTATAGTACCATTACTCCCACGGTGCTGTACATTATTATATTAATCCCATGGCGCTGTATATTTGGGGGTTACAGACAATACACAGAATATACAGGTAGATATAATACTGACAGTGACCGGCTGGCACAGTGGGGTGGAGGGCCGGGCCGCCAGGGCTTACAATCTATGATATAGCAGACACATGCTGCCTATAGGAGTGTCTGTTCTATACGGAGAGCCCTGAGATGTAGGACCTGATAGGGATCAGCCAATAATGTGCAGATACGTGGCGCCTCCTGGGTGTATAAGACGGCAGTGATATATACGGGGATCGCTCCAGGAACCAGGGAAGTCTAAACAGGCCGACCTAACGGGACCTCTAAGTGACTCTCATCTGCCGGCCTAACCATGAAAATCACCAGCAGACTGCGACTAGGATAAAGTCACCTAATGGAGGAGTCTATACGCTCAATATACCACTCCGCTACGCGTTTCACCCCTACTTGTTACTTAGGATCATCAGGAGGAGGAGTATATAGGAGTATATAGGAACAAAACACAGAAAACTGCAGTAACCTCGATGGTGGACCATGGAAGCCGATGTGCGCGGTGTCCTCTGCTTCTTTATAGTGAGGAGACCGCAGTCCTTGCACGCACCCCGTGACGTTGCGCCCATTGATTGGACACTCGCGTAATACCCAGGTCGGAGCATTGCAAGGTTTCCTATGGTTACCCTGACGCTTTACCTATATCCTCTGCAGTATACGGCCGCCATCAAGAGATTAGAGGAGGCGAGTGATCGGGAAGTGTAGAGGTGACGGGACGTCGCTCCTGTATACCCTGGATCTAATCCGGATCAGTGCAGGCATCCTACAATAAAAGAAAACCGAGAGGCAGATAAAGAAGCCGTCACAGGAACCGCACGGAGGTGTATGAATAACAGTGAGAACTAGCGCGTAATGGGAACATGGCGCAGACGTCTGTCAGGGTATAGCGCGCTGCTTACTATGTCACAGGGACCGCACGGAGGACTACGAATAACAGTGAGAACTAGCGTGTAATGGGAACATGGTGCAGACGTCTGTCAGGGTATAGCGCGGGTCTTACTATGTCACAGGAGCCGCACGGAGGACTACGAATAACAGTGAGAACTAGCGCGTAATGGGAACATGGCGCAGACGTCTGTCAGGGTATAGCGCGGGTCTTACTATGTCACAGGGACCGCACGGAGGACTACGAATAGAACTAGCGCATAATGGGAACATGGCGCAGACGTCTGTCAGGGTATAGCGCGCAGCTTACTATGTCACAGGAGCCGCACGGAGGTGTATGAATAACAGTGAGAACTAGCGCGTAATGGGAACATGGCGCAGACGTCTGTCAGGGTATAGCGCGGGTCTTACTATGTCACAGGGACCGCACGGAGGACTACGAATAGAACTAGCGCGTAATGGGAACATGGCGCAGACGTCTGTCAGGGTATAGCGCGGGTCTTACTATGTCACAGGGACCGCACGGAGGACTACGAATAGAACTAGCGCGTAATGGGAACATGGCGCAGACGTCTGTCAGGGTATAGCGCGGGTCTTACTATGTCACAGGAACCGCACGGAGGACTACGAATAACAGTGAGAACTAGCGCGTAATGGGAACATGGCGCAGACGTCTGTCAGGGTATAGCGCGGGTCTTACTATGTCACAGGAACCGCACGGAGGACTACGAATAACAGTGAGAACTAGCGCGTAATGGGAACATGGCGCAGACGTCTGTCAGGGTATAGCGCGGGTCTTACTATGTCACAGGGACCGCACGGAGGACTACGAATAGAACTAGCGCATAATGGGAACATGGCGCAGACGTCTGTCAGGGTATAGCGCGGGTCTTACTATGTCACAGGGACCGCACGGAGGACTACGAATAGAACTAGCGCGTAATGGGAACATGGCGCAGACGTCTGTCAGGGTATAGCGCGGGTCTTACTATGTCACAGGGACCGCACGGAGGACTACGAATAGAACTAGCGCATAATGGGAACATGGCGCAGACGTCTGTCAGGGTATAGCGCGGGTCTTACTATGTCACAGGGACCGCACGGAGGACTACGAATAACAGTGAGAACTAGCGCGTAATGGGAACATGGCGCAGACGTCTGTCAGGGTATAGCGCGGGTCTTACTATGTCACAGGGACCGCACGGAGGACTACGAATAGAACTAGCGCGTAATGGGAACATGGCGCAGACGTCTGTCAGGGTATAGCGCGGGTCTTACTATGTCACAGGGACCGCACGGAGGACTACGAATAGAACTAGCGCATAATGGGAACATGGCGCAGACGTCTGTCAGGGTATAGCGCGGGTCTTACTATGTCACAGGAACCGCACGGAGGACTACGAATAGAACTAGCGCATAATGGGAACATGGCGCAGACGTCTGTCAGGGTATAGCGCGGGTCTTACTATGTCACAGGGACCGCACGGAGGACTACGAATAGAACTAGCGCGTAATGGGAACATGGCGCAGACGTCTGTCAGGGTATAGCGCGGGTCTTACTATGTCACAGGAACCGCACGGAGGACTACAAATAGAACTAGCGCATAATGCGAACATGGCGCAGACGTCTGTCAGGGTATAGCGCGGGTCTTACTATGTCACAGGGACCGCACGGAGGACTACGAATAGAACTAGCGCGTAATGGGAACATGGCGCAGACGTCTGTCAGGGTATAGCGCGGGTCTTACTATGTCACAGGGACCGCACGGAGGACTACGAATAGAACTAGCACATAACGGGAACATGGCGCAGACGTCTGTCAGGGTATAGCGCGCTGCTTACTATGTCACAGGGACCGCACGGAGGACTACGAATAGAACTAGCGCATAAAGGGAACATGGTGCAGACGTCTGTCAGGGTATAGCGCGCTGCTTACTATGTCACAGGAGCCGCACGGAGGACTACAAATAGAACTAGCGCATAACGGGAACATGGCGCAGACGTCTGTCAGGGTATAGCGCGCTGCTTACTATGTCACAGGAGCCGCACGGAGGACTACGAATAGAACTAGCGCGTAATGGGAACATGGCGCAGACGTCTGTCAGGGTATAGCGCGCTGCTTACTATGTCACAGGAGCCGCACGGAGGACTACGAATAGAACTAGCGCATAATGGGAACATGGCGCAGACGTCTGTCAGGGTATAGCGCGGGTCTTACTATGTCACAGGAGCCGCACGGAGGACTACGAATAGAACTAGCACATAACGGGAACATGGCGCAGACGTCTGTCAGGGTATAGCGCGCGGCTTACTATGTCACAGGAGTCGCACGGAGGACTACGAATAACAGTGAGAACTAGCGCGTAATGGGAACATGGCGCAGACGTCTGTCAGGGTATAGCGCGCGGCTTACTATGTCACAGGAGCCGCACGGAGGACTACGAATAACAGTGAGAACTAGCGCGTAATGGGAACATGGCGCAGACGTCTGTCAGGGTATAGCGCGCAGCTTACTATGTCACAGGAACCGCACGGAGGACTACGAATAACAGTGAGAACTAGCGCGTAATGGGAACATGGCGCAGACGTCTGTCAGGGTATAGCGCGCAGCTTACTATGTCACAGGAACCGCACGGAGGACTACGAATAACAGTGAGTACTAGCACATAACGGGAACATGGCGCAGACGTCTGTCAGGGTATAGCGCGCGGCTTACTATGTCACAGGAACCGCACGGAGGACTACGAATAGAACTAGCGCATAAAGGGAACATGGTGCAGACGTCTGTCAGGGTATAGCGCGGGTCTTACTATGTCACAGGGACCGCACGGAGGACTACGAATAGAACTAGCGCGTAATGGGAACATGGCGCAGACGTCTGTCAGGGTATAGCGCGCAGCTTACTATGTCACAGGAGCCGCACGGAGGACTACGAATAGAACTAGCGCGTAATGGGAACATGGCGCAGACGTCTGTCAGGGTATAGCGCGCAGCTTACTATGTCACAGGAGCCGCACGGAGGACTACGAATAGAACTAGCACATAACGGGAACATGGCGCAGACGTCTGTCAGGGTATAGCGCGCAGCTTACTATGTCACAGGAACCGCACGGAGGACTACGAATAACAGTGAGAACTAGCGCGTAATGGGAACATGGCGCAGACGTCTGTCAGGGTATAGCGCGCAGCTTACTATGTCACAGGAACCGCACGGAGGACTACGAAAAACAGTGAGTACTAGCACATAACGGGAACATGGCGCAGACGTCTGTCAGGGTATAGCGCGCTGCTTACTATGTCACAGGAGCCGCACGGAGGACTACGAATAGAACTAGCACATAACGGGAACATGGCGCAGACGTCTGTCAGGGTATAGCGCGGGTCTTACTATGTCACAGGAGCCGCACGGAGGACTACGAATAACAGTGAGAACTAGCGCGTAATGGGAACATGGCGCAGACGTCTGTCAGGGTATAGCGCGCGGCTTACTATGTCACAGGAGCCGCACGGAGGACTACAAATAACAGTGAGAACTAGCGCGTAATGGGAACATGGCGCAGACGTCTGTCAGGGTATAGCGCGCGGCTTACTATGTCACAGGAGCCGCACGGAGGACTACGAATAGAACTAGCGCATAAAGGGAACATGGCGCAGACGTCTGTCAGGGTATAGCGCGCGGCTTACTATGTCACAGGAGCCGCACGGAGGACTACGAATAACAGTGAGAACTAGCGCGTAATGGGAACATGGCGCAGACGTCTGTCAGGGTATAGCGCGCAGCTTACTATGTCACAGGAACCGCACGGAGGACTACGAATAACAGTGAGTACTAGCACATAACGGGAACATGGCGCAGACGTCTGTCAGGGTATAGCGCACAGCTTACTATGTCACAGGAACCGCACGGAGGACTACGAATAGAACTAGCGCATAAAGGGAACATGGTGCAGACGTCTGTCAGGGTATAGCGCGGGTCTTACTATGTCACAGGGACCGCACGGAGGACTACGAATAGAACTAGCGCGTAATGGGAACATGGCGCAGACGTCTGTCAGGGTATAGCGCGCAGCTTACTATGTCACAGGAGCCGCACGGAGGACTACGAATAGAACTAGCACATAACGGGAACATGGCGCAGACGTCTGTCAGGGTATAGCGCGCAGCTTACTATGTCACAGGAACCGCACGGAGGACTACGAATAACAGTGAGAACTAGCGCGTAATGGGAACATGGCGCAGACGTCTGTCAGGGTATAGCGCGCAGCTTACTATGTCACAGGAACCGCACGGAGGACTACGAATAACAGTGAGTCCTAGCACATAACGGGAACATGGCGCAGACGTCTGTCAGGGTATAGCGCGCTGCTTACTATGTCACAGGAGCCGCACGGAGGACTACGAATAGAACTAGCACATAAAGGGAACATGGCGCAGACGTCTGTCAGGGTATAGCGCGGGTCTTACTATGTCACAGGAGCCGCACGGAGGACTACGAATAACAGTGAGAACTAGCGCGTAATGGGAACATGGCGCAGACGTCTGTCAGGGTATAGCGCGCAGCTTACTATGTCACAGGAGCCGCACGGAGGACTACGAATAACAGTGAGAACTAGCGCGTAATGGGAACATGGCGCAGACGTCTGTCAGGGTATAGCGCGCAGCTTACTATGTCACAGGAGCCGCACGGAGGACTACAAATAACAGTGAGAACTAGCGCGTAATGGGAACATGGCGCAGACGTCTGTCAGGGTATAGCGCGCGGCTTACTATGTCACAGGAGCCGCACGGAGGACTACGAATAGAACTAGCGCATAAAGGGAACATGGCGCAGACGTCTGTCAGGGTATAGCGCGCGGCTTACTATGTCACAGGAGCCGCACGGAGGACTACAAATAAAGTACAGTGAGAACTAGCGCGTAATGGGAACATGGCGCAGACGTCTGTCAGGGTATAGCGCGGGTCTTACTATGTCACAGGGACCGCACGGAGGACTACGAATAGAACTAGCGCATAATGGGAACATGGCGCAGACGTCTGTCAGGGTATAGCGCGCAGCTTACTATGTCACAGGAGCCGCACGGAGGACTACAAATAACAGTGAGAACTAGCGCGTAATGGGAACATGGCGCAGACGTCTGTCAGGGTATAGCGCGCAGCTTACTATGTCACAGGAACCGCACGGAGGACTACGAATAACAGTGAGAACTAGCGCGTAATGGGAACATGGCGCAGACGTCTGTCAGGGTATAGCGCGCAGCTTACTATGTCACAGGAACCGCACGGAGGACTACGAATAACAGTGAGTCCTAGCACATAACGGGAACATGGCGCAGACGTCTGTCAGGGTATAGCGCGCTGCTTACTATGTCACAGGAGCCGCACGGAGGACTACGAATAGAACTAGCACATAAAGGGAACATGGCGCAGACGTCTGTCAGGGTATAGCGCGGGTCTTACTATGTCACAGGAGCCGCACGGAGGACTACGAATAACAGTGAGAACTAGCGCGTAATGGGAACATGGCGCAGACGTCTGTCAGGGTATAGCGCGCAGCTTACTATGTCACAGGAGCCGCACGGAGGACTACGAATAGAACTAGCACATAACGGGAACATGGCGCAGACGTCTGTCAGGGTATAGCGCGCAGCTTACTATGTCACAGGAACCGCACGGAGGACTACGAATAACAGTGAGAACTAGCGCGTAATGGGAACATGGCGCAGACGTCTGTCAGGGTATAGCGCGCAGCTTACTATGTCACAGGAACCGCACGGAGGACTACGAATAACAGTGAGAACTAGCGCGTAATGGGAACATGGCGCAGACGTCTGTCAGGGTATAGCGCGCAGCTTACTATGTCACAGGAGCCGCACGGAGGACTACGAATAACAGTGAGAACTAGCGCGTAATGGGAACATGGCGCAGACGTCTGTCAGGGTATAGCGCGCAGCTTACTATGTCACAGGAGCCGCACGGAGGACTACAAATAACAGTGAGAACTAGCGCGTAATGGGAACATGGCGCAGACGTCTGTCAGGGTATAGCGCGCGGCTTACTATGTCACAGGAGCCGCACGGAGGACTACGAATAGAACTAGCGCATAAAGGGAACATGGCGCAGACGTCTGTCAGGGTATAGCGCGCGGCTTACTATGTCACAGGAGCCGCACGGAGGACTACAAATAAAGTACAGTGAGAACTAGCGCGTAATGGGAACATGGCGCAGACGTCTGTCAGGGTATAGCGCGGGTCTTACTATGTCACAGGGACCGCACGGAGGACTACGAATAGAACTAGCGCATAATGGGAACATGGCGCAGACGTCTGTCAGGGTATAGCGCGCAGCTTACTATGTCACAGGAGCCGCACGGAGGACTACAAATAACAGTGAGAACTAGCGCGTAATGGGAACATGGCGCAGACGTCTGTCAGGGTATAGCGCGCAGCTTACTATGTCACAGGAGCCGCACGGAGGACTACAAATAAAGTACAGTGAGAACTAGCGCGTAATGGGAACATGGCGCAGACGTCTGTCAGGGTATAGCGCGGGTCTTACTATGTCACAGGGACCGCACGGAGGACTACGAATAGAACTAGCGCATAATGGGAACATGGCGCAGACGTCTGTCAGGTTATAGCGCACTTATTACTATGTCAGGCCTTCATCAGTATTACGTTCTCTGTCTCCCCTTCAGTCATTTATCCTATAGTTGGACTGTCCTTGTTGTCCATAGCAACCAATCAGAGCTCAGCTTTCATTATCTCAAAGCAACCAATCAGAGCTCAGCTTTCATTATCCCACAGCAACCAATCACAGCTCAACTATCATTCTGAATCTCCTCTGTGATGATGAAAGCTGAGCTCTGATTGGTTGCTATGGACAACGAGGCCCACCTGACTATACAGTGTGATATGAGGCCTATAAGATATACTGTATATATATATATATGATCCTGACTATTAATAATTACTTATACTCTTTAGATTTTGTCGCTTTTCATTATTTGCACATTTATTAATTTATTTTCTACTTCTCTGATGTTCTGATCTGCTGCCGAATAAATGTACAAAGAAGTCACTGGAGAATGTGGTATCTGGGGAGACGGGGAATGGGCAGGAGCAGACCTGACTGTATAGGTGGACAGGGGAGATTATCTATACTGTATTGCACCCGAGGAGAGATTCTCTATACTGTTCTGGAGGAGATTCTCTATACTGTTCTGGAGGAGATTCTCTATACTGTTCTGGAGGAGATTCTCTATACTGTTCTGGAGGAGATTCTCTATACAGTTCTGGAGGAGATTCTCTATACAGTTCTGGAGGAGATTCTCTATACTGTTCTGGAGGAGATTCTCTATACAGTTCTGGAGGAGATTCTCTATACAGTTCTGGAGGAGATTCTCTATACTGTTCTGGAGGAGATTCTCTATACAGTTCTGGAGGAGATTCTCTATACAGTTCTGGAGGAGATTCTCTATACTGTTCTGGAGGAGATTCTCTATACTGTTCTGGAGGAGATTCTCTATACAGTTCTGGAGGAGATTCTCTATACAGTTCTGGAGGAGATTCTCTATACAGTTCTGGAGGAGATTCTCTATACTGTTCTGGAGGAGATTCTCTATACTGTTCTGGAGGAGATTCTCTATACAGTTCTGGAGGAGATTCTCTATACAGTTCTGGAGGAGATTCTCTATACAGTTCTGGAGGAGATTCTCTATACTGTTCTGGAGGAGATTCTCTATACAGTTCTGGAGGAGATTCTCTATACAGTTCTGGAGGAGATTCTCTATACTGTTCTGGAGGAGATTCTATATACTGTTCTGGAGGAGATTCTCTATACTGTTCTGGAGGAGATTCTCTATACTGTTCTGGAGAAGATTCTCTATACTGTTCTGGAGGAGATTCTCTATACTGTTCTGGAGGAGATTCTCTATACAGTTCTGGAGGAGATTCTCTATACTGTTCTGGAGGAGATTCTCTATACTGTTCTGGAGGAGATTCTCTATACAGTTCTGGAGGAGATTCTCTATACAGTTCTGGAGGAGATTCTCTATACAGTTCTGGAGGAGATTCTCTATACAGTTCTGGAGGAGATTCTCTATACTGTTCTGGAGGAGATTCTCTATACTGTTCTGGAGGAGATTCTCTATACTGTTCTGGAGGAGATTCTCTATACTGTTCTGGAGGAGATTCTCTATACTGTTCTGGAGGAGATTCTCTATACAGTTCTGGAGGAGATTCTCTATACTGTTCTGGAGGAGATTCTCTATACTGTTCTGGAGGAGATTCTCTATACAGTTCTGGAGGAGATTCTCTATACTGTTCTGGAGGAGATTCTCTATACTGTTCTGGTGAATCGGAGATTATTATCTATACTGTACTGGTAGAGAGAAGCTGCATGTAGAGACACGACTTGTTGTTCGATGGTGGATTATTTCTATACCTGGGTGACTGAAGGACAACCTTTGATATAATCTTTTGTATCTTCACACCCAGGATGATCGGCTCATTGCTATAATCCTATACGTCTCTGCTGTGACAGTATAAACATCTCCACCCCGTATACAGACCTCAGCAGTATTATTGCACATCATCACTTACTGTCAGCTACAAAATTATTCCTATGGAGATAACAATTTTATTAAAAATTTATTTATTTTTTTGCAATTTTTCCTACAGTTTTCTTGCACATACAAGGTAAACATTTGACCGTATAGATTCTGATGCCCTAAACACTATGATAATGATATATAAAGTGACTTCGTGGTGCAGATGCTTTTTGGTTTTGCGCCACACAGTTACGGTAATTTTTGTCAGAGCGTCTGCTTTACAGAAAGTCTACTATAACGTTTACAAATCTATTCCTCGGGGGTGTTCCCTTCTTAGCCCCACCCCTGCTCTTGATTTAGTTTGTGGGTGGAGTTATCCATTATACTCCTCACATGTCCATCAGTTCCCAGGAAAAAATATTTTTATGAGAACTTGGCAAACACAGCGCCTCTTTCGTCTATAGGTTGACCATGGTATTGCAGCTCCATCCCATTCACTGCTTTTCTAATCTCATACCTCCCCTTAAAAATTCAAGGATAGCATTGGACACGCTCCACCTTAACCCACAGACACATTTTGCACATCTGTACCCTATAAGGGCAATTTATTGTACAAGGCCCAGTTCACATTACAAGTAACTCAGAGAAGTGACCTGTGTTCTGTTGTCCATAGATAATAATGAGGGGCCACTGCTGACCAGTAGAGGGCACAATAGTAAGAGGTGCAGCGGTATTCCTCTGTAACAGTTCTGGTATTTTCTATATGATCTACTATGGATGGTGCAACGAATAACAAATGTACTCAAGTTCCTGCTGATCCATTATGGTACAGAAGGGGGCGCTATTCTAGGAACAGGATGAACAAGTCCTTATAATTAGAGAGTCCATATTCCTAGTAAGGCACTTCATCCACCTGTTTTATGCCCGTTCACGATCCACGTCCCAAGTTGATCCACCTGGTTCAGTCCCATTTTATGCTGAACAGCCCTGGCTATGGGTCTGGAGCAGCCATGAAAAGTTTTTTGCACCACGAGATGTATCTGACTGTTACCCCTGAGGGCAAGTAGCATCGAAGTATTCGCAATGACCAGTGTCGGTCTGCTCCATATAAACCAACAGGTGGGACCCTCCACCATGACAGGGCCTTCCTTATCGTAGAGGCGAGGTGGCCGTTGTGATGCTCAGATATCCTTCATGTTTGCTTTGGGAAGTGTCGCCGTTTTCAGGCATTCTGCTGTACGTTTGATGCTGTCCGGCGGTTCCACATGCCGCGCTTGGAGTGGAAGTGGTGGTAAAAGTTCCTGACCGCCAACCGCTCCACCTCCAGCCCAGCGTGGAGAATCCTGATGGGAAAGTATAGGAATACTCTCATTATATGGCGAGATTTCAGGCATGTTTACAATAGTCATCAAATAATGAACAGAGTCTGCCCGCCATTAGTGTACAGTGTAGGAATGAAGACATTTTAGTAAGTTCACCATTGTATTGTATTGTTGGGTGAGTCTATATGTCTACGTCTGGGTGCTCCTCAGGGGTGTTCCCTTCTTAGTACACACCCCTGCTCATCATCATTTAATTTGTTGACATCATCCTTTAAACTCCTCACCTGTCCATGTTCCTCTGGGGCGTTCCCTTCTTAGTACACGCCCCCCTGGTCCCACCCTTGCATATTGAATTTGTGGTTGGCGTTATCTTTCAATCTCATCACCTGTCTATGTTCCTCTGGGGCGTTCCCTTCTTAGTACACGCCCCCCTGGTCCCACCCTTGCATATTGAATTTGTAGTTGGCGTTATCTTTGAATCTCATCACCTGTCTATGTTCCTCTGGGGCGTTCCCTTCTTAGCACACGCCCCCCTGGTCCCACCCTTGCATATTGAATTTGTAGTTGGCGTTATCTTTCAATCTCATCACCTGTCTATGTTCCTCTGGGGCGTTCCCTTCTTAGTACACGCCCCCCTGGTCCCACCCTTGCATATTGAATTTGTGGTTGGCGTTATCTTTCAATCTCCTCACCTGTCCAGCAGCTCCCAGTCTTCTCCTCCCCATCGTTCTCGAAATTCTTCAGTGTTCATTCCTCCGATATTATCCAGGTCTGACTTGTAAATTCCCAGCAGGCCGAACCCATTCACCTCCCAATATCCTGCAGAACATCATTGCCTGTTTAATTAAATTGGATGGGACAGTCTAAAGGGGGTCACAGATGTAACCTTAAGGAAGAACTTACCGTCAGGCCATGTAGGAGAAGCTCCGCAGTCCAGCCTCATGACCATGGGCGCGTACACCAGCTTACCCTCCACCGTGTGAGTCCGCACTGAGTCGATGATTGACGGAGGAAAATGTATATGGAGGTCACATAGGAAAAGGATGCTGTGAGGGTTCTGGAGGGGACAGTATAGGGTAAATACTATAGAAGTGATGTCATGATCAACCTTTCATCTACACTGTGGACCATGACGTGGCCAGACTCACCTTCACCAGATCTATGCCAGCCTGGAGGCCCGCAGATCGCTCAAAGTTTCCTTCGAGTTGTACAAACTGGTATCTGCAAAACAGGAAAGAAGTATTCAAGATGTCACCGTAAGCCAAGATGGCCCCCCCCCCCCCCCAAGGCACCTTCTATAAAACCACATAGACCTAGAGTTACATGATACAAATCTGGCCTCCACTCGCATGACAATGTGGACTCTTGACGTGGGCCTCCCACCACTAGGGGAGCCATTGAGCTCACTGTCTTATAAAACTAAGCATTGTATCGCCTCCTAGTGGTGACTGTAGAATCATATCATGTACCTGACTATGCAGGGGATCTGGAGCTCTGTATCAGGAAAAAAGAAACATAATCTCTGTAATTACCGGGGTAATTTTGATCGTTGCAGGGCGTTGCGAACATCCAGGTCGGTGCTACTAAAGTCCACAATGATGACACTGAAACTGGGGTCCTCTGTGGCCTGGTACAAAGACTCCATGTCCCAGATGAACTTCTGCACCCAGCGGGCTTGGTTTTTCACTACAAAGGATTGTAATTGTCACAGACGTTGCGATATATTTTATAACCTTTGCGCCTCCGGTGTCTCCCACCACTTACCTGGCACTATAAAATAGACCATGGCCTGTGGGCTCCAGACCAGACCACTAGGCCAGCACAGCTCCACCTGCCTCTCATTGGCCGTCAGCCTCCGGCGTGGCCCCAACAACCTCCTCCTCATATCCCTCACGTCATCAGTCAGTCCGGTCCAGCTGGGGGCAAAGACGTAATGAGCAAATCTCACAAGACGGTTAAACCTGTCCCTAAACTCCAAGTCCAGAAAATATCGACTCCCGCGAATGTAGTCCAGGCGCTTCTCTATGTTAACAATCCTCTGGAGCTTGTACATGCTGCAACCAAGAACGAAACAAGATAGAGATGAGACGATCATACGAGGAAGATGGTCCAAATTACTCCGCACAGTATCGCCAGTGGATGGATCTGGAGCTCCTCTCCTGAAATACTCTGCACTGCTCAGAAGCTCTTTTTTATATTCATACACATCCATTCTCATGTCCTAAGTTCTTGTGTTCTGGATAAATAGTTTCAATCTCATATCTTCATGGTCTAGATGTGTAAAAATGTGTTCTCAAGGCTTCAGTTCTTGTGTTCTAGATATATAGATTGGTTCTCCTGATCAATGCTTTGGTTTCTATGTTCTAGATCTATTGATTGATTTCCATGGTCATGTGAATTTTGGTCTTCATGTTCTAACTAATTCAGTTGGTTTCCTGGTCTATGGTCTGGGCACTAGAACATGAAAACTAAGATCATGAGAGCAAATTTATGTCTCCAGAACACAAGTTAGACCATGAGAACCCATCTGTATCTCTAGAACATGAAAACTAAGACCATGAGAACCCATCTATATCTAGAACATAAAACTTAAGATCATGACAACCCATCTATATCTCTAGAACATGAAACCTAAGACCATGAGAACCCATCTACTGCATGTCCCTAGAACATTAGACCTAAGACTATGAGAGTTAATCTAAATATCTAGAGTAAGACAAGAATAAGTAAGACAATGAAAGCCAATACATAACTCTAGAGTAGCTTGTACGTATCCTCATGGTCAGAATATATAGATTGGTTCAGTTGATCTTGGTTGCTTTGTTCTAGATAGAGAGGTTCTTATGGTCTTAATTTTCATGATTTAGATATATCATTTCTCACAGTCTTAGTAATCATGTTCCAATATATACATTGGTTTCTATGGTCTTGGTTTTCATGTTCTAGACATTTAGTTTCGGCGCTCATGTCCTAGTTCTAAAGAATTTTGGTTGTGGTTGCATTGACTATATTGTCTTAGATCGAGCTGCAGTGTATCTCTCTACATCTAACTCATAGCTATTGCCCAGTTTCCTTCCTGTATTTCCGGATGTCCTCAGGTTACTTGCCCCAGGTTCTTACCCTCGATGCCATTGGTTGAGCTTCTTCATAAGAGATCCAACTATGGTCAAGGCTTCGCTTTCTGGCAGCTGGAGATTTCCAGATGTATTACACTGTAGATCGATGTAGTCTGATCGAATAAGCTGGAAATCTGTCTCGCTCACATGGAAAGTCCGATTCCAGAAGACAGGTTCCTCAAACACAAAAGGATAATCAAGCTCCTCATCTTCCTCTTCCACCACATCGTCTTCTCTATAAACCTGATGACCTTCCTCCTCCTGATCATCTCTCACAGTATTATCTGGATTTTCCTCTATGTACTTATCTGAGTTGGGTTGTATTTCGTTTTCTACCATCGCATCTTCTCGCTTCTGACCTTCCATTTTGTGTTGATTTTGAGCTTCTTCTTGATCCGCATCTACGACTTGGTTTCTCGCACCAAATCTATTGACGTCTTTGTTTTCCACTGTTGTCAAATGGGTTGTTGTCTCTAAAGGTCTTTGTTTCATAACCTGGTTATCATCAGGGTCTTCTACACGATGCCCCGTTCTCCGTCTTCCAGGCTCATCTGGTCCAGAGTCTTGGCTTTTCTCGACCTTTTCTTCCAAGGCCATCTTCTGACCTACATATTTTTGTTCGTCATGATCTTCATGTTTTTGATTCTGCTTCTCAATTCTATCAAGACCTGGTCTAGTCCACCCAATGTCCTGAGGTTCATGCCTTCCATTTTTCCGAAGTTGTGGTCCTCTAGATGTTGTGTAGTCCTGTCTAAGCAGGGGTGTTGCATTTTCACCTGGTCTAGGACGTACTTGAGACCCTACATCTATATTTTGGGTAAATCCAGGCATCTGTGACCCCCGAGCATTCGCTTTCCCCACAACTTTGAGTGGCCCCTCTCTATTGTCTTCTCCTAAGTTCTGGTCCTTTCTAGGGTTTATTTGAGAATCCAGCATCTGATCCTTGTCTTTTATTGCATCTTCATGGAGCTTCACCTTGGGTCTATTTTCCTCAACCCAGTGGGGTTTTTGCTTTTTGTCTTGTATCTTCTTTCCGTCATGGACATCGTCTCTTTTTGCTACTTTAAGCCTATTTGGTATCTTTACTTCTGGTGGTATCTCTACCATCTTCACCCGATCCAATTCTTGAGCCACATTTCGGATGTTGATGTATTGTCTTCTGTAGGAATCCTCCTTCCTATGATGTACCTGTTGTGGATCCTGTATCTCATGTAGGTTTGCCTCTTGTGGTACGTTCCTTTTCCTACCATTGTGTTGCACCTTTGTATCTTTGCTGTTTCTTTCTAGATTTTGGTTCGGTCTTTCCTTATTCCTTAAGACGCTTGACCCATTTCTCTCTACCTCAGCATGGGTCCTATTGACTGCAATTGGGAGTTGGCCACGCTTCTTCTTTCGAGGTTTGGAGTCACCGGCAGCCGGGGTTTCTCGCTTCTGTCTTACATGGTCATTGGATCTTTTTGGATCTGGATGTCTTAGACCTTCCTTGTCCATATCTCGCCCATTTCTCCGGTGATCAGATCCCATTAAATTGGGCAGGTTGTTTTCATCTTCTACTAAGAAAAGTTTCCTCTGTCTTATTATTTCATCTTCACTCGGTTCTTCTTCGTCTTCTTTGTCGACAAACTGATCCTCTGTGTCTTCATACTGGAAATCTGAGGGGTTGTAGTCCTCCGGCCAACCTGATACATGAACAAAAAAATGGACTTTACATTTGAGACTGTCATCTTTCTGGAGGACCCTGAGCCAAATTTTTGACCCCTTGATACAGCAATGCAGCCAAAGTGGGATACAGTCTACATAAATCTGTATCATATACAACAGCAGCACAGAGTATTACCTGGGTGGTCAGCAGGTCCAGGCTGCGGTCGGTCCACCTTCATGTACTTATTATATTTCAGCCTGGCGGGTAAGAGATAAAGGGTTAATGCTACATTGCTCACCATACATTTCTTCTCCGGGCAGACTGGGGGTCAATGTCTGACCCCTTACCCCACCCCTATATATTGCCCCATTTACGGGTATCTGAGGCGGTTGTGGGATACCTGTTCCTGTACTGGCGGTTCTCCTGGTATATGCACTCATTGTCCTTCTCCATGTGACTGAGCCGTGTGTAATCGTTGGGGTACACGTATGTGAGGCGCACCTGGGGGAGGCAGAACATGTATAGTAGCAGACATGGTACATCCCCCCCTGTGTTTCACGCCATCCCTGAGACTTACAAACTGCAGTCCCTGGTAGCGTTGCAGCGGGTATCCCTCCACCAGGTAGCTGGGCTTATACGTGCAGCTGGGTAGGACACTGTTCACACGGTTCATAGACACAAGATGGACTGAAAAGGAAAACCAAACATTTAGAGGCTGAAAAATCGTATAGTTGTCACAGCTGAGGGTTTGTTACTGTTGAGTCCGGTATGGACAATCCTCTGTGTGCTGAATCCAGTGGTGACACATTGGATGGAGGTAACCTGGAGGGGCCCCTTAATGGTTTATGGGGTTACTCTGGATACACAGCCTCACCCTTATAGATATTGTCTCGAGGATCTTCCTTCAGAATGTCCGCCGGGTGCTCCTTGGACCCCTCCGTGTGATGACTGGCTTTAGTCAGGGGTATTAGTGATGTGTTCCCCAGGGGCAGGTTTATATCATCTGCAAACAGGAAGAAACACAACCTCAGAGCAAGACTCTGCATGGGCGGGGCATCTACAAAGTGGGCGTGGTTTAAGATCATGGAAAACTTTATTATTTCTATCATTGTTACAACTTCTCCCGGATTTGATAGACCTGAAGATATAAACAACATATGGGCAGATATTTACCATGTGAACCCACATGAATGGCTCCTATATACTCACCCGAGAAGAGAGACAGGAACTGCGAGTCTACCAGAGTGAACGGAGAGTCAACCGAAGACTGCCGCCACTGCCGGGGAGAGACAGGTGCAAGGTGAGAGACATCTATACTGACTGCAACTACTAGTATATAGTATCATCTGTACATATAGAATTGTATACAGTATATACCCAGGTTATACCAGCTGTACATATATAATTATATACAGTATATACCCAGGTTATACCGGCTGTACATATATAATTATATACAGTATATACCCAGGTTATACCAGCTGTACATATATAATTATATACAGTATATACCCAGGTTATACCGGCTGTATATATATAATTATATACAGTATATACCCAGGTTATACCGGCTGTACATATAGAATTATATACAGTATATACCCAGGTTATACCGGCTGTACATATAGAATTATATACAGTATATACCCAGGTTATACCGGCTGTACATATATAATTATATACAGTATATACCCAGGTTATACCGGCTGTACATATATAATTATATACAGTATATACCCAGGTTATACCGGCTGTACATACATAATTATATACAGTATATACCCAGGTTATACCGGCTGTACATATAGAATTATATACAGTATATACCCAGGTTATACCAGCTGTACATATATAATTATATACAGTATATACCCAGGTTATACCGGCTGTACATATATAATTATATACAGTATATACCCAGGTTATACCAGCTGTACATACATAATTATATACAGTCTATACCCAGGTTATATTGGCTGTACATATATAATTATATACAGTCTATACCCAGGTTATACCAGCTGTACATATAGAATTATATACAGTATATACCCAGGTTATACCGGCTGTACATACATAATTATATACAGTATATACCCAGGTTATACCGGCTGTACATATATAATTATATACAGTATATACCCAGGTTATACCAGCTGTACATATATAATTATATACAGTATATACCCAGGTTATACCGGCTGTACATATATAATTATATACAGTATATACCCAGGTTATACCAGCTGTACATATATAATTATATACAGTATATACCCAGGTTATACCGGCTGTACATATAGAATTATATACAGTATATACCCAGGTTATACCGGCTGTACATATAGAATTATATACAGTATATACCCAGGTTATACCGGCTGTACATACAGAATTATATACAGTATATACCCAGGTTATACCGGCTGTACACATATAATTATATACAGTATATACCCAGGTTATACAGGCCGTACATATATAATTATATACAGTATATACCCAGGTTATACCAGCTGTACATATACAATTATATACAGTATATACCCAGGTTATACCGGCTGTACATATAGAATTATATACAGTATATACCCAGGTTATACCAGCTGTACATATAGAATTATATACAGTATATACCCAGGTTATACCATCTGGGTACATTATATCACTTTATATACCGCCACTCACCGCCAGCTCCACGTGATCCGTCCCTGTATGATCCTGTTTATGTAACAATTCAAAGTAATATCTCTTGGATGTCGACAACCTACAATATAAGGAGACATAAGACAAGTAGGAGAAGACGAGTATTTACCCTTCAGGCAGGACATCTCATTGCTCAGGAACCACCAGACGAGCAAACCACTGATGTCTTATTCTACACAAACTCTATCAGAGCTGAATCCTAAGCAGGGGCGGGGATTGTTTTTGTCCCGCCCATGCAGAACCTCAATAGTAGCTGGATAGATAAATGGAGGGTAAGACCATTCCTTTCAATGATGAGGCTTGATGGGCTGGTTAGACCATTCTATAGGTGACTGACAGAGCCCCAGGAAGGGTTGTATTATGAATCCTTAAAGGGGCCCCACCTCCATAGAATAAGCCTGCAGTGACAGGGGTTGTGGTAAAGATGGTTTTTTCTGTGTCCTACCTGACTGGTGTGGAGATCTGTTCTTGAAATTTCCCATATTCCCCTGGGGCGCTCCATTGCTTCCCTGCCTGTAGTATATAAAGACAACAATAACTTTAATAGACTTCTCACAGCTGAGGGTTTGTTACAATTGGGTTCAGTTTACACAAATCCTCTGTGAGCTAAATACATCTGCACCATAAATCACTCCATACCGGTCCTACTCGGCACAGGAGCCGCAAATTTGTCACCGACTGATCGTCGCTGAGCCAAAACTCGGAGTTGTCATCGGAAGATACCGCAAACTGGAATTCATCTGTCGCAAAGAATATGAGAATAAGCGAAATATTACATTATAACCGGCTGCCAATGTATCATATAGCGGTTTATATACCACGGGGAATCAAGATCAAGCTGTTATAGGTGTATGTGGATTTCTATTGTGCGCCCCTAAGACAACACTTCCTGTCACTGTTCTCTAGCAGTTCAGTATTATCACAAGGAGGCTTGAAGAGCGATCGCTGGTTGGTGGGAGCTTCATGTCCCTATGATAACACTGAGCTCTCAAAAGATCAGGGCAGGAAGTGTTGCCAGAGGACCTATAAGGGACCTCAAGGGGGCGCTAACAAGTCATAACAGGATGAGGTCTAGTGATGATCAATGGATCGAATCCCTTTGGAGTGCACTTACCATCGGCAGGTGGGTGCAGGTAACCGAATATCCGGAGCCCGTAGTTGGTCCATTGTGGCGTTATCGCCAGTTTACTGACTGTGATACGAATCTGAGGAAACAATATCACAAGAATTCAGATTTCACAAGGAATAGCAATCAAACGCCTACACGTGGATCACAGAACGATAGGGCACTTGTAAGAACGAGTTCATCAGTCCAAAAACCAGAGGTCACCTGCAACCATAGCTGTAGTTTGTGCCACTTACCCCTAGCTGTATCTGGGGTCTGATGATGAACCTGCCCTGATCTATGCCTGGAGTCTGACTATGACCTTGTGCCATCTGTCCTGACCTGAGCCTCAACTCTGAGTTTGACCCTGTGCCACCTGCCCTGGCCTGTGCCTTGCTCCAACTGTGAACCGGTGCTGCCTAACCTGACCTATGCCTGGCTCCAACTGTGAACCTGTGCCACCTGCCCTGGCCTGTGCCTGGCTCCAACTATGAACCTGTGTTGTCTGCCCTGACCTATGCCTGGCTCCAACCGTCAACCTGTGCCACCTGCCCTGTCCTGTGCCTGGCTCCAACCGTCAACCTGTGCCACCTGCCCTGTCCTGTGCCTGGCTCCAACTGTGAACCTGTGCCACCTGCCCTGTCCTGTGCCTTGACTCCAGCTTAGAACCTGTGCTGCCTGTTTTGATCCCGGACTGCCGTCTGACCTTACTACCTCTACCTGTCTACCTGTCACATTAGTGCCCAGCATCAGTGTCTCTCGACACACCTTGGTCAACTGTCACTGAACAGGGACTACTCCATAAAGTAGTGACCTGGTGACTTTCCTGCTGGAAAGATCAGACCCCATGAACAGGGATTAAGGGGTGAAACCCAAGGGTGCCTTTTAGAAATGTAAGAGTAACCCCAAGCCAGATCTGTAACACAAGGGGTGCAGACCCTCTTCTTACAATATCACAGATTCTTACCCACAACCCTGGCACAGTAACACCCTGACACACCTGAATGGTAACCATTACCGCTTCTCACCACACCCATACCCTATATCACTGCTATCTACAGCCGTCATATCACAACGGACTGTCACCCTGGAGAATAAAATATTAAGGGAGAGTCAGAATTTCACAATGTCCGGCTGTGACCCGAGCACTGAAGCACAGCGGGAACCATTGTGACTATTGTTTGTCTTGTACAGGGAAAGCGATAAAAAAGTGACAAGTGATTTGTTGTGCGATTGTGAGAGCGATTATACCTGGGCCACATTATACCCCGACCTCATCCTTCAAGAGGAACACAAGACCCCAACTCAAATATCCTACAGGAGAATAATAGAGGAGGGGTCACAACGTTCACACACCTCCCTGCAAAGTGGTCAGAGGACTTGTATATACACAAAGATGTCTGCAGCTACCTAAAATATCATTAATAAGCAAAGGGTTAATCTGGTACTTATATAACTGCTCTATACTATCTATACTGTAAGTACAAGACGCCGATATGAGGGGAGGAATCAGCTCAGTCCTAAGGAAATGTAAGCAAGGAAATAATAATATAAGAAATACAGAAAGAGGAAACCGGCACGAAACTGAATGTACACTGATAGTAGTTATATATATATGTACATAGGGGGCAGTATTATAGTAGTTATATTCTTGTACATAGGAGTAGTATTATAGTAGTTATATTCTTGTATATAGGAGGTAGTATTATAGTAGTTATATTCTTGTACATAGGAGTAGTATTATAGTAGTTATATTCTTGTACATAGGAGTAGTATTATAGTAGTTATATTGTACATAGGAGTAGTATTATAGTAGTTATATTCTTGTACATAGGAGTAGTATTATAGTAGTTATATTCTTATACATAGGGGGCAGTATTATAGTAGTTATATATATATATATATATATATATATATATATATATATGTACATAGGGGGCAGTATTATAGTAGTTATATTCTTGTACATAGGGGGCAGTATTATAGTAGTTATATACAGTCCTATGAAAAAGTTTGGGCACCCCTATTAATCTTAATCATTTTTAGTTCTAAATATTTTGGTGTTTGCAACAGCCATTTCAGTTTGATATATCTAATAACTGATGGACACAGTAATATTTCAGGATTGAAATGAGGTTTATTGTACTAACAGAAAATGCGCAATATGCATTAAACCAAAATTTGACCGGTGCAAAAATATGGGCACCTCAACAGAAAAGTGACATTAATATTTAGTAGATCCTCCTTTTGCAAAGATAACAGCCTCTAGTCGCTTCCTGTAGCTTTTAATCAGTTCCTGGATCCTGGATGAAGGTATTTTGGACCATTTCTTTCTACAAAACAATTCAAGTTCAGTTAAGTTTGATGGTCGCCGAACATCGACAGCCCGCTCTCAAATGATCTGAAAACAAAGATTGTTCAACATAGTTGTTCAGGGGAAGGATACAAAACGTTGTCTCAGAGATTTAACCTGTCAGTTTCCACTGTGAGGAACATAGTAAGGAAATGGAAGACCACAGGGACAGTTCTTGTTAAGCCCAGAAGTGGCAGGCCAAGAAAAATATCAGAAAGGCAGAGAAGAAGAATGGTGAGAACAGTCAAGGACAATCCACAGACCACCTCCAAAGAGCTGCAGCATCATCTTGCTGCAGATGGTGTCACTGTGCATCGGTCAACTATACAGCGCACTTTGCACAAATAGAAGCTGTATGGGAGAGTGATGAGAAAGAAGCCGTTTCTGCACGTACGCCACAAATAGAGTTGCCTGAGGTATGAAAAAGCACATTTGGACAAGGCAGCTTCATTTTGGAAACAAAAATTGAGTTGTTTGGTTATAAAAAAAGGCGTTATGCGTGGCGTCCAAAAAGAAACAGCATTCCAAGAAAAACACTTGCTACCCACTGTAAAATTTGGTGGAGGTTCCATCATGCTTTGGGGCTGTGTGGCCAATGCCGGCATCGGGAATCTTGTTAAAGTTGAGGGTCGCATGGATTCCACTCAGTATCAGCAGATTCTTGAGAATAATGTTCAAGAATCAGTGACGAAGTTGAAGTTACGCCGGGGATGGATATTTCAGCAAGACAATGATCCAAAACACCGCTCCAAATCCTCAGGCATTCATGCAGAGGAACAATTACAATGTTCTGGAATGGCCATCCCAGTCCCCAGACCTGAATATCATTGAACATCTGTGGGATGATTTGAAGCGGGCTGTCCATGCTCGGCGACCATCTAACTTAACTGAACTTGAATTGTTTGTCCAAAATACCTTTATCCAGGATCCAGGAACTGATTAAAAGCTACAGAAAGCGACTAGAGGCTGTTATCTTTGCAAAAGGAGGATCTACTAAATATTAATGTCACTTTTCTGTTGAGGTGCCCATACTTTTGCACCGGTCAAATTTTGGTTTAATGCATATTGCACATTTTCTGTTAGTACAATAAACCTCATTTCAATCCTGAAATATTACTGTGTCCATCAGTTATTAGATATATCAAACTGAAATGGCTGTTATAAACACCAAAATATTTAGAACTAAAAATGATTACGATTAATAGGGGTGCCCAAACTTTTTCATAGGACTGTATATGTACATAAGGGTAGTATTATAGTAGTTATATTCTTGTACATAGGAGGTAGTATTATAGTAGTTATATTCTTGAACATAGGAGCAGTATTATAGTAGTTATATATATATATGTACATAGGGGGCAGTATTATAGTAGTTATATTCTTGTACATAGGGGGCAGTATTATAGTAGTTATATATATGTACATAAGGGTAGTATTATAGTAGTTATATTCTTGTACATAGGAGTAGTATTATAGTAGTTATATTCTTGTACATAGGAGTAGTATTATAGTAGTTATATTCTTGTACATAGGAGGTAGTATTATAGTAGTTATATTCTTGAACATAGGAGCAGTATTATAGTAGGTATATTCTTGTACATAGGAGTAGTATTATAGTAGTTATATTCTTGTACATAGGAGTAGTATTATAGTAGTTATATTCTTGTACATAGGAGGCAGTATTATAGTAGTTATATTCTTGTACATAGGAGCAGTATTATAGTAGTTATATTCTTGTACATAGGAGGCAGTATTATAGTAGTTATATTCTTGTACATAGGAGTAGTATTATAGTAGTTATATTCTTGTACATAGGAGTAGTATTATAGTAGTTATATTCTTGTACATAGGAGTAGTATTATAGTAGTTATATTCCTGTACATAGGAGCAGTATTATAGTAGTTATATTCTTGTACATAGGAGTAGTATTATAGTAGTTATATTCTTGTACATAGGAGCAGTATTATAGTAGTTATATTCTTGTACATAGGAGGCAGTATTATAGTAGTTATATTCTTGTACATAGGAGCAGTATTATAGTAGTTATATTCTTGTACATAGGAGTAGTATTATAGTAGTTATATTCTTGTACATAGGAGCAGTATTATAGTAGTTATAGTCTTGTACATAGGAGTAGTATTATAGTAGTTATATTCTTGTACATAGGAGGTAGTATTATAGTAGTTATATTCTTGAACATAGGAGCAGTATTATAGTAGTTATATTCTTGTACATAGGAGCAGTATTATAGTAGTTATATTCTTGTACATAGGAGTAGTATTATAGTAGTTATATTCTTGTACATAGGAGCAGTATTATAGTAGTTATATTCTTGTACATAGGAGTAGTATTATAGTAGTTATATTCTTGTACATAGGAGTAGTATTATAGTAGTTATATTCTTGTACATAGGAGTAGTATTATAGTAGTTATATTCTTGTACATAGGAGCAGTATTATAGTAGTTATATTCTTGTACATAGGAGTAGTATTATAGTAGTTATATTCTTGTACATAGGAGGTAGTATTATAGTAGTTATATTCTGGTACATAGGAGTAGTATTATAGTAGTTATATTCTTGTACATAGGAGTAGTATTATAGTAGATATATTCTTGTACATAGGAGTAGTATTATAGTAGTTATATTCTTGAACATAGGAGCAGTATTATAGTAGATAGATATATTCTTGTACATAGGAGCAGTATTATAGTAGTTGTATTCTTGTACATAGGAGTAGTATTATAGTAGATATATTCTTGTACATAGGAGTAGTATTATAGTAGATATATTCTTGTACATAGGAGTAGTATTATAGTAGTTATATTCTTGTACATAGGAGCAGTATTATAGTAGATAGATATATTCTTGTACATAGGAGCAGTATTATAGTAGTTGTATTCTTGTACATAGGAGTAGTATTATAGTAGTTATATTCTTGTACATAGGAGTAGTATTATAGTAGTTATATTCCTGTACATAGGAGTAGTATTATAGTAGTTATATTCTTGTACATAGGAGTAGTATTATAGTAGATATATTCTTGTACATAGGAGTAGTATTATAGTAGTTATATTCTTGAACATAGGAGCAGTATTATAGTAGTTGTATTCTTGTACATAGGAGTAGTATTATAGTAGTTATATTCTTGTACATAGGAGTAGTATTATAGTAGTTATATTCCTGTACATAGGAGCAGTATTATAGTAGTTATATTCTTGTACATAGGAGCAGTATTATAGTAGTTATATTCTTGTATATAGGAGTAGTATTATAGTAGTTATATTCTTGTATATAGGAGTAGTATTATAGTAGTTATATTCTTGTACATAGGAGTAGTATTATAGTAGTTATATTCTTGTACATAGGAGTAGTATTATAGTAGTTATATTCTTGTACATAGGAGTAGTATTATAGTAGTTATATTCTTGTACATAGGAGTAGTATTATAGTAGTTATATTCTCTTACATATGGGGCAGTATTACGGTAGTTGGTACTGTGGTTATAGCATTATTTATACAGTAGTCACAGTGTAAGTGAAAATTACTCACATGAGGGTACAAAGGAAAGTGCAGGTTTCGGCGGAGTTGCTGGATGCTGCTTCCACACCAGTCTTCAAATATGTGGAGATTGACCCGTCCTGCAAACTGAAGGACATATGAAAACATTACAGGCTACAACATCCATCTATCTCCTATTTATCTATCTATCTATCTCCTATTTATCTATCATCTATCTATCTATCTATCTATCTATCTATCTATCTATCTATCTATCTATCTCCTATCTATCTATCCATCCACCTCCATGTACATGTTACCTCGGGTTTCCAGGGTACGCTGAGGTTCCAGGTAGATTCGTGAGGCTGCAGAAATAAGAATATTACATAGATGAGTTCGGTTCTTCTTCGCCCTGTGCCGCTTTCACCATATTCTCCTATATAGAGTGTCAGGAGACAGATGGACAACATGGCGGCTAATCATTGGACCTGTCACTGTATTTGCACAGGCCGGTCATGCTGGGAGTTGTAGTCCATGTAATACAGGTAGTATAAGCAGCTGGCACAGCACAAGGGGATTATCTGCAGGTGGGCGGATGGATAACCTTCACACTACAAATGGTGGGACACGGGAAGGTCACCTGAGATGGTGCAGGACACCCCGTACAGTCACATAGAAGGATAATATACAGGTCACACAGAAACGCTCAGCTTTATTACACATTAGCATTAACCCCTTAACTGCCACATAACTCCCTATAGTGGGCAGTAAGGGTGCTCTTGTCCTATGTGCCACCTTTATGACAGGTTAGAAGGTGCTCTTGTCCTATGTGCCACCCATTATGACAGGCTATATGGTGCTCTTGACCTATGTGCCATCTTTTTTGACAGGCTATAAGGTGCTCTTGTCCTATGTGCCACCTTTTATCCCAGGCTATATGGTGCTCTTGTCCTATGTGCCACCCATTATCCCAGGCTATATGGTGCTCTTATCCTATGTGCCACTCATTATTCCAGGCTGTATGGTGCTCTTGTCCTATGTGCCACCCTTTTTCTCAGGCAATATGGTGCTCTTGTCCTATGTACCACCTTTTATCCCAGGCTATATGGTGCTCTTGTCCTATGTGCCACCCATTATTCCAGGCTATATGATGCTCTTGTCCTATGTGCCACCCATTACCCTAGGCTATATGGTGCTCTTGTCCTATGTGCCACCCATTATCCCAGGCTATATGGTGCTCTTGTCCTATGTGCCACCCATTATCCTAGGCTATATGGTGCTCTTGTCCTATGTGCCACCCATTATCCCAGGCTATATGGTGCTCTTGTCCTATGTGCCACCCATTATCCCAGGCTATATGGTGCTCTTGTCCTATGTACCACCCATTATCCCAGGCTATAGGGTGCTCTTATCCTATGTGCCACTCTTTATCCCAAGCTATAGGGTGCTCTTGTCCTATGTGCCACCTTTTATCCCAGGCTATATGGTGCTCTTGTCCTATGTGCCACCTTTTATCCCAGGCTATATGGTGCTCTTTTCCTATGTGCCACCCATTATCCTAGGCTATATGGTGGTCTTGTCCTATGTGCCACCTTTTATCCCAGGCTATATGGTGCTCTTGTCCTATGTGCCACCCTTTATCTCAGGCTATATGGTGCTCTTGTCCTATGTGCCACCTTTTATCCCAGGCTATATGATGCTCTTGTTCTATGTGCCACCTTGTATCCCAGGCTATATGGTGCTCTTGTCCTATGTGCCACCCATTATCCCAGGCTATATGGTGCTCTTGTCCTATGTGCCACTCATTATTCCAGGCTGTATGGTGCTCTTGTCCTATGTGCCACCCTTTTTCTCAGGCAATATGGTGCTCTTGTCCTATGTACCACCTTTTATCCCAGGCTATATGGTGCTCTTGTCCTATGTGCCACCCATTATCCCAGGCTATATGGTGCTCTTATCCTATGTGCCACTCATTATTCCAGGCTGTATGGTGCTCTTGTCCTATGTGCCACCCTTTTTCTCAGGCAATATGGTGCTCTTGTCCTATGTACCACCTTTTATCCCAGGCTATATGGTGCTCTTGTCCTATGTGCCACCCATTATCCTAGGCTATATGGTGCTCTTTTCCTATGTGCCACCCATTATCCCAGGCTATATGGTGCTCTTGTCCTATGTGCCACCCATTATCCCAGGCTATATGGTGCTCTTGTCCTATGTGCCACCCATTATCCCAGGCTATATGGTGCTCTTGTCCTATGTGCCACCCATTATCCCAGGCTATAGGGTTTCTCTTGTCCTATGTGCCACCCTTTATCCCAAACTATATGGTGCACTTGTCCTATGTGCCACCCATTATCCCAGGCTATATGGTGCTCTTGTCCTATGTGCCACCTTTTATCCCAGGCTATATGGTGGTCTTGTCCTATGTGCCACCCATTATCCTAGGCTATATGGTGGTCTTGTCCTATGTGCCACCTTTTATCCCAGGCTATATGGTGCTCTTGTCCTATGTGCCACCCTTTATCTCAGGCTATATGGTGCTCTTGTCCTATGTGCCACCTTTTATCCCAGGCTATATGGTGCTCTTGTCCTATGTGCCACCTTTTATCCCAGGCTATATGGTGCTCTTGTCCTATGTGCCACCTTTTATCCCAGGCTATATGGTGCTCTTGTCCTATGTGCCACCTTTTATCCCAGGCTATATGGTGCTCTTGTCCCATGTGCCACCCATTATCCCAGGCTATACGGTGCTCTTGTCCTATGTGCCACCCATTATCCCAGGCTATATGGTGCTCTTGTCCCATGTGCCACCCATTATCCCAGGCTATATGGTGCTCTTTTCCTATGTGCCACCCATTATCCCAGGCTATATGGTGCTCTTGTCCCATGTGCCACCCATTATCCCAGGCTATATGGTGCTCTTGTCCCATGTGCCACCTTTTATCCCAGGCTATATGGTGCTCTTGTCCTATGTGCCACTCATTATCCCAGGCTATATGGTGCTCTTGTCCCATGTGCCACCCAGTATCCCAGGCTATATGGTGCTCTTGTCCTATGTGCCACCTTTTATCCCAGGCTATATGGTGCTGTTGTCCTATGTGCCACCTTTTATCCCAGGCTATATGGTGCTGTTGTCCTATGTGCCACCCATTATCCCAGGCTATATGGTGCTCTTGTCCTATGTGCCACCCATTATCCCAGGCTATATGGTGCTCTTGTCCTATGTGCCATCCATTATCCCAGGCTATACGGTGCTCTTGTCCTATGTGCCACCCATTATCCCAGGCTATATGGTGCTCTTGTCCTATGTGCCACTCATTATCCCAGGCTATATGGTGCTCTTGTCCTATGTGCCATCCATTATCCCAGGCTATACGGTGCTCTTGTCCTATGTGCCACCCATTATCCCAGGCTATATGGTGCTCTTGTCCCATGTGCCACCTTTTATCCCAGGCTATATGGTGCTCTTGTCCTATGTGCCACTCATTATCCCAGGCTATATGGTGCTCTTGTCCCATGTGCCACCCAGTATCCCAGGCTATATGGTGCTCTTGTCCCATGTGCCACCTATTATCCCAGGCTATATGGTGCTCCAGTCTTTAGTAGACCCTCCACTCCTGTCTCACCTCCTCCTGTCGCTGCGGCCGGTAGAACTGCAGATTGGGGTCCACTGCCGGGATATTATTGTGAGCCAGCGCTTTGCCCAGTTCCCTCCAGTTGGGGTATCCTGAAGAAGAGAGCAGATATGTTTTGTAATGGGGCGCTTATACTTTTGCAATAATTCACCTTTCATGTAATACTAGAATGACAGGGCAGTGATATCCAGATAAGGATCAAATTCTGACTTTATCTGTACTTCGGAAAGCTGGGTGAGCAGCCCACTGGGAGCTGTATAGGCTATGAAGCGGATTAGATTGGAAGGAGATCAGGGTTAGAGGACTGGAGGACTGGAGACACAGATAGATGGGCCCCCCACGTGTGACAGTAGGGGGCAGTTTTCATCTGTAGGAGACACATTTATGCCCCCACCCCTATGACATTATCCCGCTGACACAATTACAATGGCTTATATACAGTGCAGGACGCAGCAGCCACTACTCATGGGGTTACATGTATCATTGATATTCACTTTTCTTGGGTTGTCCCACAATTCAGTGCTCCCCTATCTGACAGGACCAATGGAACTGCTCATCCTGAAACTCTGGGTTCATGAACAGAATTCTAGAATGACAGTGTAGACTGACAGACAAGCAGAGCAGTAGGAGAGACAATGTGTGTGTCCATGGGGAGGGGGTGTCACTGTCCACAATACAAGTGTATAGAAAAGTCTGTACAAACAAAAGATATAAAATAATAATAAGATATAATATAATAATCGAGCGATGCAGAGACTAAGGGAGGCCCCCGCCCGGACAGGTCACTGAGCAAATAGAAGAAACACACCCAGCACACGAGAAGTGGTACTGTGCACTGTCTATATATACAGGACTAGAGAAGTAGTGCTGTGCACTGTCCATATATACAGGAGAAGAGAAGTAGTACTGTGCACTGTCCATATATACAGGAGAAGAGAAGTAGTACTGTGCACTGTCCATATATACAGGAGAAGAGAAGTAGTACTGTGCACTGTCCATATATACAGGAGAAGAGAAGTAGTACTGTGCACTGTCCATATATACAGGAGAAGAGAAGTAGTACTGTGCACTGTCCATATATACAGGAGAAGAGAAGTAGTACTGTGCACTGTCCATATATACAGGAGAAGAGAAGTAGTACTGTGCACTGTCCATATATACAGGAGAAGAGAAGTAGTACTGTGCACTGTCCATATATACAGGAGAAGAGAAGTAGTACTGTGCACTGTCCATATATACAGGATAGAGAAGTAGTACTGTGCACTGTCCATATATACAGGAGAAGAGAAGTGGTACTGTGCACTGTCCATATATACAGGAGAAGAGAAGTAGTACTGTGCACTGTCCATATATACAGGAGAAGAGAAGTAGTACTGTGCACTGTCCATATATACAGGATAGAGAAGTAGTACTGTGCACTGTCCATATATACAGGAGAAGAGAAGTAGTACTGTGCACTGTCCATATATACAGGAGAAGAGAAGTAGTACTGTGCACTGTCCATATATACAGAAGAGAAGTGGTACTGTGCACTGTCCATATATACAGGACTAGAGAAGTAGTACTGTGCACTGTCCATATATACAGGAGAAGAGAAGTAGTACTGTGCACTGTCCATATATACAGGAGAAGAGAAGTAGTACTGTGCACTGTCCATATATACAGGATAGAGAAGTAGTACTGTGCACTGTCCATATATACAGGAGAAGAGAAGTGGTACTGTGCACTGTCCATATATACAGGAGAAGAGAAGTAGTACTGTGCACTGTCCATATATACAGGATAGAGAAGTAGTACTGTGCACTGTCCATATATACAGGAGAAGAGAAGTAGTACTGTGCACTGTCCATATATACAGGATAGAGAAGTGGTACTGTGCACTGTCCATATATACAGGATAGAGAAGTGGTACTGTGCACTGTCCATATATACAGAACTAGAGAAGTAGTACTGTGCACTGTCCATATCTACAGGAGAAGAGAAGTAGTACTGTGCACTGTCCATATATACAGGATAGAGAAGTAGTACTGTGCACTGTCCATATATACAGGATAGAGAAGTGGTACTGTGCACTGTCCATATATACAGGACTAGAGAAGTAGTACTGTGCACTGTCCATATATACAGGAGAAGAGAAGTAGTACTGTGCACTGTCCATATATACAGGATAGAGAAGTGGTACTGTGCACTGTCCATATATACAGGATAGAGAAGTAGTACTGTGCACTGTCAATATATACAGGACTAGAGAAGTAGTACTGTGCACTGTCCATATATACAGAACTAGAGAAGTAGTACTGTGCACTGTCCATATATACAGAAGAGAAGTAGTACTGTGCACTGTCCATATATACAGAACTAGAGAAGTAGTACTGTGCACTGTCCATATATACAGGAGAAGAGAAGTAGTACTGTGCACTGTCCATATATACAGAACTAGAGAAGTAGTACTGTGCACTGTCCATATATACAGGAGAAGAGAAGTGGTACTGTGCACTGTCCATATATACAGGAGAAGAGAAGTGGTACTGTGCACTGTCCATATATACAGGAGAAGAGAAGTAGTACTGTGCTCTGTCCATATATACAGGAGAAGAGAAGTAGTACTGTGCACTGTCCATATATACAGGAGAAGTAGTACTGTGCACTGTCCATATATACAGGACTAGAGAAGTAGTACTGTGCACTGTCCATATATACAGGATAGAGAAGTAGTACTGTGCACTGTCCATATATACAGGACTAGAGAAGTAGTACTGTGCACTGTCCATATATACAGGAGAAGAGAAGTAGTACTGTGCACTGTCCATATATACAGGATAGAGAAGTAGTACTGTGCACTGTCCATATATACAGGAGAAGAGAAGTAGTACTGTGCACTGTCCATATATACAGGAGAAGAGAAGTAGTACTGTGCACTGTCCGTATATACAGGACTAGAGAAGTAGTACTGTGCACTGTCCATATATACAGGAGAAGAGAAGTAGTACTGTGCACTGTCCATATATACAGGATAGAGAAGTAGTACTGTGCACTGTCCATATATACAGGAGAAGAGAAGTAGTACTGTGCACTGTCCATATATACAGGATAGAGAAGTAGTACTGTGCACTGTCCATATATACAGGAGAAGAGAAGTAGTACTGTGCACTGTCCATATATACAGGATAGAGAAGTAGTACTGTGCACTGTCCATATATACAGGAGAAGAGAAGTGGTACTGTGCACTGTCCATATATACAGGATAGAGAAGTAGTACTGTGCACTGTCCATATATACAGGAGAAGAGAAGTAGTACTGTGCACTGTCCATATATACAGGATAGAGAAGTAGTACTGTGCACTGTCCATATATACAGGATAGAGAAGTAGTACTGTGCACTGTCCATATATACAGGAGAAGAGAAGTAGTACTGTGCACTGTCCATATATACAGGATAGAGAAGTAGTACTGTGCACTGTCCATATATACAGGAGAAGAGAAGTAGTACTGTGCACTGTCCATATATACAGAAGAGAAGTGGTACTGTGCACTGTCCATATATACAGGACTAGAGAAGTAGTACTGTGCACTGTCCATATATACAGGAGAAGAGAAGTAGTACTGTGCACTGTCCATATATACAGGAGAAGAGAAGTAGTACTGTGCACTGTCCATATATACAGGATAGAGAAGTAGTACTGTGCACTGTCCATATATACAGGAGAAGAGAAGTGGTACTGTGCACTGTCCATATATACAGGAGAAGAGAAGTAGTACTGTGCACTGTCCATATATACAGGAGAAGAGAAGTAGTACTGTGCACTGTCCATATATACAGGAGAAGAGAAGTAGTACTGTGCACTGTCCATATATACAGGATAGAGAAGTGGTACTGTGCACTGTCCATATATACAGGATAGAGAAGTGGTACTGTGCACTGTCCATATATACAGGACTAGAGAAGTAGTACTGTGCACTGTCCATATATACAGAACTAGAGAAGTAGTACTGTGCACTGTCCATATATACAGGAGAAGAGAAGTAGTACTGTGCACTGTCCATATATACAGGATAGAGAAGTAGTACTGTGCACTGTCCATATATACAGGATAGAGAAGTGGTACTGTGCACTGTCCATATATACAGGACTAGAGAAGTAGTACTGTGCACTGTCCATATATACAGGAGAAGAGAAGTAGTACTGTGCACTGTCCATATATACAGGATAGAGAAGTGGTACTGTGCACTGTCCATATATACAGGATAGAGAAGTAGTACTGTGCACTGTCAATATATACAGGACTAGAGAAGTAGTACTGTGCACTGTCCATATATACAGAACTAGAGAAGTAGTACTGTGCACTGTCCATATATACAGGAGAAGAGAAGTAGTACTGTGCACTGTCCATATATACAGAACTAGAGAAGTAGTACTGTGCACTGTCCATATATACAGGAGAAGAGAAGTAGTACTGTGCACTGTCCATATATACAGAACTAGAGAAGTAGTACTGTGCACTGTCCATATATACAGGAGAAGAGAAGTGGTACTGTGCACTGTCCATATATACAGGAGAAGAGAAGTAGTACTGTGCACTGTCCATATATACAGAACTAGAGAAGTAGTACTGTGCACTGTCCATATATACAGGAGAAGAGAAGTGGTACTGTGCACTGTCCATATATACAGGAGAAGAGAAGTGGTACTGTGCACTGTCCATATATACAGGAGAAGAGAAGTAGTACTGTGCACTGTCCATATATACAGGAGAAGAGAAGTAGTACTGTGCACTGTCCATATATACAGGAGAAGAGAAGTAGTACTGTGCACTGTCCATATATACAGGAGAAGAGAAGTAGTACTGTGCACTGTCCATATATACAGGAGAAGAGAAGTAGTACTGTGCACTGTCCGTATATACAGGACTAGAGAAGTAGTACTGTGCACTGTCCATATATACAGGACAAGAGAAGTAGTACTGTGCACTGTCCATATATACAGGAGAAGAGAAGTAGTACTGTGTATAGAGTCTATAAGAAGTAGTACTGTGTATAGAGTCTATAAGAAGTAGTACTGTGTATAGAGTATATAGGAAGTAGTACTGTGTATAGAGTATATAAGAAGTAGTACTGTGTATAGAGTATATAGGAAGTAGTACTGTGTATAGAGTATATAAGAAGTAGTACTGTGTATAGAGTATATAGGAAGTAGTACTGTGTATAGAGTATATAAGAAGTAGTACTGTGTATAGAGTATATAGGAAGTAGTACTGTGTATAGAGTATATAAGAAGTAGTACTGTGTATAGAGTCTATAAGAAGTAGTACTGTGTATAGAGTATATAAGAAGTAGTACTGTGTATAGAGTCTATAAGAAGTAGTACTGTGTATAGAGTATATAGGAAGTAGTACTGTGTATAGAGTATATAAGAAGTAGTACTGTGTATAGAGTATATAGGAAGTAGTACTGTGTATAGAGTGTATAAGAAGTAGTACTGTGTATAGAGTATATAAGAAGTAGTACTGTGTATAGAGTATATAAGAAGTAGTACTGTGTATAGAGTATATAGGAAGTAGTACTGTGTATAGAGTATATAAGAAGTAGTACTGTGTATAGAGTATATAGGAAGTAGTACTGTGTATAGAGTATATAAGAAGTAGTACTGTGTATAGAGTCTATAAGAAGTAGTACTGTGTATAGAGTATATAAGAAGTAGTACTGTGTATAGAGTATATAGGAAGTAGTACTGTGTATAGAGTATATAGGAAGTAGTACTGTGTATAGAGTATATAGGAAGTAGTACTGTGTATAGAGTATATAAGAAGTAGTACTGTGTATAGAGTATATAGGAAGTAGTACTGTGTATAGAGTATATAAGAAGTAGTACTGTGTATAGAGTATATAGGAAGTAGTACTGTGTATAGAGTATATAGGAAGTAGTACTGTGTATAGAGTATATAGGAAGTAGTACTGTGTATAGAGTATATAGGAAGTAGTACTGTGTATAGAGTATATAAGAAGTAGTACTGTGTATAGCGTATATAGGAAGTAGTACTGTGTATAGAGTATATAAGAAGTAGTACTGTGTATAGAGTATATAAGAAGTAGTACTGTGTATAGAGTCTATAAGAAGTAGTACTGTGTATAGAGTCTATAAGAAGTAGTACTGTGTATAGAGTATATAAGAAGTAGTACTGTGTATAGAGTATATAGGAAGTAGTACTGTGTATAGAGTATATAAGAAGTAGTACTGTGTATAGAGTCTATAAGAAGTAGTACTGTGTATAGAGTATATAAGAAGTAGTACTGTGTATAGAGTATATAGGAAGTAGTACTGTGTATAGAGTATATAAGAAGTAGTACTGTGTATAGAGTATATAGGAAGTAGTACTGTGTATAGAGTATATAAGAAGTAGTACTGTGTATAGAGTCTATAAGAAGTAGTACTGTGTATAGAGTATATAAGAAGTAGTACTGTGTATAGAGTATATAGGAAGTAGTACTGTGTATAGAGTATATAAGAAGTAGTACTGTGTATAGAGTATATAGGAAGTAGTACTGTGTATAGAGTATATAAGAAGTAGTACTGTGTATAGAGTATATAGGAAGTAGTACTGTGTATACACGATGGCATTGTCTGTATTCTCGGGCTCAGGGACAGTATAATGAGAGGTTTTCCTCCATTTCTAGAGTCTCGGATTTCGGTCAGATCCATTAACGTGTCGTGTAACGTTCGCCCGGATTACGGCGGTTTTAGACGCTATCGTTCTTGCGCTTTTGATGTGCGGCGGTTAATGGTGCGTCTGCTCCGATGTGATGGAGAGATTCCCGCGCTGCTCCCCGGGGTCTCCACAGAAGATAGAAGATGACAATACGGGTTCTGTGTGCAGACAGACAGATTGTAACCGGAATACTCCGGCGCTCAGCGAGACGCGGCTAAATAGGCAGAAGAGGCCGCGGAGGTCAACGCTAATGATATAGAGACCGAGGACTGGCAAATACATTCATGGCCGCCATTAAAGGGCCCATTGTTCACAAGCAGCCATAGATAAAGTCTGTGTGCCTAGGAATTCTCTACAGACGATTTCTATTAATATCTGTTCTCGGGAAAGTTGGGTTGTAGTAGCTCGCAGCGTATCCGGTATAACAGGTGACCCCGCTGTGTGCTCTAGTGAGCTCCGAATCATGGGGGAGGGGGGCAATGGCTGAGACTCCCAAGGATCCAAATATATAAATGTGGGAGCAGAATGTGATATCAATGGGATATAGCTCACATACATTGTCATTGTTCCTCTGCATGAATGCCTGAGGCGATTTGGAGCGGTGTTTTGGATCATTGTCTTGCTGAGATATCCATCCCCGGCGTAACTTCAACTTCGTCACTGATTCTTGAACATTATTCTCAAGAATCTGCTGATACTGAGTGGAATCCATGCGACCCTCAACTTTAACAAGATTCCCGATGCCGGCATTGGCCACACAGCCCCAAAGCATGATGGAACCTCCACCAAATTTTACAGTGGGTAGCAAGTGTTTTTCTTGGAATGCTGTTTTTTTTTTGGCGCCATGCATAATGCCTTTTTGTATGACCAAACAACTCAATCTTTGTTTCATCAGTCCACAGGACCTTCTTCCAAAATGAAGCTGCCTTGTCCAAATGTGCTTTTACCTCAGGCAGTGACTCTGTTTGTGGCGTACGTGCAGAAACGGCTTCTTTCTCATCACTCTCCCATACAGCTTCTATTTGTGCAAAGTGCGCTGTATAATTGACCGATGCACAGTGACACCATCTGCAGCAAGATGATGCTGCAGCTCTTTGGAGGTGTCTGTGGATTGTCCTTGACTCTTCTCACCATTCTTCTTCTCTGCCTTTCTGATATTTTTCTTGGCCTGCCACTTCTGGGCTTAACAAGAACTGTCCCTGTGCTCTTCCATTTCCTTACTATGTTCCTCACAGTGGAAACTGACAGGTTAAATCTTTGAGACAACTTTTTGTATCCTTCCCCTGAACAACTATGTTGAACAATCTTTGTTTTCAGATCATTTGAGAGCGGGCTGTCCATGCTCGGCCACCATCAAACTGAACTGAACGTGAATTGTTTTGTAAAGAGGAATGGTCCAAAATACCTTCATCCAGGATCCAGGAACTGATTAAAAGCTACAGGAAGCGACTAGAGGCAAAAGGAGGAGCTACGAAATATTAATGTCACTTTTCTGTTGAGGTGCCCATACTTTTGCACCGGTCACATTTTGGTTTAATGCATATTGCACATTCTCTGTTAGTACAATAAACCTCATTTCAATCCTGAAATATTACTGTGTCCATCAGTTATTAGAGAGATCAGACTGACATGGCAAACACCAAAATATTTACAACTAACAAGGATTAAGATTAATAGGGGGGCACAAACTTTTTCATAGGACTGTATGTACAACGAGCTGGGGTGGCCATTGTGTGACATGACTGTGTGTATTATCCCTGTACTGTGACATCATTGTGTGTATTATCCTGTACTGTGACATCACTGTGTGTATTATCCTGTACTGTGACATCACTGTGTGTATTATCCTGTACTGTGACATCACTGTGTGTATTATCCTGTACTGTGACATCACTGTGTGTATTATTTCTGTACTGTGACATCACTGTGTGTATTATCTCTGTACTGTGACATCACTGTGTGTATTATCCTGTACTGTGACATCACTGTGTGTATTATCTCTGTACTGTGACATCACTGTGTGTATTATCTCTGTACTGTGACATCACTGTGTGTATTATCTCTGTACTGTGACATCACTGTGTGTATTATCCTGTACTGTGACATCACTGTGTGTATTATCTCTGTACTGTGACATCAGTGTGTGTATTATCCTGAACTGTGACATCACTGTGTGTATTATCCTGAACTGTGACATCACTGTGTGTATTTTCCTGTACTGTGACATCACTGTGTGTATTATCCTGTACTGTGACATCACTGTGTGTATTATCTCTGTACTGTGACATCACTGTGTGTATTATCCTGTACTGTGACATCACTGTGTGTATTATCCTGTACTGTGACATCACTGTGTGTATTATCTCTGTACTGTGACATCACTGTGTGTATTATCTCTGTACTGTGACATCACTGTGTGTATTATCTCTGTACTGTGACATCACTGTGTGTATTATCCTGTACTGTGACATCACTGTGTGTATTATCCTGTACTGTGACATCACTGTGTGTATTATCTCTGTACTGTGACATCAGTGTGTGTATTATCCTGAACTGTGACATCACTGTGTGTATTATCCTGTACTGTGACATCACTGTGTGTATTATCCTGTACTGTGACATCACTGTGTGTATTATCCTGTACTGTGACATCACTGTGTGTATTATCTCTGTACTGTGACATCACTGTGTGTATTATCTCTGTACTGTGACATCACTGTGTGTATTATCTCTGTTCTGTGACATCACTGTGTGTATTATCTCTGTACTGTGACATCACTGTGTGTATTATCTCTGTACTGTGACATCACTGTGTGTATTATCTCTGTTCTGTGACATCACTGTGTGTATTATCCTGTACTGTGACATCACTGTGTGTATTATCTCTGTACTGTGACATCACTGTGTGTATTATCTCTGTACTGTGACATCACTGTGTGTATTATCCTGTACTGTGACAGCACTGTGTGTATTATCCTGTACTGTGACATCACTGTGTGTATTATCTTGTACTGTGACATCACTGTGTGTATTATTCTGTACTGTGACATCACTGTGTGTATTATCTCTGTACTGTGACATCACTGTGTGTATTATCCTGTACTGTGACATCACTGTGTGTATTATCCTGTACTGTGACATCACTGTGTGTATTATCTCTGTACTGTGACATCACTGTGTGTATTATCTCTGTACTGTGACATCAGTGTGTGTATTATCCTGAACTGTGACATCACTGTGTGTATTTTCCTGTACTGTGACATCACTGTGTGTATTATCCTGTACTGTGACATCACTGTGTGTATTATCTCTGTACTGTGACATCACTGTGTGTATTATCCTGTACTGTGACATCACTGTGTGTATTATCTCTGTACTGTGACATCAGTGTGTGTATTATCCTGAACTGTGACATCACTGTGTGTATTATCCTGTACTGTGACATCACTGTGTGTATTATCCTGTACTGTGACATCACTGTGTGTATTATCCTGTACTGTGACATCACTGTGTGTATTATCCTGTACTGTGACATCACTGTGTGTATTATCTCTGTACTGTGACATCACTGTGTGTATTATCTCTGTACTGTGACATCACTGTGTGTATTATCTCTGTTCTGTGACATCACTGTGTGTATTATCTCTGTACTGTGACATCACTGTGTGTATTATCTCTGTACTGTGACATCACTGTGTGTATTATCTCTGTTCTGTGACATCACTGTGTGTATTATCTCTGTACTGTGACATCACTGTGTGTATTATCTCTGTACTGTGACATCACTGTGTGTATTATCTCTGTACTGTGACATCACTGTGTGTATTATCCCTGTACTGTGACATCACTGTGTGTATTATCTCTGTACTGTGACATCACTGTGTGTATTATCTCTGTACTGTGACATCACTGTGTGTATTATCTCTGTTCTGTGACATCATTGTGTGTATTATCTCTGTACTGTGACATCACTGTGTGTATTATCTCTGTTCTGTGACATCATTGTGTGTATTATCTCTGTTCTGTGACATCATTGTGTGTATTATCTCTGTACTGTGACATCACTGTGTGTATTATCTCTGTTCTGTGACATCATTGTGTGTATTATCTCTGTACTGTGACATCACTGTGTGTATTATCTCTGTTCTGTGACATCATTGTGTGTATTATCTCTGTTCTGTGACATCATTGTGTGTATTATCTCTGTACTGTGACATCATTGTGTGTATTATCTCTGTACTGTGACATCGCTGTGTGTATTATCTCTGTACTGTGACATCACTGTGTGTATTATCCTGTACTGTGACATCACTGTGTGTATTATCCTGTACTGTGACATCACTGTGTGTATTATCTCTGTACTGTGACATCACTGTGTGTATTATCCTGTACTGTGACATCACTGTGTGTATTATCCTGTACTGTGACATCACTGTGTGTATTATCCTGTACTGTGACATCATTGTGTGTATTATCTCTGTACTGTGACATCACTGTGTGTATTATCTCTGTACTGTGACATCACTGTGTGTATTATCTCTGTACTGTGACATCACTGTGTGTATTATCCTGTACTGTGACATCACTGTGTGTATACATTAGTGTTGGCTCTAGTCCTGGCGGTGCGGCGGTTCGCTCCGTGGATTATATCCTCTGGTTCTGCGTACAGATATAATTTCATGGCTCGGGGCACTTGGCAGGTCTGCTTGTTATTACACCTGTTATGTACGTAATAGGTGTTGCCAGGTTATTTGTCGTGTGGCGTCTTTAGTGTCTTTCCGTTTGGATGGATCGGCTGTTTTTGGGTCAGAGGATTCCTTGGCGCAGATAATGACTGGTGAGCGCCAGCCAAGACAAACACGGAGACGAAGATGTCCGCGAGCGATTATACACAGACACCTTATTATCCAGTGATTCTGTGTTTCGGGGTGTAACACTGCCACCTCTGGCCTGCGGTCACCATGATGGTGTATATTATACACGGTATTATTAGATGGCGGGGTTGGGTATGCTCGGAGGTGTATACAGAGCTTCTCTATAGGCCTCACCTTATATACAGCAAATATTTACCTAGTCTCGTACACATACAGATCTGCTGCTCGGTGGGACAAAGACGGCTTAAAGGAAAAACTTAAAGGAACACTCCAGGCAAACAAGCACAAGATATAAAAAAGACTCGCCAGGCTCCGCCCTCCTTTGTTATCCGTAATAGTAAGACTGTCTGTGTCGCCCATAGCAACCAATCAAAGGTCAGGATTCATTTCTCAAACTGCTCTGCGAAGATGAAAGCTGAGCTCTGATTGGTTGCCATGATCGACACCGTTTTACTATAAGTTTGACAGTTGAGGCCTATTGGAGGTGGACCTTCTGTGTCAGGCTCCGCCCCTCCGGCCCTGGAGTGAGAGTTGAGGCCTATTGGGGGTGGACCTTCTGTGTCAGGCTCCGCCCCTCCGACCCTGGAGTGACAGTTGAGGCCTATTGGGGGTGGACCTTCTGTGTCAGGCTCCGCCCCTCCGACCCTGGAGTGACAGTTGAGGCCTATTGGGGGTGGACCTTCTGTGTCAGGCTCCGCCCCTCCGACCCTGGCGTGACAGTTGAGGCCTATTGGAGGTGGACCTTCTGTGTCAGGCTCCGCCCCTCCGGCCCTGGAGTGAGAGTTGAGGCCTATTGGGGGTGGACCTTCTGTGTCAGGCTCCGCCCCTCCGACCCTGGCGTGACAGTTGAGGCCTATTGGGGGTGGACCTTCTGTGTCAGGCTCCGCCCCTCCTACTCTGGAGTGACAGTTGAGGCCTATTGGGGGTGGACCTTCTGTGTCAGGCTCCGCCCCTCCGACCCTGGAGTGACAGTTGAGGCCTATTGGGGGTGGACCTTCTGTGTCAGGCTCCGCCCCTCCGACCCTGGCGTGACAGTTGAGGCCTATTGGGGGTGGACCTTCTGTGTCAGACTCCGCCCCTCCGGCCCTGGAGTGACAGTTGAGGCCTATTGGAGGTGGACCTTCTGTGTCAGGCTCCGCCCCTCCTACCCTGGAGTGACAGTTGAGGCCTATTGGGGGTGGACCTTCTGTGTCAGGCTCCGCCCCTCCTACCCTGGAGTGACAGTTGAGGCCTATTGGGGGTGGACCTTCTGTGTCAGGCTCCGCCCCTCCGACCCTGGCGTGACAGTTGAGGCCTATTGGGGGTGGACCTTCTGTGTCAGGCTCCGCCCCTCCGACCCTGGCGTGACAGTTGAGGCCTATTGGGGGTGGACCTTCTGTGTCAGGCTCCGCCCCTCCTACCCTGGAGTGACAGTTGAGGCCTATTGGGGGTGGACCTTCTGTGTCAGGCTCCGCCCCTCCTACCCTAGAGTGACAGTTGAGGCCTATTGGGGGTGGACCTTCTGTGTCAGGCTCCGCCCCTCCTACCCTGGAGTGACAGTTGAGGCCTATTGGAGGTGGACCTTCTGTGTCAGGCTCCGCCCCTCCGGCCCTGGAGTGAGAGTTGAGGCCTATTGGAGGTGGACCTTCTGTGTCAGGCTCCGCCCCTCCAGCCCTGGAGTGACAGTTGAGGCCTATTGGGGGTGGACCTTCTGTGTCAGGCTCCGCCCCTCCAGCCCTGGAGTGACAGTTGAGGCCTATTGGGGGTGGACCTTCTGTGTCAGACTCCGCCCCTCCGGCCCTGGAGTGACAGTTGAGGCCTATTGGGGGTGGACCTTCTGTGTCAGGCTCCGCCCCTCCTACCCTGGAGTGACAGTTGAGGCCTATTGGGGGTGGACCTTCTGTGTCAGGCTCCGCCCCTCCTACCCTGGAGTGACAGTTGAGGCCTATTGGGGGTGGACCTTCTGTGTCAGGCTCCGCCCCTCCGGCCCTGGAGTGACAGTTGAGGCCTATTGGGGGTGGACCTTCTGTGTCAGACTCCGCCCCTCCGGCCCTGGAGTGACAGTTGAGGCCTATTGGGGGTGGACCTTCTGTGTCAGACTCCGCCCCTCCTACCCTGGAGTGACAGTTGAGGCCTATTGGGGGTGGACCTTCTGTGTCAGACTCCGCCCCTCCGGCCCTGGAGTGACAGTTGAGGCCTATTGGAGGTGGACCTTCTGTGTCAGGCTCCGCCCCTCCGACCCTGGCGTTACAGTTGAGGCCTATTGGAGGTGGACCTTCTGTGTCAGACTCCGCCCCTCCAGCCCTGGAGTGACAGTTGAGGCCTATTGGGGGTGGACCTTCTGTGTCAGGCACCGCCCCTTCGGCCCTAGAATGTTCCTTCACGGGCCCCACAATATTTTCAATATCAATATCTGTACAATATTCTATAAAATCTGAGCTAGCGGGCAAAATGGCCGCCATGGTGCCAAACACATATTTGACAACCTTTAGAAGTTGTTGTCATGGAGACATGGCGTTAAAATTTTTAATTTTATATGGCCATGACTTATTTTACTAAAACTCACTATATTTAGGGGCGTGGCCTGACACAGTTTGCTGCATGTCACTCCCCCTTTTTGTAAGGCGGGCATTAAACCTTCCACCGCGCCCCTTTTTTGTGCCCAGGTCACATATATTATAATAGCCCAAGAAATACAGGAACATTTCACCAGGCCGGCTCTTTCGGAGCACTAGGAGGTCGTCCCTTTTTAAAGAGAGTTGGCAATTACAGCCTATCAAAGGCTTTGAAGAAGTAAGCCCCGCCCCTGAGGTACCTAGACTCAGAAGAGGTGGACCCAAGGACTGCAGGAGCTATCATGTGATCTTGGGTGGGCAGAATCACAGTGTGGGGGGGCATATCAAAAAAGCTATGGGTGCAAACTTTTTTTTATTGGAATATCAAAAAACTTTCTTGGGTTTTTGCCATAAGTAAAGAAAAAAAGTTCATTTTTTTTGGAGCGGTCTGCACGGTGACTTGTGTCTGGTGAGTTTTGTTTCCCATCTTACTATACACACCCCGGAGTGAAGTGCCGTATTGTCAGGATTGAGGCCCATCCCCCACATAGAGAGGACGAGTGGTCCTGCCCCGGATCTGTGGCGAGTATTGATTGGTGACTTATATACAAGGCCCTGTGATGTCACCTGCCATTAAAGAGACACAAAGCCCAAAGGGATCAATTATAGAGAGCAGCTGGGACACGGAGCGCACAGGAAGGATGTCACACTGCTCATGTTATACCTGACACAGCTGCGGCCGAGCCAGAGCAGGCGACACAAACTGGTAAACATCAACCTGGAAAGAGGCCGGCGCTATATACAGAGCAGTTATATAATAGAGAGGAGAGAGGCCGGCGCTATATACAGAGCAGTTATATAATAGAGAGGAGAGAGGCCGGCGCTATATACAGAGCAGCCATATAATAGAGAGGAGAGAGGCCGGCGTTATATACAGAGCAGCCATATAATAGAGAGGAGAGAGGCCGGCGCTATATACAGAGCAGTCATATAATAGAGAGGAGAGAGGCCGGCGCTATATACAGAGCAGTCATATAATAGAGAGGAGAGAGGCCGGCGCTATATACAGAGCAGTCATATAATAGAGAGGAGAGAGGCCGGCGCTATATACAGAGCAGTCATATAATAGAGAGGAGAGAGGCCGGCGCTATATACAGAGCAGTCATATAATAGAGAGGAGAGAGAGGCCGGCGCTATATACAGAGCAGCCATATAATAGAGAGGAGAGAGGCCGGCGCTATATACAGAGCAGACATATAATAGAGAGGAGAGAGGCCGGCGTTATATACAGAGCAGCCATATAATAGAGAGGAGAGAGGCCGGCGCTATATACAGGGCAGCCATATAATAGAGAGGAGAGAGGCCGGCGCTATATACAGAGCAGTCATATAATAGAGAGGAGAGAGGCCGGCGCTATATACAGAGCAGTCATATAATAGAGAGGAGAGAGGCTGGCGCTATATACAGAGCAGTCATATAATAGAGAGGAGAGAGGCCGGCGCTATATACAGAGCAGCCATATAATAGAGAGGAGAGAGGCCGGCGCTATATACAGAGCAGCCATATAATAGAGAGGAGAGAGGCCGGCGCTATATACAGAGCAGTCATATAATAGAGAGGAGAGAGGCCGGCGCTATATACAGGGCAGTCATATAATAGAGAGGAGAGAGGCCGGCGCTATATACAGGGCAGCCATATAATAGAGAGGAGAGAGGCCGGCGCTATATACAGAGCAGTCATATAATAGAGAGGAGAGAGGCCGGCGCTATATACAGAGCAGTCATATAATAGAGAGGAGAGAGGCCGGCGCTATATACAGAGCAGTCATATAATAGAGAGGAGAGAGGCCGGCGCTATATACAGAGCAGTCATATAATAGAGAGGAGAGAGGCCGGCGCTATATACAGAGCAGTCATATAATAGAGAGGAGAGAGAGGCCGGCGCTATATACAGAGCAGCCATATAATAGAGAGGAGAGAGGCCGGCGCTATATACAGAGCAGCCATATAATAGAGAGGAGAGAGGCCGGCGTTATATACAGAGCAGCCATATAATAGAGAGGAGAGAGGCCGGCGCTATATACAGGGCAGCCATATAATAGAGAGGAGAGAGGCCGGCGCTATATACAGAGCAGTCATATAATAGAGAGGAGAGAGGCCGGCGCTATATACAGAGCAGTCATATAATAGAGAGGAGAGAGGCCGGCGCTATATACAGAGCAGTCATATAATAGAGAGGAGAGAGGCCGGCGCTATATACAGAGCAGTCATATAATAGAGAGGAGAGAGGCCGGCGCTATATACAGGGCAGCCATATAATAGAGAGGAGAGAGGCCGGCGCTATATACAGAGCAGTCATATAATAGAGAGGAGAGAGGCCGGCGCTATATACAGGGCAGCCATATAATAGAGAGGAGAGAGGCCGGCGCTATATACAGAGCAGTCATATAATAGAGAGGAGAGAGGCCGGCGCTATATACAGGGCAGCCATATAATAGAGAGGAGAGAGGCCGGCGCTATATACAGAGCAGTCATATAATAGAGAGGAGAGAGGCCGGCGCTATATACAGAGCAGCCATATAATAGAGAGGAGAGAGGCCGGCGCTATATACAGAGCAGCCATATAATAGAGAGGAGAGAGGCCGGCGCTATATACAGAGCAGCCATATAATAGAGAGGAGAGAGGCCGGCGCTATATACAGGGCAGCCATATAATAGAGAGGAGAGAGGCCGGCGCTATATACAGAGCAGCCATATAATAGAGAGGAGAGAGGCCGGCGCTATATACAGAGCAGTCATATAATAGAGAGGAGAGAGGCCGGCGCTATATACAGGGCAGCCATATAATAGAGAGGAGAGAGGCCGGCGCTATATACAGAGCAGTCATATAATAGAGAGGAGAGAGGCCGGCGCTATATACAGAGCAGCCATATAATAGAGAGGAGAGAGGCCGGCGCTATATACAGAGCAGCCATATAATAGAGAGGAGAGAGGCCGGCGCTATATACAGGGCAGCCATATAATAGAGAGGAGAGAGGCCGGCGCTATATACAGGGCAGCCATATAATAGAGAGGAGAGAGGCCGGCGCTATATACAGGGCAGCCATATAATAGAGAGGAGAGAGGCCGGCGCTATATACAGAGCAGCCATATAATAGAGAGGAGAGAGGCCGGCGTTATATACAGAGCAGTCATATAATAGAGAGGAGAGAGGTCGGCGTTATATACAGAGCAGTCATATAATAGAGAGGAGAGAGGTCGGCGTTATATACAGAGCAGCCATATAATAGAGAGGAGAGAGGCCGGCGCTATATACAGAGCAGTCATATAATAGAGAGGAGAGAGAGGCCGGCGCTATATACAGAGCAGTCATATAATACAGAGGAGAGAGGCCGGCGCTATATACAGAGCAGTCATATAATAGAGAGGAGAGAGGCCGGCGCTATATACAGGGCAGCCATATAATAGAGAGGAGAGAGGCCGGCGCTATATACAGAGCAGTCATATAATAGAGAGGAGAGAGGCCGGCGCTATATACAGGGCAGCCATATAATAGAGAGGAGAGAGGCCGGCGCTATATACAGAGCAGTCATATAATAGAGAGGAGAGAGGCCGGCGCTATATACAGGGCAGCCATATAATAGAGAGGAGAGAGGCCGGCGCTATATACAGAGCAGTCATATAATAGAGAGGAGAGAGGCCGGCGCTATATACAGGGCAGCCATATAATAGAGAGGAGAGAGGCCGGCGCTATATACAGAGCAGTCATATAATAGAGAGGAGAGAGGCCGGCGCTATATACAGAGCAGTCATATAATAGAGGGGAGAGAGGCCGGCGCTATATACAGAGCAGCCATATAATAGAGAGGAGAGAGGCCGGCGCTATATACAGAGCAGCCATATAATAGAGAGGAGAGAGGCCGGCGCTATATACAGGGCAGCCATATAATAGAGAGGAGAGAGGCCGGCGCTATATACAGGGCAGCCATATAATAGAGAGGAGAGAGGCCGGCGCTATATACAGAGCAGCCATATAATAGAGAGGAGAGAGGCTGGCGCTATATACAGAGCAGCCATATAATAGAGAGGAGAGAGGCCGGCGCTATATACAGAGCAGTCATATAATAGAGAGGAGAGAGGCCGGCGCTATATACAGGGCAGCCATATAATAGAGAGGAGAGAGGCCGGCGCTATATACAGAGCAGTCATATAATAGAGAGGAGAGAGGCCGGCGCTATATACAGAGCAGCCATATAATAGAGAGGAGAGAGGCCGGCGCTATATACAGAGCAGCCATATAATAGAGAGGAGAGAGACCGGCGCTATATACAGGGCAGCCATATAATAGAGAGGAGAGAGGCCGGCGCTATATACAGAGCAGTTATATAATAGAGAGGAGAGAGGCCGGCGCTATATACAGAGCAGTCATATAATAGAGAGGAGAGAGGCCGGCGCTATATACAGGGCAGCCATATAATAGAGAGGAGAGAGGCCGGCGCTATATACAGGGCAGCCATATAATAGAGAGGAGAGAGGCCGGCGCTATATACAGAGCAGCCATATAATAGAGAGGAGAGAGGCTGGCGCTATATACAGAGCAGCCATATAATAGAGAGGAGAGAGGCCGGCGCTATATACAGAGCAGTCATATAATAGAGAGGAGAGAGGCCGGCGCTATATACAGGGCAGCCATATAATAGAGAGGAGAGAGGCCGGCGCTATATACAGAGCAGTCATATAATAGAGAGGAGAGAGGCCGGCGCTATATACAGAGCAGTCATATAATAGAGGGGAGAGAGGCCGGCGCTATATACAGAGCAGCCATATAATAGAGAGGAGAGAGGCCGGCGCTATATACAGAGCAGCCATATAATAGAGAGGAGAGAGGCCGGCGTTATATACAGAGCAGTCATATAATAGAGGGGAGAGAGGCCGGCGCTATATACAGAGCAGCCATATAATAGAGAGGAGAGAGGCCGGCGCTATATACAGAGCAGCCATATAATAGAGAGGAGAGAGGCCGGCGCTATATACAGGGCAGCCATATAATAGAGAGGAGAGAGGCCGGCGCTATATACAGGGCAGCCATATAATAGAGAGGAGAGAGGCCGGCGCTATATACAGAGCAGCCATATAATAGAGAGGAGAGAGGCTGGCGCTATATACAGAGCAGCCATATAATAGAGAGGAGAGAGGCCGGCGCTATATACAGAGCAGTCATATAATAGAGAGGAGAGAGGCCGGCGCTATATACAGGGCAGCCATATAATAGAGAGGAGAGAGGCCGGCGCTATATACAGAGCAGTCATATAATAGAGAGGAGAGAGGCCGGCGCTATATACAGAGCAGTCATATAATAGAGGGGAGAGAGGCCGGCGCTATATACAGAGCAGCCATATAATAGAGAGGAGAGAGGCCGGCGCTATATACAGAGCAGCCATATAATAGAGAGGAGAGAGGCCGGCGTTATATACAGAGCAGTCATATAATAGAGGGGAGAGAGGCCGGCGCTATATACAGAGCAGCCATATAATAGAGAGGAGAGAGGCCGGCGCTATATACAGAGCAGCCATATAATAGAGAGGAGAGAGGCCGGCGCTATATACAGGGCAGCCATATAATAGAGAGGAGAGAGGCCGGCGCTATATACAGGGCAGCCATATAATAGAGAGGAGAGAGGCCGGCGCTATATACAGAGCAGCCATATAATAGAGAGGAGAGAGGCTGGCGCTATATACAGAGCAGCCATATAATAGAGAGGAGAGAGGCCGGCGCTATATACAGAGCAGTCATATAATAGAGAGGAGAGAGGCCGGCGCTATATACAGGGCAGCCATATAATAGAGAGGAGAGAGGCCGGCGCTATATACAGAGCAGTCATATAATAGAGAGGAGAGAGGCCGGCGCTATATACAGAGCAGCCATATAATAGAGAGGAGAGAGGCCGGCGCTATATACAGAGCAGCCATATAATAGAGAGGAGAGAGACCGGCGCTATATACAGGGCAGCCATATAATAGAGAGGAGAGAGGCCGGCGCTATATACAGGGCAGCCATATAATAGAGAGGAGAGAGGCCGGCGCTATTTACAGAGCAGCCATATAATAGAGAGGAGAGAGGCCGGCGCTATATACAGGGCAGCCATATAATAGAGAGGAGAGAGGCCGGCGCTATATACAGGGCAGCCATATAATAGAGAGGAGAGAGGCCGGCGCTATATACAGGGCAGCCATATAATAGAGAGGAGAGAGGCCGGCGCTATATACAGAGCAGCCATATAATAGAGAGGAGAGAGGCCGGCGCTATATACAGAGGAGCCATATAATAGAGAGGAGAGAGGCCGGCGCTATATACAGGGCAGCCATATAATAGAGAGGAGAGAGGCCAGCGCTATATACAGAGCAGCCATATAATAGAGAGGAGAGAGGCCGGCGCTATATACAGAGCAGCCATATAATAGAGAGGAGAGAGGCCGGCGCTATATACAGAGCAGCCATATAATAGAGAGGAGAGAGGCCGGCGCTATATACAGAGCAGCCATATAATAGAGAGGAGAGAGGCCGGCGCTATATACAGGGCAGCCATATAATAGGAGAGAGGCCGGCGCTATATACAGGGCAGCCATATAATAGGAGAGAGGCCGGCGCTATATACAGAGCAGCCATATAATAGAGAGGAGAGAGGCCGGCGCTATATACAGAGCAGCCATATAATAGAGAGGAGAGAGGCCGGCGCTATATACAGGGCAGCCATATAATAGGAGAGAGGCCGGCGCTATATACAGGGCAGCCATATAATAGGAGAGAGGCCGGCGCTATATACAGAGCAGCCATATAATAGAGAGGAGAGAGGCCGGCGCTATATACAGGGCAGCCATATAATAGAGAGGAGAGAGGCCGGCGCTATATACAGGGCAGTCATATAATAGAGAGGGGAGAGGCCGGCGCTATATACAGAGCAGCCATATAATAGAGAGGAGAGAGGCCGGCGCTATATACAGAGCAGTCATATAATAGAGAGGAGAGAGGCCGGCGCTATATACAGAGCAGCCATATAATAGAGAGGAGAGAGGCCGGCGTTATATACAGAGCAGTCATATAATAGAGAGGAGAGAGGTCGGCGTTATATACAGAGCAGCCATATAATAGAGAGGAGAGAGGCCGGCGCTATATACAGAGCAGTCATATAATAGAGAGGAGAGAGAGGCCGGCGCTATATACAGAGCAGTCATATAATAGAGAGGAGAGAGGCCGGCGCTATATACAGAGCAGTCATATAATAGAGAGGAGAGAGGCCGGCGCTATATACAGGGCAGCCATATAATAGAGAGGAGAGAGGCCGGCGCTATATACAGAGCAGCCATATAATAGAGAGGAGAGAGAGGCCGGCGCTATATACAGAGCAGTCATATAATAGAGAGGAGAGAGGCCGGCGCTATATACAGGGCAGTCATATAATAGAGAGGAGAGAGAGGCCGGCGCTATATACAGAGCAGTCATATAATAGAGAGGAGAGAGGCCGGCGCTATATACAGAGCAGCCATATAATAGAGAGGAGAGAGGCCGGCGCTATATACAGAGCAGCCATATAATAGAGAGGAGAGAGGCCGGCGCTATATACAGAGCAGCCATATAATAGAGAGGAGAGAGGCTGGCGCTATATACAGAGCAGCCATATAATAGAGAGGAGAGAGAGGCCGGCGCTATATACAGAGCAGTCATATAATAGAGAGGAGAGAGAGGCCGGCGCTATATACAGAGCAGTCATATAATAGAGAGGAGAGAGGCCGGCGCTATATACAGAGCAGCCATATAATAGAGAGGAGAGAGGCCGGCGCTATATACAGAGCAGCCATATAATAGAGAGGAGAGAGGCCGGCGCTATATACAGGGCAGCCATATAATAAAGGAGCAAGGAGACCGACACATAGTGATATGGACCATGCCAGTGTAACCTGCGTATATACAGTGTATAATATATATGTACAGCCGGTATATGACATCACTGTGTGTATTATCTCTGTACTGTGACATCACTGTGTGTATTATCTCTGTACTGTGACATCACTGTGTGTATTATCCTGTACTGTGACATCACTGTGTGTATTATCCTGTACTGTGACATCACTGTGTGTATTATCTCTGTACTGTGACATCACTGTGTGTATTATCCTGTACTGTGACATCACTGTGTGTATTATCCTGTACTGTGACATCACTGTGTGTATTATCCTGTACTGTGACATCACTGTGTGTATTATCTCTGTACTGTGACATCACTGTGTGTATTATCCTGTACTGTGACATCACTGTGTGTATTATCTCTGTACTGTGACATCACTGTGTGTATTATCCTGTACTGTGACATCACTGTGTGTATTATCTCTGTACTGTGACATCACTGTGTGTATTATCTCTGTACTGTGACATCACACTATTGCTATGGGATCATGTGGTTCCTTGTTCGGCCCCCGCTTCCTTGCTGGTATATCTCGGGTATTTCCTGTATGTAGTACACATGTACATCACATATATGTTACACGTCTTCAGGATTCTCACACATGTACACACCAGGCACAGACTTCTCAGCTTGGTGTACAGTGAACCGTCTGGCACAGACCCAGTGATGGAGCAATAGATGGCGGTATTATATGGGTACGATCAGTACCTTGGAAGGACAAAGTATGTGCACCTGTAAGTCACCGTATCTATTACACAATCAGCATTCACTGCTATATCTGAGGTCAGGGCATGCTGGGGGTTGTAGTTCCCTCTGTACAGCATTCAGTACAATTGTATAATGAGATCACCCAACTTTCCATAGACCTTGATAGTCAAATGAATCTTCCTTGTCACACAGATTTACAGCCCCTCTCCCACTTCTGTGCCAGTCTTTACTGCAATTCCAGAATTCTATTCATGCAATGTAGGATAACTGCGACAGGTCCTACCCCCGTAGTGGAGCGCGGCAGCGCATGGGATTGTGGGAAGGAACAGCAAGAAGTGCCGCTTAGATCAATGTGATTTATTGTTGTAGTCCATAGATTTTCTATTTTATAATCTGCTTTCATGTATTTTCCGTCCAATGCGCTCCAGTCCTGTTCATCCTGATCATCCTCTTTTGATGAATAGAATTCCAGCACTACAGTGAAGACTGACACCCGCCCAGGCGTGATTGTAAACTTACTGCGATTGATGGGGTTCCCGTTGGAATACGTCTCCATCTGCAGATAGACCGTCCAGATCCCCAGGAGAAGAATGGCCAACAAAAGTAACAGCCAAAAGTTTTTCTGCAACTTCTTCAGAGGCAGCGGGCGACCCCACATCTTGGTCGCCCGCTGTCGGTACGCCCGTTTCTGCAGCGTGGTTTCAGCGTCTGTGATTCCTGGCAGTTCGGGGATGGGAGCTCATTCCTGGGTTCCCTCCATGTTTGGGATGTGAGCGCAGCGTTGGAGCGTCCGGAGGGGCGAGCGCTGCCTGCCGGTGTGTTCCTGCGGCTGAGGACAGGTGTCTTCTTACCTGCGGTGAAGTGTCCTCATGAGGACGGGGGACAGATCTCAGCTGGAGACAGTGTCACCTTTCATGATGAGCCGGGGCTGACTCTGCTGCGGCTGGCGTTGCAGGATTGTCGCTCGCTCGCTCGCAGCCGCTGCTGGTTCCTTTGTGCTGGCGGCTCAGCCTGCACAGTCTCGGTCTCTTCCTGCTCTCACCTGTATCTCACCTGCCTGACCCAGCCCTTCCAGTAACGTCTCTGCCTCTCCCCCTGACTGGCTGTCAGCGGCCGTCGCCTTGGTGGCTGTCAATGCTCCTGAGACCTGCACAGCTCACCTGGGCTCCTCCCTGTCAGCTCATGGACAGCTACAAGCGGCTGTCACTCATACACACCTGCTGTCAGGACCTCTGCTTGCTGGCAGTCCTGGTCATGTGATGTGCCGGCAGGTGACAGTACAGACAGCCGATCCCATCGCCCCTGCGCGGTGGTCACATGACCGGGCCTGAGCGCCGTCCTCTGAGCTTTCTATTCACTGACAGCAAGCAGAGCCCGGAAAGTACAAGAGATAAAGCAAAACGTAAAGTGACATCATGGAGGACGGCAGAAAGGGGGCGCTAGAGCACAGCGGGTACCTGCCACTGATCGCAATGGGAGCAAATGATAATAAGCCCTCGACAACTGAAGCCTTGTGACCCCAAGTGCAAAAGATATAACCCCCCCCCATTACCTAGCGCTGCTATTGGGTCACAATATTGGGGCTCTGTCATAGAGGAACGCTAGGCAACTGATACTGTTATGGGGTCACATATCTGGTCCTGTTATTGGGGTACTGTTATGGGGTCAGATATCTGGTCCTGTTATTGGGGTACTGTTATGGGGTCACATATCTGGTCCAGTTATTGGGGTACTGTTATGGGGTCAGATATCTGGTCCTGTTATTGGGGTACTGTTATGGGGTCAGATATCTGGTCCTGTTATTGGGGTACTGTTATGGGGTCACATATCTGGTCCTGTTATTGGGGTACTGTTATGGGGTCACATATCTGGTCCTGTTATTGGGGTACTGTTATGGGGTCAGATATCTGGTCCTGTTATTGGGGTACTGTTATGGGGTCACATATCTGGTCCTGTTATTGGGGTACTGTTATGGGGTCACATATCTGGTCCAGTTATTGGGGTACTGTTATGGGGTCACATATCTGGTCCTGTTATTGGGGTACTGTTATGGGGTCACATATCTGGTCCTGTTATTGGGGTACTGTTATGGGGTCACATATCTGGTCCTGTTATTGGGGTACTGTTATTGGGTCACACTATCCGGTCCAGTTATTGGGGTAGTGTTATAGGGGTCACACTATCTGGTCCTTTTGTTGGGGTACTGTTATGAAGGCACAATATCTGGTCCTGTTATTGAGGTACTGTTATTGGGGTCACACTAGCCTGTCCAGTTGTTGGGGTAGCGTTATAGGGGTGACACCATCTGGTCCTTTTGTTGGGGTACTGTTATGAAGGCACAATATCTGGTTTTGTTATTGGGGTACTCTTATGGGGTCACACTATCCGGTTCGGTTATTGGGGTACTGTTATGAAGGCAGTGTCTTATTCAGTTATTGGGGTACTGTTATAGTGACATGATAGCAGCTTCTCTTTTTGTTATGGGGGTACAGTAGCATGCTGTTATTGTACCACCATTATCGGGGCACGTTCTAGTTTTGGGGCACAGTAGCAGATTCTCTTCTTGCAGCTGTTATGGGGGCGCTCCGCCTGTAGTTTCTGCAGGACGGTCCATCTCCCCATATTTAATGACTATGTCCTCAGTTGAGTGCGGCTGGCATGCTTTAACCATATAGTAACCATGGTGAGCGGCTGCGCCCCATTACTGCCCCCTGGAGACTTCTAATTGAAGCTACAAAGATGATAAAGGTCACTGCGAAGCGGAGCAGCTGGAGGCGGAGGACACCAACCTGTAAACAGGAATTACACCACCCAAAGCACCGAATACAGCAGAGCAGGCACTGACATGACCCGTATACAGACTATATATATATATATATATATGTGCTTATTATTAGGGGAGAAGCCACAGCACTAATATATATAACTATAGAAACAATCCAGACTACCAGAGAGGAAGCCGGTACTCCGCACACATCTATGACCAGTAACTCATGGAGCCAAAGTGGCCAAGAAATCCTGTAATGCTGGTTTAGAAACACCAATGTGAATACAGACATGTTAATTATTATCTACTATAGCAACAATATTACCTGTCCTGCTACATCCTGTATTATACTCCAGAGCTGCGCTCACTATTCTGCTGGTACAGTCACTGTGTACATACGTTACGTTACTTATCCTGTATTATACTCCAGAGCTGCGCTCGCTATTCTGCTGGTGCAGTCACTGTGTACATACATTACATTACTTATCCTGTATTATACTCCAGAGCTGCGCTCGCTATTCTGCTGGTGCAGTCACTGTGTACATACGTTACGTTACTTATCCTGTATTATACTCCAGAGCTGCGCTCGCTATTCTGCTGGTGCAGTCACTGTGTACATACGTTACGTTACTTATCCTGTATTATACTCCAGAGCTGCGCTCGCTATTCTACTGGTGCAGTCACTGTGTACATACATTACATTACTTATCCTGTATTATACCCCAGAGCTGCGCTCGCTATTCTACTGGTGCAGTCACTGTGTACATACGTTACGTTACTTATCCTGTATTATACCCCAGAGCTGCGCTCGCTATTCTGCTGGTGCTGTCACTGTGTACATACGTTACGTTACTTATCCTGTATTATACCCCAGAGCTGCGCTCACTATTCTGCTGGTACAGTCACTGTGTACATACGTTACGTTACTTATCCTGTATTATACTCCAGAGCTGCGCTCGCTATTCTGCTGGTGCAGTCACTGTGTACATACGTTACGTTACTTATCCTGTATTATACTCCAGAGCTGCGCTCGCTATTCTGCTGGTGCAGTCACTGTGTACATACGTTACGTTACTTATCCTGTATTATACTCCAGAGCTGCGCTCGCTATTCTACTGGTGCAGTCACTGTGTACATACATTACGTTACTTATCCTGTATTATACCCCAGAGCTGCGCTCGCTATTCTACTGGTGCAGTCACTGTGTACATACGTTACGTTACTTATCCTGTATTATACCCCAGAGCTGCGCTCGCTATTCTGCTGGTGCTGTCACTGTGTACATACGTTACGTTACTTATCCTGTATTATACCCCAGAGCTGCGCTCGCTATTCTGCTGGTGCTGTCACTGTGTACATACGTTACGTTACTTATCCTGTATTATACCCCAGAGCTGCGCTCACTATTCTGCTGGTACAGTCACTGTGTACATACGTTACGTTACTTATCCTGTATTATACCCCAGAGCTGCGCTCGCTATTCTGCTGGTGCAGTCACTGTGTACATACGTTACGTTACTTATCCTGTATTATACCCCAGAGCTGCGCTCGCTATTCTGCTGGTGCAGTCACTGTGTACATACGTTACGTTACTTATCCTGTATTATACCCCAGAGCTGCGCTCGCTATTCTGCTGGTACAGTCACTGTGTACATACGTTACTTATCCTGTATTATACCCCAGAGCTGCGCTCGCTATTCTGCTGGTACAGTCACTGTGTACATACGTTACGTTACTTATCCTGTATTATACTCCAGAGCTGCGCTCGCTATTCTGCTGGTGCAGTCACTGTGTACATACGTTACTTATCCTGTATTATACTCCAGAGCTGCGCTCGCTATTCTGCTGGTGCAGTCACTGTGTACATACGTTACGTTACTTATCCTGTATTATACTCCAGAGCTGCGCTCGCTATTCTGCTGGTGCAGTCACTGTGTACATACGTTACGTTACTTATCCTGTATTATACTCCAGAGCTGCGCTCACTATTCTGCTGGTACAGTCACTGTGTACATACATTACATTACTTATCCTGTATTATACTCCAGAGCTGCGCTCACTATTCTGCTGGTGCTGTCACTGTGTACATACGTTACGTTACTTATCCTGAATTATACCCCAGAGCTGCGCTCGCTATTCTGCTGGTACAGTCACTGTGTACATACGTTACGTTACTTATCCTGTATTATACCCCAGAGCTGCGCTCGCTATTCTGCTGGTGCAGTCACTGTGTACATACGTTACGTTACTTATCCTGTATTATACCCCAGAGCTGCGCTCGCTATTCTGCTGGTGCAGTCACTGTGTACATACGTTACGTTACTTATCCTGTATTATACCCCAGAGCTGCGCTCGCTATTCTGCTGGTACAGTCACTGTGTACATACGTTACTTATCCTGTATTATACCCCAGAGCTGCGCTCGCTATTCTGATGGTACAGTCACTGTGTACATACGTTACGTTACTTATCCTGTATTATACTCCAGAGCTGCGCTCGCTATTCTGCTGGTGCAGTCACTGTGTACATACGTTACTTATCCTGTATTATACTCCAGAGCTGCGCTCGCTATTCTGCTGGTGCAGTCACTGTGTACATACGTTACGTTACTTATCCTGTATTATACTCCAGAGCTGCGCTCGCTATTCTGCTGGTGCAGTCACTGTGTACATACGTTACGTTACTTATCCTGTATTATACTCCAGAGCTGCGCTCGCTATTCTGCTGGTGCAGTCACTGTGTACATACGTTACTTATCCTGTATTATACTCCAGAGCTGCGCTCGCTATTCTGCTGGTGCAGTCACTGTGTACATACATTACATTACTTATCCTGTATTATACTCCAGAGCTGCGCTCACTATTCTGCCGGTGCAGTCACTGTGTACATACATTACATTACTTATCCTGTATTATACTCCAGAGCTGCGCTCACTATTCTGCCGGTGCAGTCACTGTGTACATACATTACATTACTTATCCTGTATTATACTCCAGAGCTGCGCTCACTATTCTGCCGGTGCAGTCACTGTGTACATACATTACATTACTTATCCTGTATTATACTCCAGAGCTGCGCTCACTATTCTGCTGGTCACTGTGTACATACATTACATTACTTATCCTGTATTATACTTCAGAGCTGCGCTCACTATTCTGCTGGTGCAGTCACTGTGTACATACATTACATTACTTATCCTGTATTATACTCCAGAGCTGCGCTCACTATTCTGCTGGTGCAGTCACTGTGTACATACATTACTTATCCTGTATTATACTCCAGAGCTGCGCTCACTATTCTGCTGCTGTACAGTCACTGTGTACATACATTACATTACTTATCCTGTATTATACTCCAGAGCAGCGCTCACTATTCTGCTGGTACAGTCACTGTGTACATACATTACATTACTTATCCTGTATTATACTCCAGAGCTGCGCTCACTATTCTGCTGGTGCAGTCACTGTGTACATACATTACATTACTTATCCTGTATTATACTCCAGAGCTGCACTCACTATTCTCCTGGTACAGTCACTGTGTACATACATTACATTACTTATCCTGTATTATACTCCAGAGCTGCACTCACTATTCTCCTGGTACAGTCACTGTGTACATACATTACATTACTTATCCTGTATTATACTCCAGAGCTGCGCTCACTATTCTGCTGGTGCAGTCACTGTGTACATACATTACATTACTTATCCTGTATTATACTCCAGAGCTGCACTCACTATTCTCCTGGTACAGTCACTGTGTACATACATTACATTACTTATCCTGTATTATACTCCAGAGCTGCGCTCACTATTCTGCTGGTGCAGTCACTGTGTACATACATTACTTATCCTGTATTATACTCCAGAGCTGCGCTCACTATTCTGCTGCTGTACAGTCACTGTGTACATACATTACATTACTTATCCTGTATTATACTCCAGAGCTGTGCTCACTATTCTGCTGGTGCAGTCACTGTGTACATACATTACATTACTTATCCTGTATTATACTCCAGAGCTGCACTCACTATTCTCCTGGCTCTAGTAGATGCAGTGTCCTGTCCTCTTGTAGTGCCGCTCTATCACATGACTGTATATATCCTGGTATACAGTTGTCACTCCCTAGAATACAGATCACAGGATCAGCCTGTGTACACACTAGTCATACAGGGGACGCTTCAGGGTTTTTGTCAGACACCAGTTTAACATTCACCAAGTTTATGGAAAGTTGGAGAATTTGGATGTGAAACCTGCAGAATTGGCCGGGGCGACCCTCACACCCTTGTACATGACACGTGGGCTCTGCTGTAGGGGGCGGGAGGTCGCCATTGATGTTGTGGTTCCGCACTGGCCCTGCAGTGTTATAGTGTTTGCTTTCCCTCACTTTATGGTGTAGCAGAGCTGTGGTAGTTCTGTCCCCCCCCCCCCCCCTCACCCTGGCAGTTCCCAGACGTCACCATGTCACTAGCCGAATCTGACGGGTCCATCAAGTAGCCGACTGATCGGCCTCAGGGTCCAGTATAGAGAGACCGTATCTGTTCTGCTAAATCCACCATTACATTCCTATTGAGTTTGTGTTAGAACGCCACCTGCTGGTCTCTATCTGATCTACACAGCAGTCTGGTCTGATGGGTCCGTTTCTTATCTCTGTATTAAAACGTCACAAAAACAGACACCTAGTTTGGGAATCAGATGGGGTGATAGGACACATCCCTGTATAGAGGGCAGGCTGCGCTATATCCTCACGTCCAGGTATGGCCGCACCTGTACAGCATATATACTGTATATAGGATAAGCTTTTATTTATTGGGATCGTTCCCTTATGATGTGGAATACGGGCGATAGGTCCATACAGGTCTAGGCAAGGTTTATGTCCACACTGTTACATACACTTGAGGTGCAGTACCTGGCTCGGCCACTAGACACTGTATGGAGCGATCTGCTTGTGACGCTGCGCCTGATTGGTGTGGGGGTGTAACGTGAAATTGAGGACAAATCGTAAGGACAGACCAACAATAGGCCAAAGACACAGACGCAGGGTGTGAAACTCCCGCCATCCTTACTGGATGCCTTGAAGATTAAGTACCAGACCTTCCTCGCGGATCCTGTGCGCGGTCCGGAGAAATCGCGGTGCAGAAATCCCCGGTCACCTCAGAAACATTAATAAATCTAAATAAATAAAAAAGTTTAATAAAATGTATCCAATCAATCCATAGCTCCGCCCACCTCCAGGCAAACAAGCAATCTGCATAAATAATAATTAAAAACTTTGTCACAATAAAGGAAGAGAAACTTCTAATAACGAATATTCAGGAACATTCACCGCAGTCGGCGCGGGATCCGCAGGTCGCTCGGAATTCACGTGTCTGACCTTTGTCCGCTGATAAAATCAAATACTTGTAAGAATCAGCAGGGGGCGCACACCTAGCCGATCCGCAGCTCATTCTCCAGGCCGTAGATCTTGGCTTTCAAGTTCCGCAATTCTCCTTGAATTTTGTGGGTTCGTTTGTTCCCCTGCCGCACGGCGCCGAGGATGGCGAGATCCTGGTCCGGTCCGATGTTCAGGGTGACCTGCAGGTAGTAGACATTCAGTGAGGCCTGGATTGGAGGGGGCAGCTCCTCTGATTGTGATTGGAGCTTTGAGAGGCAAGTGGGAGGAGCCAGCTAATATGTATGACCATTGCAGCTCCTCCTACAATCAATTGGCTCCTCCTACCAGACAAGAACTGGATGTCGTGCGTCTACTAGGGCTAATACATCTCTAGACTAGATGTGGTGGGTGTGGTTTCTGACTCCCTTTAAGTCCATTAAAGGGATTGTTCCGTATACAGGACAGGGAATAAGTGTCTGCTCATTGGCTCCCCCAGTGGTCAGTAGTACAGAGGCTGTAAGTCCCTCTAAGGCCTCCTTGTGGATAATACACTCGTGCACGTGTGCGACCGGCGCGTCACTCAGACGTGAATGGAGAACCAATGACATGAGTGCACTGACGCTGCCGTCACTTATGGTCCTCCATCCTCCTGACCACTAGGGGGCATGCAATCAGACACTTATCCCCCGGCCTATGGATAATTTGTCTATGTGCGGTTTTCAGCCGCACGCGACCGCCTAGTCCTGGATCAGCTGACCTTAAAGAGCTGCTTCTCCACGTCCCGCAGTTTCTGCCGCAGCAGCTTGATGTCCGTTTGGAAGCCTTCCACCTCCATGTTGCGCCGCTTCTCCAGCGCCTCGTACCGCTGCGTCATGAGCTGCAGCCTCTTCGCCACTTTATCGGAACGTTCCTGGAACGGCAACATGTGATCAATAACCCCGGGGGAGCCAATATGGAAAACAAAGGCGCAACTTCCCAACTGGCCCGAGTCAGGTGAGTCCCCCAATATACATATATATATCTCTATATACCTATATGTACACTGGGAAACCGCTTAGAAAGCAATCCCCTCCAACGCCATGATGACATCATAAGCATCCTCCAAACCTGACCTGTCACTGAACTAATAGAACTGGAAGTGCGACTCGGCGGAGCGCGGGAACTCTGCGTATCCTCATGCGTAGTCTCAGGTTACAAGCCGGTTTTTCAGGACCCTAATAGTAAATGAAGGAATCCTGCAGATGTCTCAGAAATCCTTTATTAGAAGGCCTGACCTTTAAGATGTCACTCGGAAGACAAAGTGCTGTGCCCCTCCCCCCTTACTGTGGTTGCCGCCTCCCTGTATACAGTATACAGCTCTTATAGGTTTTGTGGGATTTGGAGTCATAAACCAGCTCTGATCATCCACCGAACCTCAAGGAGTCTTCTGGGGGTTTCAGATTGATCTACAGATACCCGGCACATGCGCCGATGAACTACACGCAGAAGCTGCGCAGCTCGGATACCAAGCCCAGCACCGGATCCTGTATAGGACAGCACATTGCCTATACGCGGTGTATACGGTTGTTCTGATGTGAGGTCACTGCCCCCTCCCCATTATGATCCGCACTGTATGTGACAGATCCCGCCGCGCTATTGCCATTATTTGTCCAGGGTGTGTCCTTTAGGTTTCCTCTAAGGTAAATATTAGCTGATTGCGGTACTTTCTTATCTGCTTCTGTGATTTCCCCAGGGCGGACATGACACCAGAGACTGAGAGCAGCTGCTCAGAAGACCTTATAGTAATCTCACCTTGAAGATCTCTCGCCCCACGTCTCCTTCCTCCCGGATCTTGGCCAGCTCGTCCTCCAGGGCCACGCACTGCTCCCGGTACATGTCAGACAGGCGGTGAGCTTGGGCCAATTGTTCTGTGAGATTCTGGAAGAGAAGAAAGAGAGCAAAGATTTATAACAGGGAAGACAAAGAGAAAATAATGTACAAGGAAATAGTAAGAAAATCACCTTCACTTCCTCACTGCGAGATGTCCGCGCCGCCCGCTCCGCCTGGGAGAGCCGCATGATCTCCATCTCCTGATCTCTCTCCCGCTCGGGGTCACGACTCTTCACCAGATGCTCCCGACACCTATCGAGCTCCTGTAACAGCCGATCCTTCTCAGCTATCCAAGACTTCTCATTGGCCCGACCCTCAAATTTCAGCTGCAGGAAATCTCTAGTGCTCTCATATAAGAGTTTCTGAGTCTTGTTTAACCTTCAATATGAAAAAATAGTCAGATATACAAACACATTACTACTATAATACTGCCCCCTATGTACAAGAATATAACTACTATAATACTGCCCCTATGTACAAGAATATAACTACTATAATACTACTCCTATGTACAAGAATATAACTACTATAATACTACCCCTATGTACAAGAATATAACTACTATAATACTACTCCTATGTACAAGAATATAACTACTATAATACTGCTCCTATGTACAAGAATATAACTACTATAATACTGCTCCTATGTACAAGAATATAACTACTATAATACTACTCCTATGTACAAGAATATATCTACTATAATACTGCTCCTATGTACAAGAATATAATTACTATAATACTGCTCCTATGTACAAGAATATATCTATCTACTATAATACTGCTCCTATGTACAAGAATATATCTATCTACTATAATACTGCCCCCTATGTACAATAATATATCTATCTACTATAATACTGCTCCTATGTACAAGAATATAACTACTATAATACTACTCCTATGTACAAGAATATAACTACTATAATACTGCTCCTATGTACAAGAATATAACTACTATAATACTACTCCTATGTACAGGAATATAACTACTATAATACTACTCCTATGTACAAGAATATAACTACTATAATACTGCTCCTATGTACAAGAATATAACTACTATAATACTGCTCCTATGTACAAGAATATAACTACTATAATACTACTCCTATGTACAAGAATATATCTACTATAATACTGCTCCTATGTACAAGAATATAATTACTATAATACTGCTCCTATGTACAAGAATATATCTATCTACTATAATACTGCTCCTATGTACAAGAATATAACTACTATAATACTACTCCTATGTACAAGAATATAACTACTATAATACTGCTCCTATGTACAAGAATATATCTATCTACTATAATACTGCTCCTATGTACAAGAATATAACTACTATAATCCTACTCCTATGTACAAGAATATAACTACTATAATACTGCTCCTATGTACAAGAATATAACTACTATAATACTGCTCCTATGTACAAGAATATAACTACTATAATACTACTCCTATGTACAAGAATATATCTATCTACTATAATACTGCCCCCTATGTACAATAATATATCTATCTACTATAATACTGCTCCTATGTACAAGAATATAACTACTATAATACTGCCCCTATGTACAAGAATATAACTACTATAATACTACTCCTATGTACAAGAATATAACTACTATAATACTACTCCTATGTACAAGAATATATCTATCTACTATAATACTGCCCCCTATGTACAAGAATATATCTATCTACTATAATACTGCTCCTATGTACAAGAATATAACTACTATAATACTACTCCTATGTACAAGAATATAACTACTATAATACTACTCCTATGTATAAGAATATAACTACTATAATACTACCTCCTATGTACAAGAATATAACTACTATAATACTACCTCCTATGTACAAGAATATAACTACTATAATACTGCCCCCTATGTACAAGAATATAACTACTATAATACTACTCCTATGTACAAGAATATAACTACTATAATACTACTCCTATGTATAAGAATATAACTACTATAATACTACCTCCTATGTACAAGAATATAACTACTATAATACTACCTCCTATGTACAAGAATATAACTACTATAATACTGCCCCCTATGTACAAGAATATAACTACTATAATACTGCTCATATGTACAAGAATATAACTACTATAATACTACTCCTATGTACAAGAATATAACTACTATAATACTACTCCTATGTACAAGAATATAACTACTATAATACTACCTCCTATGTACAAGAATATAACTACTATAATACTGCTCCTATGTACAAGAATATAACTACTATAATACTACCTCCTATGTACAAGAATATAACTACTATAATACTACTCCTATGTACAAGAATATAACTACTATAATACTACCTCCTATGTACAAGAATATAACTACTATAATACTACCTCCTATGTACAAGAGTATAACTACTATAATACTACTATGTACAAGAATATAACTACTATAATACTACCTCCTATGTACAAGAATATAACTACTATAATACTGCTCCTATGTACAAGAATATAACTACTATAATACTACCTCCTATGTACAAGAATATAACTACTATAATACTACTCCTATGTACAAGAATATAACTACTATAATACTACCTCCTATGTACAAGAATATAACTACTATAATACTACTCCTATGTACAAGAATATAACTACTATAATACTACCTCCTATGTACAAGAATATAACTACTATAATACTGCTCCTATGTACAAGAATATAACTACTATAATACTACCTCCTATGTACAAGAATATAACTACTATAATACTGCTCCTATGTACAAGAATATAACTACTATAATACTACTCCTATGTACAAGAATATAACTACTATAATACTGCTCCTATGTACAAGAATATAACTACTATAATACTACCTCCTATGTACAAGAATATAACTACTATAATACTACTCCTATGTACAAGAATATAACTACTATAATACTACTCCTATGTACAAGAATATAACTACTATAATACTACTCCTATGTACAAGAATATAACTACTATAATACTACCTCCTATGTACAAGAATATAACTACTATAATACTGCTCCTATGTACAAGAATATAACTACTATAATACTACCTCCTATGTACAAGAATATAACTACTATAATACTACTCCTATGTACAAGAATATAACTACTATAATACTACCTCCTATGTACAAGAATATAACTACTATAATACTACTCCTATGTACAAGAATATAACTACTATAATACTACCTCCTATGTACAAGAGTATAACTACTATAATACTACTATGTACAAGAATATAACTACTATAATACTACCTCCTATGTACAAGAATATAACTACTATAATACTGCTCCTATGTACAAGAATATAACTACTATAATACTACCTCCTATGTACAAGAATATAACTACTATAATACTACTCCTATGTACAAGAATATAACTACTATAATACTACTCCTATGTACAAGAATATAACTACTATAATACTGCTCCTATGTACAAGAATATAACTACTTTATATACTCGAGTATAAGCCGAGGCCCCTCATTTTAACACAAAAAACTGGAAAAACTTATTGACTCGAGTATAAGCCGAGGGGGGGAATGCAGAAGCTACTGGAAAATTTCAAAAATTAAAATGGTGGGAGTTTTTGGGTGCAGTAGTTGCTGGGGAAGGGGATGCAGTGTTTTGGTTGTCTGTGGGGGTTTTTCTTCCCCCACTTGGAATTCAGTCTGGCTGTATATAGGGTATCTGCAGTGCTGCTATTAACCCCTTCCCGACAGCACAGGAGCACTGCAGATCCTATATTCAGTAGACCGGGCACTGTCACACACAGGATACCTAATGTGTTTGTGTCTCACAGTCATTTTCTACTTTTGTATGTATTCTAGGGAAAGGAGGGATTTAGAATTTTTTTTTTTTTTTAAAGCTTCTTTTTCCCCCCACTATTTTATGGGAGATTCTAGACATTGATATTGCAGCTGGTCATAGACCCCCCCCCCCCCCCTAAAGAAAAAAAAAAAATATATATTTTTTTTTGCTGACTCGAGTATAAGCCGAGGGGGGGCTTTTTCAGTACAAAAACTGTGCTGAAAAAATTCAGCTTATACTAGAGTATATATGGTGCTCACTTATCGGTCATGTCTTTGATCTTGGCCTGGTCTCGCTGGTGCTGCACTTGAGCCTCCTCCATGCGGATCCTCCGGTCATCCAGTAGGGCCTCCACTTGCTCTTTGGACAGTCGGGTTTGCTCCTCCAGTTGGGCTTGCAGAGCCTCCACCTTAGACAGTGAGTAGATGATGGTTTGGCGGTCGTACTATTAGACTATATTCTGTATACCGTACCGCGGCCTCACCTGCAGTAGTAGTGTCTGCTCGTCCGGCTGCCTTTGGGCTCTTTCGTTCTTCCCGGTCGATCCGATTTGGCCTCGTTTTCCAGCTACAAACAGAAAGAAGAGTTCTCGGTCATTTGAGATAAATCAGTGAGGGCCAATATGAGGATGGGGAAGTTGTCAGAACTGCAGGGTCGGTGAACAATCTGCACTGTCTTCTGTCATACGTGACCTCTCCTAATAGTGACATTTCACTGCCCCCCCTTCATTCTCACCTGTTCCTGTCCGGCCTGGACGCTGCTCTTTACGCTCATGTGGGTCTCCCGTCTGGACTGCGCGCTGGGGTATGGTGACCTACAGAAGAGAAAGAAGCCAAATACATAACATGTAATGACAGTGCCCTCTACAGTTCAACCTCAGGTACTGCAGATATTGGAATGTAAAGGGTAAATGGAGCGTTCTTAGACAGACGACCCCTTTCACAGTGTTCTCTAAATTCCTGCCTATGTGACCTATCACAGGACCACAGACTCAATTCTCACCTTGTTTGGTGGTTCCTTGTGAAAGTAAGTGATTTCTCCACTGCTGGTGCCAACCAGGGCCAGAAGTTGCTGAATTTTCTTCCTGTCGTCCAATTCCCTAAATGAAAATACAAGTATACGAGACGTCTTATAACATGTCAACCATGCGAGCGGCTAAGAGAAGTGTGAAGAGCGCTAGAGCGGCATGCCATAATGTGAGGGAGACAAGTCCTGTGCCCCATAGACTGATCACATAGACCCACACATGCTTAAAGGGGTTGTCCAGGATCTCAAAATGTTCGTTACAGATGACCCAGACTGATCGGAGTCAGACACTAAACAAGGACAAGTGGATTAAAGGGATTTTCTGGGATGTAGATTAACGCATCAACATGTGATGAGTGGGGTCTGACATCTGAGACCCCACAGATCAGCTGGTTGATGAGACCTCAGTGTTCAGGCGTGCTGTGGCTTTTACACTGAACACCAAGCATGGCACCCTGCATTGCATCGAGTCTGCGCTTGGTAATGTGGATCAGGACCCGAAATTTAAATAGAACAGAGCAGCTGCTTTACCTTGTGACCGATGAAAGCGATGTCACCGGGACAGAGAAGAGGCCGCAGTGCTTGTACGTGCAGTGACCCCTTTAAATGGCTGATTGGCGGGTGTCCGATGCCTTCCAACCACATATTAAAGGGATCCCATCTTTCAAACACTTTTTTTCTGAGTACCACGTTGGAATAGCCTTAAGTAAGGTTATTCTTCTCCTACCTTCCGTTGTCTTCTCCGCGCCGGCATTCCATAGGTTTTTGTCAGTATGCAAATGAGTTCTCTTGCTGCACTGGGGGTGTCCTCAATGCTGCGAGAGAATTCTCTCCAGAGCCGCCTCCATCTTCGTCAGCAGCATCATCTTCTTCTTCTGGCGGTGGCTTGTAACTTCTAGGCCTCGGGCAGAGCAGACTTCGCATGCCCACAGGCCACGAGAAAATGGCCGCTTGCAATACTGTGTAAGTGGCCATTTTCTTATAGCCTGTGGGCATGCGCAGTCTGCTCTGCCCGAGGCCCAGAAGCCTGAAACCTGCGCCGAAAAAAGAGGCCACTGCTGACAAAGATGGAGGTGGTGCTGGAGAGAGTTCGCTCGCAGCACTGGGGACGCCCCCAGTGCTGTTTGAGTGCTGGGGCCCGCCCCCAGTGCTGCAAGAGCACTCATTTGTATACCGACAAAAACTGTGATTCCTACGGAACGGTGGCGTGGAGAGGATAACGAATATATATATATATATATATATATATATATATATATATATATATATATACACACACAGACACAGACATCGTCCATAGAGTCCCCACCCCCTCACCTGATTTTCAGCCTGTCATTTTCGGAGTACAGCCGCAGCACGTGCTCGCGCTCCTGGAAGAGGTAAACCTGCATATCGCTCAGCGCCTTCTGCAGCTCCGCGATCTCCTCCTCCCGCTGCCGCATCTCCCACTGAAGCTTGTGCTGCCAATGAGAAGCCGCAGAAAGATGTCAAGAGTCATATTCTCACTCCCATCATCTGCAAGGACCAGCAATGTTCAGCACTCCAGCTGTGAAACTACAACTCCCAGCATGCTCCAGTCACTCTCATGGGAGCTCTGGGACTGGGTGAGCAAGTGTGCATGCTGGGAAGTGTAGTTTCACAATAGGTGGTGGGGGCCTCTGTAACTTGTATATGTGTAGGCTTCACCTGCTCTTCATACGTGGTCTTGTACTGCTCCAGCCTCTTCACCAGGTCTTCGTGCTCTTCGTCAAACTCTGCGATCTTCCTGCGGTAATACTCCAGGAGCTCGCGGGACGGCCGCAGGTACGCCAGGCGCTCATTAATGGGAGGCAGCGGGGTGGAGTCCACTGCCCGGGGGCTGTAGTTATAGGAGACAGAGGAGTCCGGAGTGTGTGCGCCCTGGTACCTGAGGAGAAGAGATGTGACATAAGAACCAGTCACTGATGACATCACACCTCACCCACCAGAACTGTGTGCTAATGCAGAGCTCTGCCCACCCCGCCATGGTGTGACAGAGAGCAATATCCCATAGTGACACCTCCATGTGACTGACCTGCCTGCTCGGTGGTCTCTGGGGGGGGACAGCGCCATGTCTGCACAATAATTCGGAATGAATCCAGCGTCACCACAATGTCTGCACAAATCTGCAAAAAATATAAAACAAATCAATAACCAACCAAATATAATATCGCGTTATTATTGGTGGGGGTCTCATCCTGACAATGGAGTGGGGGTGGGTCTGGGGTAGAGCATCCACTAGGGGTTACCCGAAGCCTAGGAGGAATGGGCACTGTAGATTGGTCAGCAGTATCTGATCAGTGGAGGTCTGACACCCCGACCCTGAACCAATCAGCTGATTTGGCTTCCACAAGCTGTATACAAGGTATACAGCCCAAAACCGAAGTGAATGCGAGCAGAGCTGCAGTTCCCAGTGACACAGTGGAGACCTGTTCTGGCCGTATACCTTGTAGCCGGACCTGCTGATCAGTGCGGGGTCTAGGTGTTGCACCCCTACCGATCTGAACCGGTTAGGTTACCAGTACGCAATACCCATAGGTCTACCCCTTTAAGAGAATGGTCGTGCTGCAGTTCCCTGCACAGCCAGGTGGTCAGGGGGCGCTGTGTAAGGAAACCCAGTCAATCAGCACCATGACCCCTTCATGTTTGGGATTGATGGGGGTCCAAGAGGTCAAACCCCACAATCATAATCACCATATACCAATACCTTATGTGGTGAAATCCATGTAAAAACAAACCCAGCTGTGTGAACATGCACTAAAGACTCATTCACACTATGCAGTGGGGACAGGACTGTAATGAAATAAGGAGGCTCAGGATGAACCGAACGCACAGCTCTCCCTCATCACTGTATATATATATACACCCGCACAGTGTGAACACGCTCCATCCACTCACCGTCCTCTCCGCGGCTCCGCAGCCGCCTCAGCACAACTGAAAACCGAACAAGCCGCTGGACGAGCCTCAGCCAATCAGAGCGCCGCGTCATCCCGCAGCCAATCAGCAGCCGCCTCATAGCTGGCCCGCGCGCGGTGCTCGCCGGGAACTGTAGTCCTGAGTGTCACCATGGCGCTTTATAAACAAGGCCTTGTATCTGCTCATAACTGAGTGTAACTGCCTGAGAAGAGCAAAGAACAGAGAAAATAAACCTGTGCCCGGGAAATTTACTGTTTCTTCCATTTATTACGTTGCTCACAATCTGGTGGCTAGCGGCCACGGCTCCCTATTAGATAAAGCCCTGTTCACACTACTATTGCGTTCCTATCATCCATATAACAGACTTATTACAGATTTTTCCGCCGTATCCCTCATTCTGACAGGAAGGATAGCGCCGTGTTGTCCTTCCTGTCAGTCACAATGATATACATCGCGGTTTATGGTGATATGAAGACTAGCACTTGGTACATTAATGGCGTCTGCTGTGGGACGGATCTGGCAGAAGGTGCAAAGTGTGAAAACCGCCTTATAAAGAGCCTCCCCGCCTGTACGCCCCTGTTCACACTAGTACTGGATGCCCGCAGACACGGAGGATAGAACAGCGCACAGATTAACCCTTGGATAGTAGAAATGGCGACACTGGGGCCCTCGGAGCCGATTATATACCAATACTTCATGATCACTGGGGGCCCGACCGCTGGGGCCACCACAATACACGCGGGCGACGTCCTAGTGCCTTTACTTGGACCACTGAACGGACTCATGTGCAGCAGGACCGGACCGCGGCGCGAGACAGCAGAGCATCGGGGACAGGTAAGGATGTTTTGGGTTTTTTCACCTTCTCCGGCCCAGGTTATCCAGCACAACCCCTTTAAGGCTGAGGTCACACAGAGCATAGACACAGCAGTCAGCCATCACCGCTGCAATGTGCAGGACCAGCAGAGCGGATGAGCCCGACATGTGGCGGCTTTCATGGAAATCCTGAATATTCAGCAGTGCGAGCCCTTTAAGAAGCAAATCCGCTAGGGGAACACCTGAACAGAAATCTATCTGCATAAAAAAGCGGTTACCTAAGAAAACCCGCAGACCCCATGGACTATAATGAGGTCTGTGTGGTTGGCGCTCGGTTTCTGCTTGCAGAACTTTTCTCTCGATATATTTCATGCAGATAGGCGAACAGAATGGCCTGAAAGCAGATGTGAACCAGGGCCTAAAGTTCAAGGGGCTCTATCAGCAAAATCCTGCTGCTAGAGCCCCACATATGTGTGAATAGCCTTTAAAAAGGCTATTCAGGCACCGTAAATGTTATATTAAACTAACCCCCCCCCCCTTTTTAAAGTAAAACCCTAAAAAAAAGAGTGTGATCTACTTACGCATCGTGCACGGTGGGCGGGCATTCAGGGTGCGCCGTCTTCTTCTTCATCCACACCTCTTCTTCCTCCGATGTCCTCGGGTCCCGTCCTCCTCCGGTGCTCGCGAACTGACAGTGATATAAAAAAATGGCCTGGGCGCATGCGCAGTAGGATGCGGCTTCTACTACGGCTACTGCGCATGCGCCCAGGCCATTTTTTTTTATCAGTGTCAGTTAGCGAGCGCCGGAGGAGGACGGGACCCGAGGACATCGGAGGAAGAGGAGATGTGGATGAAGAAGAAGACACACCCTGAATGCCCGCCCAGCGTGCACAATGTGTAAGTAGATCACACTCTTTTTTTAGGTTTTGCTGATAGAGCCCCTTTCAGTCCATGTAATAGACACCAGATACTGAGCTGGGACCCAGAGTCCAGGCAGTATAGTCATGTAGGGGCCCCTGCAGCCTCATGGATCTACTGCAATATAGTATATACAGCGCAGGACAGCGACATCACACACCGGCAGGGACTCCAGGCATCACAGTCATGTAGGGGCCCCTGCAGCCTCATGGATCTACTGCAATATAGTATATACAGCACAGGACAGCGACATCACACACCGGCAGGGACTCCAGGCATCACAGTCATGTAGGGGCCCCTGCAACCTCATGGATCTACTGCAATATAGTATATACAGCACAGGACAGCGACATCACACACCGGCAGGGACTCCAGGCATCACAGTCATGTAGGGGCCCCTGCAACCTCATGGATCTACTGCAATATAGTATATACAGTGCAGGACAGCGACATCACACACCGGCAGGGACTCCAGGCATCACAGTCATGTAGGGGCCCCTGCAGCCTCATGGATCTACTGTAATATAGTATATACAGCACAGGACAGTGACATCACACACTGGCGGGGACTCCAGGCATCACAGTCATGTAGGGGCCCCTGCAACCTCATGGATCTACTGCAATATAGTATATACAGTGCAGGACAGCGACATCACACACCGGCAGGGACTCCAGGCATCACAGTCATGTAGGGGCCCCTGCAACCTCATGGATCTACTGCAATATAGTATATACAGTGCAGGACAGCGACATCACACACCGGCAGGGACTCCAGGCATCACAGTCATGTAGGGGCCCCTGCAGCCTCATGGATCTACTGCAATATAGTATATACAGTGCAGGACAGCGACATCACACACTGGCGGGGACTCCAGGCATCACAGTCATGTAGGGGCCCCTGCAGCCTCGTGGATCTACTGCAATATAGTATATACAGCACAGGACAGTGACATCACACACCGGCAGGGACTCCAGGCATCACAGTCATGTAGGGGCCCCTGCAGCCTCATGGATCTACTGCAATATAGTATATACAGCACAGGACAGTGACATCACACACCGGCAGGGACTCCAGGCATCACAGTCATGTAGGGGCCCCTGCAACCTCATGGATCTACTGCAATATAGTATATACAGCACAGGACAGCGACATCACACACCGGCAGGGACTCCAGGCATCACAGTCATGTAGGGGCCCCTGCAGCCTCATGGATCTACTGCAATATAGTATATACAGTGCAGGACAGTGACATCACACACCGGCAGGGACTCCAGGCAGTACAGTCATGTAGGGGCCCCTGCAGCCTCATGGATCTACTGCAATATAGTATATACAGCACAGGACAGCGACATCACACACCGGCAGGGACTCCAGGCATCACAGTCATGTAGGGGCCCCTGCAGCCTCATGGATCTACTGCAATATAGTATATACAGTGCAGGACAGTGACATCACACACTGGCGGGGACTCCAGGCATCACAGTCATGTAGGGGCCCCTGCAGCCTCATGGATCTACTGCAATATAGTATATACAGTGCAGGACAGCGACATCACACACTGGCGGGGACTCCAGGCATCACAGTCATGTAGGGGCCCCTGCAGCCTCGTGGATCTACTGCAATATAGTATATACAGCACAGGACAGTGACATCACACACCGGCAGGGACTCCAGGCATCACAGTCATGTAGGGGCCCCTGCAGCCTCATGGATCTACTGCAATATAGTATATACAGCACAGGACAGTGACATCACACACCGGCAGGGACTCCAGGCATCACAGTCATGTAGGGGCCCCTGCAGCCTCATGGATCTACTGCAATATAGTATATACAGCACAGGACAGCGACATCACACACCGGCAGGGGCTCCAGGCATCACAGTCATGTAGGGGCCCCTGCAGCCTCATGGATCTACTGCAATATAGTATATACAGTGCAGGACAGTGACATCACACACCGGCAGGGACTCCAGGCATCACAGTCATGTAGGGGCCCCTGCAGCCTCGTGGATCTACTGTAATATAGTATATACAGTGCAGGACAGTGACATCACACACCGGCAGGGACTCCAGGCAGTACAGTCATGTAGGGGCCCCTGCAGCCTCATGGATCTACTGCAATATAGTATATACAGCACAGGACAGCGACATCACACACCGGCAGGGACTCCAGGCATCACAGTCATGTAGGGGCCCCTGCAGCCTCATGGATCTACTGCAATATAGTATATACAGCACAGGACAGTGACATCACACACCGGCAGGGACTCCAGGCAGTACAGTCATGTAGGGGCCCCTGTATCCTTGTGGATCTACTGTAATATAGTATATACTGCACAGGACAGCGACATCACACACCGGCAGGGACTCCAGGCATCACAGTCATGTAGGGGCCCCTGCAGCCTCATGGATCTACTGCAATATAGTATATACAGTGCAGGACAGTGACATCACACACCGGCAGGGACTCCAGGCATCACAGTCATGTAGGGGCCCCTGCAGCCTCATGGATCTACTGCAATATAGTATATACAGTGCAGGACAGTGACATCACACACCGGCAGGGACTCCAGGCAGTACAGTCATGTAGGGGCCCCTGCAGCCTCGTGGATCTACTATAATACACTACAGTACAAGACAGTGACACCGCACGACACTATGATGCCCGCTCTTATAACAAGATTTCCTTCCAGTCCATATGTGCCCCTTGGCAGGGGGTCTAAAGACTTCGGCTTCATGCACTGGACCGTTGTCATGTGCAGGTCCATAGAATACGGGCTGGGCAGTATATACAGCGCACACGTCTTCTATGGAGGAATAGGAGCTGCAGCTCTGCATATGATGTAATGGGCAGCTCATGTGCATGGAGCCTTAGTCCTTAGGACAGATCCACTGCAGCGCTCTCCAGATGTGGCACAACTACAACTCCCAGCATGTCCTGACGGGGGATCTTAGGAATCGGGCTCTATTCACATGACTTCCCATTTTCAGTTGTGATAAACCGCTCATGTTTAGCCGACCGCTCTTCAATGTCCGACCATTTAAAAAGAAGAACAATAATCAGGTATTTGGTGTCCAAGGGATTATTTTTGTGTCGGTCGTTCTAAAACAGACGTGACTGTGACTTTTGCTGAGACTTCTTCACCCACCGATTGTCGCGTCTCTCGTGCTAGTGATTGGGAGTTGCATGGCGATTAGAGATGAGTGAGTAGTATTTGATCGAATACCTCCCCGCCATAGGTATGCGTGTAAGTGGCCGAACACCAAGGGGTTAATCGCATTGAATATTCCATCTTTTAATCGTGGCTAAAGTCGCCGTACAGACCTAGTGCTAATATTTTGCAAGAGCTTTGGAGTCACAGGTTGTCCGAAGCACGATGGGAGTTGTCATCTGCAATATCTGAAGCGCCTCAGGTCAGTCAGGGAATGCTGGGAGTTGTAGTTTGCACAATAGGAAGCTCCATAGAGGCTTCTGGACATGTTGGGAGCTGTCAGTTAGCAAATCTTATAATCCACAGATTAGTTGGCCATGATAGAGTTGTATAAGTGTAGTTGTGTATCATCTGGAGCTCCTCAGGGTGCGCAGGGCCTGCTGGGAGTTGTAGTCCTGCTCCTTCTGGGGTGCTCGGCGCTGCCCCCGCTGGTCACTGCGGGTAGTGCAGGCAGGATGAGGCGGAGTGATACCGCAGCGGCCGCAGCGCAGATCCCTCCGCCCGGGGAAGCATCACTAGAGCCCTGAGTGCCCATCACCGGCCCCGGGACCGTCCTGCACCCCCGAGGCCCTCCGCTCCGGGCTCCTCCGCCACCACACCGGCTGCGCACTACCTGCCCCGGCTGGCGGAGGCGGACTGTTCCGGTTTCCGGTGACCCCCAACTTCCGGCCTCGGACTGAGAAGAAAACAAACCGGTCTTTGCTGCCCGGAAAAAAATAAAGACCGGCCCGGGGGTGTCAGGAGACCGTCAGACCGTCCGTCAGGGCCCCGCCATCTCACCTGGAGCTACCGAGGAGGCGCGACAACCGGACTGGGCCCGGACTGTACCACCTGAGCAAGAGGGGGGTCCTGGAGCCGGGCCCTGAGGAGAAGCGAGGAGATCGGGGGGCCAGGAGGAGGCCTGATGGCAGGAGGGGGGCCCAACACTTACCCGGGGACTCTCTGTGGCCCTGTCCTGGTTGTCGGGGATTGTCTGTGATTGACTGGCCTGGTTGTCAGGAGTAATATTCTGCTAGCCTGGTAGTCAGAGCCTGTCAGTGACTGGGGCGGGGGCAGGTAACTTGTGTCTTATTATGCTGAGGATTGGTGTTTGCTTAGTCTGTTGTCAGGAGTCATTGTCTGCCCCAGTTGTCAGTTTATTAGAGGATTTACCTGGTTGTCTGGTCTGATCCTCGGCTGCCCTGGTTGTCAGATCTGATCCTCGGCTGCCCTGGTTGTCAGGTCTGATCCTCGGCTGCCCTGGTTGTCAGGTCTGATCCTCGGCTGCCCTGGTTGTCAGGTCATATCAGTGATTGGGTAGCTGGTTGTCGGGAATAGTCCTCTGGTCCTAGTTGTCAGGGTGGATCACTATTTGGGTCAGTTGGGTGTCAGGCTGTTGTGATTTTATTTGTGGTTGTCAGGATAATCCTTGAGTGTGCTAGTTGTCAGGGTGTATCTAGTTTTATATCTGGTGGTCTCATCTTTAGGGGGTGATTTGAGGTATTTTTGGAGGTGTCGGGGCTTATCGGGGGGTTGTCCTGGTTGTCGGGGCCTATCGGGGGGGTTGTCCTAGTTGTCAGGAGTACACTGAAGGTGTCTCCGGTTATGGGGGCTGTGATGTCAGAAGTGATATACAGGTGTCTTGGTTGTCAGTGATTTTGTTGTCACGGGTGGTTTGGGGTGTTGATGGGGCTGTAGGGATTTTGGGGTGAGACATTTGGGCTGTTTTTACTGCTGGGCCATGAGGAGGTGCAGATAGTGCCCGGGCCCCCTGCGCCCCCCAAACCTCTCTCCATCCAGACTGACTTTCTCCGTGAGGTTGCCCCCCGCAGCGCCCCCTGGCATGGCTTCCTACAACGAGTTTGTGCCCCCTCCGGAGTGCCCGGTGTTTGAGCCCAGCTGGGAGGAATTCTCCGACCCCCTCAGCTTCATCGGACGCATCCGGCCCATCGCCGAGAGAACTGGAATATGCAAAATCCGACCCCCTAAGGTAAGAACCGGAGGACCCGACGCGCCATCGCCCCCTCCCCTGCCACCCAGATTTGGTTAACAGGTGAATCATTTGCATGAGGCTCAGCCAGGGCGTCATTCACATGAGCAGGAGGTGGAAAGTGTCTGATGTGGAGGATCGGGGCCCAAATTGTAGAGATCAGAGAGACGGGGGTCCTATAATAACATGGGGAGGGGGGGGGGGAGGAACCTACGGGGGTAAAGAGGCGGATTTTGACAGCGGATTTCGCTTCAATATCAGCCCCTTTACAATAGAGGTCTATGGAGACAGCTAGCAGAGAAAAAGAAGCGACATGACCTGAAGAAAGCAATAGAAGTGACTGGGAGGCGGAAAATACCGCGCTTTTATTTGCAAAAAAAGCGACAGAAACAGCGAGGCCCATTCACTTTACAGGAGGGGAAAACAGCCTGGATTTTTTTGAAGCTGTTTTTACAAAAAAAAAAAAAAAAAAAAAAGTTCCAAAAAAAGCTCCTAAATTAGTAAGCTTTTTTTTCAGGACCAAAAAAGCTGCACGTAATTTACATGTGAACTAGCCCTAAAAATATCCAAAATGGAAAGAGGAAAAATAAAATTTAACCTGTTAAAAAAAAATAATCTAAAATAAAATCTATGGAAAAATATATGGAAAAATAGCCAAAATAAAAAAAAAACTTGTATAACGGACCCCCAGACCTGTGTGACGGACCCCCAGACTTGTATGATGGACCCCCAGACCTGTGTGACGGACCCCCAGACTTGTATGATGGACCCCCAGACCTGTATGACGGACCCCCAGACATGTATGACGGACCCCCCAGACCTGTATGACGGACCCCCCAGACCTGTATGACGGACCCCCAGACATGTATGACGGACCCCCCAGACCTGTATGACGGACCCCCAGACCTGTATGACGGACCCCCCAGACCTGTATGACGGACCCCCAGACATGTATGACGGACCCCCCTGACCTGTGTGACGGACTCCCCTGACCTGTGTGACGGACTCCCCTGACCTGTGTGACGGACCCTCAGACCTGTGTGACGGACCCCCCCTGACCTGTGTGACGGACCCCCCTGACCTGTGTGACGGACCCCCCAGACCTGTATGATGGACCCCCAGACCTGTGTGACGGACCCCCAGACCTGTATAACGGACCCCAGACCTGTGTGACGGACCCCCCCCCCCCCCCCCCCCGACCTGTGTGACGGACCCCCCTGACCTGTGTGACGGACCCCCCTGACCTGTGTGACGGACCCCCTGACCTGTGTGACGGACCCCCCAGACCTGTGTGACGGACCCCCCAGACCTGTGTGACGGACCCCCCAGACCTGTATGATGGACCCCCAGACCTGTGTGACGGACCCCCAGACCTGTGTGACGGACCCCCAGACCTGTATAACGGACCCCAGACCTGTGTGACGGACCCCCCCTGACCTGTGTGACGGACCCCCCTGACCTGTGTGACGGACCCCCCTGACCTGTGTGACGGACCCCCCAGACCTGTGTGACGGACCCCCCAGACCTGTGTGACGGACCCCCAGACTATAAAGGGGTACACTGGGCTTCTACTGGTTTTATACAGACACCTGTGCACAGAGCTGTTCTCCACGTCGGCCTTTTGTCTCCACCGATTGTAAGCGGAGTCTGATACAGAGACGAGTGTGAGCTGAGTGATACAAAGTAACAAGAGCGGAGATTCTAAGACATTGTTACCAAAATATCCAAAAGAGGGAAAACCTGAAGAATAAATACAGGAAAGGTGTAATAGTAACAACCGTCCCCGATGGCCGTCACCTCTCACAGGTGCAGGATTATTTTAGGACTGTTCTAGGGAGATCTCCCGGTGTCTTCCTCAGGCCCCATGTTGTATCTCCCCCTGCGGACCCTGATATAGGTCACTACAGGACGGCGAATTAGGTTTGATAGGGGCGGCCATGTCAGGAGAGGAGAGGCCGACTGTAGGACAGGGGAATACAATCTATTACTATCTGTTATCAGCCATGTCAGGAGAGGAGAGGCCGACTGTAGGACAGGAGAATACAATCTATTACTATCTGTTATCAGCCATGTCAGGAGGGGAGAGGCCGACTGTAGGACAGGAGAAAACAATCTATTACTATGTGTTATCAGCCATGTCAGGAGAGGCCGACTGTAGGACAGGGGAATACAATCTATTACTATCTGTTATCAGCCATGTCAGGAGAGGCCGAGTGTAGGACAGGGGAATACAATCTATTACTATCTGTTATCAGCCATGTCAGGAGAGGCCGACTGTAGGACAGGAGAATACAATCTATTACTATCTGTTATCAGCCATGTCAGGAGAGGAGAGGCCGACTGTAGGACAGGAGAATACAATCTATTACTATCTGTTATCAGCCATGTCAGGAGAGGAGAGGCCGACTGTAGGACAGGGGAATACAATCTATTACTATCTGGTATCAGCCATGTCAGGAGAGGCCGACTGTAGGACAGGGGAATACAATCTATTACTATCTGTTATCAGCCATGTCAGGAGAGGCCGACTGTAGGACAGGAGAATACAATCTATTACTATCTGTTATCAGCCATGTCAGGAGAGGAGAGGCCGACTGTAGGACAGGAGAATACAATCTATTACTATCTGGTATCAGCCATGTCAGGAGAGGCCGACTGTAGGACAGGGGAATACAATCTATTACTATCTGTTATCTGCCATGTCAGGAGAGGAGAGGCCGACTGTAGGACAGGGGAATACAATCTATTACTATCTGTTATCAGCCATGTCAGGAGAGGCCGACTGTAGGACAGGAGAATACAATCTATTACTATCTGTTATCAGCCATGTCAGGAGAGGAGAGGCCGACTGTAGGACAGGAGAATACAATCTATTACTATCTGGTATCAGCCATGTCAGGAGAGGAGAGGCCGACTGTAGGACAGGGGAATACAATCTATTACTATCTGTTATCTGCCATGTCAGGAGAGGAGAGGCCGACTGTAGGACAGGGGAATACAATCTATTACTATCTGTTATCAGCCATGTCAGGAGAGGCCGACTGTAGGACAGGAGAATACAATCTATTACTATCTGTTATCTGCCATGTCAGGAGAGGAGAGGCCGACTGTAGGACAGGGGAATACAATCTATTACTATCTGTTATCAGCCATGTCAGGAGAGGCCGACTGTAGGACGTGGCTTTGCGCACTTCTTCGCTGTGTCCCTTTAAATGCCTCCGGCCTGTATAATGGAGCATTGTGTGCACTGACACATGATATTGAGCAGTCGGAGCGTGCGCTCACTTTGTATCGGTGAATGGTTTTATACAATTGTTCTGCTGAGTCTCCCAGTGATATAATGGATCATTAGTCACAACCAGTATAACCAGTGCCAGGCCTCAGGCCCAGGATGCTTTGCTGCCAGCGCCCCCTTCAGACAGCGCTGCCCTGGAGGTGTTGATGGCCGGCTCTTCTGGATATTCGGATGCCATGTTAAAGTAATTTCACATTATTTTCTCCCTCTCTTTATAGGACTGGCAGCCGCCCTTCGCCTGCGATGTAAAAAGCTTCAGCTTCACCCCCCGGGTACAACGTCTGAACGAGCTGGAGGTGAAGTGTTACTCTAGATCTGCGCTCGATATATAAAAATACCTCTGTCCTTTCAGAATTATCATGCGTCCCCATGATAACTCTTCCTGCTCATCGCTTCAGCCATCATAGGGATATTGGACTTCACAAATATTCCCAGAAAATCAGAATTCAGCAATGGTAAACGGGATCGGATTAATAGTTATGAGGCCCAGAGTGCTATGATAACACTGACAGGACTGGAAGTGTTGTCATGGGGACACAGGAAGATGTCTCTTTACAGCACCTGTGACATCTGGTCGGCACATTAATTAGATTTCCGCCGTATAAGTCTGGTTCAGGGGTCAGCGACCTTTACCACCCCGGCTATGGTCAGACTACAACTCCCAGCATTGCCCATTCACTTGGGAGAACTGGAAGTTGCCGCCCCCAGTCTGGTAAGTCTCCTTTAAGGAGCCTTCGGTCAGTGACTGCTGTAGGTTAAGCCGCATTATCCTCAGCCGCTCACGGTTAGTTGTAGAAGGTGACACGTACGGTCCTGCGACACTATCGGTACCACGTGGAGGTAGTCCAATAATAAGTCACCTCCTATACATAACATAGGCGATACCCACACAATAATGGGGACCCGGCCCCCCTGTATGATCAGAGCAGTGGTTATATATTCACTTCTGGGGGTAGGTGGGTTATGGGAAGGGTCTTCTCATTATAGCCCCCTCCCATACAAGAAAACTCAGCAGAACTGGCCAAGTGTGTGTATGGGGGAGGGGGGTCTGCCGTCCTGATGCTGGGATACACTACATCCAGACCTTACAGCCCAATATCCGAGTCTGTGAACCCCCTCCTCTTCTGATCTTATATCACTTCCATGTCTTGATCTCCAGGCGATGACCCGCGTGAAGCTCGACTTCCTGGATCAGCTGGCGAAGTTCTGGGAGCTGCAGGGATCAACGCTCAGGATCCCAGTGGTGGATCGCCGGCTGCTGGATCTGTATGCACTCAGTAAGGTGAGGAAGGAGAAGGGGGTGGGCCTTAGTTAGAATAGACCTCCATTTCACGGTCTGACCTCTGGGACCCCAATGATTCTTACAATGAAGGGGCCGTCATCTGTGCTGGTAGTTACAGGCGGCCACATTCACTTAACAAGACGCTGCTCGTTCTCAGGATCGGTGGAGGTCCTAGAGGGAAGGCACATCCTATACTATAGAAGATGGGAGACCCCTTAAAGCTTAATGGGTTGTTCAGTCACAGTGGGATTGATGGGGACCCCACTGCCGATACCTCCAGCCGATCACGACATGGGGTGCTTTGGAGCTCACTTGTAGTCAGTGCACACTTCTCCATTCATTCTAATGTGACTGCCAGAAATGGCCGAAACACAGTGTTCAGCGATCTCTGACTGTCCTATTGGTGTGAGTGGAGCATCGCAGTGTCCGACCAGCCTATGCATTCAAAACTAGGGGGCAATACACCCCACATTGGTGGGTACAGCTCCAATCAGTAAGTTGCCCCTTCAATCTTGTGAATAGGGATAACTAGCGATATGAACCCAATCTTGAGTCATCTGTCTTATTTTCTCTTCGCTGCCCCCTGCAGGTCGTTTCCAGTGAAGGCGGCTTCGACATCATTAGCAAGGAAAAGAAATGGTCAAAAGTGGGCAGCCGCCTGGGGTATGTGTCAGGGAAGGGCACAGGGTCACTCCTGAAGACCCACTATGAGCGCATCCTCTACCCCTACGAGCTCTTCCAGTCGGGGATCAGCCTCATGGTGAGTGACACTGACAACCTCATCGCCTTCCCCTTTACCTCCGCCATCATGTGACTGTAGCCTCCTAACACCATCTCGGTTTCTCCAGGGCATCCAAAAACCAAGTCTAAAAATGGAGGAGAAAGTGGAAGTGGCCGATCCGTGCGAGGAAACCAAAGATTCCCCAAAAACTGAGAAGATGAACATTCCCTTGAAGAGATCCCGACGGATCAAGTCTGAGGTGCTTTGTAGTATTTAATCTATGAGTGGGGGGTGTATAGCACTTAAAGGGGAACTCCAGGGACTGCATTACATTGGATTACCCTACAGGTAGCGACGTTACGCTTTGTTTAACCCTTGCATTGACCTGCTGAAGCCGTTTTATTCTTACATTGCAGGAGCCTGTGGAGATCAATAAAAGCCCCGAGGTGAAGAAGCTGCACGCCTTCGGAGCTGCGCCCAGGGTGATCGGGGTCGGAGATAGCGTGAAAGACAGAGCTGGTAGGACCATCCGAAAACTTACTGACCATTCACATTGGGTAGAGGTCGGTCTCCTTTACTAGAGGGGATTCCTGCGACTTAATAATTGATCATCTATCCTAAGGGTAGGTCATTCCTTGTAGATCTGAAAACCGGGGACCCTTGTGGATCAGCTCTGCAGCCACACTTAAGGTCACAGGCCATGTGATGATACGTTTATTGGTCACATGGCCTGTTCGCAGCTCAGTCCCTGGCAAGTGAGTGGGCTGAGCTGTAATATCAAGCACAGCCATTGTACAAATGTACGGCTGAAGAGGATGGAGCGCTCACCCGAACACTGCAGCCTCTTCAGCTCACCCGCTGGGTTCCTGCGTCTCGGACTCTTTTTAAGGGGTTTGTCCCAACAAAGACCCCTATCCTCTATCTGCACAATAAGTGTCATATCTCTGCTGCTTTGAGAACCGGGACCCCCAGCGATCAGAACGAGGGACCTTTAAAATAAACCTTAGTGCAGTGAGGCCTGGTGCCCTGCAGGGGGAGCACTTTCCTTGATGTCCTATGCACTCATGTAACAGAAGGTGATGAGGAATCCGTAACCAGAACCTGGGGGGGAGGGGGTACCTTCATTTCTCCAAAAACGTAGCCTTTTCCTTTAGACACCGCTTCAGTTTTCATCACTTTATCCCTTTCTGTTCAGATGAGCTGTTGAAGAAGCGGAAGACGTCTAAGCTGGACGCTTTCGGGATGCAGATGAGGCAGCGGAAAGGAGCGCTGTCAGTCAATTTCGTAAGTGTCTTGTAGGATTTCCTCACTTCTGCCTCGACGTTTTAACCTCTTACTTGCCTGAGAAGAACAGCTCACGATAACGAAGGACTTTCCATCATCCCTTTAGGTCGATCTGTACATTTGCCTTTTCTGCGGTCGGGGGGACTGCGAGGAGAAGTTACTGCTGTGTGACGGCTGCGACGACAGTTACCACACCTTCTGTCTGATCCCACCGCTCCCCGAGGTGCCCAAAGGAGACTGGCGCTGCCCAAAGTGCATCGCAGAGGTAATTCTGTCCTATGTGTGTTGTATTTTGTACCCGCCATGTCCAGGTCCTGCTACTGTGGCTGATAACAGGGAACAATAGCCTGTATCCTCCGCTGCAGCCTGAGCTCTCTGTAACTCCTACACAATCTACTTGGTAATATGTAGACGATATTGTACAGAGGTTTACAGGCCCTTCTTTCCCCTGCCCCTGATAGGAATGCAGCAAACCCCGTGAAGCCTTTGGGTTTGAGCAGGCGGTGAGGGAATATACTCTGCAGAGCTTCGGAGAGATGGCCGACAACTTCAAATCCGACTACTTCAATATGCCGGTGCATGTGAGTGTGAACAGCGCTCTACAGGTTTTAGGTTTTGACAGTTCTGTTGTGATCCAGCCATATTAATACTATTTATCCCCCTGCACCAGATGGTGCCCACAGAGCTGGTGGAGAAGGAGTTCTGGCGTCTGGTCAGTTCCATTGAAGAGGATGTGATTGTGGAATACGGTGCCGATATTTCTTCTAGAGATTTTGGGAGCGGCTTCCCGACACTCGATGGTCGGAGGAAACTGTCACCTGATGAAGAGGTGAGAAACACGAGGAATACATGACATTACTTATCCTGTATTATACTCCAGTGCTGCGCTCACTATTCTGCCGGTCACTGTGTACATACATTACATTACTTATCCTGTATTATACTCCAGAGCTGCGCTCACTATTCTGCTGGTGCAGTCACTGTGTACATACATTACATTACTTATCTGTATTATACACCAGAGCTGCGCTCACTATTCTGCTGGTGCAGTCACTGTGTACATACATTACATTACTTATCCTGTATTATACTCCAGAGCTGCGCTCACTATTCTGCTGGTACAGTCACTGTGTACATACATTACATTACTTATCCTGTATTATACCCCAGAGCTGCGCTCACTATTCTGCTGGTGCAGTCACTGTGTACATACATTACATTACTTATCCTGTATTATACTCCAGAGCTGCGCTCACTATTCTGCTGGTGTAGTCACTGTGTACATACATTACTTATCCTGTATTATACTCCAGAGCTGCGCTCACTATTCTGCTGGTGCAGTCACTGTGTATATACATTACATTACTTATCCTGTATTATACTCCAGAGCTGCGCTCACTATTCTGCCGGTCACTGTGTACATACATTACATTACTTATCCTGTATTATACTCCAGAGCTGCGCTCACTATTCTGCTGGTGCAGTCACTGTGTACATACATTACATTACTTATCCTGTATTATACTCCAGAACTGCGCTCACTATTCTGCTGGTACAGTCACTGTGTACATACATTACATTACTTATCCTGTATTATACTCCAGAGCTGCGCTCACTATTCTGCTGGTGCAGTCACTGTGTACATACATTACATTACTTATCCTGTATTATACTCCAGAACTGCGCTCACTATTCTGCTGGTACAGTCACTGTGTACATACATTACATTACTTATCCTGTATTATACTCCAGAGCTGCGCTCACTATTCTGCTGGTGCAGTCACTGTGTACATACATTACATTACTTATCTGTATTATACTCCAGAGCTGCACTCACTATTCTGCTGGTGCAGTCACTGTGTACATACATTACATTACTTATCTGTATTATACTCCAGAGCTGCGCTCACTATTCTGCTGGTACAGTCACTGTGTACATACATTACATTACTTATCTGTATTATACTCCAGAGCTGCACTCACTATTCTGCTGGTGCAGTCACTGTGTACATACATTACATTACTTATCCTGTATTATACTCCAGAGCTGCGCTCGCTATTCTGCTGGTGCAGTCACTGTGTACATACATTACATTACTTATCCTGTATTATACCCCAGAGCTGCGCTCACTATTCTGCTGGTACAGTCACTGTGTACATACATTACATTACTTATCCTGTATTATACCCCAGAGCTGCGCTCACTATTCTGCTGGTGCAGTCACTGTGTACATACATTACATTACTTATCCTGTATTATACTCCAGAGCTGCGCTCACTATACTGCTGGTACAGTCACTGTGTACATACATTACATTACTTATCCTGTATTATACCCCAGAGCTGCGCTCACTATTCTGCTGGTGCAGTCACTGTGTACATACATTACATTACTTATCCTGTATTATACTCCAGAGCTGCGCTCACTATTCTGCTGGTGTAGTCACTGTGTACATACATTACTTATCCTGTATTATACTCCAGAGCTGCGCTCACTATTCTGCTGGTACAGTCACTGTGTACATACATTACATTATGAATGCAGCTCTGGATGTAACTGGAGCTCAGTACATAATTTCCATTAATCCCAGTTTCCTCCTCCTCCAGGATTACGCGCAGTGTGGTTGGAATCTGAACAATATGCCCGTTCTAGAGCAGTCTGTTCTCACGCACATTAATGTGGACATCTCCGGTATGAAGGTTCCTTGGCTGTACGTTGGCATGTGCTTCTCCTCCTTCTGCTGGCACATTGAGGACCACTGGAGCTACTCCATTAACTACCTGCACTGGTAGGTCACTTCGGGTTACTGGTGTGTGTTATTACTGGTTCCTATAGGGTTACTGGTGTGTGTTATTGGTGTATGTCCTACGGGTTACTGAGCGGTTATTTCGGGCATCTTTACCTTTTCTCCTGTGACCTCCTTCCTTAGTGACTGGTTCTCATCCTCATCTCTCTTTTCAGGGGCGAGCCCAAGACTTGGTACGGCGTTCCTTCTCACGCTGCCGAGCAGTTGGAGGACGTCATGAGAGAGTTGGCTCCAGAACTGTTTGAGACCCAGCCTGACCTGCTGCACCAGCTGGTGACCATCATGAACCCCAATATCCTGATGGAGCACGGCGTGCCCGTGAGTACAACGCCCTCAGCTCTGCTACATCCTGACAAAGCTTTGCATTACCACCCAGTGTCACAGGCAGCAGAGAGAGCGCCGACAACTGGATTATAATGGTATTACTAACCCCTGGATGACGTGTGACTCCTCCACATCATGGCGGCCATTGTTGTCAGGCTCTTCATGTAGGCCCAGTAATCGTTTTAATGTAATCGGGGGCGGGGTAGTGACTCTCTAATGGGGAATGTCACGGGAAACATTGACATTACTGTTTAACCCTTAGAATGCCACAGTCACGCCTGATGACTAGGAATCAACAGGGAGCCCCAAATTTCCTGGGTGACGGGACCAGAGTATAGCGCATCGTCAGTCCCATAGAAGTGAATGGACCGTTGCTGAGTTTGGGTGGTCTTTGGGGGTCTTGGTGATCTGACACTTGTCCCTTGACCTCTATCGCTTTTGATTCGCAGGTTTACCGGACAAACCAATGTGCTGGCGAGTTTGTGGTCACTTTCCCCCGCGCCTATCACTCCGGCTTTAACCAAGGATACAACTTTGCGGAGGCGGTGAACTTCTGCACGGCTGACTGGGTATGTGGGGGGCGGGGGACCCCTAAAGATTCTCTTCTATCGTGTGAGTATTTGTAGTCTAAAGTTGTAATATTTTTCTCAGCTTCCCATTGGACGTCAGTGCGTCAATCATTACCGGAGACTCAGGCGACACTGTGTGTTCTCTCATGAAGAGTTAATCTTCAAGATGGCGGCTGACCCGGAGTGCTTGGATGTCGGCCTGGCCGCCGCGGTCTGTAAGGAGATGACGGTGATGATTGAGGAGGAGAGCAGGTTACGGGACAACGCCATACAGATGGTAAGTGCCGGCCTCGCTGTGCTCTCCTTCATGCCCCTCTTATATATATACAGTGGGGCAAAAAAGTATTTAGTCAGTCACCAATAGTGCAAGTTCCACCACTTAAAAAGATGAGAGGCGTCTGTAATTTACATCATAGGTAGACCTCAACTATGAGAGACAAAATGAGAAAACAAATCCAGAAAATCACATTGTCTGATTTTGTAAGAATTTATTTGCAAATTATGGTGGAAAATAAGTATTTGGTCACCTACAAACAATCAAGATTTCTGGCTCTCACAGACCTGTAACTTCTTCTTTAAGAGTCTCCTCTTTCCTCCACTCATTACCTGTAGTAATGGCACCTGTGTAAACTTGTTATCACTATAAAAAGACACCTGTGCACACCCTCAAACAGTCAGACTCCAAACTCCACTATGGTGAAGACCAAAGAGCTGTCAAAGGACACCAGAAACAAAATTGTAGCCCTGCACCAGGCTGGAAAGACTGAATCTGCAATAGGCAACCAGCTTGGATTGAAGAAATCAACTGTGGGAGCAATAATTAGAAAATGGAAGACATACAAGACCACTGATAATCTCCCTCGCTCTGGGGCTCCACGCAAAATCTCACCCCAGTGGGGTCAAAATGATCACAAGAACGGTGAGCAAAAATCCCAGAACAACGCGGGGGGACCTAGTGAATGAACTGCAGAGAGCTGGGACCAATGTAACAAAGCCTACCATCAGTAACACACTACGCCGCCAGGGACTCAGATCCTGCAGTGCCAGACGTGTCCCACTGCTTAAGCCAGTACATGTCCGGGCCCCTCTGAAGTTTGCTAGAGAGCATTTGGATGATCCAGAAGAGTATTGGGAGAATGTCCTATGGTCTGATGAAACCAAACTGGAACTGTTTGGTAGAAACACAACTTTACGTGTTTGGAGGAAAAAGAATCCTGAGTTGCATCCATCAAACACCATACCTACTGTAAAGCATGGGGGGGGGAAACATCATGCTTTGGGGCTGTTTCTCTGCAAAGGGGCCAGGACGACTGATCCGGGTACATGAAACAATGAATGGGGCCATGTATCATGAGATTTTGAGTGCAAACCTCCTTCCATCAGCAAGGGCATTGAAGACGAAACGTGGCTGGGTCTTTCAACATGACAATGATCCAAAGCACACCGCCAGGGCAACGAAGGAGTGGCTTTGTAAGAAGCATTTCAAGGTCCTGGAGTGGCCTAGCCAGTCTCCAGATCTCAACCCTATAGAAAACCTTTGGAGGGAGTTGAAAGTTCGTGTTGCCAAGCGACAGCCCCAAAACATCACTGCTCTAGAGGAGATCTGCATGGAGGAATGGGCCGACATACCAACAACAGTGTGTGCCAACCTTGTGGAGACTTACAGAAAACGTTCCACCTCTGTCATTGCCAACAAAGGATATATAACAAAGTATTGAGATGAAATTTTGTTACTGACCAAATACTTATTTTCCACCATAATTTGCAAATAAATTCTTACAAAATCAGACAATGTGATTTTCTGGATTTGTTTTCTCATTTTGTCTCTCATAGTTGAGGTCTACCTATGATGTAAATTACAGACGCCTCTCATCTTTTTAAGTGGTGGAACTTGCACTATTGGTGACTGACTAAATACTTTTTTGCCCCACTGTATATATATATATATATGGTGGCCGGGTCTGAGGGCTCTTCTATCTACAGGGGATCCAGCAGTCAGAAGAAGAAGTCTTTGAGCTGGTGCCGGATGATGAGCGGCAGTGCGCCTCCTGCAGGACAACCTGCTTCCTGTCCGCTCTGACCTGTAACTGCAACCAAGATCGTCTCGTCTGCCTGAACCACGTACAGGAGCTGTGTACATGCCCGATGGAGGAGAAGTGTCTGAGGTGAGGAGCGGTCAGATAGAAAGTCACATCAATACAGCCTATCCATACAGTGTTGGCCAAAAGTATTGGCCCCCCTGCAATTCTGTCAGATAATACTCATGTTCTTCCAGATAATGATTGCAATCACAAACTCTTTGGTATTTTCTTCATTTAATTTGTCTTCAATGAAAAACCACAAAAAGAATTGTCAAAAAGCCAAATTGGATATAATTCCACAGCAAACATAAAAAGGAGTTGGACAAAAGTATTGGCACTGTTTGAAAAATCATGTGATGCTTCTCTAATTTGTGTAATTAACAGCACCTGTTACTTACCTGAGTCACCTAACAGGTGGTGGCAATAACTAAATCACACTTGCAGCCAGTTGAAATGGATTAAAGTTGACTCCACCTCTGTCCTGTGTCCTTGTGTGACCACATTGAGCATGGAGAAAAGAAAGAAGACCAAAGAACTGTCTGAGGACTTGAGAAGCAAAATTGTGAGGAAGCCTGAGCAATCTCAAGGCTACAAGTCCATCTCCAAAGACCTGAATGTTCCTGTGTCTACCGTGCGCAGTGTCAGTAAGAAGTGTAAAGCCCATGGCCCTGTGGCTAACCTCCCTAGATGTGGACGGAGAAGAAACATTGACCAGAGATTTCACCGCAAGATTGTGCGGATGGTGGATAAAGAACCTCGACTAACATCCAAACAAGTCCAAGCTGCCCTGCAGTCCGAGGGTACAACAGTGTCACCCCGTACTATCCAGCGTCAGCGTCTGAATGAGAAGGGACTGTATGGTAGGAGACCCAGGAAGACCCCACTTCTTACCCACAGACAGAAGCCAGGCTGGAGTTTGCCAAAACTTACCTGAGAAAGCCAAAACCGTTCTGGAAGAATGTTCTCTGGTCAGAGGAGACAAAAGTAGGAAAAGGCCTCAACATAGAGATTACAGGAAAAAAGAGAAGAAGACGCCCCCTACAGTCAGACATGGTGGAGGGTCCCTGATGGTTTGGGGTTGCTTTGCTGCCTCTGGCACTGGACTGCTTGACCGTGTGCATGGCATTATGAAGTCTGAAGACGACCAACACATTGTGCAGCATCATGTAGGGCCCAGTGTGAGAAAGCTGGGTCTCCCCCCTCAGAGGTCAGGGCTCTTCCAGCAGGACAAGGACCCAAAACACACTTCAGGTCAGCACTAGAAAATGGTGGTGAGAGAAAGCCCTGGAGACTTGTAAAGTGGCAGCAATGAGTCCGGCCCTGAATCCCATAGAACACCTGTGGGGGAGGGGGAGAGATCTCTTGGTGGCAGTTTGGAGAAGGCCCCCTTCACATCTCAGGGGGGACCGCGAGCAGGAGCCAAAGAAGAAGGGTCTAAGATTCCAGCAGAGCCTTGTAAGAAACTCATTGCTGGTTAGCGGAAGCGGTTGTGCGCAGTTATTGTGTCTAAAGGTTGTGCTACCAAGTATTAGGCTGAGGGCGCCAATACTTCTGTCCGCACCAGTTCTGGAGTTTTGTGTAAAATGATCAATGATGTGACTTTTTTTTTTTCATTCTCTTTTGTGTTTTTTCATTGCAAACAAAATAAATGAAGATATTACCAAAGAGTTTGTGCTTGTAATCATTATCTGGGGGGCAGCGAGGATTATCTGACAGGACTGCAGGGGGCGATACTTATACTGTATATACCCTGTGTCACTTATATACTATATAAGAGTCTGTGCTGTGTAATCATTATCTGGGGGACAGCGAGGATTATCTGACAGGACTGCAGGGGGCGATACTTATACTGTATATACCCTGTGTCACTTATATACTATATAAGAGTCTGTGCTGTGTAATCATTATCTGGGGGACAGCGAGGATTATCTGACAGGACTGCAGGGGCGATACTTATACTGTATATACCCTGTGTCACTTATATACTATATAAGAGTCTGTGCTGTGTAATCATTATCTGGGGGACAGCGAGGATTATCTGACAGGACTGCAGGGGGCGATACTTATACTGTATATACCCTGTGTCACTTATATACTATATAAGAGTCTGTGCTGTGTAATCATTATCTGGGGGACACCGAGGATTATCTGACAGGACTGCAGGGGGCGATACTTATACTGTATATACCCTGTATCACTTATATACTATATAAGAGTCTGTGCTGTGTAATCATTATCTGGGGACAGCGAGGATTATCTGACAGGACTGCAGGGGGCGATACTTATACTGTATATACCCTGTGTCACTTATATACTATATAAGAGTCTGTGCTGTGTAATCATTATCTGGGGGACAGCGAGGATTATCTGACAGGACTGCAGGGGGCGATACTTATACTGTATATACCCTGTGTCACTTATATACTATATAAGAGTCTGTGCTGTGTAATCATTATCTGGGGACACCGGGGATTATCTGACAGGACTGCAGGGGGCGATACTTATACTGTATATACCCTGTGTCACTTATATACTATATAAGAGTCTGTGCTGTGTAATCATTATCTGGGGGACAGCGAGGATTATCTGACAGGACTGCAGGGGGTGATACTTATACTGTATATACCCTGTGTCACTTATATACTATATAAGAGTCTGTGCTTGTAATCATTATCTGGGGGACAGCGAGGATTATTTGACAGGACTGCAGGGGGCGATACTTATACTGTATATACCCTGTGTCACTTATATACTATATAAGAGTCTGTGCTGTGTAATCATTATCTGGGGGACAGCGAGGATTATCTGACTGGACTGCAGGGGGCGATACTTATACTGTATATACCCTGTGTCACTTATATACTATATAAGAGTCTGTGCTGTGTAATCATTATCTGCGGACAGTGAGGATTATCTGACAGGACTACAGGGGGTGATACTTATACTGTATATACCCTGTGTCACTTATATACTATATAAGAGTCTGTGCTGTGTAATCATTATCTGGGGGACAGCGAGGATTATCTGACAGGACTGCAGGGGGCGATACTTTTGGCCAACATTGTATACTAGAGATCAGCGGTGACATCACTGAGAATACAGCCTATGTATATACTACAGAGCAGTGAACACTTTGCATCTTCCTCCCTCCATTGTCCATCTTAGGTACCGATATTCACTTGAAGACTTCCCAACCCTCTTGTACGGGGTGAAGTTGCGCGCCCAGTCATACGATACCTGGGTGAGCCGGGTGACAGAGGCCCTGACGGCCAGCCTGAATCACAAGAAAGGTCAGTCTGTTCTTCATCCTTTATCTGTTTCTTAATGTTTTCTTGCCTCCTCCTGTGACCTCACGAGCCGCTCTGACCTCCATTGTAGACATCATTGAGTTGAAGGTGATGGTGGAGGACGCAGAGGACAGGAAGTTCCCAGAGAACGAACTTTACCGAAGGCTCCGAGATGCCGTAAAGGAGGCCGAGACCTGCGCCTCCGTGGCTCAGCTGCTTCTAACTAAAAAGCAAAAACACAGGTGAGACGTCTCAATGGACTTTCCCTTTAAGGCTCCGTATACGGACAGTTATGTCCCAGCCTAGAGCATTGATCTACTAGCTGTGGCTCGGTGCATGCTGGGAGTTGTAGTGTTGCAATAGCTGGCGAACCACAAGTCACAGATCACGGCTGTGGATGGAGGGTGTGAATGTGTCGGATAGAAATTTGCTTTTTGCCTTAATGTTAGAATTTTCTTGACTCTTCTCAGTAAGCTGAGCCAGGACTCTGGGAAGACTCGCACGAAACTCACTATGGAGGAGCTCAAGGCCTTTGTCCATCAGCTCTTCAGCCTGCCCTGTATCATCACACAGGCCCGGCAGGTCAAGGTAAGTTCCTCTAGTGCTCGAAGTCATCACCTGAGGCTGCACTACCGAGACCTTCTGTGTGTATTGAGGTGGAAGGTGGACATGTTGTCCTCAGAATCTCTCCGTAGTGCAGCCTCAGGCTTTGGGCCACTCAAGGACGTTTTTAGAATAGTCTTTTTATTTTCCTACTTTCTACCTAGAATCTGCTGGACGATGTGGAGGAATTCCACGAGCGAGCCCAAGAGGCGATGTCTGATGAAATCCCGGACTCCGGCAAGCTCCAAGCGCTCATCGACATGGGATCCAACCTGTACGTGGAGCTCCCGGAGTTACCTCGCCTCAAACAAGAGCTGCTGCAGGCGCGGTGGCTGGACGAGGTGCGGCAGACGCTCTCTGACCCCCACAAGGTCACTTTGGATGTGATGAAGAAGTTGATAGATTCGGGGGTGGGTCTGGCTCCTCATCACGCCGTGGAGAAGGCGATGGCCGAACTTCAGGAACTGCTCACGGTGTCCGAAAGGTGGGAAGAGAAAGCCAAAACCTGTCTGCAGGCCAGGTGAGTGACGCTGCAAATGTGTAACGTGCCGCCTTCTGGAGGACTGTAATCCAATCATCACCTCTGCCCCTCCCCCCTCAGGCCGCAGCACAGCGTATCCAGCCTAGAGAGCATCCTAGCCGAGGCCAAGAATATCCAGGCCTATCTACCCAACGTCTTGGCACTGAAGGAAGCTCTGCAGAGAGCCAAGGACTGGACCTCTAAAGTAGAAGCCATTCAGGTAGCCATCACCTTGTGCATGCTTGTCCTGTCGCCTTGTGCATGCTTGTCCTGTCGCCTTGTGTCACCTTGTGCATGCTTGCTCCTGTCGCCTTGTGTCACCTTGTGCATGCTTGCTCCTGTCGCCTTGTCACCTTGTGCATGCTTGCTCCTGTCGCCTTGTGTTACCTTGTGCATGCTTGCTCCTGTCGCCTTGTCACCTTGTGCATGCTTGCTCCTGTCGCCTTGTGTTACCTTGTGCATGCTTGCTCCTGTCGCCTTGTGTTACCTTGTGCATGCTTGCTCCTGTCGCCTTGTGTCACCTTGTGCATGCTTGTCCTGTCGCCTTGTGTTACCTTGTGCATGCTTGTCCTGTACACTACAAGCCTCCTATATCAGTATATACTTGCATCCCCTGCAGAATGGCAGTCACTATGCATACCTGGAGCACCTGGAGTGTTTGCTGAGCAAGGGCCGTCCCATCCCCGTTCGTCTCGACGCCCTCCCCCAGCTGGAGTCTCAGGTGGCAGCGGCTCGAGCCTGGAGGGAGCGCACCGGCAGGACTTTCCTAAAGAAGAACTCCAGCTACACCTTACTACAGGTGAGGGAATGGCCCCTAATGGCTTTGTGTCTTACCTCTCCTGACATGTCTGTATCATACGTGTAATCCCCATGATGTAACTTGTATTGCCGAGAATTCAACACAGTGCTGTTCCTCTGTTATTCCTCCTAGAAATGGGCAAGAATTTTGACACCTTGGTTTAACCATTTCTTTGTCAAAGGCAGTGATTGGGTAATGTCAGAGTGTGGGGATTCGCCCCCTCCTAAATTTCTAGGAGGAATAACGGAGGATCAGAGCGACAAGGAATTAAGAAGGGTTACCTAGAAGGTATTTCCTGTGGCAGACATGTTAGGAGAGGTGACAGGTCCACGTTAAAGGGATTGTCCAGATATTGTGTCTGTCTGATCTGACATTGGACATGGTGAGATGTAACATGGTAGTCAGGTTGTGAGGCAGCTGATGCCCAGCGGGTATCATATGTGGGTCCTATCAGTTAGAATAGTACCCATGCATGGTACCCGCAGTCCGTTGGATGGTTGTTGCGGCTTTCCATTGATGTATTTGCCCACGCCATGTCAGATTACACACCCCTACTATGTCATTATGGTCCTGTGGCTGAAATATGTGACCGGCCCTTTATAGCCTGTGGATTTGTCATGTGATCTGGTCAGCAGGAGGGTCCGCCTACTCTCCGTATATCCTGCGTTTCCGAGAACAGACGCCATCTTGTTTCTTATAGGACACTTGTCACATAGCCCTAGATCCTTCCTCTTGTCTTACGCAGGTGCTCAGTCCTCGCAGTGATATCGGAGTTTACGGCAGCGGCCGCAGTAAGAGGAAGAAAGTGAAGGAGCTGATGGAGGAGAAAGACCTGGATCTGGATTCTATGAGCGAACTGGAAGAGTCGCAGGAGGAGCCGCGAGACACGGCCTCTGTGGTAAGGGGAGGCCATATAGTCAGTGGTCTAGGCACAGTACAGGGAATCAGTGTCTGCTGGGACCCCCAGAAATTAGGAGAGGGGTCTGCCGGAGCCTTATGTGTATGTAGTGGGGGTGTGCATGCTCGGCCAGCGCTCCATATAACAGGGACAGTCATCCCGCAGTCCTATATTGGTGAATGGAGTGAAAGACGACCATGTCATGCACATGAGGCACTTCCGGACCCCTTCTTGTCCTGATCGGACCCCCAGCAGTCAGATGAGTTCACACATGGCAGGTATTAGCAGGTAAAATCTGCATCCGGGTCTAGTGCAAAGCAGGTGGATCAGATTTGGTGCGTTTTGGTTTTTCACATCCATGGCCGGCTCGTTCTGTCCTGGCCATTGTCACCATGGACGTCACCACTTCCAGTGTAGTAAGGGTTAAGTCCGATTTTGCTTCAGATTGTTACACATATAATCGCAGGTTATAAAGGTCAATAGGACATTTCGGTATAAGTCGCTTCTATAGGAAGGAGCCTTCATGTTAACCCTTCTCTTCCCACCTAGGTGGCGTTATTTAAGGATCTGGAGCACAAGGAGGTAGACTCCATGCGTTCTCTGCGGGCAGCTAATCTGGCCAAGATGGCGATGGTGGATCGTATCGAGGAGGTGCGGTTCTGCATCTGCCGCAAAGCTGCCAGCGGCTTCATGTTACAGTGCGAGCTGTGCAAGGACTGGTTCCACAGCACGTGCGTCCCCCTGCCCAAAACCAGCTCCCAGAAAAAAGGCACCAGCTGGCAATCCAAGGACGTCAAGTTCCTGTGCACACAGTGCATGCGCTCTCGGCGGCCGCGGCTAGAGACTATCCTCTCTCTGCTGGTGTCGCTGCAGAAACTACCAGTGCGGCTGCCCGAGGGCGAGGCCTTGCAGTGCTTGACTGAACGTGCCATGAGCTGGCAGGACCGGGCACGGCAAGCACTGGCCACAGAAGAACTGTCTTGTGCCCTGGCCAAGCTCTCTGTGCTGAGCCAGCGTATGGTGGAGCAAGCGGCACGAGAGAAGACGGAGAAGATCATCAGCGCGGAGCTACAGAAAGCCGCAGCCAACCCAGATCTGCAGGTGGGTGCCATTAACACCCCTCGTCCGTGTATCATCACTGGTGGGTGACTGGGCTTCTAGGTGTCACATGTGTCTCTGAGTTTCTCTTTCATCTCCTTGGTCCTGTAGGGTCACCTGCCCATATTCCAGCAAGGTTCCTTCAGTCGGGGAATGTCCAGCGTGGCGTCTTCTCCACAACCGCCGCTTGACTACGACGACGAGGAGACGGACTCTGACGAGGACATCAGAGAGACCTACGGCTATGATGTGAAGGTAGCACGCAGCAGGGTTAGGGCCCCCTTATAAAGCCTCTGAATAGCTTTCATGATTATTTACAATCCGTGTACTCCAGTCCCATCCAGAGCTGCATTCACAATTCTTCCTGACCGCTTTGTGTGGCTTCACCTTTCCTATGTGTCGCCCTGCCGAGTAACTCGTGGCATTATATGATGCTACCTTAAAGGGGTTGTCCCAGTATAGACACCTATCTCCTAGGCGTAGGTTGGGGGTAAGGGTCTGGTTGTTGGAGGCCCCCGGGGTGCACATATGTGGCCACAGCTTTATTCACCTCTTTGGGAAGTCATATAGGAGTTAATTCACACACAGGTCTCTCCCCTCACCTCCTGACTGCTGGGATTCCCAGCGAACGGACCCCATGACCGGACCCTCATGGAGAAGTGTCTTTAACGAAAAACCCCTTTAATATTTCCTAAACCAAGCCAGCCTGAACATCCGACACTCCCCCCCCCCCCCCCCCCCTCAGGAAAATGGAGATCATGGTCATTCTAGGGTTTAGCGCCGGTTTATGGGTGACCAGGGTATCCCCAGTGCTAATGCACACAGCACCAATTTGTAGTATGGCGTGCTGATGTAGAAAAAAAAAAAAAAATCCAGTGCAGCTTTGGATGTGAATAGAGTATAAATGGAATGTTTGCAGCTGTCTGCTGTATATTTAGCTGGATATCTGGATAAAATATACCGTCTACATATAGAGCAGGATTTATATAGGATTTGGCTCCTTATGGTCACGTCTCTGGAATGAAATGTGACCCGGTCCCTGCAGATCGGCTGCTCCAGGTTGTTGGTTAGAGCGACCCGGGGTGTAAAGTCTGATATCCTGCACGTGTGTGTCCTTGGGGGCCTAAATCTGCCGCCCACTTGTCTGTAGGTTGGGGATGTCATTGATTTCTTAGGGTATTAACCCCTCTTTCTTCTGTCTTCAGGACACCGGTAGCGTCAAGTCCTCCAGCAGCTTAGAGCCCAACCTGTTCTGTGACGAGGAGATCCCCATCAAGTCGGAGGAAGTGGTCAGTCACATGTGGACCACTCCATCCTTCTGTGCCGAACATGCGTACTCCTCCGCCTCCAAGAGCTGCATGCAAAGTGAGTGTGGGCCGGGGGTAGACCTCACTTATACCATGGATAATATGTCCCTGTAGGCGGGCGCTCAATCTGCAGTCCAACCCTGGTGAACTAAAGGTCCCAGACTCAGTGCTCTGGCCCCTTCGTGGGGTTTCCCAGCAAAACTGCACCCGGCCCCCTGTTGCACAAGGAACAGCAAGCCCATTCCTCAAGTGACTAGACCCGACTGCAGGTCCTTACACAGTCAGATGACCAGGAATGCTGCAGTACACCCGATGCATTCCCTTTATGGGTGGTGGTCCCAGAGGCCGCCCCTCATGTATCAGAGTGATGGCATATCCTAGTATTCCAAGATGGGTGCACTGCTTTAAAGCTGTTGCTCAATCCCCAGATCCCCCGGATAGGTCATCAGTATGTGATCTTGTCAGGTCCGACCCCCAGACCCTGCACAGATCAAGGTTTTCCTTGAATATTTCTGATTTATTTATTCCATTCTTCATTTCTTAAAGCTTCAGGAACTCCTCGAAAGCAGCCCCGTAAGACCCCTCTGGTGCCTCGCAGCCTGGAGCCCCCTGTCCTGGAGTTATCCCCGGGAGCCAAGTGTCAGCTGGAGGAGCTGATGATGTTGGGGGATTTGCTGGAGGTTTCTCTGGACGAGACGCAACATATCTGGCGGATATTACAGGCGACGCATCCCCCATCGGAGGAGCGCTTCCTGCACGTCATGGAGGTAAGGATCCCGCCGCCCGGCCTACTGTCCCGGCATTGACCGTCCTCCTCCTAAACCTTTACTTGTCCTGTTCCCGCAGGATGACAGTCTGGATGAGAAGCCGCTCAAAGTGAAAAGTCGAGATTCTTCCGAGAAGAAGCGTAAGCGGAAATTGGAGCGAGCGGAGCAGCTCTTAGCCGAGGGCAAGCAAAGGTCCAAGGAGCTGAAGAAACTGGACAAGACCAAAAAGAAGAAGCTCAAGCTGGGACATGACAAGGCCAAGGAGCTCAGTAAGCTGGCCAAGAGGTTGGCCAAGGAGGAGGAGCGTAAGAGGAAGAAGGAGAAGGCCGCGGCCGCCAAAGTGGAGCTCAACAAGGAGATGACTGAGAAGAAGCGAGAGAAGAAGGTGCTGGACATCCCATCCAAGTACGACTGGTCCGGAGCTGAGGAGTCTGACGATGAGAACGCCATATGTGCGGCTCAGAATTGCCAGCGCCCCTGCAAGGACAAGGTGAGGAAGGGGCATCGGCCATGTGCTGTGTCAGTGTATCATAGGGAAAGTTCTGCAGCTACGTGCTTAAAGGGGTTGTGCCGTTATAGGTCTACAGGCCGGAGGGTAAGGGTCTGATCGCCGGGACCTCCAGTGATGAGGAGGAAGGAGAACCATTCACTGCTGTGAGACTGCCAAACATCTCAGTCCTGGCAGCCCCATATAAGTGAATGGATCACACAAGTACACTGACACTCAAATCACAAGGGGTCTCCCATCCTCCTAATCGCTCGGGGACTTGACAATTGAGTCCTCAGAGATTGGACACTTATCCCCTGTCCTCTGGACGGAGGTAGATACAAGTGTATACAGACGGTACAATCCTTATCTCTGCTCTGCTACTTTGTTACAATGTATCAGTGCAGGAAGTGAGGTGTGTAGATAAATGCATTCCTCCCCCCCCCCCCCATCCCTCTTGAGAGTGGTCAAAGCTTTAGGTTTTGCTGCCAGTTTTCGGGGCGGTCTCTCCTTCCCTGTAACAAGCGGCTTCTGTTCCTCGGTCGCGTGGGAAGAAAATCTGCATTTCATTCCAACTTCGCTGGGTTTTACGGTTAATCCTCTTATAGAGCAGAAGGGGTTAATCCGAAACCATGCAAAGCCTGCCAGTCTTTAGTATTAGGGCATGCTGGGATTTGTAGTGCGGTGGTATACAGCTCACGCCTGTTTTCTCCCGATTCCCGCAGGTGGACTGGGTGCAGTGTGACGGCGGCTGTGACGAGTGGTTTCACCAGGTCTGCGTGGGCGTCTCCTCCGAAATGGCCGAGAATGAGGATTATATCTGCACGAACTGTACCAGAAAGCGAGTCCCTGGACCATGCCCGCCTTGCCCTCCCTGCCCCCCTACTTTGACTTTCACCCCCGGATTCCCTTTGCCGACCATTGAGGTGAAGCAGGAGGTCAGCTAGCATCATGGATTTGGTTTTTTTTAAGTTTTTGGTTTCCCCTCCCTGGTTATCTATTTCCTCCTACCACCCTCTGCCAGCTTCTTAGGGCAGAGCCGTCTGTTATTAGGTAGTGCCCTCCGCCCTGCACCGTCTGGGCACTTACTGCTCGGTATTGTCCTCCGATCTCCCACCCCAGCCGATTCCTGGATTGCCCAGAAGTGACTTTTCATAATGGAAGGCTTACCCAAAGGGCTGGAGGAGGCCGCACACGGCAGGAGGGAGGGCAGCGGTCGCCCTCTCAGGTTTTAGGTGGATGCCCTTCCTTCTCTGTCCGACAGAAGAGACTTCTTTCCCCGCCTTGCACAAGTATTGACGCCGGTGTGTGGATTTCCATCCTGTGACTGAACACTCCTAGTGTGGGTGACGGGAGGCGGCCTCGAGACGGGGGTGAATGCAGGACTTGGGATTTGGTTTTTAGAAAATCCTGGGGAAGTTTGGAGCCGTCTTCCCTTTCTTCTATCTGTGACTACTGACTGTTGTATAAATAGTTTTCTCTCCTACTGTCATGTCCGCTCTTCTCTATGGTAAATCCAAGCTCTTCTCTTCCTGGGAAAGTTGGGTGATCAGGTATTTCAGCAGTACGACGCCCATCTATCTGAGGCTTCAATAAAGTGAGACCCCGATCCCTGCACAACTATGTCCAGTGCAGGCGGCTCCGGAGTCGGGGGCTGGGAGGGGCGGCCATGGGTTTGTTCTCTATTGTCATTGATGCCTTTACACGTAATTCTTATCAAAACCGGATGTGAGTGCTGATAGGTACCCCTTTAAGGACCCCTTTAAATATTTTACTAATAATATCTCCTTATACTACTCAGCTTTTCCAGGTACAGGATAAAGACTGTTGCAGCCATTTTTTACTCTCTAGTACATGCATTGCTATGTGTTACGGTTACAGACTACAAACAAAAACCTGCGTCGTCTGAATCAGGGATATTGTCTCGTTACATGGTTAGAATTAAAGGGGATGTCCAGGAGCCGGTGTACTCGCCTGTCACTTGGCCTGGAAGTCCCGAGGCATTGCAGCAGTTTTAGGGTGCAGGGTTCCTGCTGACAAGGGGTGCACAAGCCTGAATGGATATTGGAGCCCTGGGGTAAGGTGAATGTGATGGTTTTTGTTTGTTGGTTTTATATGTTCCTTCTCCACAAGGGTTTGGCCGATTCCTGGACATCTCCTTTAAGGGACAAGCAGACGAGTGCAGGATCAGACTACACGTTGTGTCTGTAACCATTGAAATGCACAAGGTTTATATCTTACTATTGAATACGGCAGTGCTGTCTATTCCTAATCGCCGCACTCCGAGTCAGAGAGCAGTGGCGGATATGAGTGTATATCAGTATATAGATGTCTCTGTGTATACTGTGTGTGACATGTCATGGGGGGGGGGTGCGGAGCTTTCTACACTTGATGTTACCCATTGGAGGGAGTGGACCCTGCCGTCAGAATCCCCCTGGCGGTGGTAGATCCAAAGTCACTTGTGTTTCCCCTTTAAGACTGGCCCTGTCCCGCTGATATAACGTGCGGCCGCTCTGCCCCTCTGTCAAAGATTCACTTTTATGAGCAAGTAAAATGTAGGGGAAGCGGCCGGCGGGAGCGGAGCGATGAGCCATTGACTCGGAGGTGAAGGCTGAGCTGGAGAGCGAAGGTATGGAAGCCGCGGCGCATGTATAGATTAATAACACGGAGGGGAGGGGGGGCGATGGGGGACCCCAACATTAATGGAAGAGGCTTCAAAACAGAGTCAGGAGGAGAAAGGGCAGGTAAGAAGAAGACATGATGAAATGTTACTATAAGGAGGGGGTGTAACATTTCAGGATTGGGTGTCACATGTCCCCCCCTCATATGGTAAGTGAGGGTATAGTGGGGAGATCGGATGGTAAAGATCAGAGGGCGCAGCAAAGACTAGAAGTTCTTGTTCCTCCTTTCCAGGGGTCACTGGAGACCGCGAAGGGGAAATCAGTAATCCAGGAATCGGTAAGAGGGGTCACTGAGAGGGGTCGGGAGTCAGGTGACACAGGCGGGCTGCCATCTTGCTTTTAGTTGCAGTTTTAGCCCCTTACACGTTCACAGAAGGTACAAAATAAAACTGTCCTGCCCCCGAATATTACACCGACAATAGTGAGCCGGGTACCAGGTGGGAGCGAAGATCGTGGGCTGTGACATGACAGAGGACTGTGCAGCGGGACATGCACCCTAATGGGGCGGAGTCATCTGTGTCCCTGGCAGTGAAAGAGTTACATTTGTATCTACCATTAGATAAAAAGATCCAGAATGACGATGTTATTCTTTCTAGAAAACCTAATCCTAGACCTCAGGACACAACTATCCTGATACACAGCTCCAAACCTCCTGCATAGACAAAGCTACATAACATTTATACACTACACTAAACACACCACAAGGGGGCGACCTGTGCATACCAAATAATACTAGAGGGAGATCAATATATACTGATTATATACAGTCACCACTAGAGGAAGCTCACTACATACAGATTATACAGTCACCACTAGGAGGAGCTCACTACATACAGATTATACAGTCACCACTAGGGGGAGCTCACTACATACAGATTATACAGTCACCACTAGAGGAGCTCACTACATACAGATTATACAGTCACCACTAGGAGGAGCTCACTACATACAGATTATACAGTCACCACTAGGGGGAGCTCACTACATACAGATTATACAGTCACCACTAGAGGAGCTCACTACATACAGATTATACAGTCACCACTAGGAGGAGCTCACTACATACAGATTATACAGTCACCACTAGAGGGAACTCACTACATACAGATTATACAGTCACCACTAGGGGGAGCTCACTACATACAGATTATACAGTCACCACTAGGGGGAGCTCACTACATACAGATTATACAGTCACCACTAGAGGAGCTCACTACATACAGATTATACAGTCACCACTAGGGGGAGCTCACTACATACAGATTATACAGTCACCACTAGGAGGAGCTCACTACATACAGATTATACAGTCACCACTAGGGGGAGCTCACTACATACAGATTATACAGTCACCACTAGAGGAGCTCACTACATACAGATTATACAGTCACCACTAGGGGGAGCTCACTACATACAGATTATACAGTCACCACTAGGAGGAGCTCACTACATACAGATTATACAGTCACCACTAGAGGGAACTCACTACATACAGATTATACAGTCACCACTAGGCGGAGCTCACTACATACAGATTATACAGTCACCACTAGAGGGAGCTCACTACATGCAGATTATACAGTCACCACTAGAGGGAGCTCACTACATGCAGATTATACAGTCACCACTAGAGGGAGCTCACTACATGCAGATTATACAGTCACCACTAGGCGGAGCTCACTACATACAGATTATACAGTCACCACTAGAGGGAGCTCACTACATGCAGATTATACAGTCACCACTAGGGGGAGCTCACTACATACAGTTTATACAGTCACCACTAGGAGGGGCTCACTACATGCAGATTATACAGTCACCACTAGGGGGAGCTCACTACATACAGATCATACATTCACCACTAGGGGGAGCTCATTACATACAGATTATACAGTCACCACTAGGGGGAGCTCACTACATACAGATTATACAGTCACCACTAGGAGGAGCTCACTACATACAGATTATACAGTCCCCACTAGGCGGAGCTCACTACATACAGATTATACAGTCACCACTAGGAGGAGCTCACTACATACAGATTAAACAGTCACCACTAGGGGGAGCTCACTACATACAGATTATACAGTCACCACTAGGGGGAGCTCACTACATACAGTTTATACAGTCACCACTAGGAGGGGCTCACTACATGCAGATTATACAGTCACCACTAGGGGGAGCTCACTACATACAAATTATACAGTCTAGTGGTAACTGTATAATCTGTATGTAGTGAGCTCCCCCTAGTGGTGACTGTATACTCTGTACGTAGTGAGCTCCCCCTAGTGGTGACTGTATACTCTGTACGTAGTGAGCTCCCCCTAGTGGTGACTGTATAATCTGTATGTAGTGAGCTCCCCCTAGTGGTGACTGTATACTCTGTACGTAGTGAGCTCCCCCTAGTGGTGACTGTATACTCTGTACGTAGTGAGCTTTATATAACATTTTGGACCTATTTTCATACATTCTGGTTCTTTGTTCCAGTTGTCCCCTCCAGCTCACTCTGTTCCCGCAGTACTGGGAATCTCTGTTGTTACGTGTCCTTCTCATGTTTAATTTTAGCAGATCAGACATCATCTGAAGATGTTTCTGGTAGGATTTGGGACAGGTCACATCTGCCTGACTGCCCCCTGCAGGAGAACAAGGCGAGGACGCGGCTCCATGCTGCGCGGACACATATATCAACATCATGTCTCTCATGTTCTGTAGTCTCAGCTGCAGATCGGGAGGAAGGACATTTCTTCCTGTATGAATAAACACCGGAGAATGGATGCATCTCCAGATATCTAGGTTGGACTGGCATTCAGGGCTTTGGGAAAGCTGGGTGACTCCTCCCATTAGATCTGTATTATTGCATAGGCCGCCACCTATGTGTATTAAATAGACCTGCTTTGTGATCTGTAGCTTGTTAGAGTCCTCCAGTACTGAGGGGGTAAATGTGGCTCTGGAGCTCCTGTGGGTAATGGAATTTTTAGGGTTGTAGTTTCCATCAGCCCCTGAGGGTGAGTTTCTTTCTGCTTGGCCACCTCATGGGAGCAGCAGCTGGATCTTTAGATGTTGAGATGGGGCCGGTGAGCAGCAGGGCGGCGACACACAGAGAGGGGAAGGATCACCCTCAAGCAGCTGCCGAAATATGCAACGTCTGCAGGAGAAGCTCAGCTGTAAGAGAGTGCCGAAACACCGAGCACAAGTGCTTAGATACTACAGTAATAACCGGCGAGCCTGTGATACTTACATGGGGTATCTAATCCTATCCTGTGTGATACTGTATACTGAGCTGTGTATCTAATCCTATCCTGTGTGATACTGTATACTGAGCTGTGTATCTAATCCTATCCTGTGTGATACCGTATACTGAGCCGTGTCTCTAATCCTATCCTGTGTGATACCGTATACTGAGCCGTGTATCTAATCCTATCCTGTGTGATACCGTATACTGAGCCGTGTATCTAATCCTATCCTGTGTGATACCGTATACTGAGCCGTGTATCTAATCCTATCCTGTGTGATACTGTATACTGAGCCGTGTATCTAATCCTATCCTGTGTGATACTGTATACTGTGCTGTGTATCTAATCCTATCCTGTGTGATACAGTCTGCTGGGCTGTGTATCTAATCCTATCCTGTGTGATACAGTCTGCTGAGCTGTATCTAATCCGATCATACATGATACTGTATACTGAGCTGTGAGGACATATATAGTGCCTGGTGTGGGTGTATCACTAAGGTCGTGCTGCCTGTAGTGTCATAATGGTGGGACAGGGGGCAGATATCCTTGTATAAGTAGCTGTGTGATCATGTGATGGGAAAGCTGGGCCGTATAGCGCATGCACAGAAGAAGCAAAGACATAGCAATATTAGTGGAAATGCAATGTACTGTATAGGATAGATTGTGTCCTGGGGGTGAGTGTTTAGTAGCGGCTGTGAAGGGGCAGCACTATCATGTATGTACTATGGAGGGGGGGAGGGGGTATATAAACATATATAGTGCCAATGAGTATTGCTAGCAAACACTCACATGGTCGGAGTATGGGATGTATATAGAGGGATCGCATCATGTGGAATACACCACTAGGGGGCGCTTACTTACTAGATTGTAGCTGAGAAGATAAAAGGTGAGGAAGGTCAATAAATAACTATCAATGTAAGAACAAAGATGGAGGAGAAGACACAAGAAGGCGATCCGGGGCCAGGGGGTCCGTCCAGTCTTCTGAGGAATTATCCATTCTGAAATAAAAAAAGATAGAAAAACTGAGAAATTAAAACACAACAAAATCCAGAAGTCTTATCTGATAAACGTAACGCAGGAATCTCCGAGGTTCATCCCCTCTGTCCGGGCCCCTCTGGGTCTAATGTCGGTCGTCCATGAATCCAGCAGCCTCGTCACCTCTTGGAGAAATAAGAATCTGTTCTAAGACTCCAAATTGTAATTGTGACATTCTATGGTTAATGTAATGGGGGGTCTGGGGTCGGAGCCCCTCTGGTGGACTTATGTCTGGATATTCCGTCTCGGGTTGTTTCTCCACGAGGACACTTGATCAATCAGACTACAGGTGTTAATGGCTCGGCCTGTCTGTGGGTGAGGGGCTTCGCCTCCCGTGATGATGTCGCTGTGTTGAGGGTAATGCTCCCCGTTTAGGGGTACGTACAGATGATTGTTGAGCCAACATCGGCCCACACCAGCTTGTCTCGGAGGTTGGGAGGACGGCGGAAAGAAGGTAAGAGGTTCAGAGATCTCAGTTAGGTCGGGGTGACCCTTCTGGGGTGAAGGCCAGAGATTCCTTATGATATTGTGTATACGGTGTAGGTATACGGTGATAGGCACCAGCGCAGTCCTATTAGCAGACGTACTCGGGGCAGTGTTATGTGCAGAGGTCTCCAGTACTGAAGATGGAGAACCCCAATCAATAAATTTGTTCTTTTCCTTTATACAGATCTGGGGTCCGGCCTGCTGGGAGAATTTTAACCCCATCAAATTGTAATAGGGGCAGTCAAGCTATTGTGAATTTGGGTAAGGCAAAGAATACTGGTGTCATGGGATTGCAATGGATGAAATATTCATGGACTCTATTGTATGTCCATCTATTGTATGTGTGTCTATTGTATGTACACTATTGTATGTGCATGTATTGTATGTTCGTCTATTGTATGTGCGTCTATTGTATGCTATGGAGTGTGTAGGATTGTATGAAAGCTTTTTGTAGACTTTTGTGTCACTTAATTGGGATGTAATCTCTCTGTCCCTAATAACATTTATCCCCCCCCCCCCCCCCTCCATTTTCCACAGGTTTAATGATAAGGTCTTTAATAGACAACATTAAGGCCTGATGGTCCGAGGACATGGGACCCCTGATGCAGGGTTACTTGGCCATGATTGGATACTTGGTTGGTTGGATACTTGTTTGGTTGGATACTTGGCCATGGTTGGATACTTGGTTGGATACTTGGCTGGTTGGATACTTGGCCATGATTCGATACTTGGTTGGTTGGATACTTAGCCATGGTTGGATACTTGGTTGGATACTTAGCCATGGTTGGATACTTGGTTGGTTGGATACTTGGCCATGATTCGATACTTGGTTGGTTGGATACTTGGCCATGGTTGGATACTTGGCCATGGTTGGATACTTGGCCATGGTTGGATACTTGGCCATGGTTGGATACTTGGCCATGGTTGGATACTTGGCCGGTTGGATACTTGGCCGGTTGGATACTTGGCTGGTTGGATACTTGGTTGGTTGGATACTTGGCTGGTTGGATACTTGGTTGGTTGGATACTTGGTTGGTTGGATACTTGGCTGGTTGGATACTTGGCTGGTTGGATACTTGGCTGGTTGGATACTTGGTTGGTTGGATGGTTGGTTGGATACTTGGCCATGGTTGGATACTTGGTTGGATACTTGGCCATGATTGGATACTTGGTTGGTTAGATACTTGGTTGGTTGGATACTTGGCCGGTTGGATACTTGGTTGTTTGGATACTTGGCCATGGTTTTATACTTGGTTGGTTGGATACTTGGCCATGATTGGATACTTGGTTAGTTGGATACTTAGCCACGGTTGGATACTTGTCCATGGTTGGACACTTGGTTTGTTGGATACTTGGCTGGTTGGATACTTGGTTGGTTGGATACTTGGCCATGATTGGATACTTGGTTGGTTGAATACTTGGCTGGTTGGATACTTGTTTGTTTGGATTCTTGGCCATGGTTTTATACTTGGTTGGTTGGATACTTGGCCATGGTTGGATACTTGACCGGTTGGATACTTGGTTGGTTGGATACTTAGCCATGGTTGGATACTTGGTTGGTTGGATACTTGGGCATGGTTTGATACTTGGTTGGTTGGATACTTGGGAATGGTTTGATACTTGGTTGGTTGGATACTTGGGCATGGTTTGATACTTGGTTGGTTGGATACTTGGCCATAGTTCAATACTTGGTTGGTTGGATACTTGGCCATGGTTGGATACTTGGATACTTACCTATATGTGGGGCAGAGGCCTTTCTGGAGGAGTGAGAGCTCTGCAAGACTTAGGTAGGTCAGAAACCTTAGTGGTCAACATTTCTTCCAGAATGTGATATCGGGTGGTCATTATAGTCCTTGTGTAGTTTGTGTTGCCCTCATTGTTGGTTTCATACATTTTGTCTGTGATGTTGTCTCCTGCTGAGCATTGTTGTTCGCTGATTCCTATTTTTCAAAGAGGTCGCCATCTAATGTGTATGTTTTTTTTTTTTTTGACTACTCTTATTATGTGTATGAAGAGGGTGGGGTTCTTCTTATAATGCATATGGGGTCTCCAGTCTACTCTTATAATGCGTATGGGGTCTCATATAAAGTATGGGGGTCTCCGGACTTTCTCCTGATGGCAGGCTTTGGTCCCTGTCAGTAGGGGGTGACATCTGTGATCGGGTGTAGGAAAGTCCAATTGTGGGATCTTCATCTCCCCCGACATTTGCCATTGGGAAGGGCTGGGAGGACTTCATACACATCACATGGTCAGACCATCCTGCAGATTTGACGACTACATTTGACCCCAACATACAGATTATTCTGTTCATCCTGAGCCTTCTGGTCCATAAATAGAATTCCAGAACTGCAGTGAGAGTTGACACACCCAGCTTTCCCAGATCTGCTAGATAGAGGACTGATAGGAGGACTGATATTTGCTGAGCCTTGAGTAAAGTTCTGATCAATACATGGCCACTGCAGCAGGAGGGGTCAGTCAGTGACTTGTGCAGGTTGTGTTGGTGCAGCAGGGGGCGTCTGGTGTCCTGGCTGCCCAGTGACCCCAGTGCCCTCCTGCTCTCACTGCTGGACCAGGAATGTGAGGGCGGGGAAGTTTAGAATTACGTCCTCCATCCTTTAAATATCTCAGCAGCATTGGAGATCTATGCACTAGTGTCTGGAGGAGAACACTGAAGAGAGCGGACCCTCGGCCAGCCTGACCCCCCGGACTCTGGGCTAACTACACTGACCCTCGAGATCTGGTCTCTCCAAACTGACCCCCATATCTGGTCTACCTGCCCTGACCCCAGGACTCTGGTCCACCTGCCCTGACCCCCGGACTCCTCATACTGAACCCCAGGATCTGGTCTCCCCTCATTGATCAAAAGGTTCTGTTCTCCTTATGCTGACCCCTAGACTCTGGTCTCCTCCCCTCTGACCCAATGCTCTGGTCTCCCTACATTGACCATTAGGCCCTGGTCTTCTCATCACCCCAGTGTTTTGGTCTCCCTATACTGCCCCCCACACCCCCAGCTGTGGCCACCCTGTACTGCACTGACCCAATGCTCTGTTCCTCCTCCGCTGACCCCCAGGTTCACTTCTTGCTATTTATTCCTCCTGACCCTGCTCAGTGCTGGATTTACTATTGGATTCTACAGAGGAGGACCCCTAGACGTTGCTGAACCCCAAAACTGCTTTGGTACCTAAAAGGTATTTATATATCATACCGTGATGTTTTTTTCTTTTGTCCTTAATTTGACTCCAGTGGTGGAAGATGAGGAGTCAATATGATGCTGCAATGTTTTACAGAAGAGCAACAGTCCCTGCAGATTATCTGGGAAAGCTGGGTGACAAGTATCATGACTGTATAGGCTCATGAGACTGACAGGCTGACACTTGGGGTACAGGATAATGACAGGCTGATACTCGGGGTACAGGATAATGACAGTCTGATACTCGGGGTACGGGGTAATGACAGGCTGATACTCGGGGTACAGGATAATGACAGGCTGATACTCGGGGTACGGGGTAATGACAGGCTGACACTGGGGGTACAGGATAATGACAGGCTGATACTCGGGGTACAGGGTAATGACAGGCTGATACTTGGGGTACAGGATAATGACAGGCTGATACTTGGGGTACAGGGTAATGACAGGCTGATACTTGGGGTACAGGATAATGACAGGCTGATACTTGGGGTACAGGATAATGACAGGCTGACACTTGGGGTACAGGATAATGACAGGATGACACTTGGGGTACAGGATAATGACAGGCTGATACTTGGGGTACAGGGTAATGACAGGCTGACACTTGGGGTACAGGATAATGACAGGCTGACACTTGGGGTACAGGATAATGACAGGCTGATACTTGGGGTACAGGATAATGACAGGATGACACTTGGGGTACAGGATAATGACAGGATGACACTTGGGGTACAGGATAATGACAGGCTGATACTTGGGGTACAGGATAATGACAGGCTGACACTTGGGGTACAGGATAATGACAGGCTGACACTTGGGGTACAGGATAATGACAGGCTGATACTTGGGGTACAGGATAATGACAGGATGACACTTGGGGTACAGGATAATGACAGGATGACACTTGGGGTACAGGATAATGACAGGCTGATACTTGGGGTACAGGATAATGACAGGCTGACACTTGGGGTACAGGATAATGACAGGCTGATACTTGGGGTACAGGGTAATGACAGGCTGATACTTGGGGTACAGGATAATGACAGGCTGACACTTGGGGTACAGGATAATGACAGGCTGATACTTGGGGTACAGGATAATGACAGGATGACACTTGGGGTACAGGATAATGACAGGATGACACTTGGGGTACAGGATAATGACAGGCTGATACTTGGGGTACAGGATAATGACAGGCTGACACTTGGGGTACAGGATAATGACAGGCTGATACTTGGGGTACAGGGTAATGACAGGCTGATACTTGGGGTACAGGATAATGACAGGCTGATACTTGGGGTACAGGACAATGACAGGCTGATACTTGGGGTACAGGACAATGACAGGCTGATACTTGGGGTACAGGACAATGACAGGCTGACACTTGGGGTACAGGATAATGACAGGCTGATACTTGGGGTATAGGATAATGACAGGCTGATACTTGGGGTACAGGATAATGACAGGCTGATACTTGGGGTACAGGGTAATGACAGGCTGATACTTGGGGTACAGGGTAATGACAGGCTGATACTTGGGGTACAGGGTAATGACAGGCTGATACTCGGGGTACAGGATAATGACAGGCTGATACTGGGGGTACAGGGTAATGACAGGCTGATACTCGGGGTACAGGATAATGACAGGCTGATACTCGGGGTACAGGATAATGACAGGCTGATACTCGGGGTACAGGGTAATGACAGGCTGATACTTGGGGTACAGGGTAATGACAGGCTGATACTCGGGGTACAGGGTGATGACAGGCTGATACTCGGGGTACAGGGTAATGACAGGCTGATACTTGGGGTACAGGGTAATGACAGGCTGATACTCGGGGTACAGGATAATGACAGGCTGATACTCGGGGTACAGGATAATGACAGGCTGATACTCGGGGTACAGGATAATGACAGGCTGATACTCGGGGTACAGGATAATGACAGGCTGATACTCGGGGTACAGGATAATGACAGGCTGATACTCGGGGTACAGGATAATGACAGGCTGATACTCGGGGTACAGGATAATGACAGGCTGATACTCGGGGTACAGGGTAATGACAGGCTGATACTCGGGGTACAGGATAATGACAGGCTGATACTCGGGGTACAGGATAATGACAGGCTGATACTTGGGGTACAGGATAATGACAGGCTGATACTTGGGGTACAGGGTAATGACAAGCTGATACTTGGGGTACAGGATAATGACAGGCTGATACTCGGGGTACAGGGTAATGACAGGCTGATACTCGGGGTACAGGGTAATGACAGGCTGATACTTGGGGTACAGGATAATGACAGGCTGATACTTGGGGTACAGGGTAATGACAGGCTGACACATGGGGTACAGGATAATGACAGGCTGATACTTGGGGTACAGGGTAATGACAGGCTGATACTTGGGGTACAGGATAATGACAGGCTGATACTCGGGGTACAGGGTAATGACAGGCTGATACTTGGGGTACAGTATAATGACAGGCTGATACTTGGGGTACAGGGTAATGACAGGCTGATACTTGGGGTACAGGGTAATGACAGGCTGACACATGGGGTACAGGCAGCAGTAGTAGTAATCACACCAGTCCCCCGCTCACTGAATGTCTTCTGGGTTTTGCAGGTGTCATGGATAACAAGGTCCCCGGAGCTGTCGGGAATGGAGAATCTTTTCCAGCGCAGCCCTTGATGGAGAAGGATCCTCACCACCATGGCAGCAAAGACATGACAGAGCGGGGCCAATGGAAGAACAAGATGGAGTTTGTGCTGTCGGTGGCTGGAGAGATCATCGGACTGGGCAATGTCTGGAGGTTTCCGTACCTTTGCTACAAGAATGGAGGAGGTACATGTCTGGGAAACCAGACCATGTCACTAGCTCCAAGAGCTTACAATCAACTCATGGGTACATTGCGGCAGTCACACCAGCGTGCGGGGTAGATGTCGGCAGTCACACTGGAGTGCGGGGTAGATGTCGGCAGTCACACTGGAGTGTGGGGTAGATGTCGGCAGTCACACTGGAGTGCGGGGTAGATGGCGGCAGTCACACTGGAGTGCGGGGTAGATGGCGGCAGTCACACTGGAGTATGGGGTAGAGGGCGGCAGTCACAGTGGAGTGCGGGGTAGATGGTGGCAGTCACACTGGAGTACGGGGTAGATGTCGGCAGTCACACTGGAGTGCGGGGTAGATGTCGGCAGTCACACTGGAGTGCGGGGTAGATGGCGGCAGTCACACTGGAGTGCGGGGTAGATGGCGGCAGTCACACTGGAGTATGGGGTAGATGGCGGCAGTCACACTGGAGTGCGGGGTAGATGGCGGCAGTCACACTGGGGTACGGGGTAGATAGCGGCAGTCACACTGGGGTACGGGGTAGATAGCGGCAGTCACACTGGGGTACAGGGTAGATGTCCGCAGTCCATTGCACTGATTTCTTGATGCCATAACCCGATAATCTGCCCCGGAATGTTTTCCAGCTTCTTTCCCGAGGATTTCGCTCGTACTTAGCGGATTTGCATTGATTATCGAGCAATTTGTGCGCTCATTAATAACGGTATTAACGTTACATAAAATATGGGGAATTAAAGAGCCCCCTCCTCAAAATCACAATGTTCCCCTATTACTACCTGTCATTTTCATTCATTAGCTCAGTGCTCAGTATATGAACTGGTTAATTTTCACCTGTATACAGGGTCACTGGCCTGTACATAGTCACCCTCGCCCCAGGGTCACTGTGTCACCGCGGACTATCGACCATCCTATCGGTTCCTCGCTTACTCCTCTATATCTAGATGAATTAGTAACACTTTAAAAGACCCCAACCCTGTAATCTAACAAGCTATTGTTCTCAGTTATCAGCCACTTCTCATTTTACTTGTTTCATGACGGGCATCACAATCTGGGCACAGTATATGGCTCTGTCTAGTAGGGGTGGGCCAGTCTCTCGAGTACACGTGCCCTCTCTAGATGGCCTCCAGTTCTTGCCGGGTCACACGTGTAGTAATTCCTTCCAGTTCCTAGTAAGAGCTTGTACAGATTTGGGCCTGTCTGCGATCACCTTGTTCCTCCCCCTTTGCTATTGGTCACATTTTAGCAAGTCGGTGCCGGATAGGGGGAGAGGAATGAAAGACTTTTAACCACGACTGCTCCTGACGGGTCCAAAGTCTAAGAACAAACAAGATGATCAACACAAAAGTCTAAGTGTTAGTGAATGAGGCCGGAACAGGCCAACAAGGCTTAGCGCCCATGAATGAAGGTATTCATACTGATCCGTAAGGATTGGTAAGACCTTCACAGCAGTTGTTCCATCACAAGTGAGTTAAAGGGGCTCTCCAATAATTGTCCTTTATGCCTTGTCAATCAATGAGAGGTTTGGTAGTAAGGTTCCCCATTCTTGATCCACATCCCAGTCTTGATGGAGGACAACTGGATCCCATAGCTTCTTAATATGGAGACATAAATCCTGTTGGTTAGGCCTAGCAGCTCTGATCTCCATCGATCTTGAGGACAAGTTAACCCTTGAGTTGGTAGTCTCTCTTCTGGCAACACACAAGGTATGAGGACGAGTATTCCTTAGGGTTCATGGTGAGGACGAGTAGGCCTTCGATTTGATTCTCATGAAGACATGAGTCTTGTTTGTGGGATCTAGCCAGGCCAATCTTGATGACAAGTAGACCTTAAGTTAGTTTTCACAGGAGACATGAATCTCGTTGGTAGAGTCTTCCAGTTGGATCTCCACCAATCTTGAGGACAAGACCAGTCTTGGTGATATGTTGGCAATAGGGTTGGTTATCTTGGAAATATGTCTTGGTGGAGTCTGGTCGCTGGTTTCCTACCAGTCATAAGGAGGAGTAGGCCTTATAGTTCATTCTCATGAAGACACAAGTCTTGTTGGTGGGTTGGTCTGATAGCTGGTTCTTCACCGATTTTAAGAAGAAGACCAATCTTGATAATGAGTAGGCCCTTGGGTTGATTGCCACACCAGTCATGAGCAATAGTAGACTTAAGGTTGATTTTAATGAAGACATGAGTCTTGTTGATGGGATCTGACATCTGACCGTCCTCCAATTTTGGGGACAAGACCAGTCTTGATGAAACGTAGACCCTAGGGTTGGTTGTCAGGGAGACATGAGTATTGTTGGTGAAGTCTGACAGTTGGGTTCCTACCAATCTTTAGGGGACCAGTCTTGAAGACAAGTAAGCACTGGGGTCCTTTCTCAGGGTGGAGTGCTTTGGTGAGATTCTAGATTTGGGGTACCCGAGTCTTGAGGACAAGAGGGTTCTAGGGTTTTTATAGAGTAATAAGTCTTGTTGTTCAGGTCTGGAAGCTGGGGACCCCCGTACACATGGCCAATAACCAATATGTAATGATGGTTCACAAGACAATTCAATGTAAAATACCATCAACTTACCACTTCTTCTTACTGTCTCTATGCAGGAGCCTTCTTCATCCCGTATCTCATCTTCCTCTTCACCTGTGGAATTCCAGTCTTCTTCCTGGAGACAGCACTAGGACAATACACCAGCCAGGGAGGGGTCACATCATGGAGGAAAATCTGCCCCATCTTTGAGGGTTAGTTCTGATATCTCTTCAACTTGTCATCTTCTTCTCTTCTATATGGATTAAGGTGAGGCACCCAAGTCGTACTCCCCGAGGCCTTCACAACTTACTGGGCCTCCACCACGCAGGGTACTAGAGAAGTAATTCTATTCACATAATATCAATCTCTTGTGATCACGAGAAGGTCAATGGCCCCTCCATAACGCAACCTGAGATAGGAAGCAAAGCAAACAGAACAATAGTTTTGAAAACCAGACTGTGATGTGTAGTTGTAGCTGAACTTTATCTCCGTCTCCAGGCATTGGGTATTCATCTCAAGTCATCGTCATCCTGCTGAACTTCTACTACATCGTAGTCCTGGCGTGGGCCTTCTTTTATCTCTTTAATTCCTTCACATCCGACCTTCCCTGGGCGTCCTGCAACCATTCATGGAACACAGGTAAGTGATATTAGTAATAGTGTAGTCCTCATAATACACAGAATAATACAGATAAACCCTGACATAATATATACAGCAAACTATAACTAATGTGTAATAGTAACTATAGTCACCTTATGTACTGGCAATATGATAATTGATGTATACTTGTATATATGGGCTGTATTATAGTAGTTATATTCTTGTACATAGGAGCAGTATTATAGTAGTTATATTCTTGTACATAGGAGTAGTATTATAGTAGTTATATTCTTGTACATAGGAGGCAGTATTATAGTAGTTATATTCTTGTACATAGGAGTAGTATTATAGTAGTTATATTCTTGTACATAGGAGCAGTATTATAGTAGTTATATCCTTGTACATAGGAGTAGTATTATAGTAGTTATATTCTTGTACATAGGAGCGGTATTATAGTAGTTATATTCTTGTATATAGGAGGTAGTATTATAGTAGTTATATTCTTGTACATAGGAGCAGTATTATAGTAGTTATATTCTTGTACATAGGAGTAGTATCATAGTAGTTATATTCTTGTACATAGGAGTAGTATTATAACAGTTATATTCTTGTACATAGGAGTAGTATTATAGTAGATATATTCTTGTACATAGGAGCAGTATTATAGTAGTTATATTCTTGTACATAGGAGGTAGTATTATAGTAGTTATATTCATGTACATAGGAGGTAGTATTATAGTAGTTATATTCTTGTACATAGGAGCAGTATTATAGTAGTTATATTCTTGTACATAGGAGGTAGTATTATAGTAGTTATATTCATGTACATAGGAGGTAGTATTATAGTAGTTATATTCTTGTACATAGGAGCAGTATTATAGTAGTTATATTCTTGTACATAGGAGGTAGTATTATAGTAGTTATATTCTTGTACATAGGAGTAGTATTATAGTAGTTATATTCTTGTATATAGGAGTAGTATTATAGTAGTTATATTCTTGTACATAGGAGGTAGTATTATAGTAGTTATATTCTTGTATATAGGAGTAGTATTATAGTAGTTATATTCTTGTATATAGGAGTAGTATTATACTAGTTATATTCTTGTACATAGGAGGTAGTATTATAGTAGTTATATTCTTGTACATAGGAGTAGTATTATAGTAGTTATATTCCTGTACATAGGAGTAGTATTATAGTAGTTATATTCTTGTACATAGGAGTAGTATTATAGTAGTTATATTCTTGTACATAGGAGGCAGTATTATAGTAGTTATATTCTTGTACATAGGAGGTAGTATTATGGTAGTTATATCCTTGTATATAGGAGTAGTATTATAGTAGTTATATTCTTGTACATAGGAGGCAGTATTATAGTAGTTATATTCTTGTACATAGGAGGTAGTATTATAGTAGTTATATCCTTGTATATAGGAGTAGTATTATAGTAGTTATATTCTTGTACATAGGAGTAGTATTATAGTAGTTATATTCTTGTACATAGGAGGTAGTATTATAGTAGTTATATTCTTGTACATAGGAGTAGTATTATAGTAGTTATATTCCTGTACATAGGAGTAGTATTATAGTAGTTATATTCTTGTACTTAGGAGGTAGTATTATAGTAGTTATATTCTTGTACATAGGAGTAGTATTATAGTAGTTATATTCTTGTACATAGGAGTAGTATTATAGTAGTTATATTCTTGTACATAGGAGTAGTATTATAGTAGTTATATTCTTGTACATAGGAGTAGTATTATAGTAGTTATATTCTTGTACATAGGAGTAGTATTATAGTAGTTATATTCTTGTACATAGGAGTAGTATTATAGTAGTTATATTCTTGTACATAGGAGTAGTATTATAGTAGTTATATTCTTGTACATAGGAGTAGTATTATAGTAGTTATATTCTTGTACATAGGAGCAGTATTATAGTAGTTATATTCTTGTACATAGGAGTAGTATTATAGTAGTTATATTCTTGTACATAGGAGTAGTATTATAGTAGTTATATTCTTGTACATAGGAGCAGTATTATAGTAGTTATATTCTTGTACACAGGGGTGTATTATATTATTTGCTTGTATGTGAGTTATCTCCTCTTCTTCATGCTGTCTTTATTGTCTTTTCAGAGAACTGCATAGATTTCCACAAGAGTAACAATTCTCTCAACATGACAGTAAATGGAACATCCAGTGTCATTGAGTTTTGGGAGTAAGTTTCCTTGTTGAGTACTGAGATCACATGTAGTAACCTTCTTACCTTGGATAGATTTCGATTTATGGGGCTGTAATGTAGGTTTAATGGTTGTCCTACAGGTTTTTGGGTAGAACTGTAACACCAGTAGAGTTCCCACAGTTATATAACTGGATTCCTTACAAACCTAGTACATTTCTATTTTTAGGAGGCGAGTGCTTCACATATCTGATGGCATTGATCAGATCGGGAGCCTACGTTGGGAGCTGGCGCTGTGTCTTCTGCTGGCCTGGATCATCTGTTACTTCTGTATCTGGAAAGGGGTCAAGTCTACGGGAAAGGCGAGTACATTTTCTTTAACACACACCACAGGGCTATGCTTTCCATATGTACCAGGCCAGAGGTAAACTGCCCAAGATCCGTGGAGATCATAGGTTACCTTACCATGCTTCTTAGACCCAGTAGTGGTTCTCCACCTAAAATTCTAACATCTGGGTTGACTAAACAGATCACATTAAAAAAACTAACTACATCTAAATCAATCATACGATACAGACATGTCAGCCATTAGCTCAGACACCACTGCTTCCAAAATAAGGAAGGAGACCCAAGATCATGTCCAAATGGAACTTTCCTTTAAGTGACCGTACGAGTGTGACATCACTAGTCCGAGCCCATGAGCTCACGAACTAGACTCCTTGTCCAGCCCAACCATTGGAAAATCACATTCATATAAAACAAGGGTAGAAGACCCTCATCTAGACTAGACCCCCACCAGTAGCCCTAAAAAAGTAGAAGAAACTAAATACGTAAATTTCAAATTTAATATATATTTTTTTGTACAGGTTGTGTATTTTACCGCAACTTTCCCCTACTTGATGCTGATTGTTTTGCTGATCCGAGGAGTGTCCTTACCCGGCGCTCTCCAAGGCATTCAGTTCTACCTGTACCCAGACCTCAGCCGACTCCAGGACCCGCAGGTGATTAAAGATGGTTGTCGTAGCATTAGGCAGATGTCACCTACTAAAGCTGGAGGTTTTTGAAAAAGTTTGGGGTCAAGTGGATTTTTTTGTTTTGGTGATCAAAAGCATAGGAAGGACATTGTGTCTGAGCCTCTAGTCTCCAGTTCTCCTGGCCATAAGAGATAAGAGGCTGCCAGACACAAGGGAGATTATAGGGGTAATAAGGTAATACCATCACCATAACCTATGAGATTGGTCGTATCCTCTGACCAAAATTTTACGACGAAGGCTATTCTTCTCCTACCTTTCATTGTCTTCTCTGTGCCGCCGTTCGCTTACAATCCCGGTTCTTGTCGGTATGTAAATTAGCTCTCTCGTAGCACTGGGGGCGTGCCCAAGCGCTCAGACAGCACTGCGGGCGTCCCCACTGCTGCGAGAGAACTCTCTCCAGCGCCGCCTCCATCTTCATCAGGAACGGCCTCTTCGTTCTCTCCTTCTGGCGGTGTCTTCTTACTTCTAGGCCTTGAGCAGAGCAGACGGCGCATGCCCATAGGCCCTGAGAAAATGGCCGCTTACAAAACTATGCGGCCATTTTCTTGTGGCCTATGGGCATGCGCAGTCTGCTCTGCTGGAGGCCTTAGAAGTTACAAGCCACTGCCGGAAGAAGAGGCTGAAGATGACGCTGCTGAAGAAGAGGAGGCGGTGCTGGAGAGAATTCTCTCACAGCATCGGGGATGCCCCCAGTGCTGTCTGAGTGCTGAGGCCCGCCCCCAGTGCTACGAGAGAGCTAATTTACATACCAAAAAAAACTGGGATTGTAGGCGAACGGCGGCGTGGAGAAGACAACGAAAGGTAGGAGAAGAATAGCCTTTCTTAAGGCTATTCCGACGTGGTACTTAGAAAAAATGTTGTCTGAATGATAGGATGCCTTTAAGGGAGTCCTCACATACAGGTGCCAGATTCTCTGAATTACACATGATGGTCACGGGTCCGGTGGACCATGGCCAAATCCCCCAGCGCCGGCTACAGTAGAATAATTGACCATAATAATTACTTTCTAAGGATGTGACTATGTTACATTAACTTTTCAACACTTCCTCAAGTCTTGTGATGGAGCAATTGTACCATCATGACGGGAAAGGGGTCAGTCCGGGTGTTTATGCTTCCTTGGACTCCTTGCTGAGCCCACCAGGGTGTCACAGACTGAACACAACGTGCTGTCACCATTCTTATATTTACACATCTCCGAGCACAGTGGGGACGTCTCATGGCTGAAAACATTCTCTGGGCCAAGTAAAATTTGTCAGCCGAGTTATCTGAAGCCTGCAATGATGAAATATTACCCGGATTTTTTTCATTATTAGGTTTTTTTTTGTCTTCTTTTGCTACATCTATTATGTATTACGGCCATAAGAGATAGAAAACACATAACAAATCTCATGAATATGGGGGGGAATAATAACAAATTAAACAGTTTTACTCTACAGGAAGATTTGCTGCCAACCAGTATTATAATGTCACCTAAACAATGCAACCATCCGACAAACGAGTACTTGCTTGGGGCACACATATATGGAACAACAATAGGGAACGAGCGGTTGTATGGATGTTCGTTTGCTTCATCCTTGGCCCATGTAAAGGTCCTTAAACTTAACTCAAATTTGTCTTAAAGGGGACCTTCCTTTCACCACTTTCATCAACTCCGGTTCTTTACACATTTTAATAGGCACCGATCCACTGATTCCAGCACAGTTGGAATTTTCTCTCTAGCCCCCACCGTTCCTGAGTAATCAGTGTAGTTAGTGTCAGGTGGGCGGTCCTAGACTACCTGCTGCAACCCAGGACCTGACAATAAACTAATTAGCATCATGGATAACAGCACCCATAGCTCAAGAACGGTGGGTGCTACAGAAAAAATTCCAAAGGTGTTAGAATCAGTGAAGTGATGCCTATTATAGGATACAAAGAGATGGAGAAAGGTCTCCTTTAACACTTCTGACACCAGAGAAGGTGATCGCAACATTACACTGCTTATAGTCTGACTATTGAATATATTCTGTAGACATCACGATTACTAGAGGAACAAATTGGGTGGATTTTGTAATTGGACTAGTATGACATCAAGGGCATACCCAGCTCTTACCAAAGGGGTCACCTCCCAGCAAAAAATTGAGCATGCCCCCTCCCACTCCCTTCCTTCCACCCCAGAAGAAAGCTAAGTTCTCCCCTAGGATGTCGCTTTCCTGAGTAATGATGAAGTCCAGATCCTGGTGAGGGATACTTGTAGGGGGAACATCAATCATATGCAGATGAGGTCCACAGAGCATGATAAAATAATTAACGTGGTTACTCACTTGCACCGACCCCGCTGCTCTGGACACATGGGAAATGCAATTATTGGTATCCACACTGGCCAATGTTTGCCTAATAAGGATGCATTTCATGTGTCTGGCGGGTATCAGTAGAGTTAAGTAGCCATGTTAGTTATTTTATCATGCCCTGAAAAACTCAACTGCATATGATAGATATTCTCCCTATAGGCTCCGCAATTCTCCAACATCTGAACTTCATGATTCAGCAGAAATGGTCACCAGGGTCAGCCTTAACCATGATACTGCCCCCTTGTGTATACCCCTGAGGGCATAATGTATCAACCATGGAGGCAAACCTTGCTGCTGCCTTGGGCCCAAGGTATTTGTCTTCATCCCACTACTGAAAAACACATCTAAAGATGGCAACCTGTAATATAGTGCTACGTAGAATCAGTTAGGGCGATGGGGAACGGATGTGCCCTGTATCAACTGATCTTATATTTGCCATTCACCAGACTGTCCTCGGCAGGTCTGGATGGACGCCGGGACACAGATTTTTTTCTCGTACGCCATTTGCTTGGGATGCCTGACTGCACTGGGAAGCTACAATCGATATAACAACAATTGCTACAAGTAAGTATATGTCAGCACATCTTTTATCCATTAGCTTTATTTACTGAAAATTTTTGTAAAAATTCTTGTAAAATTCTAAAATCGACTCTAGACATTGTAATCCTCTAGGCCGTTCATTAAAGCCTTTGCAAAACTGGGAGAGAGACGGTCTCGATTGGACGTTACGTCCGTTTCATCGTCCTACTGATGGTGGTATTGGATGGGATATTGGGTGGTGACCATCTGTCTTACTCTTATATTCTGGCAGAGATTCCTTCGCTTTATGCTTTCTGAATAGCGGCACAAGTTTCGTGGCTGGATTCGCCATCTTTTCCATCTTGGGTTTTATGGCAGAAGAACAAGGGGTACCGATATCGGAGGTGGCAGAATCTGGTGAGTTGCTTCACTGAGTACCCGGGGAAGGGGCTATACTCTATTACGTCCTGGAAACGTGTTCATCTATGGATATACCTCCCATTCACTGCAACTACCATAAAGCACACACACCCTGCTGCAAAGTCGATTGTCTATCCAATATGGCTGCCCCCTGAGAAGTTGCTAAATGGCAATTAAAAAAAAATTCTAAAAATTCTAAATACATTATGTATCTACTGCAAATGGAAGATCTGTTGAATAATAACAAATACATGAGCCTTTCTCTTTTTTCCAGGTCCAGGGTTAGCGTTTATTGCCTACCCCCGAGCTGTGTCTATGATGCCATTCTCTCCCCTTTGGGCTTGTTTCTTCTTCATCATGGTCATTCTTTTGGGTCTGGACAGTCAGGTACCCATAGATTAATAAATTATCAGATAGCTTTTATGTCTAGCTCTACCGTTGGAACCATCAGTAGTCGGATTCGCATATACTTCCATCCTTCCACTATATGCTAACATGAAATCTGTGCTTCAGTGAGGGACTGATGGTAGGGATCAGACTACGGAGGGTTTGTTTGTTGTCTGCTACCATGGAGACACACTGTTTTGCATTGGAACTTCATATATAAAAGAAATAAAATATTTTTAATATTTTGTAGCAAAGTCTCTTCATCTTTCATTTTAAATCCATCTGGACAAAACAAGTATCTGGTTGTTGAGGTGGACATGGCCTTTAAGGGACACTAAACCTAAAAGGGGTATCTTCCAAAATAACACACGTTGTTTTTTGGAAGTTCCCAAAATCTATCTATACAAAAACTATGCAATGACTTCCTTACATAGGGGCTACATTGACACGTGTTCCTGTTTTTGGTCTTTTCCGCAGTTTGTATGTGTGGAGAGTCTGGTCACCTCTTTGGTTGACATGTATCCCAGTACTTTTCGTAAGAAGAACCGCCGTGAGCTGCTTATCCTGGTGGTCTGCATCTTCTCCTTCCTTATTGGGCTTGTCATGTTGACAGAGGTATGGACTAAAGCAGTACGTCCCCCCTATATCCCCCCACCCCATCTAAGAATGGAGTAGGTAGTACTGGTGCCCCACCAAGAAATTATGAGGTAGGGTGATCCTAAACGTTAGTTGCTATCCTCCTTGTTTGGTACCATTAATATGCCTACGGAGGCGATAAACCATCCATAGGACTGGGGTAGATATGGTTCCATTGAGTCTTGAATCCTTCAAGGACATCCTGTATGGTGGTCTCTATGGACCCAATGAAATACATCATGGAGTGGCACTACTGTATAGATATTTGAGCCTTGAAGACTTAGTACGTGCTGGCGATATTACGTTTGCTAAGTATCTCCTCACACTTGTGCCGTTATATCCTCCAGGGCGGCATGTACGTCTTCCAGCTGTTTGATTATTACGCTGCCAGTGGAATTTCCCTGCTGTTTGTCGCCATCTTTGAGACCATCTGCATTGGTTGGGTATACGGTGAGTGGCAATAGTTTTAAAACCCCACATGTGCCTCATTTGTTAGTACAGGTCGATAACATCCAATTGTAATAAATTAGGCAGTATAATGCGTATGGATTAGGGTTGAGCTGATCTTGAGATTTTAGGATCGTTTTTAAAATCCGATTTTTGATCATTTTCCAGTCGATCCCGATCGTGAAATTTGCTCAATCGCCGATCGGGATCCGATCTTTCCCAATCCTTTCCCAGCCCTAGTTACTTTATGTTTATGGATTAGGGTTCAGCCAATCTTGAGATTTAGGATCGTTTTTAAAATCCGATTTTCGATAATTTTCCAGCCGATCCTGATCGTGAAATTTGCTCAATCGCCGATCGGGATCCGATCTTTCCCGATCGCTCAACCCCAGTATGGATAGTTAGGACATCATTCCGAGCAGTATGATCCATTTTCAATGTCATCGATGCAATCTGTGGCCCAATGACAGCTGTAATCTGTATTACTGTGAAGTTACTTAGATTGCTTTGTTTCTATAGGTGCCGACAACTTCTACGACAACGTGGAGCATATGATCGGCTACAAGCCCCTATCCATTATGAAATACTGCTGGCTATTCATTACCCCAGCTGTATGTCTGGTAAGATGGCAGTATTATCGATCCAGGGGAGGGTGGAGCAGTTGTAGTATGCTTGGCATAGTTTCATCATCTAATGTCCTCTTGTCTACCAGGCCACCTTCATCTTCTCGTTGGTGAAATACACTCCTCTCCAGTATAATAAGCGCTACACCTATCCCTGGTGGGGGGACGCTGTGGGTTGGCTGTTAGCACTCTCGTCTATGATTTGCACCCCACTATGGGTTTGTTACAAAGTTTCAACCACCAAAGGACCAATCGTAGAGGTAGGTTGTAGAGGACCAAAGATATGCCGGAAATCTTTATCTTGTGGTATGTTCTGGTTAGCCAAAGCAAAATGGCATCTTATGCTGCTGTGTATTGTTGTTGTGTATTGTCTCTTATGGAATTGTAGATCCTTAAATCCCTTTTATTAGCTGATATCTTTCATCTTTTCTCATTTTTCAGAGGTTTCGGCAGCTGACCTGCCCAGACCCTGATCTGCCTCAGAAACCCTTACAGGACCACCAGATACAACCAACGCCTGTATCTCAACTAGATGAATCACAGTGTTAGGATATAGCCATGTACGTGTGGACATACATGATTTACAACCACTGGAGTGAAACCACTGTACATAAATTGAGGACCCATAACGGGATCACACGCATATATGGCAAAATTAACGGAGGATATTTGCGAAGTGTGGAACAGACTCGTGCAACATTGTCATTCCTTTCGTTGAAGTGCTTTTTTATTTCGTAATGACTTGCCACAGTTTGGCGATGAACCAGTGGACATACCTTAAGCGTAACTGACATAGTATTAGATGTGATGAGACCAGAAGATATACTACCTAAATTGGTGAGAAGTCCTCATGCTGTGAGCTCCACCAAAATTGTACACACTGGTCTTCAGTACTGAGTACAGGGGTCCGGGCCTGCTTGACCAATCCAGTAGAAGTCTGATTACATGGACACCCCCATAGTATTCATATCAAACCTCTAGTTGACATGTCTGGAGCACCTCCTTGAGAAGGCCACCCCTGATCTAGACCAGAAGCTTGTGTGGTGGATCTTCAGTTTCCTATGATATATCGTTCCTGTACTTCGAGACGCCACCACTTTAGAAGGACAATTTTCTACAATTTTAGCTGGTTCTCTCAAAGAGGCTTCACAGTATATCAGTAATCATGTCAGTGAACCTTGGGATTAAGGTGGCGTACGCATTAGAGGGGCAAATGTGTACTTCAATGCCACCGTGTTACACTATACTAACATTTCGAGATGCATCATGAGACGTCTCTCTTGGCTTCGGACAGATGATTGTCTGCAAGATAACTCAAATTTTCCATCATCTCAAGGATCTCAGCTCTTGGGTTTTGCCCTGGATCCTACATAAAATGAATCTACCTATTATGGAAAATGTACGATTCTAGAAGTATGTTCATGTCACAAATTGTATCATACTCAAGAGTGCCAAATGTAATAAAGTAGTTCCCATACCCGTGACACTTGTGGTTGATTTGCAAAATAAAAAGTCCAATCCAAGATATGACGACCCCTTGTCCTGGCTCTGTCTGAATGTAATAATCACTATCTTACGTATCTTATAGCAGCCATATTAAAAGCGTGTTTACCATCCATGCCAAGAAACAGTTAAATGACCCTTACAAAAATATTCACGTGGGATAAACATTACTCACTTCCTCTATTCCCGGAACACTACAGATGTTTACTTCAGTTTTTATCGTCTTGGCATTTGGGAAGAAGGCTTAGACGTTCCATCTGTCTGAACATTATATACCTGTCCGGTAACCCTGAGATGTGGACACAACTTCACCTGGGTCTCTATTGATCAGGACCTGAATACACAGGATGGAGGTTATTCTTGTCCTGAATATAGAGCAGAGTTTCAGGAGCGGCCAGGACTGAAGAAGAAACATAACTCATATCAAGGTGCAGAACTCATCCTCACTGAGCCCAGAACTTCCTAGAAGAACAGGAGACGTTCCATCCATAGGAAGAATCTGGAATATTACTGCACGGAGGACGCTGCATGTAACTGTGTGTCCTGCTGCCCAACTGGAGAACATCAGGTAGAGGTCCTAGACGAGACCTCTGAGAAGAAGATGGAGAAATGCTCTAAAAAAGTACAAAAAAAGGCAACTAAAAAAGCCACTGACTTGTTTACAGATGACCCAGGCGACCAAGTGCACAATAAAAGCTCCAAGAAGGAAGAGTATAAATGTGATGTGAAGGTGGATCAGAATGAGGAGATGTGTACCAAGACGGAACCACAGACTCTTTTACAGGATCCAGATGACTTGTGTGATCCTGAAGGAGGTGATGAGGACACTGGTGACTTGTGTGATCGTGAGAAGGAAGAAGGCGATGGTGACACAGGGGGAGATGATCAGGGAGAGAAGCTGATTTTACCTGACAAAATAAGAGATCCAAATGTAATCTTCTCTATGCAGAATCCGGCAGACATATTACTGGATGTAAACACAGCTAGTAATTATCTCCTTATATCAGACGACATGAAAACTGCGACCTCCACAGAAGTATTCCAGAATCATCCAGAAACAGCCGAGAGATTCCAGGATTATGATCAGGTGATGAGCAGTAACAGTATATCCTCAGGTCAACATTACTGGGATGTGGAGATGAGCGAGTCAGCAATATGGGCAGTGGGGGTATGTTACCCCAGTATAAGCAGGAGCGAGGATCAGGCTAGCCCTGGACACCAAGAAGTCTTGGGATCTAATAAGAAGTCATGGTGTTTGGGGATGGATAATAACTGGGGGTGTTCGGTGATGCATGACTGTAACGTGATACAGTTTCATTACCCGATCTGCAAAAATATATTTCGGATATATCTGGATTACGAGTTGGGGCAGCTGTCCTTTTATGAGCTGTGTGACCCCATTAGACACATACATACCTATATGGCCACCTTTACCGAGCCCCTCCATGCTGCATTATATTTAAGTAGAGGTTATATCACTATAGGGCCAGTGTCAGCACCCAGCAAGATCGATGAGATTTCAGGGCCCGCTGGAGGGTCGAGAACTCGCTGCTGTTCCCTGCTTTGAATTGACTCTATCCTATACCTCTCTATATGTAACATCTTCTTCAAAAATGTGTGTCGGGTCCGCCGGACCTCTTGTATGGGAGGCAGAAACCCAGGCTGCTGTTATCTGTGGGAGGATTTTCTCTGCCTATAAGCCTTCATATTATTTTCACTTGCATGGTTTGCTTATATCTATACCCATTGTGTATATAAATCACTAGATAACAGTATATTATAAGAAAATTGATTGAAAGTTACACAAAATTGTATATATTTTTTCTAAAATAAACATTGCACTGTATATGACTTAGACACACAAGAAAACCTCTTCCTATGAGCACCTGTGAGCGATCGGGAGAGAGTTTGGGGGTAAATTATATGAAACGGAAGAGAAAAACACCAGTGGTGGGAAATTTATGAAGTATGAGGACCTGTGAGTGTCGACATTCTGGAAGCAGCAGATATTTCGACCCTATACCTATGTTGACGTCGCGATACCAATTGCACCGATTTTGCCATCACCATTTCCTGTCTTAATACTATGACCAACGATTGGGGGGATTTGCTGTTAATATAATTTATGTGGCATAAAAATCAGTGACATGAAAACCTGGCGTCCATGTGTCCTGATTTAGTCTGTAGTAAAACTTGTCTTTAAAGGAAAAGTTTACTTAAAGGGAGTATGTCACCAGGACACTGCAGGCAGATAGGTTGGGTCACCTGAATCTCGCGGTGTTTTCCCCTTGTGAGTCACTGCCTTTGTTGCAAAGATATCGCCGCATTTGCCAATATACAGATAAGATCTTTGGAGCAGTGTTGGACTGGGGTGTCTAGGGCCCACCAGTGGAATTGTTTCTAGGTTTCTGCAGATCAGCGGTACCGAGACAGCAGCTTAAGGTAATAACATATCGGGAGCCATGCTGTTCACCCGCCATACAATGTGCACTACTGCACTACCTAAACCCACTGCTACATCCTGTATGGCAAGTGAGCAGTGCAGCTCCTAGAAAGGTTACCATTACCTGTAGCCACGCCGTACTGGAATCTGATCTGTAGAGGTCCTGGATGTTATATCGCTGCAAATGTAAAATTGATGGCCTATCCTAAGGACTGGCCATCAATATTAGAAAGATGGATAAATCCTTTAAAGTGGTTGTCCAGGAATTGGAGCAACTCATGTGCCAGGTGGGAGGTGTAAAATAAAAAAAATAAATAAACATACTCACCTGTTCCCAGCGCTCCCTTGTACACCGCCAGTGTCCATTCAGTCTTGTGCTGGCGCCTTCTTGCTGGGAGTCCTGCACCTCATGTCACCGCTGAGACCAATTAGGTACAAGATTTCCAGAAATGAGGCGCAGCCATGAGACCGACAGACACAGGCAGGGAACAACGGGGTTCTGGGACAGGTAAGAAGATTGTTTTTTTTATTTTTTTTTATTTTTACACCTACGTCACATTGATCACTACAGTTTATGGATAACTTTTTTTAAGGGGTTGTTTGGGCCAAATTTTTTATGGCCACTTCACTGGTCCCCCCTTACAGTGGCCTCTTCACTGGTCCCCCATAATGTATCGGGGACAGTGACGGGGCCATATTGTGTGCGGGCAGTGATGGGGCCATATTGTGTGCGGGCAGTGATGGGGCCATATTGTGTGGGGGCAGTGATGGGTTATCATCTTGTTGCTCAAGATCAGCCATAAGTACCTGAAGCCCCACATTGCAGAAACACAACGTCTTTGGCTACTGCAGAAAAAAAAAAAATCTGTGTTTTACAGAACCAGCAAAGTGAATGAAATTTAATCAAATTTACCTCATCCGCACATTGCAGGAAAAACATATGTGGAAGATGCTGCAAATTCCTAAATGTGTGCACTGCTAAAAACATGGCCGGATACTTTCAGCTGAGCAATTGGGAGAAAGTGCTGGAAAATGCATCAAAAGCTCAATGAAAAACACTGTGGGAAAAAATACATTGACATTCAGCGCTATTTTTTTCCCACAGTGTTTTTTTAACTGCGTCTCACTGTTGGGCCTAATCCTTGTCCTCTCAATATATTGTAGATCACACTATAAGGACTAGATCACAAGGGGGCAAGGAGGCGGATTTAGACGGCGGATTTAGACAGCGGATTTCGCCTCAAAATCCGCCTCCATACAATGGTGGTCTATGGTTCTTTTTTCCGCTAGCGGCATGTCGCTGCCCTTTCTTCAGGCGGCAGCAACCTCCAGGGTCGGCCCACTCATACATGAAAGTATGAATACTATATATACTCACATACTCTCACACATACACATTATTATAGCATACTGTATATACTCACACATACCTATAATACAACTATACAGTACTCACACAGTATACAGATTTTACCAAAAGAATATACTCACATTCTCCAGGAGTGAAGCATCGCAGCAGACTGCTCCTGTCCCCACACGCTACGATCTAAGGGATGACTCACTAGTTTATAAGGAGGAGGGGGAGGGGGGAGTTCAGGCAGCACGGACAAGTCTTTATGAAGTTGCAGCTAGTGGCAGAGATAGCTGAGGCTGGTAAGTGCCCAGAAGGGTTAAAAGACAAGCAGCCATTAGCTGAATCTGTAGCATTGATGATGTCCTCCCGTTAGGGAAAATATACACTGGCAGGGGGCCCTGTGTGCTGAGGACCTAGGCAATTGCCGGCAGCCAGCCAACTTTAATTATTACATTGTTGCCTGCAGCCTGGGGCCCCCGAGGTTACCAATCCGGCACCTGACACTATTAGACCTCATTTTGCCAATGCAAATGCATTGGTTAGGTGCCCGATTGGGCCTATGGCCATCCCGATTGTGCCTCTAACCAATGTATCTGCATTAACAAAATGAGTACTAACAGTCAGGGCTCGGGGATCAACCGGGGGATTCCTCGGTTGGCCAGTCCGACCCTGTTGGAGCAATGGCAGCGCCTTGTTGCTCCAAACAGCTCATTTGGGGTGATTTGCTGGATGCTGGTGAAAGACTCCCTTTAAAGTGAAAGTCTACCCATGAATGCTGTTTTGTGCATGAGTTACCAGAACGGAGTGAGAAGGGAGCTAAATTTATGCTGAATGCCGTGTCCATTCCGTATACTTGGTGTCAGGCAGCAACCCCGGTAGAGTATTGTGTGTGTAAAGTATATAGTGCAGAGCTGTGTGTGTGTAATGCATAGTGTTGTGTGTCTGTGTAACGCATAAAGTGCAGAGCTGTGTGTGTGTAATGCTAACAATGCTGAGTTGTTTTTGGGTTTGCACTACAGCACACACATCTCTATTACATTCTTCTGAGCACATGGCAGCATGGGGGGAGGGGGTTTGAGTTAGACTCCTCCCACACGTGACTGATCACATGATCTAAGGTCTGTTCCTTGGCTGTGAGCTAGCATCTTACAGACATTTACATGAATTTCTTCCTTCAGCGATGGCGTCTGCTGGTCTGAGAAAGGAGCTGGAATGTTCCATCTGTCTGAGCCTTTATACCGATCCTGTAACCCTGAGATGTGGACACAACTTCTGCCGGGTCTGTGTTGATCAGGTCCTGAATACACAGGAGGGGTCCGGAGTTTATTCCTGTCCTGAATGTAGAGCAGAGTTTCAGGAACGTCCTGAACTGAAGAAGAACATAACTCTGTGTAATGTAGTGGAGAACGTTCAGACTACTCAGCCACATCAGGAGAAAACTGAAATCTTCTGCACTTACTGTGTGGACTCTCCTGTACCTGCAGCTAAATCCTGTCTGATGTGTGAAGCTTCTTTTTGTGATAAACATCTGAGAGTCCACAGCAAAGGACCAGAACACGTCCTAACTGAGCCCAGCACCGACCTGGAGAAGAGGAAATGTCCTGTCCATAAGAAGGTCCTGGAATATTACTGCACCGAGGACTCTGCTTGTATCTGTGTGTCCTGTAGTCTGGCCGGAAAACACAGAGGACATCGGGTGGAGATGCTGGATGAGGCCTCTGAGAAGAAGAAAAAGAAACTCAAAGATTTTCTCCAGAAACTGACCACAAAGAGAGAGAAGACTGAGGAAAGAGTCCAGAGTCTGGAGGAGCGCAGGAGAAAAGCTCAAGAAAAAGCATCTGGAGAAGCCGAGAGAGTCACTGCCCTGTTTATAGACATTAGGAAACGCCTGGACGACCTGGAGAAGAAGATCCTGAGTGAGATCTCCAGGCAGGACGAGCAGCGGTCACTGTCACTGTCCGATGTGATCCAGAAGCTGGAAATAAAGAAGGACGAGCTGTCCAGGAAGATGCAGCACATTGAGGAGCTGTGTAAGATGTCTGATCCACTGACTGTCTTACAGGATCCAGATACAGGTGACTTGTGTGATCCTGAGGCGGGGGGAGATGACGGAGGGAATAAGGACACAGTGGGACATGGAAGAGGTGATCAAGATGTGAAGCTGATGTTAGACATGTCACACACATTATCTGACATAATAAGAGGTATAAATGCCACCTTCTATATGCAGGGTCCCCTGGACATCTTGTTAGATGTAAACACCGCTAGTAATAATATAATAGTAACGGAAGACCTAAAAATGACCTTCCGGGTTGGAGTAAATCAGAAAGTTCCAGAAACCGCAAAGAGATTCCAGTATAACCAGGTGATGAGCGTAAACAGTATTTCCTCAGGGCGACATTACTGGGACATGGAGATCATTGGAACATTTTCATGGTGTTTTGGGATGTGTTACCCCAGTATAGACAGGAGGGGGAATGTGCCCTACACTGGAAACAATAACAAGTCCTGGAGCTTTTATAGCAAGTTTTCGTCTAATATTCCATGTGCAGTGATACATGACAGTAAAATGATCCAGTTACCTCACCAGATCTCCACTTATAGAGTCAGGGTCTACGTGGACTATGAGGCCGGTCAGCTGTCATTCTACGAACTGTGTGACCCCATCAGACACTTATACACCTTCTTCACCACCTTCACCGAGCCCCTTCATGCCTCCTTCTCTACTGCATTTATGCAGGAAATTCCAGGCGCAGATGACGTAGTAAGGCTTCGTTCACACTTGCACCTGGTATCCGTCCGCTTGCAAACCATTTAAAAATAAAAAACAGTTTGGTACAAATAGGATTCCAAATGGATACACAGTGGATACCCTAATCTGTCTTTTTCATGGATAGTCAGTGGGTGTCTGTAAAAAAAAAAAAAAAAAAACGGTCCGTTTATGTCAGTTTTTTTCAGTTTGTGCCTGTTTTTGACCAGTCTATTTTTTTTAATTTTTCCTTCTTCATTCTGAGCATTTGCAGAGGGAAAAAAAACGGATTGCAAAATGGACACAAATAGACGACTCTATGTTGTAATCCTCCTTCCGTAGACCTCAGTGTTAAAAAAAAAAAACTGTTTTGAGGCGGTCCATTGTGTATCCTTAGTTTTTGTACAGACAAAAAGTCCTGCAAGTCCGACTGTTCTTCGTTCAAAAGAGCGAATACATGGCACAAAATCTCAAAACATAGACCTGCAGATTGTATTACAAACCCATTGAAAAAGAATGGGTTTTTAAACAAACTGTTTCCAAACAGTTTTTCTGATCTTAAGGCGGATTCACGACGGATATTGGGCATAAGTGTGAATTAAGCATAACACATTAACATAGTGGATGAGGTTGGATGAAGACACAGGTCCATCAAGTCCAACCTATAACGCTACAGTGTTGCCTGGGCCACAAGAAAATGGCCGCTTACACCAGCTTACTGTGTAAGCAGCCACAAGAAAATGGCCGCTTACACCAGCTTACTGTGTAAGCGGCCATTTTCTTGTGGCCCGGGCATGCGCAGTCAACTCTGCCCGAGGCCTACAAGATTGAAACCCAGGACAGAGGAAAACACAGGGAGAGGGTGTTCCAGAAGAAGATGGAGGTGGCGCTGGAGAGTTCTCTTGCAGCACTGGGGACGTCCTCAGTGCTGTTTGAGCGCTGGGGCCTGCCCCCAGTGCTGTGAGAGAACTCATTTGCATACCGAAGAAAACCTGAATTTCTACCGAATGGCGGTGTGGAGAAGACATGTAAAGGTAGGAGAAGAATAGCCTTTCTTAAGGCTATTTCTACGTGTTAGTCAGAAAAAAAGGTTATTCAATGATAGGATCCCTTTAAATATCCTTATATCAGATGGGACCTGAAAACTGCGATCCACACACAAATAATCCAGAATCGCCCAGAAACACCAGAGAGATTTCAGTATTGTCAAGTGATAAACCACAGGAGATTTACCTCAGGACAACATTACTGGGATGTGGATATCAGGAGAGTGAGATTGTGGAGGGGGGGATGCGTTACCCCAGTATACGCAAGAGGGGAGATCATTCATACATTGGAAGTAATAACGGGTCTTAGTGTTTACATGGGATGTCTAAGGCTGCATTCACACAGAGTAACGTTGGCATTTTTTGTGCTTATTTTGGCACATAGCGCTGCGTTTAACGTGACCGCAAAATAGCGCGGTGCAAACGCGGCGCTATGTGCCAAAATAAGCACAAAAAACGCCAACGTTACTCTGTGTGAATGCAGCCTAAGACCCAAAATTAATGACCTATACTTAGGATAAGCCATTTATTTGAAACTGGTGTGGATCCGACACCTGGTCCCCACACCAATCAGCTGTTTGAGCATAGTGTACAGAGCTGGAAGGAGGCGACTCAGTGACTGTGCAGTGACTCAGATGTGCTCAGGTGCATGGGAGAGTCTTAGTTCCTTGCACTACGTGGCGTACAGCTGATCAGTGCAGGTCCAGATGTTCGACCCCCTAATGATCTCCAATGAATGTCCTATTCTAAGAATAGGCCAATAAGTTTGGGCCTTGGATAACCCCTTTAACAACTTCTAAACTGTTGTTCACTTTTACATTTGTAAAAGATTTTAAAATAAACAATAGAATTAAAAGATTAAAAACACCAAATTTCCATGGTTTACGTATAAAAATATTGAACAAACGAACAAAGAAATCAGTATTGCCACATTAAAAAAATTCCAATAGGTTATATGGAGAATTTAATGGGGTCATTCGAAAATATAACTTGTCCTGGAGAAAGCAAGCCCTCCTGAGACTATGTGAATGGTAAAATAAAAATGGTCCGGGAGGAAAACACAACAATGGAAAACGGCTGTAAAACTTTTTTACTGAATTTTAATCGTCCTGGTATAAACATAAATCTAAGACTACATGCACATGAGCGCGTATGGCTATCTGTATGCCGTTCATGGACCCATTCACCTCATCTAGTCAGCCCCGGCCATAAAACGGACAAGTATGGAACCTTTTCTGAGTTTTGCCCTGGGATCACTGCTGCAAATACTGGCCAGAGATAGATAGGCTTGTGTATGTGGTCGTAGAATTGAATGAGTCAGTATATTAGCTATCACAGACCAAGAACACAGTTGTGTGCATAGCCTACAGCCACCACTAGAGGGAGCATAGTACATACAGTTGTACATAGATGTAACAAACACCTCACCGCCCTCTAGTGTTAGTTGCACACAATGCACATTATGTTGGTCTATCAGAAAAACAGAGCTGTGACCGCTGTAAAGTTACAATAACAATTTAATCAATGCTCAATTCTGGGTCTCAAAACAATACGAAATATGGCATCTCAAGGGTTAAACCACCGGTTTTGTAGGATGTCTCTGCGTACTAAAGTCCACCACCATCTCCCATCTCCTTGGTCTTCCCAGCATTAATCCTGAGGTGGTTCCCCTGGCACCATTCCATTAATTCCCGATTTAATTCTCTTTACTTTTTGTCCTTGCCATCTGTGATGAGACCTACTATTGCGGAGTCATCGGAGTACTTCTGTATGTAACAGCTAGATGAGTTGCACCAAAATCATGTAGTCTATGTATGCTTAAGCCCAAAAAGTATTAAAAGTTGAAATAACCCCCAGATGTAACAATAATTCAATAAATAATACACACGTGCGTTAGTTATACTTGCGTACGATAATGCCTGAACTACAAACTTATAAAAATATTTTGGAGCAACATAAAATGAAAACTGGCTGTGTAGGGAAGGAGGTAATACAGAATAATAAGGGGTTAATTTAAAAAAAATCACATGAAAATGCCTAGATCTGGTATAGATGGAACATTATAGCACTGGGCTTGGCACACCAAACACTTTGCAGTACTTCATGTTCTCATTATACTTTATACATAGCACTGATCTGTGTCTTTACATGTCTGTTGGGTGATATTTATCTATATCATTATACTACTTGTCTCTTATATATACACTCACCGGCCACTTTATTAGGTACACCATGCTAGTAACGGGTTGGACCCCCTTTTGCCTTCAGAACTGCCTCAATTCTTCGTGGCATAGATACAACAAGGTGCTGGAAGCATTCCTCAGAGATTTTGGTCCATATTGACATGATGGCATCACACAGTTGCCGCAGATTTGTCGGCTGCACATCCATGATGCGAATCTCCCGTTCCACCACATCCCAAAGATGCTCCTCTATTGGATTGAGATCTGGTGACTGTGGAGGCCATTGGAGTACAGTGAACTCATTGTCATGTTCAAGAAACCAGTCTGAGATGATTCCAGCTTTATGACATGGCATTGCATTATCCTGCTGAAAGTAGCCATCAGATGTTGGGTACATTGTGGTCATAAAGGGATGGACATGGTCAGCAACAATACTCAGGTAGGCTTTGGCGTTGCAACGATGCTCAATTGGTACCAAGGGGCCCAAAGAGTGCCAAGAAAATATTCCCCACACCATGACACCACCACCACCAGCCTGAACCGTTACCGATACAAGGCAGGATGGATCCATGCTTTCATGTTGTTGACGCCAAATTCTGACCCTACCATCCGAATGTCGCAGCAGAAATCGAGACTCATCAGACTAGGCAACGTTTTTCCAATCTTCAATTGTCCAATTTCGATGAGCTTGTGCAAATTGTAGCCTCAGTTTCCTGTTCTTAGCTGAAAGGAGTGGCACCCGGTGTGGTCTTCTGCTGCTGTAGCCCATCTGTAGCCTCAAAGTTGGACGTACTGTGCGGCGTTCAGAGATGCTCTTCTGGCTACCTTGGTTGTAACGGGTGGCTATTTGAGTCACTGTTGCCTTTCTATCAGCTCGAACCAGTCTGGCCATTCTCCTCTGACCTCTGGCATCAACAATGCATTTCCGCCCACAGAACTGCCGCTCACTGGATGTTTTTTCTTTTTCGGACCATTCTCTGTAAACCCTAGAGATGGTTGTGCGTGAAAATCCCAGTAGATCAGCGGTTTCTGAAATATTCAGACCAGCCCTTCTGGCACCAACAACCATGCCACGTTCAAAGGCACTCAAATCACCTTTCTTCCCCATACTGATGCTCGGTTTGAACTGCAGGAGATTGTCTTGACCATGTCTACATGCCGAAATGCACTGAGTTGCCGCCATGTGATTGGCTGATTAGAAATTAAGTGTTAACGAGCAGTTGGACAGGTGTACCTAATAAAGTGGCTGGTGAGTGTATATATAAATGGGTCTCTGTCTGTCTGTCTGTCCGTCTGTTCTTTATGCGCGATCAAACGACTGAACCGATCTTCACCAAATTTGGCACACAGGTAAAACAGATGTCCAGGAAGGTTTTAGACTGCTTCTCAGATCTCAAGCACGTACCGTTCCTGAGACACAGTATTCCCAAAAAAATGACCTGCATGAGCCAATACAAGTCTGAAAGTCTTTCACTCATATTCCAACTGCCATACATACATCATATCCCTTATCAGCCAGTAGAAGCTTACAGGTGCTTAGTCTCCGCATGCACACAGCTTTACTCCAGGTTTCCATAACAACGCAGAAGTTTTTCTTCACTGCTGTAGGTCAGCGTTAAAGGGGCAGGGCGCTGTGGATGACTCTGTTACACAAGGTCACAGAATTTTATTCCAGGTTTCCAAAACAACCAATCACAGGTTTTTCACTCATATCCAAACTGAGAGAGACATGGTCATATGACGCTTATGGACCAATGGAAACTTGCAGGGTCTTCAGTCTTGACCTACACACAGCTTTACACCAGGTTTACAGAGTAAGCAAGCTAGTTATGACCTGTATTAGTCAATAGCAGTTCGCAGGTCCTTGAATATTCAGTCGTATGATGTGTATCAGCCAATATAACCTCACGTTTCATTTACCAGGTTTGCATAACAACACAGCCATAAATAGACAGCACCTATACTGGACTGCCATACTGACCATATACTATTTTTCATTACAATATGAGACATACAGATGTGGCCATTTTCAACTTGAATCTGGTAACTTGCTTGCACCCTGATAACTCACAATAAAAGCCATTTACAGCCTTGAAAAATTTTTGAAATAAAGTGATCAGCAACTGTTTACTTAATGTGTTAAAAGTCATATTAAACTTGGCTACACGATCCCGTTGGGCTGTAGGCTTCATGAAATCAATTTCAATGACATCATACACCATTGTTATCCATCCTGCCTCAACACATACACCGTGTTGCCACTACTGGTGACGTCAGATGGCGTCTCTTGCTTTTACAATGACATATCTTATGAGCTGTGCACCAAGAAGTCACATCTGGTGACCTCATGATACACCCAGAACTTCCTTACACCATTGTTATTCACCTGTCCCAACATATGCACCATGACACTACTTCTGGTGATGTCCCATGCACCCAATACTCCCTTACACGATTGTCATTCCTCCTGCCTCAACACATGCACCATGAAGTCAACTTTGGTGACATCATGATAGACCAAGAACTTCCTCCTACCTCAACACAACACTTCCTAATGCATTGTGATGTCACTTCTGGTGATGTCTGATACTCGCTTTTGTTTTACAATTTACCTATCTTAGGATGACCTCAGATGCTCCTCACAATACTTACCTAGGGAGTGATGTCTCTTCTGGTAACACTTAACACCTCTTCTACCCTTGGCATGTAAAACAAATACATTGCCCCCACATGGATTCTGAACACCTCTCTACACCAGTGATAGATATCGCTTTCCTATTTTGTTTCCTCTTATAGCCCAATCATTTGCCTGTAATCTGGTAGGTTAGTTCAGGGGGTGTTCACACTTACGCCTGCGTCCGCCCATGGGGTACCCGTCCTAAGCCCCAGAAAAACTGCACTGGGGACGGCTTGCCGGCGGTCATTTTTAAAACCCATTCATTTGAATGGGATTTTAAAGCAAACCACCAGTGTCTGTATGTAGCTTCTCTGCAGTGAAATGGGTTTTTTTTGCACTGACACGAAGTCCTGCATATCCAACTTTGTGTCCGTGCAAAAAACCCCATGGTTTAAATGCAGAGAGGCTGCATACGGACAACGGCGGTTTGCTTTAAAATCCCATTCAAATGAATGGGTTTTACAACTGACTGTTGGCAAGCCGTCCCCTATGAAGTTTTTCTGGGGCTTAGGACGGAAACCCCATGGGCGGACATGGGCGCAAGTGTGAACGCTGAATCAGTCTTTATTTTATGTAGATTTAGTGTCCTGATTTAGTTCATATACCTATGTAGCCCTGATTTAGCAGTCTGCATAGATTTTTCTGAGAATAGAACATTATAGCCCTGTGTTTGGCTTACCAAGTATTTAGGGTACTTCATGTTCTTAGAATGATATCTTATACAATCTACTCATCTGTGTCTTTACATGTCTGCTACTATCAGGATGGTATTTGCCCATGTAGTTTCATCTATTTATCACTTGATGTCACGTATGCCATTACTTGTATACTATAATATCGTATCATACTTCTATACTAGTATGTAATTACGTATTCTTGTACATTTACCCTTGTATTTTCTATGTACTATGATGATTGTGGCCCTTCAGCTGGACACAAAGTCGTACATGCAAGACTTTGTGTCCGGCTAAAAAAAACGGTTTCCCCTCGGACAGGCAGGAGGCAGATACAGACGGTCACCTTTACAAACCCATTTGAGTGAATGGGTTTTAAATCTGACCGTCGGGTTTCCGTCTCCTGTCCAGTTTCGCCTGTGATGAAGACAGAAATCCGGCGGGATAACAAACCGGAGAATGAGCGCAAGTGTGAAAGCCCCCTCAGTTGACATATTGTCAAAATTCTGTTTTTCTGACCAAAATGTCCTTGCTAAGCTTCTTAGACGTATAACTTCTCTTTGTCCTGTATGTGTTTGAATGTGGTGTATTAGTGGCTTATATTTGTGGTCCCCTTAATGTATCTGGTTGACTACCGTGGTTAAGAACAGCAGCCATACTGGATTCAACATTACCATCAGCGGTGGAGAAATGGTTAAATGAGCTTTACCTTTTAGGAGAGGTAAAAGCTGACCTCCCCCTGTGTGATATGAATCACACCCACAGGTCTGCACAGACTTATTATTTAAGTTTCCTCCTTCTGCTGTCAGATATCACTTCTGCTGCCTGGAAGAGGAGCTTATATCATCTATATGTCTGAGCCTGTATGCCGATCCTGTAACCCTGAGACGTGAACGCAACGCCTGCCAACTCTGTACTGATCAGGTCTTGAATACACAGGACGGGTCTGGAGTTTATTCCTGTCCTAGATGTAGAGAAGACTTTCAGGAGAATAAATCCAAACAGAAATCTACGTATTGTAGTAGAGCATATCCTGTCTACTGATCCACATCAGATCACCGGGATCTGCTGCACTTACTGTATCCACTCTCCTGTCTACGCTGTGAAGAATCTCTACGTGAGAACCACCGGAGAGTCCACAGCAAGGGACCAGAAGACGTCCTAACTGATCCCAGAGCATCACTGAAAAACTTCCATCCACAAAAACCTCTGACAGCTCTGAAGACTCTGGTTGCATCCAATTAGACAACACCAGGGACATAAGATGGAGTTTTCTGATAGAGAATTTAGGAAGAGGAAACAGATCACAAAAACGGAGGAGACTGATAAACGAAGGAGACAACCTCAAGAAAGTAGAAGTGATGGGAGAGTCACCGCCCTGTTCACGGACATCAGGAGCCTGCTGGATGACCTGGAGAAGAGAGTGCACAATGAGATCTCCAGGAAGACGGAGCAGGAGTCACTGTCTGATGTGACCCTGAGACTTGAAATTAAGGACAAGCTGGTAAGGCGCATGGAGGAACCAGACACAAGTGACGTGCGTGATCCTGAGGAAGGTGATGAGGACACCAGAGGACATGATGGATGTAATAAGGACACAAAGGGGCATAATCGAGGTGAGGAGGGCACAGGGGGACATCATGGATATGACGAGGACACAGGGGGTCATAATCGAGGTGATCTGGCTACAGAGCTGATCTCACATGTATCAAGCACGCTACCTGATATAATAAGAGGCGTGAATGTGACCTTCTATGTGCAGGAACCTGCAGACATATTACTAGATGTACATACAGCTGCTAATAATATTGATATATCAGATGACCAGAAAACTGCGACCTGGACTGGAGAAATAAAGAATCGCCCCAAAACAGCTGAGAGATTCCAATATAATCAGGTGATGAGCAGAAATAGTATTACCTCAGGGCGACATTACTGGGATGTGGAGATCAGTGGATCAAAGGAGTGGAGGGTGGAGATGTGTTACCCCAGTATAGACAGGAGGGGACGTCAGTCATACACTGGAGATAATAATAAGTCCTGGGGATTAAATGGAGGACTTGTGCTTGGTAAAAGGTGTGCAGTGAGACATAACAGCGAAGTGATACGGTTACCTCACTGGATCTCCAGTAACAGATTCAGGGTCTATGTGGACTATGAGGCCGGGCAGTTGTCCTTCTATGAGCTGTGTGACCCCATCAGACACTTATACACCTTCACCACCACCTTCACCGAGCCCCTTCATGCTGCCTTATGGATATGTGAAGGTTCTATAAAGATACCAGAGAGAGCGGCAGCCGAGAGGACCTATCACCATAGAAGAAATCTGCCCAGACTGTGGTGACGTCATATGGAGCAGTATCCGATTGGTGGAGGATTCAATAACAGTTGAAGTCTTCCTGTCTTCCTCCAGGTTTCTAGTAATTTGGGATTTGTTCTTTGTGCTTGTATATTCATGGTGCCTGTACATGTAACGGTAGTCCGCCTCTTCTGTTTTTTCTATTATAACATTCCGCCATTTATTAGTCACATCAGTTTGTTGGAAATTTGTGTGACTGCTGTTAAGGACAACATTTCAGATTCCACTGGGGTCCCCTGCCCCATAGAAATACACAAAATACAGGACTCAGGGTGTATTACTATAGAATTGGAAAATTTGGCATTTATGTTTGGAAATCTGAGCAATACCTTTACCTTACCCCCACCCACTGTCTTGGCCACAATGTGCCCAGTTGATGTGCGGTTTTGCCCACTTTCTTGGCACTTCCCAGAAGGTAAATCTGGGCCTCCGAGAGCAGAAAAATCTGCAAACCATGAGCATCCGCTAGTGGCAACTTTAAGAATATACATCTTGACAGAAAACGATGAATTAAGGACATGGGGGTGAACTCCGCTGATATATTTCCCATCATGTGTACTCACTTCCTCCGCAGTTTCTATGTAACTTATGAAGTATCTGTACCTGTGTGTTGGGTTGTTCTAGAAGCAGTAGATATTTCTATGTCCGGCACATAAGGCTTTACCACACATGACTATTATATTATCGCCACGCCGCCGCTCGCACTGATCTCGCCATCTCCTCTAGAGATTTATCTTAATGTTGTGATCGATATGACTTAACCCTTTCAGATGACTGATTTACTGTTCATACAATTTATGTTAAATAAAAACCAATGACAAGAAAACATGGCGTCCTGATGATGTGTCCTGAAATATGGATGAAGCGGGCGCAGAGACTGGTATGTGTGACCATAGAAAAGGATCATCAGTTTACAGTTTTCTATCCTAAACAAGAATGTGGTCAGAACCAGACGGATTTTCAGTTTTCCATATCTTCTTTGAGGAGACCACCCCACTATAGCACCACTTATTAATGCAATTGTAGGTGGTCGTCTCACAGAAGAGTCAGTGTATACAGGTATAAACTCTTTATAGATTACATACAGTCTTTAGTACCGGGTCTTTTTACACGAGAATGAATACAGACAGACATCAGACAACAATGGCTCCATTGGCATCAGTCGCTCAATGTCTGCTGCTTTTGTTCAATAACGGATGAGAGCAATAGACATGAATAACAGTATTGTGAACCACTCTTACCTTAAGCCAGAATTTGATGACGCAAATTTGGCAGGTACTGCAGAACGCCACGGTTTTTTCACAGCGTTTTTGCCGCGGTCAAATTGCTGTGTTTACGCTAATTGGGGCAAAAGATTTTAGCACAAAGTCGATATACCAAGTCGCACCAAAGAAGCTCCACGTTCTGCCGATGTCTAGCTGTAACCACAATAGTAAATGAGGGCCTGTGTGTGTAAGTTATGGAGGATTGCTGCCAGTCTTGCAGTGTGAGAGGGATCGCCGGTTCCATCTTGCTTGACTTACATATTCATAGAGTATTGTGCACCTAGACACGCGTCGTACCGAGCACAAGTATTCACTATACACCTCACCCTCATATCCTAAGCTATTGTCCTCTGGTATCAGCTTGTTCTATTTCCTAAGCTATTGTCCTGTTATCTATGGTTATAACATCTTTTTGTTTCACAGACATCAGTTTGTACCTTTCTATTATATCCACACCATCCGCCATCACCTCAGGGTTCAGGTAAGTGCTCGCACGTACATATAGCTATGATGGCGGCCATTGCACCATATACCTCCAGACTCTTCTCGTCGTCACGTCAGTCACTCTGAGCCGCCTCCAGTACGTATAGATGTGGGCGAGATGGGATTGTGGCGGCAAATGTACCAGGAGGGCGACGAAAATCCTGTCAGAATAATTCTCCAAGTACCTCAGTGAGTGTGAGGTGTCTGTCTGCAGGGAGAGTGTCAGGTTGTCAATAAAGTTCAGTTAAAAAAATAGTCACAGAGACAGAGAGAGATCCTGAGGAGAGAAGCCATTGTACAGACTGACAGACATACTGAGGAGAGAGGCCATTGTACAGAGACTGACAGACATACTGAGGAGAGAAGCCATTGTACAGACTGACAGACATACTGAGGAGAGAGGCCATTGTACAGAGACTGACAGACATACCGAGGAGAGAAGCCATTGTACAGACTGACAGACATACCGAGGAGAGAAGCCATTGTACAGACTGACAGACATACCGAGGAGAGAGGCCATTGTACAGACTGACAGACATACCGAGGAGAGAAGCCATTGTACAGACTGACAGACATACTGAGGAGAGAGGCCATTGTACAGAGACTGACAGACATACCGAGGAGAGAAGCCATTGTACAGACTGACAGACATACCGAGGAGAGAAGCCATTGTACAGACTGACAGACATACCGAGGAGAGAAGCCATTGTACAGACTGACAGACATACCGAGGAGAGAAGCCATTGTACAGACTGACAGACATACCGAGGAGAGAGGCCATTGTACAGACTGACAGACATACCGAGGAGAGAGGCCATTGTACAGACTGACAGACATACTGAGGAGAGAGGCCATTGTACAGACTGACAGACATACTGAGGAGAGAAGCCATTGTACAGACTGACAGACATACTGAGGAGAGAGGCCATTGTACAGACTGACAGACATACCGAGGAGAGAGGCCATTGTACAGACTGACAGACATACTGAGGAGAGAGGCCATTGTACAGACTGACAGACATACTGAGGAGAGAAGCCATTGTACAGACTGACAGACATACTGAGGAGAGAAGCCATTGTACAGACTGACAGACATACTGAGGAGAGAGGCCATTGTACAGACTGACAGACATACTGAGGAGAGAAGCCATTGTACAGACTGACAGACATACTGAGGAGAGAGGCCATTGTACAGACTGACAGACATACTGAGGAGAGAAGCCATTGTACAGAGACTGACAGACATACTGAGGAGAGAGGCCATTGTACAGACTGACAGACATACTGAGGAGAGAGGCCATTGTACAGACTGACAGACATACTGAGGAGAGAAGCCATTGTACAGACTGACAGACATACTGAGGAGAGAGGCCATTGTACAGACTGACAGACATACTGAGGAGAGAAGCCATTGTACAGACTGACAGACATACTGAGGAGAGAGGCCATTGTACAGACTGACAGACATACTGAGGAGAGAAGCCATTGTACAGACTGACAGACATACTGAGGAGAGAAGCCATTGTACAGACTGACAGACATACTGAGGAGAGAGGCCATTGTACAGACTGACAGACATACTGAGGAGAGAAGCCATTGTACAGACTGACAGACATACTGAGGAGAGAGGCCATTGTACAGACTGACAGACATACTGAGGAGAGAAGCCATTGTACAGACTGACAGACATACCGAGGAGAGAGGCCATTGTACAGACTGACAGACATACCGAGGAGAGAGGCCATTGTACAGAGACTGACAGACATACCGAGGAGAGAGGCCATTGTACAGACTGACAGACATACTGAGGAGAGAAGCCATTGTACAGACTGACAGACATACTGAGGAGAGAGGCCATTGTACAGACTGACAGACATACTGAGGGGAGAAGCCATTGTACAGACTGACAGACATACTGAGTGGAGAAGCCATTGTACAGACTGACAAACATACTGAGGAGAGAAGCCATTGTACAGAGACTGACAGACATACTGAGTGGAGAAGCCATTGTACAGACTGACAGACATACTGAGTGGAGAAGCCATTGTACAGACTGACAGACATACTGAGTGGAGAAGCCATTGTACAGACTGACAGACATACTGAGGAGAGAAGCCATTGTACAGACTGACAGACATACTGAGGGGAGAAGCCATTGTACAGACTGACAGACATACTGAGGGGAGAAGCCATTGTACAGACTGACAGACATACTGAGGAGAGAGGCCATTGTACAGACTGACAGACATACCGAGGAGAGAGGCCATTGTACAGACTGACAGACATACTGAGGAGAGAGGCCATTGTACAGACTGACAGACATACTGAGTGGAGAAGCCATTGTACAGACTGACAGACATACTGAGGAGAGAAGCCATTGTACAGACTGACAGACATACTGAGTGGAGAAGCCATTGTACAGACTGACAGACATACTGAGGAGAGAAGCCATTGTACAGACTGACAGACATTTATTGGGCAGGGAGGTATGTAATGAACGTGAAGGTGAACCTCAAAATAGGTAATGGTCTTGAAAAATGAGACAAGACTATGCTACTATCCACTACCTCACAGACAGCGAAATGTCAAGTATAAGTATAGGTAATCGCCATATGCTAATACAAAACCGCAAAGGAAATGTGATAGGAGCTGCAGAAAGTGCAGGAAAGAACAAACCGTACCAGTCTAAAGGCCAACATATTACATAGGGCCGGGGTGAGACAGGTATTCTATATATAACAGTACTTTTGTATAAATATCCATAACGTGGACCATACAATATATTATAGGCCAATCCTATACCTGGGGGGGAGGGTAATAGAGCTGATAATAAAGTGTTTCTGTAGTCAAAGATTTTTCCAAATGTCCTATTTTATTGTATTTTTGGTACTGAATAAGGGAAACCTAGACTGATGATATAAGTGTCGTATAGGAGGGGTAGTAGACACACCTTACTATGTAATAAGGCAATCCAGTTCTAATGTAAATTCCCTAATTGAATATGCATACATCCTGAGTCCTGAGACTCTATGGGTGGATCAGCCATCCATTAGCATGTGAATACAGGCCTTACTAACAATTAGCATCTTAATTGTGATTGTTAACCCTTCAAAGACCTTCAGGACACACCATTTTTTTTTTCCTTCTCTCACTGCCACTTTCTGAAAGCCATAACTTTTGTACAGATTTTTCAATTACATAATTTTCGATGGACTTGCGAGGGTAATACAACAATTCTGTGTTATTTTTATTAACATTTTTCTGAAAAATAAGTAAATAACCCAATTACTTATATCATGGCGTAGTCAAATACAATTTCCATATTTGGTACCTCTGGAATCAATCATTTTTGAAGAGACCTTCAGGGTTACTAGTTTGGCTGCACAGAAAAGTGCGTTTACATATCAAAGGCTCCAGAGGTGAGAAAACAAGTGGTCAGCAGGTCTCTAGCCAGCTTGAACATATTGACTACCTGTAGACATGGCACCATGTTTCTTCTTGTGTATATTGGAGGAGAGGAGCATAGACAAATAGCGCTTTGATCCTATAGAGTATAGCCGGAGGTGGAGCGCACAGCTAGACTCCTAAAATAGACAACATTCATTGAAGTGAGCCACAAAGGAGGAAGAAATCCCAGGAGAAGGGAAGGTGTCTCCAGAGATAAGACTGTGGCCAGGAGAAGCTGTGATCAGAGCCTTGGTAGGTATACTATTGATTTTTCATTCTTAAGTAATTGTCGGATATATTGGCTACTTACTAGTGACTACATTTTTTGCTGTAGTTTTCATTTTTATGTGTTTTTGTGATTTTTCTTTCTCATATTTTAGTTTCAGGGTTAATTTATCTGATTATTGGAGTTATTTTTGGATTTAAGTGTTGTAGATTCATAACTGTTTTTTTGGGATTAGAGGAGGTTTTCCATTGCCTGTAACCCAAAAGGACCCCTGCTGTTAGGTGTTGAGTCACATCTCACCATAGATGTACCTCCGGAGCAAGAGGCCATTACCTGAATAGGTTAGCCTCTACTGGGGCTCCATTGTAGTGTTAGGCTGGGTTCAGACGGGGTTTTTTGGTCCGGAATTTGACACGGAGGCCGCCTCAGATTCCAGACCAAAAAAACGGGTAGCCGCGACTGGATGCTGGTGCAGTGCACCGGCATCCAGGTGCGTCATTCCGCTCTGGATTAGGCCCAAATGAATGGCCTAGTCGGAAGGGAGTGTCTTCAGGCAGATATCCAGCCGCGGAATCCGCTTGAAGAAAGGGTATGTCGCTTCTTTTTTCAGCAAGTGGGAACAAACCGGGAAATGACCGGCTCCCTCAGCCTTAGCGGGTCATGTGCAATCTCAAAACACATTTTAGAAAGTATCTGTTTAAAGTGCTAATATATTACATACTGTATGTGATAAATATAAATCACACCAACAGGTCTCCAAGCGTTACAGACTTTTACTTTTATCTCTTCTGTCAGCAATGGCGTCTGAAGATTTGAAAGAGGATCAGGAAGTTTCCTTCTGTCTTAACCTGTTTACCCTGAGATGTGGACACAGCTTCTGCCGAGTCTGTATTAATCAGGTTCTGAATACAAAGGAAGGGTCTGGAGTTTATTCCTGTCCCGAATGTAGAGCTGAGTTTAAGGAATGGCCATCACTGCAGAGGAACGTAACTCTATGTAATGCAATGGAGAATTTCATATCTAATAATCCACAACAGGAGGAGATCACTGGGATCTCCTGCACTTACTGTGTTCACTCTCCGATACCTGCTATTATATCCTGTCTGCTGTGTGAATCTTCTCTACATAACAATCACCTGAGAGTTCACAGTGAGGAAGCAAAACACGTCCTAACTGATCCCAGCTCATCCATAGAGAACAGGAAATGTTCCATTCATAAGGAGCTCTTGATGTATTACTGTACCGAGGACGCTGCTTGTCTCTGTATGTCCTGTACGTTGGCTGAAGAACATTGGGGACATCAGGTAGAGATTCTGGATGAAGCCATTGAGAGGAAGAAGGAGAAACTGAGCGATGTTCTGAGGAAACTGTACATGCAGAGACAAAAGACTGAGGAAAGAGTCCAGAGACTAGAGGAGTGCAGAGGAAGAGCGCACCAAAAAGCCAATCGAGAAGCTGAGAGACTCAATGCCCTATTTACAGACATCAGAAATCAGTTGGATGACCTGGAAAAGAGAATGCACTGTGAGATCTCCAGACAGGAGGAGCAGGAGTCACTGTCAATCTCTGATCTGATCCAGAAGCTGGAACTAAAGAAGGATGAACTGTCCAGAAACATTAGGAGCATTGAGGACCTATGTAACATGCCTGATCCACTGACAATCTTACAGGAACCAGACATGGGTGACTTGTGTGATCCTGAGGAAGGGGAAGGTGAAGAGGTCACAGGTTATGTGGATGATCCTGAACAAGAGGAAGCCGATGAGGACTCAAAAGGAGATACTGGAGGCGATTATGGTTTTCAGCAGATCTTACACACATTATCCAATATAATAAGTGATGTAAATGTCGTCTTCTATGGACAGCGTCCTGCAGACATATTACTGGATGTAAACACGGCTGCTAATAACATCCTTATATCAGACGACCTGAAAACTGCAACCAGGACGGACAAAAAGCAGAATCGACCCGAAACAGCCGAGAGCTTCCAGTGTTTTCAGGTGATGAGCAAGGAGAGATTTACCTCAGGGAGACATTACTGGGATGTAGAGATAGCTGAGTCAGGAATATGTTGGGTGGGGGTGTGTTACCCCAGTATAGACAGGAGGGGGTGGCAGTCATATATTGGAAGTACTAATAAGTCCTGGAGTTTGTTCATAGGGCGGGGGTATAGGAATCAGTGTTCGGTGTCTCATAACAAAAGTGAACTCATGTTACCTTACCAAATCTTTAGTGCTGGAGTCAGGATCTATGTGGACTATGAGGCCGGGCAATTGTCCTTTTATGAGCTGTGTGACCCCATCAGACACTTATACACCTTCACTACCACCTTCACCGAGCCCCTCCATGCTGCATTTTGTGTATGGAATAAATATGTAAAGGTATGAGAGGAGAGAAACCATCAACAAGGACTTCTTCAGGACATGCTATATTTTGGACTTCAGGACGTGGCCCCATTTTCCTCTCTGACCTGTCACTTTACGTTGCAATAACTTTGAAGGACATAAAACGTATCCAAGAGACTGAGATTTTTATTGTATGTTGAACTTGATCTATTTCCATTGTGTTAATGATAAATAAAAAATGACAGAATATTTGGAATCATTTAATTCTTTGCTCTAAGATTGCTAATAATACTGCACAAATGAGTAAATGAATGAAGTTGATCAGGTGTCCTTTATGTCTCCTTTAGGTTGAATCAATAGTACAATATGTAATGAGTACCTGAGCTCCCACTGGTGGACATTGCAGGTAATGCACATTATGTGGTAAATCTGTGCCTAGTTGGAGGATTTGGGCCTTTGTATCAGAAAAGCAGAGCCTCTACATCTGTGTGGTCTGTGTGGCTGTCTCACAACTTGGTTCGGATGAGACTGGTGTCTGTTTCTTACAGATGGACCACCAGGTATTGGACACAGGGGCACATTCCTTGGGCTGAGGAAGGTCTTTTGCTGGGGTGACAACATGTCGTAGTCTCTGCAGCAAAGAAAATATAAGAAATTAAAAACTGGTAAAACTTATAATCTATTTATCTCTATTTATATGCCACAGTCCTGTATTTATATACCCTTGCAGGGCAGATTTGGTTGTTGTCTCCTCTCCCACTGCCCTTGCAGGCCTGGTAACACAGTTTGATAGTTTCTTCTATCTTTTATCTATGGATGGTTCTTTCCAATAAAATACAAGCGGTCGAATGTACATTCACTAAGTCATGTCTTATGGTAGCACTGTACCTCCATCAGGGATCCTTCGGCCCTTAGGACTATATAGATGGCACATACAGGAATGCAGATCATGGAGGCGACGGCCATAAGCCAGCCGATGGCGTAACCCCATGGTGGGTACACATAGATGTTATTGTACTTCAATGGAATATATCTGATTAACGAAAAGAGGAACGTTGCCTAGAAAGAAAGAGAACCAATCATAAAATAGAGAACAGTCTCCTCATGGGCGGAGTTTTACAGGCCCCACCCCTGCTGTTCACTGTGAAACCTATAATGCTTCATTTATTCATTACAGTTTTTCTCCTTTCCTCTCCGAGTCCTGTAACCATGTGACTTGTCTTAACATGCACTGACCTGGCTCGCTTCTTTACGGGGGCCATTTTCTGTGTGTGGGGGGCAACATTACAGTCAAAAATAGATGCTATAAACCGTTGCCTCTTACCACACATATAGCCGGGGTTACAACCATCCAGCATATCTTCATCAGGGGCCACGGGCGGTACCCTATCATATCCTGGATGTTGTCATAGAAGCGATTTGCCCCTGTGTGGAATAAAGGAGGGAGAACTAAAGAAATGAGTGCACTACTGATACACAAGGGATGAATTTCAGGATTCCAGGGGCCTGATAGACATTGTAAGGCTTCAATCTCACTTCAGGGATTTATGTGACTCCAGGCAGAGGTAACGGTGCGTGTTTGTGGGTTTCCCTGGAGCTTGAGGTGGACCGAAGGCCCGTCTACCACATAACAAGACACTAGTATTATCGATAGCACTTTGTAAGTGGGGAACCCAGCACCAATTTTGGTTTGGGTCACAGGAGCTTCAAGTACGGCTACTCCTTCTTAGCAGAAAAGTGACTTTAAAAGACAAAGGTAACCCAGAGGTGAATGGTGTATACATCGACTAAGGTATAAAATTTTAAGGCCGCATCCTTCCAGATCTATTACAGTGGCCGTGCTGCATTATGACGCTCTGCGTGTAAAGAGGACGGCTGCTATATAATGTATTTTGTTCCCTAGGCAGTATTGATACTCACCGTACACCCATCCTATACAGATACACTCGGCTATCCCAAAAAAGAGAAGGCAGAAACCACTGCAAGCAAAGTAGTCAAAGAGCTGGAATATATACATGCCTCCCTGCAAGACACAGAGAGTCGTATCACTGGTGGGTATCGGTGGTTTGTTCTTGATACTTCCCTTTCCAATCCCTTGTAGAAGACAAAAGTCTGTGACCCTCAAATTGGTGAAACTAACCCTTCGTAGTCAGTGTTGTAGCCACTATGGTGAGGTCATACGAGCACCTCTTCCACAAACCCACTACAATGACATAAGAGGTTGCCTATATGGTGTGTATACGTTTGTGCTTATGTATCCTGACAATGGGCATAGTTACAGAGAATAGGTTCTCCTAATGACAAAACACCGGAGTATGGAGAATTCCAGAGAATGAGAAAACCTGAAAATGTAGAGAACTTCAAGCAGCGTTAGAAGAAACCTGAGAATATAGACAGTCCAGAGAATAAGTGCAGCATGAGAGGAAACCTGGAAAGATGAAGAGCTACTAGGGGAAGTATTAGAAGAAACCTGAGAATATAGACAGTCCAGAGAATAAGTGCAGCATGAGAGGAAACCTAGAAAGATGAAGAGCTACTAGGGGAAGTATTAGAAGAAACCTGAGAATATAGACAGTCCAGAGAATAAGTGCAGCATGAGAGGAAACCTGGAAAGATGAAGAGCTACTAGGGGAAGTATTAGAAGAAACCTGGGAATTTACATGTTCCTTAGAATAGGTGCAGTATTAGAGGACACCTGAAGCGTTCCAGAGAATACAGTAGGAGTAGAACTTGAAGAAACTCTAGGTATACAGATGTTCCAGACACTAGGTACAGAGTGAACTTGAAAAGACAGAGATGGTTGGTGCAACCTGGAAAGATGAATAGTTCTAGGAAGTTCAGTATGGGGAGAACTGGAAGAAACCTGGGAAAATGAGAATAGACACGGCATGTAAGGAAACCTGTAGAGTTCCAGAGAATATAGTATGGGCAGAATTCATAGAAAATCTGAGACTATAGACATTCCAGAGCATTAGAGAAAGATGGCGAGTTCTAGAGAATAGGTGCAGCATGAAAGGATACCTGGGAAGTTGGAGATTTCCCGAGAATCCAGCAGAGGAGCATTAGAAGAAACCTGTCAGTTTAGATGTTCTAGGTGCAGCTTGAGAATAAACCTAGAACGTTCCAGAGAGCACAGTAGGGGCGGCATTAGAAGAAATCTGGAAATTTATGGGTTCCAAAGAATAGGTGCAGCATAAGAAGCAACCTGAGTATACAGTAAGGTAGGCATTAGCAGAAACTTGGGAATACAGACATTACAAGGAATGAGAAGAAACCTGGAAAGATGAAGAGTTCCAGAAAACTGGTGCAGCACAAGAGAAGACTTAAAGAGACTGAGATTTCACAGTCAAGGTAGTCAGTGTGAATACTGGTTATAGCATGTGCATCACCTGGGTAACAAGAAACAGACCAATCAGAAAGCAGATTATAGAGATAACCAGGATGAGAATCTCCCGTCTGTATCCCCGGCGCAAGACTGTGGGGTATAAATCAACGATGGACAAACAGAGAGACTCAACACAGATGAACTGCAAGGAGAAAAAAATATCAGCACAAACAGTAAACATCTAATCCTATATATATATGGTCTGTAATAAGGAGAGGAACCCCAACATGATGATGGGAACAGCTTTGCCCATGCAGTGAGCGGACATTAGACAGCAGCTCGGTGCAGGACTTGGACCACACTTATGAGCGCCCTCTAGTGACCCTAGTAGAGAAGGGTTCGTTTTTATGCTTTTTGTATATTTGCTCTTGGACATTATTGATTTTTCTTGTAACGAACCCGATCACCCGGCTTTCACAGAAACACATAGAAGTACAGTAAATAGATTTTTGACCCTTTCATATCTGACATCCTTTTTGTGTATTTGGTGAAATTCCATATCCAGTTACCTGACTGTCCAGACCAAGGAGTAACAACATGATAAAGAAGAGACAGGCCCAGAGCTGGGACACCGGCATCATCGTCACAGCTTTGGGGTAGACGATAAAAGCCAGACCGGGCCCTGAAAAGTGTCAAATAATTACCGCACGCATACGTGTGTACATACGCACACTACATGCAGGACCTTGTGTCCGTGCAAAAAAAAAACCCGGTTACCACAATTTCCCTATAATACTGAACTCCTTCTTACCAGATTCAGCCACGTCAGATATCGGGACCCCCTGATCCTGCGCCATGAACCCCAAAACTGAGAAAATAGCAAATCCTCCCAAGAAGCTGGTGAAACTGTCCAACAGGCACAAAGCGATGCAATCCCTACAGGATTAAGAAGAGGGATACACAGGATAAGAACAGGCAGAGAAGTATCTCGCGAAAGTCAGTCACTTTCCATAATGTAGTATGTTGTTCTACCAGGTGGTATCACACATGGCCGGCTTAGATACATAGCATGTCCACTGTCTCTGTGGTAAGTACACTGTATACTCACTGTACAGTATATTGCACACTTACCTATAGCAGTTATAGTTATAGGGGTTATAGCTGCCAATACCAATAGCGAACCCAATACAAATACCGTAAGAATAAAATATCTGCGTCCCAGCATCTATCCAGACCTAAAGAGTAAAACAGGAGGTCAGCTGTAAAATAATTCTGAAATAATAATAATAATAATAATAATAAAAAAAACCACAGCATAATAACCATAAAGTACAACCACTGTACCACTGCATTCACTTTACTCTAACAGAAGCCACAATAATACTGCTCCTATGTACAAGAATATAACTACTATAATACTACTCCTATGTACAAGAATATAACTACTATAATACTACTTCTATGTACAAGAATATAACTACTATAATACTACTCCTATGTACAAGAATATAACTACTATAATACTACTCCTATGTACGAGAATATAACTACTATAATACTACCTCCTATGTACAAGAATATAACTACTATAATACTACTCCTATGCACAAGAATATAACTACTATAATACTGCTCCTATGTACAAGAATATAACTACTATAATACTACCTCCTATGTACAAGAATATAACTACTATAATACTACTCCTATGTACAAGAATATAACTACTATAATACTACCTCCTATGTACAAGAATATAACTACTATAATACTGCTCCTATGTACAAGAATATAACTACTATAATACTACTCCTATGTACAAGAATATAACTACTATAATACTACTCCTATGTACAAGAATATAACTACTATAATACTGCTCCTATGTACAAGAATATAACTACTATAATACTACTCCTATGTACAAGAATATAACTACTATAATACTACTCCTATGTACAAGAATATAACTACTATAATACTACCTCCTATGTACAAGAATATAACTACTATAATACTACCTCCTATGTACAAGAATATAACTACTATAATACTACTATGTACAAGAATATAACTACTATAATACTACTCCTATGTACAAGAATATAACTACTATAATACTACTCCCATGTACAAGAATATAACTACTATAATACTACCTCCTATGTACAAGAATATAACTACTATAATACTACTCCTATGTACAAGAATATAACTACTATAATACTGCCTCCTATGTACAAGAATATAACTACTATAATACTACTCCTATGTACAAGAATATAACTACTATAATACTACTCCCATGTACAAGAATATAACTACTATAATACTACCTCCTATGTACAAGAATATAACTACTATAATACTACTCCTATGTACAAGAATATAACTACTATAATACTACCTCCTATGTACAAGAATATAACTACTATAATACTGCTCCTATGTACAAGAATATAACTACTATAATACTACTCCCATGTACAAGAATATAACTACTATAATACTACCTCCTATGTACAAGAATATAACTACTATAATACTACTCCTATGTACAAGAATATAACTACTATAATACTACTCCTATGTACAAGAATATAACTACTATAATACTTCTCCTATGTACAAGAATATAACTACTATAATACTACCTCCTATGTACAAGAATATAACTACTATAATACTACTCCTATGTACAAGAATATAACTACTATAATACTACTATGTACAAGAATATAACTACTATAATACTACTCCTATGTACAAGAATATAACTACTATAATACTACTCCCATGTACAAGAATATAACTACTATAATACTACCTCCTATGTACAAGAATATAACTACTATAATACTACTCCTATGTACAAGAATATAACTACTATAATACTACTCCTATGTACAAGAATATAACTACTATAATACTACCTCCTATGTACAAGAATATAACTACTATAATACTACTCCTATGTACAAGAATATAACTACTATAATACTGCTCCTATGTACAAGAATATAACTACTATAATACTACTCCTATGTACAAGAATATAACTACTATAATACTGCTCCTATGTACAAGAATATAACTACTATAATACTACTCCTATGTACAAGAATATAACTACTATAATACTACTATGTACAAGAATATAACTACTATAATACTACTCCTATGTACAAGAATATAACTACTATAATACTACCTCCTATGTACAAGAATATAACTACTATAATACTACTCCTATGTACAAGAATATAACTACTATAATACTACCTCCTATGTACAAGAATATAACTACTATAATACTACTCCTATGTACAAGAATATAACTACTATAATACTACTCCCATGTACAAGAATATAACTACTATAATACTACTCCTATGTACAAGAATATAACTACTATAATACTACCTCCTGTGTACAAGAATATAACTACTATAATACTACCTCCTATGTACAAGAATATAACTACTATAATACTACTCCTATGTACAAGAATATAACTACTATAATACTACCTCCTATGTACAAGAATATAACTACTATAATACTACTCCCATGTACAAGAATATAACTACTATAATACTACCTCCTATGTACAAGAATATAACTACTATAATACTACTCCTATGTACAAGAATATAACTACTATAATACTGCCTCCTATGTACAAGAATATAACTACTATAATACTACTCCTATGTACAAGAATATAACTACTATAATACTACTCCCATGTACAAGAATATAACTACTATAATACTACCTCCTATGTACAAGAATATAACTACTATAATACTACTCCTATGTACAAGAATATAACTACTATAATACTACCTCCTATGTACAAGAATATAACTACTATAATACTACCTCCTATGTACAAGAATATAACTACTATAATACTACTCCTATGTACAAGAATATAACTACTATAATACTACCCTTATGTACATATATATATAACTACTATAATACTGCCCCCTATGTACAAGAATATAACTACTATAATCTTGTCCTCTCTGTACTGTATGATCTATATATACTGACATATACTCCTCTCCTTCCTTCTGTCACTCACCTGGGGGTCCTGTAGCCGGGAGGTGTTTGGCTGGAGGTAGTATATAATCCCGCTATACGCTCCAGGTAGTGTAGCTCCGCGCACCAGCAGGATGATGAGCATCACGTAGGGGAATGTAGCAGTGAAATACACAACCTGTGGACGGTAGAAGAAGGGGCCAGAATGGAGCAGCATAATATTACTCACAGTCACACTACAGCCGCTACTACAGAGGTTGTCACCCACCTTTCCTGGAGTCCTGAAAGGCAAACTTCACATGAAGAATTTACTATTTTTTTGTGTTTTTGCCCCACCTTTCCCGTAGACTTGACCCCCTTCCAGATACAGAAGTAACAGATGATCCAGCCCAGGAGAAGACACAGCGCCAGCTCCCACTGAATAGATCCGAGGTCTTCAATGCCCCCTGTCAACCCCAGGGTCCGTCTCCTGAGGGCAGTGAATACAGGATATACAGTCATACAAGTCATGGACAGACACTACACTAGTCAGCACCTCCTGCTATACCTTAGTCGGCCAGCATGAGATGGTATACAACAAAAGATCTACTTACTCCCAAAATTCCTGCACTGGGCTGGTGTGGTTCAGGGGGTGACTCTGGTTTTCTGTCTTGTTCACAAATTCCATGCAGTTCTCTTAAAAACGGAGATAATTTATGAAAACATTCTCACCCAAAATACCCCCCCTCATGGTACATTCCTAGTGCCCCTCCACATTACTGCTTCTTACTAGGAGGTAACAGACACTTGGCTATAGAATGACCTGATACTTAATATTGTGCTGTGATTTACTGCTGGGAGAGGGGAGAAGGAGCTTCCATGTCATGTTACCACAGCTCAGGGGACAGCAGCAGAGGCACAGTAGTACGGGTAGGGGTAGAAGAGGGCTCCTGCACAGGATCAGTGTATGGGGCCCCTATTACCTTGTCCACGTAGTCCCCACCCTCGCTCCTGTCTACCTAACTTCCATTACTCTACATGGAAGAATGCAGAGGGAGGCCTAGATGTGATATACATGTCTCATGGAATATTCTGTAGTTACCTGTGTTCCAGGTGTGGTTACAGCTGGCCCAGGGTAAGCGGGAGGTGAAGGAGTTGAAAAGGTAAAAAAATGACCAGGCCATTATTATTATATAGTAGATATTGACCAGGAATAACATAACTATTGTACCGTACCCAATACCTGCGGGAGAAGAGAAGAAACATGGTTATTATACTATTATCTATCTATCTATCTATCTATCTATCTATCTATCTATCTATCTATCTATCTCCTATCTATCTATCTATCTATCTATCTATCTATCTATCTATCTATCTATCTATCTCATATCTATCTATCTATCTCCTATCTATCTATCTATCTATCTATCTATCTCCTATCTATCTATCTATCTATCTATCTATCTATCTCCTATCTATCTATCTATCTATCTATCTATCTATCTATCTATCTATCTCCTATCTATCTATCTATCTATCTATCTATCATCTATCTATCTATCTATCTATCTATCTATCTATCTATCTCCTATCTATCTATCTATCTATCTATCTATCTATCTATCTGCCTCTCTTATATCTAATAAGCAGCTAGTATTACTGGCCAGTGAAGGACTACGGGCAACAACAAAAGAGAATGTACTTTTTCTGGCCATTCACCCGCAGTATCTGCTCAGCTGCCCCTTGTATATGTTGTAGGACGGTTTGTCTGCAATACTTTCATCCCACCACTCTATAGACTTCTATACCACCACTCTATAGACTTCTATACTACCACTCTATAGACTTCCATACTACCACTCTATAGACTTCCATACTACCACTCTATAGACTTCTATACCACCACTCTATAGACTTCCATGCTACCACTGTATAGACTTCCATACTACCACTCTAGACTTCCATACTACCACTCTATAGACTTCTATACTACCACTTTATAGACTTCCATGCTACCACTCTATAGACTTCTATACCACCACTCTATAGACTTCTATACTACCACACTATAAACTTCCATACTACCACTCTATAGACTTCCATATCTCTGCTCTATAGACTTCTATACCACCACTCTATAGACTTCTATACTACCACACTATAAACTTCCATACTACCACTCTATAGACTTCTATACTACCACTTTATAGACTTCCATACTACCACTCTATAGACTTCTATACTACCACTTTATAGACTTCCATACTACCACTCTATAGACTTCTATACTACCACTTTATAGACTTCCATGCTACCACTCTATAGACTTCTATACTACCACTCTATAGACTTCCATATCTCTGCTCTATAGACTTCTATACCACCACTCTATAGACTTCTATACTACCACTTTATAGACTTCCATACTACCACTCTATAGACTTCTATACTACCACTTTATAGACTTCCATACTACCACTCTATAGACTTCTATACTACCACTTTATAGACTTCCATGCTACCACTCTATAGACTTCTATACTACCACTCTATAGACTTCCATATCTCTGCTCTATAGACTTCTATACCACCACTCTATAGACTTCTATACTACCACACTATAAACTTCCATACTACCACTCTATAGACTTCTATACTACCACTTTATAGACTTCCATACTACCACTCTATAGACTTCTATACTACCACTTTATAGACTTCCATACTACCACTCTATAGACTTCTATACTACCACTTTATAGACTTCCATGCTACCACTCTATAGACTTCTATACCACCACTCTATAGACTTCTATACTACCACACTATAAACTTCCATACTACCACTCTATAGACTTCCATATCTCTGCTCTATAGACTTCTATACCACCACTCTATAGACTTCTATACTACCACACTATAAACTTCCATACTACCACTCTATAGACTTCTATACTACCACTTTATAGACTTCCATACTACCACTCTATAGACTTCTATACTACCACACTATAAACTTCCATACTACCACTCTATAGACTTCTATACTACCACTTTATAGACTTCCATACTACCACTCTATAGACTTCTATACTACCACTTTATAGACTTCCATGCTACCACTCTATAGACTTCTATACCACCACTCTATAGACTTCTATACTACCACACTATAAACTTCCATACTACCACTCTATAGACTTCCATATCTCTGCTCTATAGACTTCAGTCCCACTTATCCTATATAGTTGGCTGCAGCAGATTTATACCCTGCAGGTTTTGCACCAGTGTAACAGGTCAGACTGGTTTCTGTTCCAGGTGTTAATCCCTACAGAGAGCTCCAAGTAGTATACATGTATTAGTCAGTGACAACGTAATGCTCCGGTCACATCCAAAGCTGCATCGATGGCACATTGTATTGTATGTACATTACATCATGGACACCAAGACACCATGTTATATCTCTACAGAACTTACCGGAAAACAAGGGGCAGATTTTAACCCATGCAGTGACAGGCCCCTGACTCGTATACTGACCCAGTGCAATCTCAAGGAAGAAGATGGGAATTCCGCATGTGAGAAGAAATATAAGGTATGGGATAAGAAACGCCCCTATAGGAGAGAGGGACGGACAATAAATAAACATTCCCTTTAAGGCTGTACTGTCTATATACTGATAGAAAGAATACAGGGGCTATACATTATACTCTATTCACAGTCAAAGCTGCTTTCAAAATGCTGCTCGTTTATGGTTAGCTCTCAGGCGGTGTTATCTCCCACCTCACTGCTGCCCCCTAGATGTTGTTGAGCACAGTGGCAGCAGAATTGTTCATACAGCTTTGGATGTGACTGGAGTAGATCACTTTTCAGACTGATTCATCTTCTCTCACCTCCGCCATTCTTGTAACATAAATAAGGGAATCTCCAGATATTTCCCAGACCAACAATCCCCCCCACAACAGACAGAATAAACTCCGCTCTGCTCCCCCACTGCCCCCGCGCCTTCAGCTCCGGCTGCTGGACCTCATGGCTGGGAGAAGGCGTCCTCTGGAGATCACTGCCAGCCGGATCAATGTCCGAAGAACCTAAAGACATGGACACAAGTGTCAAAAAATCAATCATCACATGGTGACAGCGCCACACCAGTCCACAGGGCGAGTCTGGTATTGCAGGTCAGTTTCAATGTAATAGTATGTTTCTGACTTGCAATACCAGGCACTGCCTGTGGACAGGTGTGGCACTGTTTTTGGAAGAAAGAACTCATGTTTATCTAATTGTGGATAACTCTTTAAATCCTCCTAAAATCATAAAACTGAGAGGTGTCAACACTTTCTAGATACCTCCCTATCATGCAAGTTCCACAAAGTCATTTCAGTCGTATTCATTAAATGTCCTCGCCCAGATTTAATCCCTGCCCCCATCGAAACTGCAGACCTGAATGACTGGCACTGTGGAGAGACTAAAGTGCTCCAATGTGCACGGAGGAGTTGAAATTATAAGAGTGGTGCTCCGCGTACACCAGGTGGCGGTATTTTTCTGTAGGACATTGTGGCTGGCTCTATTAGGATGGCACTGTGTGGCGGTATTTTTGTTTTGTTATAGGGCACTGTGGCTGTCCATTAGGATGGCACTGAGTGGCGGTATTTTTCTGTAGGACACCATGGCTGGCTGTGTTAGGATGGCACTGTGTGACGGTATTCTTCTGTAGGGTATAGTGGATGTCCCTATTGAGATCATGCTACTTGAATTTATTTAGCCACTTTGTGGTACTGAGATCACTAACACGGCCGTTGCGACATTACATTATAGTATTATGTGTAGGCACTGTGTGAGACTGCATCAACGCTCTTCTGAGAACTTGTTTGGTGGCGTGGCGATCTTCCTCCTCCTCCGCCGAGCACAGGAGACAGTGACAGACACTATATAGTACCACCATGTGCTTTATGTATGGTGCTATTATTTAGGTACTCTATGATACTACTATTATAAATTTTCTATGTGGCACTATAACATGGGCACTGTATGGTACTATTATACGTTTTCTATATGGCACTATTACATGGGCACTGTATGGTACTATTATACGTTTTCTATATGGCACTATTACATGGGCATTGTATGGTGCTATTATATGTTTTCTAAATGGCACTATTACATGGGCACTGTATGGTACTACTATTATAAGTTTTCTATATGGCACTATTACATGGGCACTGTATGGTACTATTATATGTTTTCTAAATGGCACTATTACATGGGCAATGTATGGTACTATTGTATGTTTTCTACATGGCACTATTACATGGGCACTGTATGGTACTACTATTATAAGTTTTCTATATGGCACTATTACATGGGCACTGTATGGTACTATTATATGTTTTCTAAATGGCACTATTACATGGGCAATGTATGGTACTATTGTATGTTTTCTACATGGCACTATTACATGGGCACTGTATGGTACTATTATATGTTTTCTACATGGCACTATTACATGGGCACTGTATGGTACTATTGTATGTTTTCCAGATGGCACTATTACATGGGCACTGTATGGTACTATTACGTGGATTTTTTATGGTGGTATTACATAGGTACTGTTATTTCAGCCCAGTATGGCGCTGTACAGACACTTCCCGGTCCTTTCTATTACACACAGCAGATTCTTTCTCCTCTACTATTATACCGTATACACCTAAGCAGTGTAAATATTGCGTAGTGTCGCTTCCTGAAGACAGTGTGTGTTCTGCAGGGTAACGCAGAGAGAGAGAACAATGGACAGAAGAGTAAAATATATCTCTATATAAAACCCCCCCTAAAATACAATGTGTCACATCTTATGACTGTATATAACATCTGTACATGTATACTATATATCTATACTACTCACCTGGAAGCTTGCCCTGCACCTGCCCATGTATTGCTGCCATCTCTTCTGCATCAACGCTCTTCTGAGAACTTGTTTGGTGGCGTGGCGATCTTCCTCCTCCTCCTCCTCCTCCGTCGGGCACAGGAGACAGTGACAGGGTGGAGATATATACGGGGACATGGCTGGCATTTATGGCCAATATACTGTGTGCACTATGGTCCTCACTATATGGACGCCATGGCTGACACTATGCAGTCTACTATGGTTAGTCCATAGAGTTACATGGCGGGTGCTGACTGTCTACCCACAGGTCTTCTACATAGCAGCAGTAGTGCAGTCTATTGTTGATCTGCCTCTGCACTACTGCTGCTGTATCTTTAGCAAGTGGATTTTTAGACTTGCCTCTGCCTTGGGTTGGATTGCCCATCACATTGTCTGGTCTACGCCAGGCCTGGTCATTTGGGCCTGTGACTATCACAGTCTGCAGGGAAGGAGACTCCCTCTCCTCCCATCTACTCTCTGCAACTTGTTCTCATGTTCTGCAAGTGAACATGTCCAGGGCAGCCTTGCTCTAGTTTCCCTGCTGCAGCAGGACAAGTCCAGTACTTACCCCGACCAGGGAAATAAGTGTGGGGGATATGTTAAAAGCCCCCCCAAACTTACCTTATGGCGGCCCCATTACAGATGGGTCGATGTAAACCATGAAGAAGCTGGCAATGCTTGGACGTGCCAAGAGTCGGATTCTCACCTACCTATGGATAGGCCGGCAATATTCTGATCCTGGAAAATCCCTTTAAGCCTTCTAGCAATCTTCTCTCTTCTGATATTCTGGACCTCACACTGAAAATCTCCTTATAACTTTTTAAGGTGATACTGCCTGCCCCCAGCAGATGGCGCTGTGACCCTGTTATGGAGAGGGCGGCCATGGCTAGGTATAACTGATCAGCCATAACATTAACATGGATTATCCAGAGACAATGGCACCTCACAGGGGTGAGATATATTAGGCAATGAGTAACTGATATCATGGAAGCAGGAAAAATTAGCAAAATTGTGCAGGTGGTGACTGGGCCATCACATCTAGAAATGGCGCCTTGTGGAGTGTTCGTGGTGTCTACTACAAGAGGTCCAGGGCAGGACTAGTGAGGGGCGAGCCTTGCAAGATTTTTGTCGCTTTGGTCCAATCCGGCAGTGCTGTCGCCTTTTCTGTCCCGGGGGGGTCCGGCCTCTTCCTGTGTCTGTGTCCTGGGGTCACCGCTGAGGCCCAATCATAGGTTGGTCTAATCGTCAAGACCCATGTGATCGCTCAGAGTCAATCACAGGCCAGTGCTCATGACATCAGCGAAGATGCCGGAAGAGGCCAGAGAGACCGTGGGTGACGATGCGGCATCGGGAAAGAAAATTTTTGGAAAATTCAGACTTGTTATGAACCAGTTCGCTCATCTCTAGGAAAGCCAAGCGGTGAACCAGTGACAGGGCCACGGGTGCCATAATGGGGGCAAGTGCGGCCTCCATTCCAAAAAAGCCAGAGCTCCAGGACTAGTAGTGTTGTAGTCGCATCCGGTTTTGGTGCCTGACGGACCCGACTTTAAGTTGTGCCATTGTACTTGGGGTATAAAGTCGCAGGTGGGTGCAGAGGAATCACATCTAAAGCTGCATCCAATAGGTCGATGCTTCTATCACCTATTCTTATCTCCTTAGATCTCCGTTGGTGACGTCTGATTTCCTGGCAGAATTGTGAATGCAGCTCTGGAGGTGAATAGAGAAATCAGTACTAAAGCAGCAAAAGGAATCGCGATTAGAAAAATACTTTTCTATTACCTTATAAATTTATCCTCAGACCATAAAATCTGTAATAAATCTGTAATAAATCTGTAATCATTCACACGTTTTATGACATCCCAATAAAAGTGAGGCCTGGTGATGTGTAAATACTCCAGACCATAAAAATTCCCGTTATGGCCTCCGCCCTCCTCGCTGCGGCTACGGGGTCAGCCCGGTTATCAGGAAGAGCTGTGAGCACTGTCATGGCTGCTGGCGAGGGAGGTTGGAGTTGTCACCGGCCATAGATCTGTATTACAGTGTGTTGTACTGACAGGCTTCCTATGAGGTGTAGTAAGGTGGACACTTAGCGACATCGCGCAATGCGTTTCGAAAGAATGGCGCACAAAAGTAGACTAAACCCCAATGACAAGGCCGCACCCCTACAGACAAGGCCACACCCCTTTTGGGGTGACATACTTTTCATTTTGTGACGTGACCATGAAAGCGCCCATTGGATATGGGGGCACTACACCGGATCTGGAAGGTTTACCATACTTTGGGGAGGTTACCCCTGTTATCGGGGGCCTCCAGGACCTGCCAGGGGTGTAGACAAGTATGGAGTCTACTTTACTGGCTCCAGGTTCACACCCTTGATCAGGAGCCGATGGCAGTGCCAGCTCCACACACCCAAACAGGGCATAGAAATAACAGGATGGAGGACGATCCCACATGAATGGGGCGCACCTGGAGAGACGGATTGTTTATGGAATAAAGAGACGGGAAAGGCTCAGGGTGTGGTTGTCTGCAGCAGTGCTGGGGGCTGCGGACAATCCAGGAGATGAATTGGACTATCCAGTCCTCTACTACTCATGTGTCAGTCTGCACTGTAATTCTGGCATTGTATTCATGAAACAGAAGGCCCTGGATGAGCAAAATCTTAAATTTTACATATGTAGAACTAATAGAAAGACATGGAAAAATAATTTGTTCAACCCTGCGTAGGGGTCTGTGGGCCCCAAATATATAAATATATGGTGTGAGGAGGGTACGGGGGACAGGAGCTGCACCCTCGTGATCAGCCCCCTGTTTAACCTCTTAAATGCCACCACCAATGGTTTGACAAAGAGCAGTTTTCCTCTGTCACCCCATTGCTGCCCTTGTGATGTAATGTCAGGGTACCAGCAGGGTCTAAAAATGTTCCCTCGATCTGCCGCATCTCTGGACCCATGTGACTCAATGGGGCAGATTTATTATGACATACAAAGAATAAAAACTTACAGTTTTTTTGTGAAAATTGAGTTTTGTGCAAAAAAAACAAAACAAAACGCTACTTTTACTTTTTTTGTGTTGCCCACACCACTTTCCTGAAAAGGAGCTTTGGTGAGGTTGTGCAGGGTGCCGTGAGGGAGTGCAGGGGGCAGTGAGGGTGTGCAGGGTGCCGTGAGGGTGTGCAGGTGGCTGTGAGGGTGTGCAGGGGGCGGTGAGGGTGTGCAGGGGATAGTGCCGGTGAGGGTGTACAGGGTGCCGTGAGGGAGTGCAGGGGGCAGTGAGGGTGTGCAGGTAGCCATGAGCATGTACAGGTGGCCGTGAGGGTGTGCTAGGGGCGGTGAGGGTGTACAGGGTGCCGTGAGGGAGTGCAGGGGGCGGTGAGGGTGTGCAGGGGATAGTGCCGGTGAGGGTGTACAGGGTGCCGTGAGGGAGTGCAGGGGGCAGTGAGGGTGTGCAGGTGGCCATGAGCATGTACAGGTGGCCGTGAGCATGTACAGGTGTCCGTGAGCATGTACAGGTGGCTGTTAGGGTATGCTAGGAGCGGTGTGGGTGTGCAGGGTGCTGTGAGGGTGTGCAGGTGGCCGTGAGGGTGTGCAGGTGGCCATGAGCATGTACAGGTGGCCATAATGGTGTGCTAGGGGCAGTGAGGGTGTGCAGCGTGCTGTGCAGGTGTCCAGGGGGCAGTGAGGGTGTGCAGGTGGCCATGAGCATGTACAGGTGGCCGTGAGGGTGTGCTAGGGGAGGTGAGGGTGTGCAGGGGATAGTAAGGGTGTGCAGGGTGCTGTGAGGGTGTGCAGGGTGCTGTGAGGGTGTGCAGGGTGCTGTGAGGGTGTGCAGGAGATAGTAAGGGCGTGCAGGGTGCTGTGAAGGTGTGCAGGGTGCTGTGAGGGTGTGCAGGGTGCTGTGAGGGTGTGCAGGGTGCTGTGAGGGTGTGCAGGAGATAGTAAGGGCGTGCAGGGTGCTGTGAAGGTGTGCAGGGGGTGGGGCCACAAACCCTCCAGATTTAATATAATTTATGCCAATAGCTCGTGGCTGGTGTGGAGCTCCCCGGCCGAGGGTGCACCTCATTTATGAGAAGTAGTGAGGCGCACCCCCTGCCAGTGTGTTGAGGTACACTAAGGGAAATAATTGGGATTGCTTTGTATAAAGTATATACCACATAGAGAGAAGAAGAAGTGTAAAGTATGGGGGAAAACTAAGATATAACTTTTATAAACATAGTATGACTTAAAATAAATATACATATTCAGCTTTTTCGTTTCAAGTCCTTCAGTAAATCTGCCATTCGGGATTTCAGGAAAGCTGAGTGAAAGCTACGTGGGAGCCACAATGGCGGCCATGTTATGTTTCCCAGTGTTTGTAGATGTTCTTTACAGTCTTTCTTATTTTTTTTCAGGCCTTTCAGTCGCGGTGCGGTCGTCACTGTAATGATGGATAATTTATTCGCAGTCGTGACTTTCCCGGGTCGCCAAGAAACCAGCGGTAATTATTAGCTAATATCACCCGGGGAAATTGGGCGGATTGTTTTTATATGTACAATAATTAAATAATGAGAATATAAATGTGCCGGCTGGCGAAGCGTCAACGCCAATAAACCGTAACCTGTACAGCACGGAGCCAGAAACACAGGACTGCAGAGCAACCAATCAGAGGACAGCTTATATTCACTATACAGTAATGGAGCGATAAGAGAAGGGCTCTGATTGGTTGTCCAGTGAGCTGTAGGAAGAGGAACAGAAATTGTATTACACAGAAACTGTATTAGTTTAGAGGTCTGGTCTGGGGTCTGTATTAGTTTAGAGGTCTGGTCTGGGGTCTGTATTAGTTTAGGGGTCCGGTCTGGGGTCTGTATTAGTTTAGGGGTCCGGTCTGGGGTCTGTATTAGTTTAGGGGTCCGGTCTGGGGTCTGTATTAGTTTAGGGGTCCGGTCTGGGGTCTGTATTAGTTTAGGGGTCCGGTCTGGGGTCTGTATTAGTTTAGGGCTCTGGTCTGGGGTCTGTATTAGTTTAGGGGTCCGGTCTGGGGTCTGTATTAGTTTAGGGGTCCGGTCTGGGGTCTGTATTAGTTTAGTGGTCTGGTCTGGGGTCTGTATTAGTTTAGGGGTCTGGTCTGGGGTGTGTATTAGTTTAGGGGTCCGGTCTGGGGTCTGTATTAGTTTAGGGGTCCGGTCTGGGGTCTGTATTAGTTTAGGGGTCTGGTCTGGGGTCTGTATTAGTTTAGAGGTCTGGTCTGGGGTGTGTATTAGTTTAGGGGTCTGGTCTGGGGTCTGTATTAGTTTAGGGGTCCGGTCTGGGGTCTGTATTAGTTTAGGGGTCTGGTCTGGGGTCTGTATTAGTTTAGGGGTCTGGTCTGAGGTCTGTATTAGTTTAGGGGTCCGGTCTGGGGTCTGTATTAGTTTAGGGGTCCGGTCTGGGGTCTGTATTAGTTTAGGGGTCCGGTCTGGGGTCTGTATTAGTTTAGGGGTCCGGTCTGGGGTCTGTATTAGTTAAGGGGTCCGGTCTGGGATCTGTATTAGTTTAGGGGTCCGGTCTGGGGTCTGTATTAGTTTCGGGGTCCGGTCTGGGGTCTGTATTAGTTTCGGGGTCTGGTCTGGGGTCTGTATTAGTTTAGGGGTCCGGTCTGGGGTCTGTATTAGTTTAGGGGTCCGGTCTGGGGTCTGTATTAGTTTAGGGGTCCGGTCTGGGGTCTGTATTAGTTTAGGGGTCCGGTCTGGGGTCTGTATTAGTTTAGGGGTCCGGTCTGGGGTCTGTATTAGTTTAGGGGTCCGGTCTGGGGTCTGTATTAGTTTAGGGGTCCGGTCTGGGGTCTGTATTAGTTTAGGGGTCCGGTCTGGGGTCTGTATTAGTTTAGGGGTCCGGTCTGGGGTCTGTATTAGTTTAGGGGTCCGGTCTGGGGTCTGTATTAGTTTAGGGGTCCGGTCTGGGGTCTGTATTAGTTTAGGGGTCCGGTCTGGGGTCTGTATTAGTTTAGGGCTCTGGTCTGGGGTCTGTATTAGTTTAGGGGTCCGGTCTGGGGTCTGTATTAGTTTAGGGGTCCGGTCTGGGGTCTGTATTAGTTTAGGGGTCCGGTCTGGGGTCTGTATTAGTTTAGGGGTCCGGTCTGGGGTCTGTATTAGTTTAGGGGTCCGGTCTGGGGTCTGTATTAGTTTAGAGGTCCGGTCTGGGGTCTGTATTAGTTTAGGGGTCCGGTCTGGGGTCTGTATTAGTTTAGGGGTCCGGTCTGGGGTCTGTATTAGTTTAGGGGTCTGGTCTGGGGTCTGTATTAGTTTAGGGGTCTGGTCTGGGGTCTGTATTAGTTTAGGGGTATGGTCTGGGGTCTGTATTAGTTTAGGGGTCTGGTCTGGGGTCTGTATTAGTTTAGGGGTCTGGTCTGGGGTCTGTATTAGTTTAGGGCTCTGGTCTGGTGTCTGTATTAGTTTAGGGGTCTGGTCTGGGGTCTGTATTAGTTTCGGGTTCTGGTCTGGGGTCTGTATTAGTTTTGGGGGTCTGGGATAGGGTTTGTGCTCATTTTGGGGTGTGATGAAGGAAACATTTGCACCACTTGGTCGGGGAACATTTACAAATCTCCCCGATGTTTCTCATAGGTCGGACAATATCAGGATGGCCCCTAGAAAATGCCCCAAGGAACGTCCAATCCAGGAAATAATGTGAAGTGTTTCGCTACAAGAGACCTTACGAGCCCTGGAGGGGGGACAGGGGTCAGATGTGAGACGGGATCAGCGCTCTATCACATCTTCCCTCTGCCACCCAGATGCTTTCCCGGTGACAGGGATCGGTCTGTGGACCACCCATGAGCCTAAAAGCCGGGAGGGCCGGGTGTAAACAATGCAGCGGACACAGAATTAAAAACAGAGAGCGGAGAAAACAAGAAAGATGTGGGCTGCAAAACAACGGGGTCACTGACTAAGAGCTCTGACTAACACGGCTGCAACATACAGGGCAGGGTGTAACATGCAGCATGGATGCAGATTTGGTGATGATGTCACAGACTGTGCAGTAGGTTTGTTATGACTTAGTGGTTATGTCACAGTCTGTGTAGTAGGTTCGTTCTGTGGTTGGTTGGTGATGTCATTAGCCTTATAACACGTTGGCATCTGATTGGCTGGTGAAGTCACAGTGTGCAGCTGGTTTGTTAACGATAGTCCAATGACCTCACAGTATGTGTAGCAGGCTTGTCTGTGATTGGGCGGTGATGTCACAATGTGTAGTGGGCTGGTCTATTGTTGATGACGTCATAGTTTTTCAGCAGGCTGGTTTGTGATTGGCTGACACTTTTTCTCAGTTCTCTGTGATTCTACGGATGGTCTTAAGCTATACCAAGCAGCCATATACAGCCCTGGACATATCCTGGCATGTATACAATTGACCAGCAGGGGGCACCACACTCCACTAAACCCTCTAGCTGGGGCAATCACTAGTGAGATCACGACGTGCTGATCTGCTGCCAAACTGACTGATCCATGAACTATTAGCTAACCTGCATGGGTTTCCCAACACTATCTACTACAGAGAGCACGGGGTCAGAGGCCGGGCCACAAAACGCTGTAACCCCTAAGCTGCCAGACTCAATGCAGGATCTAACACGATAATGTCTGATCATTTAAATGGGACATGTCAACATTAAGATTGCTGTGCAGTACCAAGATCAGCCTCTAGGTGGCACTGCATAATAATGTGAATGGGGTGCAGTGCCACATTTCAGCCTGTAGGAGGCAGAGTGGCAAATACTTAGAATTGCTTCTACATGTCCAGAGGACCAAAGGTTCCGCTTTATAGTTCCAAAATGGCTGCCTATGTTACAACTTCCTGTTGGATGAACAGCTCTGAAGCACAAACTTCTGGTTGAGGGATCGGGAGAGATCGGAACCCAATCAGCAATCGAGCAAATTTTGGGATTGGCTGGAAAATGATCGGAAATTGGATTTTGTAATCTCAAGATTGGCTCAAGCCTACTGTAGATATATTATACAATGAGGGTTGAGCAATCGGGATCTGGAAAGATCAGATCCGGATCGGCGATCGAGCAAATTTCACGATCGCGATCGACTGAAAATGATCGAAAATCGGATTTTAAAATCGATCCTGAAATCTCAAGATCGGCTCAACCCCAGTGGTAAGGGACGTCAGGGAGAACCCAAATATTTGAGTTGAGGCCACACCCCTCATTAATGTGTCTACGCCCCTGTTGGCCATTGCCCCGCCCTTTTTCTGACACATAAGTTGCCCAAGTTGCATATAATGAAACTCCCAGCTTGGCGGTTACGGGAAACATTCGGCCGAGTCTGGGAGATTTGTCACCCCCGGAGGCCGTCAAGAAAGTTGATACAACATCTGCTCCCCGTATAGCGCCACCCCTCATAAATTGGAATAGCAGGCGCCATTACTGTCCTTGGTGCCCATAGCCACCAATCAGAGCTCAGCTTTCAGTTGTCCAGAGCAGTTTCAGAAATGAGAGCTGCGCTCTGATTGGTCGTTATGGGCAGCTCCTAATATTTGGTGCGGGGCATGAGTATAGGGTGTAATGACATGCCATGGGGTGGGCCAGTATTGGTGTGGCCCCCTGGCTGGGCTGAGGGGTGTTGTAATCTGTCAGCTCTCCATTAGGTGCCCGCTCTCCTGCCTCCTCCTCCTCCCTCCGCCTCCTCTTCTCTGGTTTATAGTCAGACAAATGATCCTTTAGTCGTGGAAGTAGCTGGAGCAGCGGTGGTGGCAGCGGCAGCGGCGTCCTCTGTACATGAGCCTCACCCCACTGGAACGCTGAAACTCTCCTGTGCTGCTGTGAGGGAGAGCTCTTCTTCTGAGGTGTGTATACCTTCTCTCTTGTATCTCATATATCACACACGGCTTCATGGCTTCTTACATGGACACAACATCTTCTCTCTTCTGCATGCAAGTTTTAGTTCTCTGCTATCAGCCAGGGTTACTAGTAACATTGACCTGTGACCTGTTCTTGACCCTGCACGGGTCAGGCTGCCGGCTCTGACCTTTGACATGTACTTCAAGGGATTCCTTACAGCAGAGTTCAGTGCATTCTATTGCTCCCTGTTATCAGCCATTGCAAGCTGGGTGGAGGCTGATGTCCATCTGCTCCCATGGGATGAAGGAAGCCTTGAATACTATGTGGTCACCCTTTAAGGGTTGCAAGCAAGGGTCATAATATTGCAAAGTATTTTGTAATAGACTGCAATACCTACCCCAGCCTCAAGGGGCGCTGTGTTCTATGGTAGTTCTATATATGACTACAGGCTGTCTGAGGTATCTACGAAGCATTACATACTATGTAGTCACCCTCTAAGGGATGCCATAAAGGGTTATTATGTTGCATAGGATGTTGTAATAGACTGCAATACCTACCCCAGCCTCAAGGGGCGCTGTGTTCTATGTTAGTTCTATATATGACTACAGGCTGTCTGAGGTATCTACGAAGCATTACATACTATGTAATCACCCTCTAAGGGATGCCATAAAGGGTTATTATGTTGCATAGGATGTTGTAATAGACTGCAATACCTACCACATCCTCAAGGGGTGCTGTGTTTTACTGTAAAGCTACCTATGACTTATGAGCACTCCTTCAGGCTGCTTGAGGTACTGCAATGCAAATAACATTAGAGGCGCCCATATGTGTATATTATACGGTCAGAGGTGAATGACCGGTTAACCCCTCGGCGCCCCCTCTGCACCTTGATCTCTACAAGATTACAACATGGCCAAGAGAAAGTCGCCATAAAAAGCTTTAGAATACAACCGCCATAATCCTACAGAACATCATACACAACAACCACCCACCCCCGGCAGTGTCCCTCCCGGGCTCCCGTACCACTCTGCCATACAGTGCCCCCTTGTGTCCTGTTGGTGGGAGTTCTCTCTTTTTCAGGAGGGTCAGAATTTAGCAATAGTTTATACAAATACCTGACATACCAGTGAGAGCGGTGCGGTGCGGTGGGGGGGCCCAGCTCAAGGAGCCCCCTGCCCCCAGGACAAGGTATTAATAAATATGACATGTCCCTTTAAATAGGCCTCTAGTGCCCCCCTGTGGCGGGTTTTGGGGACATGACAGTGTACGGCGATTAATGACACAAACATCTGGAGCACATTTTGTTGTTTTCTTGGAGGAGCTGAACCATGTGCTGGTTGTGGTGCCAGGAACATGTACAGAGGAGCAGAGCGTAGTGAAGACGTCTGTGCAGATGGAGGAGTGTCTGCAAGGAAAAGACTTTCCTCTAAGGCGCAGCCTGTGCACCCCTGTCCTCCTGAAATCGGAGGACGCCTGAGGGAATGGGAACTTGTGTCATGTGTACGGTCACCTACAGATGTGAGGAGCGTCATGACCAGAGGAGTAGAAGAGGGGCGGGCAGTAATAATAATAATAAATTGTATTTCTATAGCGCCAACATATTCCACAGCGCTGTACAACTAGTAGGGTTCAAGTACAGACCAAGACTGCACACAAAGGGACTGAGGGCCACAGGGCGACATGGTGGCTCAGTGGTGGCGACACGGTGGCTCAGTGGTTAGCACTGTAGCCTTGCAGTGCTGGAGTCCTCGGTTCAAATCCTGCCAGGAACGACATCTGCAAGGAGTTTGTATGTTCTCCCCGTGTTTGCTTGGATTTCCTCCAAAGACATACTGATAGGGGAAAATAAAATGTACATTGTGATCCCTGTAAGGGGCCCGTACAATGTGCAGGAAGGAAAGCAACAAACGGGGCCCTGCTCACAAGAGCTTACAATCTATGAGGTAGAGGGGTGATATAGGGGGTAGCAGGGGCGGCATTACTTATACAGGGGTCAGACCATTCTTGTAATAGAGGTGACTGTCATTACACAAACCTAAAGCTGTATGATCCCACAGGATAGGATTAGATACACAGCTCAGTATACGGTATCACACAGGATAGGATTAGATACACAGCTCAGTATACAGTATCACACAGGATAGGATTAGATACACAGCTCAGCAGACTGTATCACACAGGATAGGATTAGATACACAGCTCAGTATACAGTATCACACAGGATAGGATTAGATACACGGCTCAGTATACAGTATCACACAGGATAGGATTAGATACACAGGTTTCTGGGGTTGGGCGCTAATAATTTACACAGATTTGTGACCCTGTATGACGCCATTGTAGCATGTTACTTATCCATACCTCCCAACTTTTGAAGAACTGAAAGAGGCAAATTTAGCCCCACCCACTTTTGTGTTGACTCCGCCCACTCGTTAATTTTTCATGTGCCCGCACACAGTATAATCCTCCTACAGTCACCCGTAAATTATATGTCCCTGACACATGCGGCTGAAGCGAGGAGCTGACCTGTGTCAGTTCCTCGCTTCGCTGCTGCCGCCGGCTCCTGGCTTGTACATCGCGTCTACAAGCCAGGAGCCGGCGGCAGCAGTGAAGCGAGGAGCTGACACAGGTCAGCTCCTCGCTTCAGCCGCATGTGTCAGCGAGAGAGAGACGCAGCGGCGAAGCGAGCACGCGAGCAGCTTCAGCCGCGTGTGTCAGGGAGAGAGGCGGGCAGCGGCGAAGTGAGGAGCTGATCTGTGTCAGCTCCTTCCTTCAGCCGCATGTGTGTTCAACTCAGATCTGCGTCCTCTGGACGCAGATCTGAGTTGAAATCGGGACATACCTCCCTCCAACCGGGACCGCGGGACATGTCACCCAAATCGGGACTGTCCTGCGGAAATCGGGACGGTTGGGAGGTATGCTTATCCCATCCTAACTGGTTCCATTTTAGGACCTGCATGAGGTCATGTGACCAAAGGGTCCTGCTAAATGTACCGAACAATAATACAGTGTGGCCACCGGATGGCCTATTACCATTGCCCCTTATGGGGGTAATCTGGCCACACTTTACAGGCAATTTCTTACATGATAGGATTAGATACATGACTTAGATCCAGCAGGCAGTATCACACATGATATAATCAGCTGCTTTACATGATGGGCAGAGACCAATGTAAGAAGAGGAAACCTGGTAGTCGGCGGTACTTTAAGGGTTAAGCGAAGATCAGAAGGTGAGGGTGTTTGCTCCGGGTGTCTGATGTGGTTTCGGCCCTGAATCCTTTCATGTTAGGCGCTGAGGGCGGACCCTCGCTTTGTAGTCATCACATGATCCAGTTACATTTTGACATCACTAGCCCATCTCTATGAGCTGCATTATTTCACCATTTCCCTCCAGAGCTGCGCTCTCACACAAAATATTAATCTGACCCCTCTTTTCTGAACTCTCTCCAGCTCTCGGATGACGTCACCAGTCAGGATGACAAGTCATTAGTGATGACATCATCAATCACCAGAGCAAATCAGTGGTGACATCATCAATCAGCTAGAGCAAATCATTAGTGATGACATCATCAATCAGCTAGAGCAAATCATTAGTGATGACATCATCAATCAGCTAGAGCAAATCATTAGTGATGACATCATCAGTCAACCAGGGCAAGTCACTAGTGATGTCATTTGTCAGCCAGGACAAGTCATTAGTGGTGATGTCACTGGTCAGGTAGGGCAAGTCTCGAGTGATGATGTCATCAAACAACCAATACAAATCATTACTGATGACGTCAAATCATTAGTGATGACATCATTTTATTGGTGTATTTGGGGGGTCTTGTTATAAGACCACTCCCATACAGTGCAGCGGAGGCCGGGGAGGGGGTGAGTGGAGGCAGTCAGTATGGAGGCAGTCTGAGGTCTGGTCGCCTGCAGCGCTTGTTCTCTGGTATCATCCTGATGTGGAATGTTCTGCGTCTTTGTTGTGGATGAATGACTCGATTCACACCATACTGTCCCTTATGTCATGGCCGGGCAGCAGCTGACTCTGAATCACACCCTCTTATCTACCCACAGGGCAATGGGTCGGAAGAACTGCGAGGAGGCCTGGAACGGGGCGGAAAAGTCAGAGGTCCTGTGCGCCCCGACCGAAGGTCCCGAGGCCGAAATGGAGGACAGAGGACAATGGGGCAACAAGATTGAATTTATCCTGTCTGTGGCCGGAGAAATCATCGGACTTGGGAACGTCTGGAGGTTTCCTTATCTGTGTTATAAGAACGGAGGCGGTGAGTGAGCGCCAACACGTAGGGCACAAGACGTAGGGCACAAGACGTAGGGCACAAAAAGTTACACCCGCCCATAGTGATATCCATGGCTGACGAATGGAATGCAAGGGAAGCAGTGCAGACTGACACTTACGTAGCCAGAGCAACACAATATCTCAAAAATTTATCGTTTTTGGCACTACGGTAATTTACTGCACCGCACAATTTCTAAACCGCCCCTTTATGCGGCCCCGGACACAGAGTCACCATATTATTGTATTCTTGTGTTCCTCGTATCCCGGGGTGGTCGGGTTCACCAGATAATGGCAGAGGACGCTGGAAGAGTCCACTTTTTTATTTGTGGCGGTGACAACGGGAGATTTCCCAGCATTTGTCATCCATTGAAATCATGTGTGGGGTCGGAGGTCGGCGGCCCCCGGGCGCACTACTTCTTTATAGGGCCTATTAATCAGCCATCGTCAGACAGCGTGATACATAATTAATTAACCCATTGCTCTGTGGTGGCTGGCAGCGGAGAGCGCGGGGGGACGGGGCGTCCATGGCAGTTCTCAGAGAAAGTTGGTTTGACCCTTTGTGTGTCCGCGGGGAGTCCGCGCTCGCTTCACACTTAGTTAGGTAGAAGAAAGGAACTCCGGATCACTTCACAGCCCGTTTTGTTCCAAGTTTCCGCTGCTTTCAAGATTGTTCTTTTTTTGGGGGGTGGGGGGAGCGGTGGGGGTAAGTGAGTAGAGATGGGGTTTCTTTAACCCTTTCCTGGCTGGAGAAGCTGCCTAGAATCTGACATGGGATCTAAATGGGATCTTCCCGGCGCTGAAGAGGTTAATAGGGGGGGTGTCCTTGTCTTGTCCGGGATAAATAAGACGTCTTGTTTATGAGTGTTGAGCCCACACATTAGGGTTATAGCGCCCCACGCCGCCGTACCGTATTGTTATATGGGGTAGCGGATTTTGGGAAAGCTTGTAAATAGCATGGGGTCGAGGAAACAATGGGATAGTCTGAAGGAAATGCCCCCCAGACCCAAACCAAGACGTGTACAGGGGCCCGAGCCAAGGAGGGTACAGGGGCCCGAACCAAGAAGTGTACAGGGGCCCGAGCCAAGAAGTGTACAGGGGCCCGAGCCAAGAAGTGTACAGGGGCCCGAGCCAAGAAGGGTACAGGGGCCCGAACCAAGAAGTATACAGGGGCCCAAACCAAGACGTGTACAGGGGCCCAAACCAATACGTGTACAGGGGCCCGAACCAAGAAGTGTACAGGGGCCCAAACCAAGAAGGGTACAGGGGCCCAAACCAAGAAGTGTACAGGGGCTCAAACCAAGAAGTGTACAGGGGCTCAAACCAAGAAGTGTACAGGGGCTCAAACCAAGAAGGGTACAGGGGCCCAAACCAAGAAATGTACAGGGGCCCGAACAAAGAAGTGTACAGGGGCCCAAACCAAACCATGAAGTGTACAGGGGCCCGAACCAAACCAAGAAGTACACAGGGGCCAAAACCAAGAAGTCTACAGGGGTCCGAACCAAGTAGTGTACAGGGGTCCAAACCAAGAAGTGTACAGGGGCCCAAACCAAGAAGTGTACAGGGGTCCAAACCAAGAAGTGTACAGGGGCCCAAACCAAGAAATACACATTAACCTAAGCCAATCCAAGTAGTACACAGGGGCCTGCAGTCATTCCCTAGTGGAATATAAGTATATACAGCAGAGTCAGGATCGCCGACTGATCCGCTTAAAGGATAGATATGGCACTGCCTGCAGCCACCACTAGGGGGAGCCGAGGAGCTGACTGTATACAGAGTAATAACTCAGGAGAATCCTGTATGCAGTGAGCTCCCCCTAGTGGTGACTTCATAATCGGGGGACTGGAGCTGTGGATCAGACTATAGATAAATAGTGATGTAATATAAATCAGGGCTTAAGACATAAGAGCTCTGTAAGATGGCGGCGGTGAGCTCCTGCGCAGGTGCCCATATGGGGTCTCTATCTCTGGTGTCCATATCATGTGTATATAGATATACACCATAATGTAATCCTCTCCATACAGTACCCTAATGCCCCACTATTGCCATACAGTGCTTATATATATATAGGTCTATATGTCCTCTGCACTGATACACTGTAACAAACTGTTCTGCTGCTTTATAAACAAGTCGATGGCATTTGTTCTGGTGTGAGATGTCAATGGCGGACTCATGTGAACAGGCGCCATGTCCTTGTGTTCCAGGAGCCTTCTTCATCCCGTATCTCATCTTCCTCTTCACCTGCGGTATTCCGGTGTTTTTCCTGGAGACAGCGCTGGGCCAGTACACCAGCCAGGGGGGGGTGACAGCATGGAGGAAGATCTGCCCCCTCTTTGAAGGTTAGTATTGTGTGCCCCATTCTTCATGCAGCTCCCTCACCCAGTTTCACACGACCTGACGGGGCAAAGAGCCATAGAAACCAAGACGCTGGCAGCATCTTCTGGGTCAACATTTATCAATGCAGTCAGAAGGATGACCTCATTTCTGCACATGACTTAGGCCCCTGTTCACACTATAAGATAGCTTAGGTTTTAGTTTTTTTTATTCTAGGGTGAGATTAGTATTTTGGGCTGTTCAGTTAACCCTCCGGGGCCCATTTTCCTGGTATTCCTACCATGTGTAGCGCATGATGTCCTTGATCAATCCTTTCCCTTTCTTTAGGGTTCTAAGAATTTATCATTCCTGGAAATTTTTCTTTGGTTCCCAATTTCACACTTTTTTGTTTTTTATGAATTATGCGTAATAGGAGGTTTTATTCCCTATTGTGGATCGCCATCTAGTGCACAGTGCTGGGAATGCAGCCGCCGCTGCACTCGATCAATTGATCAGTAGATAGACCAATGACCCCGAGGTGGGGCAGCCTAAGGCCATGAAGCTTTAACACAAGGGTCATGATGTCGATGCACTTTACATGACTGGTGAGGACCATTGACAGGTCTAAGCGGCCTCCATGGGCCCATAACGTCACCCAAGAAGCTGGAAGAATCCACAATATGACCAGGGGGTGACGAAATTCCAGAGTATAATAGTGACCCGTGGGTGGTGAACCCCAATACTTTTGGAAAATTTGCGGTTTGTTTCCTGATGTATAAGGACCTGTCCATAGGTTGCCATTAGTATATACTGTGAGAGTGTTTTGCTAATATCAGCACTGAAGGGGCCGCCGTCCTCATACAAGAGCTGTGGCCCCCTCATACAGCAGATTGGCTGGGGCATAGGGCAGCAGTCTAATATTCATGGCCTAATCTGAGGATTTTATCTAGCCTGCAAACCCCTTTAATGATTATATGAAGATATCTGGAAAAAGAGGAACAGTAATGGGGTCTGCACTAACCCCATAGTCATGATTTATATTGCTGTGTACCCCAGAGCCTACATCATTGACTTTCTATTAGGTATTGGCCTTGCCTCGCAGGTGATTGACAGTGACCTGAACATCTACTACTTAGTCCTGAGGGTATATGGGCAGCTTTATGGTATTACTGATTATTAGGAACAGTAATGGGGTCTGCACTAACCCCATAATAACTAGAATCATTTACCTTTCTGTGTATGCCGGACCCTGAACCATTGACTTTCTATTAGGTATTGGCTATGCCTCGCAGGTGATTGACAGTGACCTGAACATCTACTACTTAGTCCTGAGGGTATATGGGCAGCTTTATGTTATTACTGATTATTAGGAACAGTAATGGGGTCTGCACTAACCCCATAGTCATTCTAATCATTTACCTTTCTGTGTACGCTGGACCCTGAACCATTGACTTTCCATTAGGCATTGGCCTTGCCTCGCAGGTGATTGACAGTGACCTGAACATCTACTACTTAGTCCTCAGGGTATATGGGCAGCAGTATTACTGATTATTAGGCACAGTAATGGGGTCTGCACTAGCCCCATATTCATTCTAATCATTTGCATTGCTGTGTACCTTGGTCCCTGAACCATTGACTTTCTATTAGGTATTGGCTATGCCTCGCAGGTGATTGAAAGCTACCTGAACATCTACTACATCGTCATCCTGGCGTGGGCGCTGTTTTATCTCTTCAGCTCCTTTACATCTCACCTTCCATGGGCGACCTGCAACAATTCCTGGAACACAAGTAAGAAATCCTGACGTAGAAGAATTAATATGTAAATAGGAAACGTTCCAGGATTTTATGGGGAAGGACGGTGATGGGAAGGCAATTGCTACAAATTTCTCTAAGTTCTGGTTACTTTTTCTTATAGTAAATTGCGTCGATGACCTCACGTATTCCGAGAACTATACGGGATCCCCCAATGCTACGTCTCCTGTTGTGGAGTTCTGGGAGTAAGTGGGCTCAGTGTGTGTATTATGGTATGACACCTATATGTCTATAGGTCTATACAATGATCTTCTCTACCTGACTAGAAAACGAGCTCTGGGCCTGTCTGATGGGATCGAGCATCTGGGAACCATCCGCTGGGAGCTGGCGCTGTGTCTTCTCCTGGCCTGGATCATCTGTTACTTCTGCATCTGGAAGGGGGTCAAGTCTACTGGAAAGGTGAACTAGGCGCCTGATTTTACTTGATGTGGGGGGTCGTTTTAGAATATCCTGGGTCACCCGGCTAGGGCAGCTGGTAATGGGGTGCGGTTTCTATAAGTGGTTTTCCTATGTAGATGTTCCATGATGATGGTAGAAGGGTACCGCTGTGGGGTAAAACAAGATGCCCATTTTTCGGGACTCCTGATATAAGAATGGCTATGTTGTCAGTCTTATAACCTCTCCTTACCATGATGATAATCTTGCCCTATCACTCCTGTATCCAAGTGTATATACCAGAACCCATATTTTACAAACTGGGCACTACAGGAGCAGCCCTATGATATATGACATGATATGTAACAGCCTGTTCTCATTACTGCCCCCTTGTGTCAGGTGGTGTATTTCACAGCCACTTTTCCCTATGTGATGCTAATCGTCCTGCTGGTCCGAGGGGTCACTCTACCTGGAGCGTATGAGGGGATCATGTTCTATCTGAAACCGGACATCACACGGCTCAAGGACCCTCAGGTGAGGTGGGTCATGGGAACTGATGAATACATTATTATTTGTGGGGTGGGGGCTCAGATATTTTTTGTATCACACATCATAAGGCTTAGATACATCTCAGTAGACAACATATCACATAATGGGCTTAGATACACTTATGATAATCGTGGTCCTTGTGCTTTGTCTACAGGTCTGGATGGACGCAGGAACACAAATTTTCTTCTCCTACGCCATTTGTCAGGGTTGTCTTACAGCGTTGGGGAGCTACAATAAATACAACAACAATTGCTACAGGTATATGGGCTCGCACTGGTATACAGGCTCTCACTGGTATATGGGATCTCACTGGTATATGGGATCTCACTGGTATACGGGATCTCACTGGTATATGGGATCTCACTGGTATATGGGATTTTACTGGGATGGCGGATCTCACTGGTATACGGGATCTCACTGGCCCACACAAGGGGTTGTAGACATTTGTATGGCCTTGATTTGCTCCCCACATCTAACCCAGCATTGTCTTTCCTTCTCTTCATCTTCAGGGACTGCATCGCTCTTTGTTTCCTGAACAGTATAACCAGCTTTGTGGCCGGCTTTGCCATCTTTTCAGTTCTGGGATTCATGGCGCGGGAGCAGGGCGTCCCAATTTCGCAAGTGGCTGAATCAGGTAAGTTGAAGGCCACCATTACTAGATGGAACATTACTGAAGGAACCTTCTAAGACCAAAATCATAACTTCTGGGAAATATTATAGTATAGTCAAAACACCTGCCATGAATGCTATGGGCCCCATGAAGGAATGGGGCCTCGTATCTTCTCAGTGGATAGTGAGACCTCACTCAGAACTTGACTGTAGACCTCTTGTTGAAGAACCTTGATTGTAGACCTCTTGTTGAAGAACCTTGATTGTAGACCTCTTGTTGAAGAACCGTGATTGTAGACCTCTTGTTGAAGAACTGTGATTGTAGACCTCTTGAACTAGAACACTAATTGTAGATATCTTATAAAACAATCCCGATTGTTGACCTCTTACAGAAGGCCTCTTGAAGAGAATCTTGAAGTAGAGCCTTGATTGAAGACCTCTTATAGAAATACCATGATTGTAGACTCCTTGTAGAAGAACCTTCATAATTGTTTTCTAGAAGAACTTTTAGACTTATAGAAGGACCTGGATTGTAGACCTTCTGTAGAAAAATATTGACTGTAGATCTTTTGAAATAGAACCATGCTTGTAGACATCTTGTAGTTGGCCTTAGTTGTAGGTGTCTTGTAGAAGAACTTTTACTGTAGACTTCTTGTGTAAAAACCCAGATTGTAGACCTTTTGTAGATATTGAATCTAGATCTCACATGGTAGAACATTTACTGTAGACCTCTTGTTGAAGAAACTTGACTTAAGGTATCTCTTGTAGAGCTTAATGTAGACTTGTTACGTGAGAACCTTGATTGTAGAGCTCTTGTAGAAGAACCTTAATTGTAGACCTCTTGTAGAAGAACCTTAATTGTAGACCTCTTGTAGAAGAACCTTAATTGTAGACCTCTTGTAGAAGAACCTTAATTGTAGACCTCTTGTAGAAGAACCTTAATTGTAGACCTCTTGTAGAAGAACCGTGATTGTAGACCTCTTGTAGAAGAACCTTGATTGTAGACCTCTTGTAGAAGAACCTTAATTGTAGACCTCTTGTAGAAGAACCTTGATTGTAGACCTCTTTTAGAAGAACCTTGATTGTAAACCTCTTTTAGAAGAACCTTAATTGTAAACCTCTTGTTGAAGAAACATGACTTAAGATGTCTTGTAGACCTTAAGACATGTAGACTTGTTATGTGCGAACCTTGATTGTAGACCTCATGAAGTAGTAATGTGATTGTAGACTTTACAAAGTAGAACCTTGTTTGTAGACTTCTTGTAGAAGAAACTTTTATAGATCTCTTTCAGAGGAACTTTGAATGTAGACCTATTGGATAAGAACTGAGTTAAACGTCCTGTAGATAAATCTTGATTCTAGACCTCTTGTAGAAGACTTTTGATAGTAGAGTGTTTAAGAAGAAGAATCTTGATTCTATATTTTATGGTTATGGCCTCAAGACAACAGGATTCCCAGAAAATTCTCAGCCCTCAAACCGTGATAGACAACAGTTATCATTTTCTGGTGGTAGAAAGTCCACAACTATTCTTGATATTCCACATTGTGGGCATCATGTTGTCCTTATCTCACCATAGTCTTGGACCCTCACTATGATGTTCTTTGTTCATAGGTCCTGGTCTAGCATTCATTGCCTATCCAAAAGCAGTGACCATGATGCCGGTGTCTCCGCTTTGGTCTTGCCTCTTCTTCCTCATGCTCATCTTTTTGGGGCTCGACAGCCAGGTATGAGTTTTACAGACTAGTGTACAAAACTTACCGCACACTATGGTTGGTTTGGTAGACACTGAGCCATTCTTGGCCCTGGGAAACTGAACTTTTATAAATTTGTTGACCTCTAAGTAACTGGTATCTTCTTTCCAGTTCGTCTGTGTGGAGAGTCTGGTCACCGCCATCGTTGATATGTTTCCTGAGGTTTTTCGGAAGAAGTATCGCAGAGAATTCCTCATTTTGGCCATCGCCATAATCTGCTACTTGTTGGGCCTTATCCTAATAACTGAGGTATAAGTGATATTCAACCTCACGATGGGCCAAAGGGTGTAGACACTTAGATTACTGTCTTAAAGGAGTATCCAGATTAGCATCGACCCAAGGAAATTTCTGTATTTTAATGTTGCTTTTTGGTTAAGTTGACCAGTTGGCGTCTTCTTCTTCCTTCATAGGGCGGGATGTATGTCTTCCAGCTGTTCGACTATTATGCAGCCAGTGGGACCTGCTTGCTCTGCGTTGCCATCTTTGAAGTGGTCTGTGTTGGTTGGGTCTATGGTGAGTCCACGGAGAAAACAAAAGCAGGGTTCAAGTTGCCAGATGGTGCTAAGATTCACCATGACCCCCTTTTCCTTCCAGGTGCAGATCGCTTCTATGATAATATAGAAGATATGATTGGCTACCGGCCATGGCCCATCGTGAAGTTCTGCTGGTTGATCGCCACCCCTGCGGTGTGCATGGTGAGTTGTACCGAGTCTTTGCAGGAGTGAATAGTCTACTATATTGGGTTACCCGACTCTTGGTGACCATGTAAGAAGAGTCTGTCCCCTAGTAGGGTCTTCAGACCTCCTTGTCCTATCTACTGTCATCTTATACATGGTCTCTCTTCCTCAGGGGACGTTCCTCTTCTCTCTCATCAAGTACACGCCCCTGAAGTACAATAACCGCTATGTGTATCCACCATGGGGCTATGCCATTGGCTGGCTGATGGCCATCTCCTCCATGATCTGTATACCGGTGTACGCCGCCTATATCACGCTGAGGACAAAAGGTCCATTTACCCAGGTAACAGTCTGACTAGATCATGAGCATCGCCAATCCGTATCTGGGATCCAACATGTGGCCATATTATATATAATGTATATTTGGGCACTTACATCCCTTCCTTTCACCTTCCAGAGGCTGAAGCAGCTGGTCACTCCGCACCCTGACCTCCCGCAACCCAAAAAATATCTCTCAGAATTTGGCGAAGCCCGGAAAAGTGGAGCGTTGGTGGTAAAAGCCAAGGACGGTCTCATCTCGCCAGATAAAGAGACGCGGTTCTGATGCGGCCACTTGTTGCAGGGACTTGTACAGACAAGGAGTCTCCTACTCCACCACCTCACCCCTCACGAGGGCGTCTGGGACACAAGCAATCCAAATTGGTCAAACATCACTTGTCCCCCACCCAAACGTTAAACGTCCTGCCCCCTCCCAAGTCATCCCTCTCATCCTATAAGGAATAGAGAGGTGGAAGTTGCCCTGGTGCCTAACGGGGTCACACCATACTGTACAATAGTCATATGACCTGCCCCCCGCAGAGGCTCCAGGGCCATATTAATCTAGGTCTTGTTCCATATGGGTCAGGTCAGAGGTCCCTCTTGCCCCTTACCCATATTCTTTATTATATCCTTCCCCTATCCATTGCCCTATACCTAAATCCTGAAGGATTGCAGTTACAGATATCCGCCATCGGGGGCGATGTACATTCCAGCCTAGAGACTTAGGTGCTGCTAGCTGTAGCATTCAGCACACCGTAGTGACTCTCTTGGTGACCTTAGATAGAACGTCTTGCGGTTTCCTTCTTTCCGCGGGAAACCTTATATTTTTCTAAAGTGTGACATCCTACGTAGATGACGCTAGACTGCTAAAACCTACGAGTGGCGTTTAATGCTGCCAATGACCCCTCAGTGTGCACAGCGTCCAGTGTTGTAATATCACCATATCAATGCCAGCACGTGGGTTGAACCGGACCTGCGGCGGCGATCACACGGACATAGACTGATGCCATGAGGATCGTGCAGCTATATAGGTGTATTAAAGGGATTATTATAATCACAAAAACATTAGGCTTTTTTTATGTGGCCAGTAAACAGTGTGAACTACTGGCAAGATCTCGGCAGCAGCCACATGACCGGTTCTGTAAATATGGCAGCTCCCTCTCCCCCCTCTCCTAGCAGGAAATCACAGCATGGTCTCCAGCAATGATCTGCATGGACGCCCACATCGTCGTATTATCACTTCCCATATCCCATTGTCATAGTCCACATGTGTATGGGCAGATGGGAAGATGTGATTGACGGAAGGAAGAAGGGAATTCATTTTATAAAAAAAAAAAAAAATTACAAGCACAAAACGTGTTTGTCCATCTTGGCAGACTGGTGACAAAGTACTGTAAAATAAAATAGCATTGTATCAGATTCTTCATTGCAAGTGCTTGTCGAAAGTTAGAATGAAGTGCGGAGGCAGCCATGTTGTGGGTGGAGCCATGGCTCATTAGCATGTAGTTGGTGGTGAGTTAAAAGGGAACTTTCACCAACTCCAATTCTTTGCACCCTTCAATAAGCACTGTTCCACTGATTCCAGCGCAGTTGGAATTTTTTCTCTAGCCCCCTCCATTCCAGAGCAATGGATGCTGTTAGTCTCAGTGCCTGATATACTAGTTAGGCTCCCTACTGTGAGGTGGGCGGTCCTAGGCTGGAGCAGATAGTCTGGCACCGCCCACATAACAGTAGGGAGCCGAATTACTATATTGGGTACTGAAACTAACAGCATCCATTGCTCGAGAATGGTGAGGGCTAGAGAAAAAATTCCAACTGCGCTGGAATCAGTGGAGCAGAGACTATTAAAGGATGTCAAGAGTTGGAGTTGGTGGAGGTGGTGAAAGGACCTCTTTAAAGGGACACTCCAGGTAAAAGTAATAGACTGAGTTATACCTAATGAAGGGTCTGAGGGGGTGAAGAATGACTTGGGATTCCCTTTGTCGTGTCCCACACTAATCACCCATATGGTCTAAGGTGTCCCTCTAGTCATTTAAAGGGAGGCTCCACCTTTCAATGAACTTTGGTTAAATAGATAGTATATGGCTCAAGTAGCATCTGAGCATTGGACTTGTGACCAGACCATGACAACATATGGGGCAGTAGTAGGGATGTGATAACATATAGTATCATGACCTTACCTATATAATATTACTGTGTACACCAGCGGCTTCTAACCTGCAAGTCTCCAGCTGGTGCAATTATTACAGGGCATGCTGGGAGCTGTAGTGTTACCACAGATGTAAAGCCGCAGGCTGGCGACCACTGGTATAGGGCACAGTAGTTTGTCATTATAAATGAGTGTGATACCTAATCCCAGCCATTTGGTGGCAGTGTAAGCAATGCAAATGCAGAAATCCTACCATGTACTATCTGGAGCCATAAGAAGAAATAGCGCCATCTACAGGTCACAGCTGAGATCATAGATTCATCTTCTGTGGTCTCTTCTAGGACATCAGCGCCTTCTACGTCCTATTAACTTCTTACCATGAAAAAAGGGTGTTATATTTTACCTTCACCACTAGGTGGCAGTGTGCGCGCAATGGAACAAACTGCAGGAGGGATGGAAGTAGAATACTGTATACTGTATATACTGTATATATAGTCACCGGTATAAGACCTCAGCTGTCAGCGACAATACTATATATATTCTATATAGTCATCCTTGTACTATATACTTTCTATATAGTCACCCTTGTCCTATATACTTTCTATACAGTCATCCTTGTACTATATACTTTCCATATAGTTGTCCTATATACTTTCTATATAGTCATCCTTGTCCTATATACTTTCTATACAGTCATCCTTGTACTATATACTTTCCATATAGTTGTCCTATATACTTTCTATATAGTCATCCTTGTCCTATATACTTTCTATACAGTCATCATTGTACTATATACTTTCTATACAGTCATCCTTGTACTATATACTTTCTATACAGTCATCCTTGTCCTATATACTTTCCATATAGTTGTCCTATATACTTTCTATACAGTCATCCTTGTCCTATATACATTGTTTACAGTATAGATTGGACATCTCGTACTGCTGACATTCGATTCACATTGGCCTTCGGTTTTCCGTTCTTTGGGTCCTCTTATAAATCGTTTACCCTCGGACACTCGTGGACCCCATAATCTATAATGGGATGTTCCAGATTTCCACCCCAATCGTGAAGAGAGAATTTCTCTTCTCATTCCCTGACCCTGAGCAGAGATATTGGGGCGCAGGCAGTGACCGTTCTTCTCATTCAGCTTTATTGACCTCAGAGCTGACGACTCGTCGCAGTCTCGTGCCTATCACGCTGTTACATTGTAGTGCTCAGCAGCAGCGGCAGTGGCACAGGGGGGTCATTGATGTGAGCGCCCCCTCCTCTCGGTGTACAGTACAGTCTGACTTCCTCCCCATTTCACTGCTTATTTGGCTCAGAGCAGGGTAAAAATAGCTCGGCCCACGTCACATGTTGGCAGCGCTGCCGCCCACCACACTCACACATTTTCCACTTGTAAAGAAGCGTCAGCTGCCTCTGTGTTTCCATCCAGGTTCCCTCCAATCAGAGGGGGCGCCTGCAGGATGGGCCCCGGGCACCCCACATATATCTGTCTCACCGGACTGTCACCTGTTATGTCTCAGGCTGTCACTTACCCCCGAACCAGAAGCAAAACATGAAGCGCCTGTACCAGGCCCCCAACTATAATGTATTTGTATAGCTTATGCTCCCCTAATATTCCTGGGCCTCGCCCTCTGCACCCCCTGCTCCACACATTTGCTGCATCCCTTACTGATGAAGATATTCCGCCATTGTCCTGGCCGTCCTCAACTACTAGCTTCAAGAATAAAATTCCAGAACAACAGTGGAGACCGACATTAATAGCACAGTACAAGAGAATTGTACAAGAAAAATATCATAATCAGTGATGCAGTGAGCGCCCGCTAGTGGTGGCAGCAGGTGGATGGAATTATATATACAGTCCTATGAAAAAGTTTGGGCACCCCTATTAATCTTAATAATTTTTAGTTCTAAATATTTTGGTGTTTGCAACAGCCATTTCAGTTTGATATATCTAATAACTGATGGACACAGTAATATTTCAGGATTGAAATGAGGTTTATTGTACTAACAGAAAATGTGCAATATGCATTACACCAAAATTTGACCGGTGCAAAAGTATGGGCACCTCAACAGAAAAGTGACATTAATATTTAGTACATCCTCCTTTTGCAAAGATAACAGCCTCTAGTCGCTTCCTGTAGCTTTTAATCAGTTCCTGGATCCTGGATAAAGGTATTTTGGACAAACAATTCAAGTTCAGTTAAGTTAGATGGTGGCCGAGCATGGACAGCCCGCTTCCAATCATCCCACAGATGTTCAATGATATTCAGGTCTGGGGACTGGGATGGCCATTCCAGAACATTGTCATTGTTCCTCTGCATGAATGCCTGAGGATTTGGAGCTTTGGTGTTTTGGATCATTGTCTTGCTGAAATATCCATCCCCGGCGTAACTTCAACTTCGTCACTGATTCTTGAACATTATTCTCAAGAATCTGCTGATACTGAGTGGAATCCATGTGACCCTCAACTTTAACAAGATTCCCGATGCCGGCATTGGCCACACAGCCCCAAAGCATGATGGAACCTCCACCAAATCTTACAGTGGGTAGCATGTGTTTTTCTTGGAATGCTGCTTTTTTTGGACGCCATGCATAACGCCTTTTTGTATGACCAAACAACTCAATCTTTGCTTCATCAGTCCACAGGACCTTCTTCCAAAATGAAGCTGCCTTGTCCAAATGTGCTTTTTCATACCTCAGGTGACTCTGTTTGTGGCGTACGTGCAGAAACGGCTTCTTTCTCATCACTCTCCCATACAGCTTCTCCTTGTGCAAAGTGCGCTGTATAGTTGACCGATGCACAGTGACACCATCTGCAGCAAGATGATGCTGCAGCTCTTTGGAGGTGTCTGTGGATTGTCCTTGACTCTTCTCACCATTCTTCTTCTCTGCCTTTCTGATATTTTTCTTGGCCTGCCACTTCTGGGCTTAACAAGAACTGTCCCTGTGGTCTTCCATTTCCTTACTATGTTCCTCACAGTGGAAACTGACAGGTTAAATCTCTGAGACAACTTTTTGTGTCCTTCCCCTGAACAACTATGTTGAACAATCTTTGTTTTCAGATCATTTGAGAGCGGGCTGTCCATGCTCGGTGACCATGAAACTTACCTGAACTTGAATTGTTTTGTAAAGAGGAATGGTCCAAAATACCTTTATCCAGGATCCAGGAACTGATTAAAAGCTACAGGAAGCGACTAGAGGCTGTTATCTTTACAAAAGGAGGATCTACTAAATATTAATGTCACTTTTCTGTTGAGGTGCCCATACTTTTGCACCGGTCAAATTTTGGTTTAATGCATATTGCACATTTTCTGTTAGTACAATAAACCTCATTTGAATCCTGAAATATTACTGTGTCCATCAGTTATTAGATATATCAAACTGAAATGGCTGCTGCAAACACCAAAATATTTAGAACTAAAAATGATTATGATTAATAGGGGTGCCCAAACTTTTTCATAGGACTGTATATATATATATATATATATATATATGTCTATGGAGGGGATTTGGAGCTTTGTATAAGAAAAACAGAGCTAGAGCAAAAAGAAGTGAAGAAATACAAGACCTACCCCAGCCCCAGGAAAAGACTGCGCCCCCTGTAGGTGCAACATTGCAGTCGCCCCTCCTTAATGACATCATTCAGGCAGGCTATGACCTGGAGGGCAGTCATGGAGGTGGGGGCTGCGGCCGGGCACAGGTTAACCCCTCGCTCTGCCCTACTTCTCTCGCCTCGCAGGTTTCCGCTACAGGATAATAAACCAGTTTATTTTTAAAGAGATTTATTGGTGCAGAAATAACAAGATGTGACAGCGGTGACGGCGGCGAGCGAAGCAGAGCGGGGTGTCAGCATCAGGAATAAAAGACCCCTGATATGGGGAGAATCAGGGGTCTCTGCACCCCAAATCGGTGCAACCCTCTCCTCTCCTGACATGGCTGATAACAGATAGTAATAGATTGTATTCTCCTGTCCTACAGTCGGCCTCTCCTCTCCTGACATGGCTGATAACAGATAGTAATAGATTGTATTCCCCTGTCCTACAGTCGGCCTCTCCTCTCCTGACATGGCTGATAACAGATAGTAATAGATTGTATTCCCCTGTCCTACAGTCGGCCTCTCCTGACATGGCTGATACCAGATAGTAATAGATTGTATTCCCCTGTCCTACAGTCGGCCTCTCCTCTCCTGACATGGCTGATAACAGATAGTAATAGATTGTATTCTCCTGTCCTACAGTCGGCCTCTCCTCTCCTGACATGGCTGATACCAGATAGTAATAGATTGTATTCCCCTGTCCTACAGTCGGCCTCTCCTCTCCTGACATGGCTGATAACAGATAGTAATAGATTGTATTCCCCTGTCCTACAGTCGGCCTCTCCTCTCCTGACATGGCTGATAACAGATAGTAATAGATTGTATTCCCCTGTCCTACAGTCGGCCTCTCCTCTCCTGACATGGCTGATAACAGATAGTAATAGATTGTATTCTCCTGTCCTACAGTCGGCCTCTCCTCTCCTGACATGGCTGATAACAGATAGCAATAGATTGTATTCCCCGGTCCTACAGTCGTCCTCTCCCCTCCTGACATGGCTGATAACAGATAGTAATAGATTGTATTCCCCTGTCCTACAGTCGGCCCCTCCTCTCCTGACATGGCTGATAACAGATAGTAATAGATTGTATTCCCCTGTCCTACAGTCAGCCTCTCCTCTCCTGACATGGCTGATAACAGATAGTAATAGATTGTATTCCCCTGTCCTACAGTCAGCCTCTCCTCTCCTTACATGGCTGATAACAGATAGTAATAGATTGTATTCCCCTGTCCTACAGTCGGCCTCTCCTCTCCTGACATGGCTGATAACAGATAGTAATAGATTGTATTCCCTGTCCTACAGTCGGCCTCTCCTCTCCTGACATGGCTGATAACAGATAGTAATAGATTGTATCCCCCTGTCCTACAGTCAGCCTCTCCTCTCCTGACATGGCTGATAACAGATAGTAATAGATTGTATTCCCCTGTCCTACAGTCGGCCTCTCCTCTCCTGACATGGCTGATAACAGATAGTAATAGATTGTATTCCCCTGTCCTACAGTCGGCCTCTCCTGACATGGCTGATAACAGATAGTAATAGATTGTATTCTCCTGTCCTACAGTCGGCCTCTCCTCTCCTGACATGGCTGATAACAGATAGTAATAGATTGTATTCCCCTGTCCTACAGTCGGCCTCTCCTCTCCTGACATGGCTGATAACAGATAGTAATAGATTGTATTCCCCTGTCCTACAGTCGGCCTCTCCTGACATGGCTGATACCAGATAGTAATAGATTGTATTCTCCTGTCCTACAGTCGGCCTCTCCTCTCCTGACATGGCTGATAACAGATAGTAATAGATTGTATTCCCCTGTCCTACAGTCGGCCTCTCCTCTCCTGACATGGCTGATAACAGATAGTAATAGATTGTATTCCCCTGTCCTACAGTCGGCCTCTCCTCTCCTGACATGGCTGATAACAGATAGTAATAGATTGTATTCTCCTGTCCTACAGTCGGCCTCTCCTCTCCTGACATGGCTGATAACAGATAGTAATAGATTGTATTCCCCTGTCCTACAGTCGGCCTCTCCCCTCCTGACGTGGCTGATAACAGATAGTAATAGATTGTATTCCCCTGTCCTACAGTCGGCCTCTCCTCTCCTGACATGGCTGATAACAGATAGTAATAGATTGTATTCTCCTGTCCTACAGTCGGCCTCTCCTCTCCTGACGTGGCTGATAACAGAGGACAATAGATTGCACTACATATAGCAGGTGCCCCTCTCACTGAGCCCTGTCATTGTGGTGGGTGTCGTGTCTTGGTGACAGGAGGTGACGTGGTGCCTGGACTTGTTAAAGGGGCGGTCTGCAGACATGAGACAGGTGATGTCGCCTCGTGTTACCCTGAGCTCGGCTGAGCACAGATCGGTCTCGGGAGAAACAGCTTTCGGCCATAGGTGTTTTAGTGAAGGAAGACGAGGTTGTCTACAAAATTAGTGACATTCTCCTGAAAAGGGCAGAAATCTGAGGGAGGGGAGAAGGGGCTGGGAGAGGGGGAGCAGGAAGGTGCAGAGCCTGGAATAAAATGAAGGAGGAGGCGAAAGATTATGGTAGAAGAAAGGAGAGCAGAGGAGCAACTGCAGAGACGGAGAAGCCAGAGATGGTAGTTATAGTGGTGTCTGGAAAAGCTGAGTGACCACTAATATGGCTGCCAATGATGAGAAAGGAGATGATTCTGCTTAGAGCAAAGACATGAGGAAGTTATGTTCCTGAATAAGCCACACCTACCACTCGGTAGTCACCGCCCACGCTTTGTCTAGGGACTGCCCCTGCTTAAAGTCATTACGTCAAATTACAAAGCCAGAAACTAATGTGAGATATTAAAGGGCCAACGCCCAAAGTGATGTTTCCACCACTAAGTCCCCCAGGGCATCCTTAAATATGTCAGCAGACAAATGAGTGTCACGGCTGTGTATGAAGTCACCGAAGAGGCCCCGATACTTCATGTTATGCAGAAGGGGTTTCCATATATACATAGGGGGGAGGAAATCATTTTACTATTCTACCGATTCTGCTGGTGAGTGGTAAAAAACCAGGAAGTTACCATTGTAAATAAGCCCCGCCCACCACTCAGCAGTCACCGCCCACGCATTATCTACAGAACCGCCCCTGCTTAAAGTAATAAACTAATGAAGGAATTTAAGGGGCAGCAGAAGTGATGTGTCCCGATCCTCCATGTCACTGACTAGCTCCGGCACAGGGCGACCGTACACAACACAGGAATAAACCCCCCGATTATCCCAGATATCATGACCGGAGGAGTTGTCATGTTCCCCAGGCCAAACAAATGACTTTAGAGATGATTTTCGCTTCCATATTGTCTCCATTTAAGGCTACCTACAGATGTCCAGAAGGAAGGAGGTGAATGGGGGTGGTCGAGGCGCACATTACAGGGCAGGTGGCACACATTACATGGAGGGTGGCATACATTACATGGCGGGTGGCATACATTACATGGCGGGTGGCATACATTACATGGGGCTTGGTAGCATACATAGGAGGGGGGTGGCATACATTACATGGGGCTTGGTAGCATACATAGGAGGGGGGTGGCGGTGACATACATGGGGAGGGTATGAGCCCCGTCTATAGCTCTGTCCTTCACCGGAGCGCAGCGTTGGACACATTGATGGCTGATTCTATCCGACATCCTCATTAACAAGGGATCAATAAGAAGGCTAATGATGATTTGGGAGGGGGCCGGGCAGTCACTGCGAGCTCTGGGGCAGTGGGAGACAACTCTGATAATATAGGAGGAGAAGCTTCACAAGGTAAGTCGTGCCCACCGGGGGCCCAACATACAGGAAAACTTATACCTTATATACTGTGCTGTGATAGATAGATAGATAGATAGATAGATAGATAGATAGATAGATAGATAGATAGATAGATAGGAGATAGATAGATAGATAGATAGATAGATAGGAGATAGATAGATAGATAGATAGATAGATAGATAGGAGATAGATAGATAGATAGATAGATAGATAGGAGATAGATAGATAGATAGATAGATAGATAGATAGATAGATAGGAGATAGATAGATAGATAGATAGATAGATAGATAGGAGATAGATAGATAGATAGATAGATAGATAGATAGATAGATAGATAGGAGATAGATAGATAGATAGATAGATAGATAGGAGATAGACAGATAGATAGATAGATAGATAGATAGATAGATAGGAGATAGATAGATAGATAGATAGATAGATAGGAGATAGATAGATAGATATATAGATAGGAGATAGATAGATAGATAGATAGATAGATAGATAGAAGATAGATAGATGATAGATAGATAGATAGATAGATAGATAGATAGATAGGAGATAGATAGATAGATAGATAGATAGATAGATAGGAGATAGATAGATGATAGATAGATAGATAGATAGATAGATAGATAGATAGATAGATAGGAGATAGATAGATAGATAGATAGATAGATAGATAGATAGATAGGAGATAGATAGATAGATAGATAGGAGATAGATAGATAGATAGATAGATAGATAGATAGATAGATAGGAGATAGATAGATAGATAGGAGATAGATAGATATATAGATAGGAGATAGATAGATAGATAGATAGATAGATAGATAGATAGGAGATAGATAGATAGATAGATAGATAGATAGATAGATAGGCGATAGATAGATGATAGATAGATAGATAGATAGATAGATAGATAGGTAGATAGATAGGAGATAGATAGATAGATAGATAGATAGATAGGAGATAGATAGATAGATAGATAGGAGATAGATAGATAGATAGATAGATAGATAGATAGATAGATAGATAGGAGATAGATAGATAGATAGATAGATAGATAGATAGGAGATAGATAGATAGGAGATAGATAGATAGATAGATAGATAGATAGATAGATAGATAGGAGATAGATGATAGATAGATAGGAGATAGATAGATAGATAGATAGATAGATAGATAGATAGATAGGAGATAGATAGATATATAGATAGGAGATAGATAGATAGATAGATAGATAGATAGATAGATAGATAGATAGGAGATAGATAGATAAGAGATAGATAGATAGATAGATAGATGATAGATAGATAGATAGATAGATAGATAGATAGATAGATAGATAGGAGATAGATAGATAGATAGATAGATAGATAGATAGGAGATAGATAGATAGATAGATAGATAGATAGATGATAGATAGATAGATAGATAGATAGATAGATAGATAGATAGATAGGAGATAGATAGATAGATAGATAGATAGATAGGAGATAGATAGATAGATAGATAGATAGATAGATGATAGATAGATGATAGATAGATAGATAGATAGATAGATAGATAGATAGATAGGAGATAGATAGATAGATAGATAGATAGATAGGAGATAGATAGATAGATAGATGATAGATAGATAGATAGATAGATAGATAGATAGGAGATAGATAGATAGATAGATAGATAGATAGATGATAGATAGATAGATAGATAGATAGATAGATAGATAGATAGGAGATAGATAGATAGATAGATAGATAGATAGGAGATAGATAGATAGATAGATAGATAGATGATAGATAGATGATAGATAGATAGATAGATAGATAGATAGATAGATAGATAGGAGATAGATAGATAGATAGATAGATAGATAGATAGATAGATAGGAGATAGATAGATAAGAGATAGATAGATAGATAGATAGATGATAGATAGATAGATAGATAGATAGATAGGAGATAGATAGATAGATAGATAGATAGATAGATAGATAGGAGATAGATAGATATATAGATAGGAGATAGATAGATAGATAGATAGATAGATAGATAGATAGGAGATAGATAGATGATAGATAGATAGATAGATAGATAGGAGATAGATAGATAGATAGATAGATAGATAGATAGATAGATAGGAGATAGATAGATAGATAGATAGATAGATAGATAGGAGATAGATAGATAGATAGATAGATAGATAGATAGGAGATAGATAGATAGATAGATAGATAGATAGATAGATAGGAGATAGATAGATAGATAGATAGATAGATAGATAGATAGGAGATAGATAGATAGATAGATAGATAGATAGGAGATAGATAGATGATAGATAGATAGATAGATAGATAGATAGATAGATAGATAGGAGATAGATAGATAGATAGATAGATAGGAGATAGATAGATAGCTAGATAGATAGATAGATAGGAGATAGATAGATAGATAGATAGATAGATAGATAGATAGATAGGAGATAGATAGATAGATAGATAGATAGATAGATAGGAGATAGATAGATAGATAGATAGATAGATAGGAGATAGATAGATAGATAGATAGATAGATAGATAGATAGAAGATAGATAGATAGATAGATAGATAGATAGGAGATAGATAGATAGATAGGAGATAGATAGATATATAGATAGGAGATAGATAGATAGATAGATAGATAGATAGATAGATAGATAGGAGATAGATAGATGATAGATAGATAGATAGATAGATAGATAGGTAGATAGATAGGAGATAGATAGATAGATAGATAGATAGATAGATAGATAGATAGGAGATAGATAGATAGATAGATAGATAGATAGATAGGAGATAGATAGATAGATAGATAGATAGATAGATAGATAGGAGATAGATAGATAGATAGATAGGAGATAGATAGATAGATAGATAGATAGGAGATAGATGATAGATAGATAGGAGATAGATAGATAGATAGATAGATAGGAGATAGATAGATATATAGATAGGAGATAGATAGATAGATAGATAGATAGATAGATAGATAGGAGATAGATAGATAAGAGATAGATAGATAGATAGATAGATGATAGATAGATAGATAGATAGATAGATAGATAGATAGATAGGAGATAGATAGATAGATAGATAGATAGATAGATAGATAGATGATAGATAGATGATAGATAGATAGATAGATAGATAGATAGATAGATAGATAGATAGGAGATAGATAGATAGATAGATAGATAGATAGGAGATAGATAGATAAGAGATAGATAGATAGATAGATAGATGATAGATAGATAGATAGATAGATAGATAGATAGATAGATAGGAGATAGATAGATAGATAGATAGATAGATAGATAGGAGATAGATAGATATATAGATAGGAGATAGATAGATAGATAGATAGATAGATAGGAGATAGATAGATGATAGATAGATAGATAGATAGATAGATAGATAGGAGATAGATAGATAGATAGATAGATAGATAGATAGATAGATAGATAGATAGATAAATAGGAGATAGATAGATAGCTAGATAGATAGATAGATAGGAGATAGATAGATAGATAGATAGATAGATAGGAGATAGATAGATAGATAGATAGATAGATAGATAGGAGATAGATAGATAGGAGATAGATAGATAGATAGATAGATAGATAGGAGATAGATAGATAGATAGATAGATAGATAGATAGATAGATAGATAGATAGGAGATAGATGATAGATAGATAGGAGATAGATAGATAGATAGATAGATAGATAGATAGGAGATAGATAGATATATAGATAGGAGATAGATAGATAGATAGATAGATAGATGATAGATAGATGATAGATAGATAGATAGATAGATAGATAGATAGATAGATAGATAGGAGATAGATAGATAGGAGATAGATAGATAGATAGATAGGAGATAGATAGATAGATAGATAGATAGATAGATAGATAGATAGATAGGAGATAGATAGATAGATAGATAGATAGATAGGAGATAGATAGATAGGAGATAGATAGATAGATAGATAGATAGATAGGAGATAGATAGATAGATAGATAGATAGATAGGAGATAGATAGATAGATAGATAGATAGGAGATAGATAGATAGATAGATAGATAGATAGATAGATAGATAGGAGATAGATAGATAGATAGATAGATAGGAGATAGATAGATAGATAGATAGATAGATAGATAGATAGGAGATAGATAGATAGATAGATAGGAGATAGATAGATAGATAGATAGATAGATAGATAGATAGGAGATAGATAGATAGATAGATAGATAGATAGATAGATAGATAGGAGATAGATAGATAGGAGATAGATAGATAGATAGATAGATAGATAGATAGATAGATAGATAGGAGATAGATGATAGATAGATAGGAGATAGATAGATAGATAGATAGATAGATAGGAGATAGATAGATAGATAGATAGGAGATAGATGATAGATAGATAGATAGATAGATAGATAGATAGATAGATAATTTCTCTATATTTCCATCACCAGGGCACTTATGGTTCTTGTCTTCCTTCCAGCCCTGATAACACTTGATACTTCCCTCAGTTTTCGGCATCTTCCTCCCTCCCGGGCTCTCGTTCTTCGTCTCCTTCTTGGACCTTCCTTCCCCCGACTCCAGGATGGGTAAGACAGACGGTGACTCTGTGGAGCTGAACTCCCCGTGTGAGGCGCGCCAGGCTGCACCCATAGAGACTCACACCTCAACGGTGGACCCCAAGAAGAAGAAGGCCAGCTCCGAGGACCGGGGCACCTGGAAAGGGAGATTTGACTTCTTACTGTCCTGCGTGGGCTACGCCATTGGGCTGGGCAATGTGTGGCGGTTCCCGTACCTGTGCGGAAAAAATGGTGGAGGTAAGAGGCGGGCTTAGTGGTGAACCAATGATAATACAGAGCCTGTCCCTTTAAGTCCTTGGACATCCCGGCGATTAATTTTAAATTATATCTCATTCTGGGAAAGCTGGGTGACAACATAAATGTCCCTAAATATGGCATCAGCTGCCCATCCGTGTTGTCTTGGTGTCTCGCCAGGTGCCTTCCTCATCCCGTATTTCCTGACTTTGGTCTTCGCTGGGATTCCGTTGTTCTTCCTGGAAACGGCTCTGGGTCAGTTCACGTCCGTGGGCGGCCTGGGGGTGTGGAAGCTGGCCCCCATGTTTAAAGGTACAGTGACGTAGAAATCCGTTATCACGACTGATCTAGTCCAGGCAGAACTTTCATAGGTTCAGTGATAGGATTTGGTTCTTTTTGATCTCCTTCACGTTCCAAGTTGTCACCATCTTTGAGATCTCTGCCTGTTGTTGGGGGATGGGAACGTTGACCTTTTTAGCTTTATAACTGTAATCCGGAGGACCCCTTTAATGCTGAGTGTTTCTGGTCCTGTGCAGGGGTCGGGATGGCCGCGGTGGTTCTGTCCTTCTGGCTGAACATTTACTACATTGTCATCATCGCCTGGGCCCTTTATTATCTCTTCAATTCCTTCTCCTCGGTGAGTACGACATCAAATGTTCCAGGTTTTAAGGGGTGTGTACACCTTTAAATGGGGGCGGGGTCTCATTCTTGAGGGTCCCTGGCCCTTGATAACGTCTTAGTGATGTGGTGAGGGTACCCAATCCATAGGGCAATCGCTGCCCCCTAATAGTCCCTTTGTGGTATCATTAATCCTGACCTGAATAGTATACAAATGATCATGTATCATGAGTGCCCTCTGGTGGTCACTGGTGGTAAGACACAACAACAAAAAGAAGAGCAGCAGGAAATATGGGAGCCCGGCCGGAGCAGAGCTGTCTTATGTCCTGCACAATGCCAGGCCGCAGCGCTAGAGGGGTAAAGCCCCCCGCCCAGGCCCGAGCACTGGTTGCCCCTTCTCTGGGGGAAGGGGTTCACTTATTTTTGCCCATATCATATGACACATTTTTCCTTCCTCTCCCCCTATTCGGTGAAGACCTTGCCCTGGCAGAGTTGTGACAACAGCTGGAACACGGACCGATGCTTCTCCAACTACTCCCTGAACGACACCTCCAACCTCACCAGCGCCGTCACCGAGTTCTGGGAGTAAGTCACAGCCAGATTCGGGGTGGCCCACCTCACGGGGGTGTGGTAGGGGCACAGGCAGGGGAGGATGGAGGCAGCCATTTTTATTAACCCTTCCCTCATACATATTCTATGTTTCCTGCGCAGGAGGAACATGCATCAGGTGACGGGCGGACTCGGAGAGCCGGGGAACATTCGCTGGCCCCTGGCGTGTACGCTGGCGCTGTCCTGGGTCATGGTTTACTTCTCTATCTGGAAAGGCGTGGAGTGGACTGGCAAGGTGCAGTATGGAGGCGGTCGCGGTGTAGGCCTCATTGTGGGCGGCTTAGCGTGTGCCCTGGTGTGTACGTGTGTAGCACTCAGGAGGGCCAGGGCTGGTATCACGGGTAATATATCAGATGTGGCCGGATTTCAGGGGGTCCCTGGGTCCCAAATGTGCACAAAATCTCCTTTTTGATGTCCCCGACTACCCACCCCCACGTGATATCTGACAATGACAACAGACAATCAGGTCTCGGGGGTAGCCGTTGCTCTTTTACTAGCAGGACAAAGTAATACAAATGTACATATGGAGTAATTCTTCACATACAATACAGCGATCTTTGTAGGTAGTGTCCAGTTAGCAGGTGATAGAGCTTGGAGCCGGAATGCTTTGGATAGTTTAATCAGTAGTTGTTTGGGTAGTTAAACTTGTATATACTTGTAAAGATGGCCTGTATCCAGGGGGTTAGTCCTCAACAAATTGGGTACACGTATGTAGAAGAGCAACTAGAATTGTCAGGAGCGGGAGACCCTCAAATTCTGCCCGACTAGCTATGGGCTTCTTAAATATAGATTTGTCCCAAAGACTTACTTGAATAGAGAGATACGTGTAGACGTCCCAGATGTTTGGATAAAACAGGTACGTCAACTTTAGTGCTTGTAGGCTTGGAGTTTCAGAGGAAAACGCTCTCTGAGGAGAATCTTGAGTACAGAGGAAAAGACATCTCTGTTTGGAGTGCTCTGAGGCTTGGCTGCCATTTTCAGCTCCACATGTGTTCGATGGCTCAACACAAAAAAAAGAACAAAGACAAAAGGTCCCCAACCCCCCCTAGAGGGGGCTGTAACTCCTCCTCCTCCAGGCCAGTCAAGGGAGCTTGATTGGTCCTGAAGGTCACCTGATCATAATGGACACACCTTCACATTGGCAACTCAAATTACAATGGCAAGTATAGGCAGGTGTAGTTCACAAAAACAAGATGGCGCATTAATAGACCCCCTGTGTGCTGGCTCTGGTAATATATAGAAGGAATGAAGGGGGAGGAAACTCTTTACCTTATATGCAAATGTCCATACCATCTCGGTCTGCAAGGACTATTAAAGGGAATGGGACGAGCAGTACCGGGACATTACACGTGTATCACATCCGTGTGCTTCCTCCCGCCAGGTGGTTTACTTCTCAGCGACCTACCCCTACTTCATGCTGGTGATCTTGTTCTTTCGGGGGATCACCCTACCCGGGGCCATGGACGGCATCCGCTTCTACATCACCCCAGACTTCAGCAAACTCGCCGAGTCCGAGGTGAGCGCCATGTCTGACCACAGAACAGAGTCCGTGTGCCCCAAAGTGGGCGTTCCCCATCAGGTAATGTCGGGCGTTCTCTCCTCCAGGTCTGGATGGACGCGGCCACGCAGATCTTCTTCTCCTACGGCCTCGGCCTCGGGTCTCTCATCGCTCTGGGCAGTTACAATTCCTTCCACAACAATGTCTACCGGTGAGGATTTACCCATATGGGGGAGGGGGTCTAACTGCTGCAGAACTACAACTCCCAGCATGCTCTGCTTCTCCTAGAGACTCCATCATCGTGTGCGGCATTAACTCCACCACCAGCATGTTTGCCGGACTAGTCATCTTCTCCATTGTAGGGTTCATGTCACAGATCACCAAGAAGCCAATCCAGGAGTTGGCGGCATCAGGTGCGGAGTCGGCCAATCACCTTGCAGGAAGACACGAGTGACGTATTGTGTTATACTTAGTGCAGGGCCCGAGGGGGCGGGGCATGAAGAGTGACAACTAATATGGCCGCCGATAAAACTCTCAGCTTTCCCAGACCCCTGAAAGGCAAACCTACCCAGCAATAGGGAACGAGGGTAATGGTGGACTTGCCATTCAGGAGTCTGGGAAAGCTGTACTGGTGTGCGCTGTGCCCTGATATTATCTTATGGTCTCCGCAGGACCGGGGCTGGCGTTCCTGGCATATCCACAGGCGGTCACTCAGCTGCCAATGTCTCCCGTCTGGTCCGTCCTCTTCTTCTCCATGCTTGTCATGTTAGGTCTGGACAGTCAGGTAAGAAAAATGTCCTGTCCACGCCTCTCCTGAAATCCTCTGTGCTGCTGGAGGCCCTGCCCTTACGGTATCACTACAAGATCAATACATCCCTCTCCTGAAACACTCTGTGCTGCCGGGGACCCTGTTTATATCTCAAGCTTGTTTCCTTCTGCCTCATTGTTATCACAGACTCCTCTCCTGACATCCTCTGTGCTGCTGTATTTCAGTTTTGCACCGTGGAGGGTTTCATCACCGCCCTGGTGGACGAATACCCGCAATTTCTAAGAAGCAGAAAGAAAATCTTCATCGCTGTCGTCTGTTTCATCTCCTTCATCGTCGGCTTCTCCAACATCACTCAGGTACAGAATGATGAGCCTGTCACACCGCACCCTGGTGTATATACCCTGGCATACCGCACCCTGGTGTATATACCCTGGCATACCGCACCCTGGTGTATATACCCTGGCATACCGCACCCTGGTGTATATACCCTGGCATACCGCACCCTGGTGTATATACCCTGGCATACCGCACCCTGGTGTATATACCCTGGCATACCGCACCCTGGTGTATATACCCTGGCATACCGCACCCTGGTGTATATACCCTGGCATACCGCACCCTGGTGTATATACCCTGGCATACCGCACCCTGGTGTATATACCCTGGCATACCGCACCCTGGTGTATATACCCTGGCATACCGCACCCTGGTGTATATACCCTGGCATACCGCACCCTGGTGTATATACCCTGGCATACCGCACCCTGGTGTATATACCCTGGCATACCGCACCCTGGTGTATATACCCTGGCATACCGCACCCTGGTGTATATACCCTGGCATACCGCACCCTGGTGTATATACCCTGGCATACCGCACCCTGGTGTATATACCCTGGCATACCGCACCCTGGTGTATATACCCTGGCATACCGCACCCTGGTGTATATACCCTGGCATACCGCACCCTGGTGTATATACCCTGGCATACTGTACCCTGGTGTATATACCCTGGCATAACGCACCCTGGTGTATATACCCTGGCATACCGCACCCTGGTGTATATACCCTGGCATACCGCACCCTGGTGTATATACCCTGGCATACCGCACCCTGGTGTATATACCCTGGCATACCGCACCCTGGTGTATATACCCTGGCATACCGCACCCTGGTGTATATACCCTGGCATACCGCACCCTGGTGTATATACCCTGGCATACCGCACCCTGGTGTATATACCCTGGCATACCGCACCCTGGTGTATATACCCTGGCATACCGCACCCTGGTGTATATACCCTGGCATACTGTACCCTGGTGTATATACCCTGGCATACCGCACCCTGGTGTATATACCCTGGCATACTGTACTCTGGTGTATATACCCTGGCATACTGTACCCTGGTGTATATACCCTGGCATACCGCACCCTGGTGTATATACCCTGGCATACTGTACCCTGGTGTATATACCCTGGCATACTGTACCCTGGTGTATATACCCTGGCATACTGTACCCTGGTGTATATACCCTGGCATACTGTACCCTGGTGTATATACCCTGGCATACTGTACCCTGGTGTATATACCCTGGCATACTGTACCCTGGTGTATATACCCTGGCATACTGTACCCTGGTGTATATACCCTGGCATACTGTACCCTGGTGTATATACCCTGGCACACCGCACCCTGGTGTATATACCCTGGCATACTGTACCCTGGTGTATATACCCTGGCATACTGTACCCTGGTGTATATACCCTGGCATACTGTACCCTGGTGTATATACCCTGGCATACTGTACCCTGGTGTATATACCCTGGCATACTGTACCCTGGTGTATATACCCTGGCATACTGTACCCTGGTGTATATACCCTGGCATACTGTACCCTGGTGTATATACCCTGGCATACTGTACTCTGGTGTATATACCCTGGCATACTGTACCCTGGTGTATATACCCTGGCATACCGCACCCTGGTGTATATACCCTGGCATACTGTACCCTGGTGTATATACCCTGGCATACTGTACCCTGGTGTATATACCCTGGCACACCGCACCCTGGTGTATATACCCTGGCATACTGTACCCTGGTGTATACACCCTGGCATACTGCACCCTGGTGTATATACCCTGGCATACTGTACTCTGGTGTATATACCCTGGCATACCGCACCCTGGTGTATATACCCTGGCATACTGTACCCTGGTGTATATACCCTGGCATACTGTACCCTGGTGTATATACCCTGGCATACTGTACCCTGGTGTATATACCCTGGCATACCGCACCCTGGTGTATATACCCTGGCACACCGCACCCTGGTGTATATACCCTGGCATACTGTACCCTGGTGTATATACCCTGGCATACTGTACTCTGGTGTATATACCCTGGCATACTGTACCCTGGTGTATATACCCTGGCACACCGCACCCTGGTGTATATACCCTGGCATACTGTACCCTGGTGTATATACCCTGGCATACTGTACCCTGGTGTATATACCCTGGCATACTGTACCCTGGTGTATATACCCTGGCATACTGTACTCTGGTGTATATACCCTGGCATACTGTACCCTGGTGTATATACCCTGGCATACCGCACCCTGGTGTATATACCCTGGCACACCGCACCCTGGTGTATATACCCTGGCATACTGTACCCTGGTGTATATACCCTGGCATACTGTACCCTGGTGTATATACCCTGGCATACTGTACCCTGGTGTATATACCCTGGCATACTGTACTCTGGTGTATATACCCTGGCATACTGTACTCTGGTGTATATACCCTGGCACACCGCACCCTGGTGTATATACCCTGGCATACTGTACCCTGGTGTATATGCCCTGGCACACCGCACCCTGGTGTATATACCCTGGCATACTGTACCCTGGTGTATATACCCTGGCACACCGCACCCTGGTGTATATACCCTGGCACACCGCACCCTGGTGTATATACCCTGGCATACTGTACCCTGGTGTATATACCCTGGCATACTGTACCCTGGTGTATATACCCTGGCACACCGCACCCTGGTGTATATACCCTGGCATACTGTACCCTGGTGTATATACCCTGGCATACTGTACCCTGGTGTATATGCCCTAGCACATGTGACCTGAGCCATAGGGGGCATATCTCAGCATGGATACCTGGGCACAGTACAATGACTGTAGGTTGTGAATAGAGCTGCAGTACCGCAGACAACCAGTAGGCAGGGGTGGCGCTGGTTCCTGTTCTCTCCTCATTTCGGCCTTTTCCTCTTTCCAGGGGGGTATTTACGTCTTCAAGCTCTTTGACTACTACTCGGCCAGTGGCATGTGTCTCCTGTTCTTGGTCTTCTTTGAGACGGTCTCCATATCCTGGTGTTACGGTGAGTGACGCGGTCATGTGACTGGCAGGGGTCATATCATCATCTATTTATATGGCCGTCATGATACATCCACATTGCAGTATGACGGGCTGCCATTCAGAAGAGTGGGAAAGCTGAGTGACATCCGGTGAGACATTGTCATGCCTGTAGGGGGCGTTATAGTGATCTCTGTGCATTCTCCCTGGCAGGTGTGGAGCGTTTCTATCAGGACATTGAGGAGATGATCGGGTACCAGCCCTGCTCCTGGTGGAAGCTCTGCTGGGCCTATTTTACCCCCTTCGTCTGCTTGGTGAGAAGTCGCCTTCCAATAATTGCCCCCCTGGGTCATGTGACGGGGCACTTGTGTCCTAACCTCCTTGTATATCCCCATAGGGTGTCTTTATATTCAGTGTGGTAGAGATGACGCCGCTCACCCTTGGTCGCTACGTGTACCCGGCGTGGGGTCAGGGCATTGGCTGGCTCATGGCGCTCTCCTCCATGGTGCTGATCCCCGGGTACATGCTCTATCTGTTCCTCTCCTCGCCGGGCTCCGTCAGTCAGGTCCGTATATCATATAGGTGACCTTATAGTCATACTCCAATCACATCCAAAGCTGTACTCACAGTCCTGGGGTCATGTGACGTACTGCACCAGTGAACCAGCAGCTCCGCATGTAACTGGAGGATCAGTAAAGTAGTGAATTGAGTCTTTCTAGAATGATCCGTCTGTTTCACCTCCAGCGCTTCCGAAATATGACGCAGCCGCAAGTGCAGCGGGTCATGCAGAAGAATGGACTGCGCCCCCGACTCAGCCTGGATGGGACCGTGCGGGAGACCCCTGGTGTGTAGCGTCCTCCGCCTCACATACTACAGCCTCATGGCTTTACCTTGAATTCCGGCCTCTGACAACACTTCCTGGTAACTTCCTCAAATGGGTCAAAGAACTTGCACTTAGAGGAATGTTCCACAACCCCCCCCCGTGCGCCCAGGATGGACCGACCCGAGTGCCTTATGGTGTCCCCTGATATGTCCAGGAGTTTCTGTATCATGTACTATAAATATTGAAGAAATAAATGTTACAGATGGAGATGAATATGGATTATAATTTGTGGGAGGGGCTAAGGAGGAGAGGGCGGGCACATAACAGAGTTGGGGAGTGGCCTATGTTAGAGAGGCGTGGCCTGTGTTGGGGAGGCATGGCATGTATTGAAGAGGCGTGGCCTGTGTTGTGGAGGAGTGTCCTATGTTGGAGAGGTGTGGCCTGTGTTGTGGAGGAGTGGCCTGTGTTGTGGAGGAGTGTCCTATGTTGGAGAGGTGTGGCCTGTGTTGTGGAGGAGTAGCCTGTGTTGTGGAGGAGTGGCCTATGTTGTGGAGGAGTGTCCTATGTTGGAGAGGTGTGGTCTGTGTTGGGGAGGAGTGGCCTGTGTTGTGGAGGAGTGTCCTATGTTGGAGAGGTGTGGCCTGTGTTGGGAGGAGTAGCCTGTATTGTGGAGGAGTGGCCTATGTTGTGGAGGAGTGTCCTATGTTGGAGAGGTGTGGCCTGTGTTGGGAGGAGTAGCCTGTATTGTGGAGGAGTGGCCTATGTTGTGGAGGAGTGTCCTATGTTGGAGAGGTGTGGCCTGTGTTGGGAGGAGTAGCCTGTGTTGGGGAGGAGTGGCCTGTGTTGGGGAGGAGTGGCCTGTGTTGGGAGGAGTAGCCTGTGTTGGGGAGGAGTGGCCTATGTTGTGGAGGAGTGGAATGTATTGAAGAGGCGTGGCCGGTGTTGTGGGGGAGTGGCCTATGTTGGAGAGGTGTGGCCTGTGTTGTGGAGGAGTGGCCTATGTTGGAGAGGTGTGGCCTATGTTGTGGAGGAGTGGCCTATGTTTGGGAGGCGTGGCCTGGCACACAGCAGAGCTGGCATGGTATGGTCTGGTGGCAGTAGAGTGGCCTGGCACTACTGTGGGTGGCCATAGTGCCCAGTGGTCTGATACAATTGCCGATACATCACAGTTTGCTCCGGCCCAAGCCCTTGATGCAGATATTGTAAATCTCTCAATGCTTTGTAGGACCTGCACATGTAAGGTCACATGACCTCTGCAGGTCCTATCCTAAGTCTGCTTTGAGGTCTGCATTAGCTAAGAGGGGGGGGGGGGCGGATTTATTGGGGTCTGTATATACTTAGGGTGTTTCGGTCTGGGGTCTTAGTTTTGGGCTCTGGCACATAGCAGTGTGGGGTCAAGTTTAGTCAGGGGACATTGAGACAAGTGGGTGGTCTATCTGTGGAGGACCCCGGCTTTGTAGCCACCCCTTGCTCTCCCCAAATGTCCTATATATCAGTATATACCGCACTGCTCACTGCGTAAGTGACCTGGAAAGTAAATCGTGTACGTCACGAATCATCCAGCGAGGTAGCGAGAGCCTGTGAGTCACCCAGCAGAATAATATCTGCCCCCCCCCCCTCCATATACGATAGGCTTAGATACACGGGCTCAGAAACAGTAGCACACATTATGGGCTTAGATACACCATTGAGTATCTAAGCTTAGGTACAGCAGCTCAGCAGACAGAATCATACAGGACCGACTTAGATTCCACAGTATCACAATGAACAGGCTTAGATACAGCAGCTCATCACACACGACAGGCTTAGATACAGCAGCTCATCACACACAACAGGCTTAGATACAGCAGCTCATCACACACGACAGACTTAGATACAGCAACTCATCACACACGACAGGCTTAGATACAGCAACTCATCACACACAACAGGCTTAGATACAGCAACTCATCACACACGACAGGCTTAGATACAGCAGCTCATCACACACGACAGACTTAGATACAGCAACTCATCACACACGACAGGCTTAGATACAGCAACTCATCACACACAACAGGCTTAGATACAGCAACTCATAACACACGACAGGCTTAGATACAGCAGCTCATCACACACGACAGGCTTAGATACAGCAGCTCATCACACACAACAGGCTTAGATACAGCAGCTCATCACACACAACAGGCTTAGATACAGCAACTCATCACACACGACAGGCTTAGATACAGCAGCTCATCACACCGTATCTCAATGATCAGGCTTAGATCTCCCGAGCGCCCTTTAAGCACAGCCGCATCCCCCCCCTCTCCCCGATACAGAAGACAGACTCGGTGCATAGAGGTAACATTATCTCATGTTATTTCTAGATTTCTATAGAACAGATAAAATATTCACTTCTTATCAGTTACAAAATATTACAGGTGTCTGGGTGCTCGGTCACGTGTCCACATTTAGGCCGTCATCACCCCCCTCCACCCCAGCACGGATGAGTCTCTGGATTTGGGTAATGGCCGCTTGTATTCCGTAATTCAGCAGTCAGGAGCGCGCTCCCCAAGGTAGTCACCGGGAAATCCGGACAATTTGACACTTAAAGGACAAAAATCACCTTAAAAACAACTTTAAATGTAAAACATGGCAAACTGATGTGTCTCCCAGGGCATGCTGGGACTTCTGGTGACATTCCTATAATAGATCGATAGCATGTATACCGCAAAAAAAAGCCAAATATTGGATGGTTAAAGGGATATTGCACTGATTGCTCTAGAAGCCTCCACGGCATGTATCTGATTGTTATATAGAGTTTTGTCATGAAAATAGATATTTTTTTTATTTCTTTTTATTAATTTAATACATAATTATTTATTGCATCTAAAAAATATATCAGGTAGTACCACCTCCAGCCTGCAGGCGTCACTGTTTGCAATTCTTACCTATATAAAGTAGACTTCTCCGTATACAAGACTACAAGCAGCGACACCTACTGGCTAAAAAACATTGTCTGTGCATTGGTATCAGAAGAGATTTCCTCTAAATTGGGGGACCTTTTATTTATTCTACCTTGGTTTACCGAAACCTTCAGACGTTCCTCTACAGACTCTTTATAAGGCCCTCAGGTATGGGGTTCAATGTAAATTAAAGGGGTTTCCAGGATTGGGAAAACATGGCTGCTTTCACTTAAAATGAGCGGTGCTGCAATACCAGACGCAACCTGTTGGCAGGGGTGGCGCTGTTTCTAATCCTGGAGTAGTAGATCAGGTTTTACACAAGGTAATATACACGTAAGATACTGGTTGCAATTCCATAAACAGCCACAGTCACTCTTGAGACGCACAAAATTCTCGGCTAGTCTATAGGTGACCCGGGCTAACTACAACCCTACGGAAAGGAACGGACGACGCTTGTGTTAAATATCTAGCGCTACAACAATACACTCCTACTCAGAAAAATATACCTCTGTGAACTGTCATTGCCATGGTAGCCCTTACAGATAATGCTTTAATGGCGGGGATTCGTATCAGGGGACATCAATGACGCACAAGAACAATGTTCGGCCCTTACTAAAGCTCTGCAGTGTGAATACGGTTCTTGATTCAGTATGTAAAGTATTGCACAGTTAATGCGCTTAGCTCTGGGTGTTAGTACTGTATAACATCTGTGATGACAATACATTACCACCCTGAAAAGACTGTTCGGTCTTTACTGGAGCTCATCAGCAAGCATGAGATTCTCAAATCAGAATGGAATTCAATATACAGTGAATACTCTGTTTGCTATGTCTTTAGATTGTGACATGTCATTGACAATCCCACCTTGAAAAGACTGTTCGGTCCTTACTGGAGCTCATCAGCAAGTATGGCATTCTCAAATCATGACATGTCATTGACATTCCCAACTCGAAAAGACTGTTCGGTCCTTACTAGAGCTCATCAGCAGGGATGGATTTTTTTTACTGGATGTATTACTGAAGCTCATGAGTGTGAATACGGCTTTGGATTTAAGCACTGTATAAGATCTATGATACTGATCAACTTCTATCTGGAAGAGGACTGTTTGGTCCTTACTGGAGCTCATCAGCAAGAATGGGATTTTCAATTCAGCATACAAAGAATACTCTAAATTTTCTATATTGTGACATATCACTGATATTGCTTTTCCACTTTTATAAAGACTGTTCGGGCCTTACTAGATCTCATCAGTAGGAATGGAATTCTACATGTAAATCTCTGCTCGGCATATCTTGTGACACGTCATTGAGAATAAAGCATTTCTACATAAAAAAATACTGTTCGGTCCTTACAAGATCTCATCAGTGGGGGGAAAAATAAATTCTATAGGTAAAACTCCAAGACACTGTTCAGCCCTAGTGGGAGTTCATCAGTCCTACACAGCCTTCAATTCAATATGGAAGTGACTCATTGGCCCAGACTGGAGATCATCAGTAGGGTCGGGGTTTACAACATTTTTGGCTCTAACTAGAGATAGAAAGTGCGTATGGCACAAGAACAGAGTTTTTGACCCAGTATGAAGTTATTCACACTGCGCCTCATCAGTGATCATGTGAAGCCTCCACTTACGTCAAGACTGTTCGGCTCTTACTGGAGCTCATCAGCAAGAACAGAGTTGTTGACTCAGTATGAAGTTATTCACACTGCGCCTCATCAGCGATCATGTGAAGTCTCCACTTACGTCAAGACTGTTCGGTCCTTACTGGAGCTCATCAGCAAGAACTGAGTTTTTGACCCAGTATGAAGTTATTCACACTGTGCCTCATCAGTGAACATGTGAAGCCTCCACTTACATCAAGAGTTTTCGGCTCTTACTGGAGCTCATCAGCAAGAACAGAGTTGTTGACCCAGTATGAAGATATTCACACTGCGAATCATCAGTGATCATGTGAAGCCTCCACTTACATCAAGAGTGTTCGGCTCTTACTGGAGCTCATCAGCAAGAACAGAGTTTTTGACGAAATATATTGCAAAAAGTTCTGCAGGTTTTCGTAGGCTTTAGGATCTCTGCTCTCTGTCAGTGAATAGACCCGTTCATGTTCTCACCCATAGGCAGAGGATTCTCTCACTGACAGCAAGCAGAGATCTTGTAAGCTGACTTGAAGCACAAGGTATATTATAAATTTGCAAAAAATTCTACTTAACCTTTTCTTAATTTTATCTGTCACTGGGAAAGCTGGGTGACAATCATTATGGCTGCCATTAAAGCTCCAAGGCTCCTGCTTTCCGAAACGTACAGATGGAAAATCTTGTTACATATCCCTGGAAAAGTTGGGTGACCCCCATGACAGCCATATTGGTTGTCATAAGTGTTCTGCAGAACAAAACCAACCACATGATGAATGGTAAGACATGGCAGGAGACTCCTCCGCAGGCGGCAGAGCTGGAAACAGGATTTTGAGGACGTCGTTTGAGGTACGCAGCTCCAGTGATGATCAGAGTGGCCCCATCATTCTCACAGTCCATCCCATTGTCACAGCTCCAGTCTTCTTCAGGGCAAGGCGACAGAATCCAGGCGTGCGATGGGTAAGAGAATCCCCGGTGAGGCAAGTGGGCGGTTTGGGGTCAGGGGGTGGGGCAGATGGTGGGGGGATTGTCTCGGGTGTGCTGATCATTACACAGGTTCCTCCACAATAAGAGAGTGATCAAACCTACTAAAAATTCACAAACTCAACTTTTTTGGAAGCGTGGGCGGGCGATGGGCACAATAATTGTGCAAGGGCAAGAATAGATGAGATAAATATGAGTGAGTGTGCAAGAACAGCCTGTAATAGTATGTGCAGGGTGCGGTGAGTGTGCAAGGACGGGCGCCAATGAACACGGGCGGGGTCAAGTGGGCGGGAACCAGAACATGTGCAAGACTTGGTAAGTGTGCAGGCGGCTCAGTCCTGGAAGGCAGGCGGAGTGTCCCGGTGACTACACAAGACTACGGGAACCACTGGAATACCTGCGTTCTCTAAGGAGGACCCCTGGGGGGCAGTACTGGTGGGGGTGGTTATAAGGAGGAGGGGGCGGGGGTAGAGGGGGCTGGTGGACGCTTCCTCCCACGCTGCGCAGGGGAGTAGAGGAGCAGGACCCAGACAGGTAGCGGGTGACAGTCTGGTCGATGGCAGGCAGTGCCCGACCGGGTGTGTCCAGCACAATCACCTTGACAATCTGCTGACACTGCAGGAGCCGGTCGGAGGGGGCGGCCTGCAGCGCCTCCCGCTGCCCATTAGGAGCCGTGCTGCCCGGAGCTCCATTCTCTGGCCCCTGGGGGCCGCTGTGCTGGGACGTCTGAAGCCTGTTGTGAATTGACACCTAGTTTAGAAACAGCCAAAGAAGCATTAAATGTTACAAGACTATCTCCCACGTGCTAATCCTGGCTGCCCTGTGCCCCCCACAAGCTAAGACCCAGCTAGACTCTGACTTGGGGGGCCCCCCATAGAGCGTGACATGCCAGGGAAAGGCTACAGGGTCTTAAAGACACGTCACTGTGGTGGAAAGAAAATGGGGGTGATCTCAACTGCGCCAAGATTTACATTACAGACCGCCAGTTCTGCCCTTCCCATCACGCATCCTGCACGGGGTGTCTTAAAGGAAATCTTCACTCGTCCAGTGGGCGGAGCCTGACACATATTTGGGGTGTGGTGAAATATGTGTCCAAGAGGGAACAGCCACAGGTTGCTACATGGCTGAAACCATACGGTAACAGTGAATGCAATAGGCAGGGAGGGAGCTCATTCAGACACCATGGGGGGAGGGGGGGACCAGTTCTGGTTTTCGAGTGGAGATCTCCTTTAAAGGGAGTGTCACCAAAACCCAGACAGCTAGATAGGTTGGGGTCACCTGAATCTAGTGCTGTTCTCCCCTTGTGATTCGGAGCCTCCGTTGCCGAGCTATGGCCGTTCTCCTGATATGATATCCGCTCTTCGTAGTAATGGCGGCGCCCTCGCTGCCTAAAAGAACTCATTTGCATATGACAAAAATGGCGATATCTCCGCAACGCAGGCTCCGATTCACAAGGGGAGAAGAGCGCTAGATTCAGGTGACCCTAACCTATCTATCTGGAGGGCTGGATTAATATACTGGGTCCTAGGGACAATCCCTTTAAGAAGTCTGTAACAGCTTTATATGGGCACAGGATGCGTCTGCGCGTTTATATAACTTTATTTATACTATTTTAGGATCAGATTTAGGTCACAAACAAAAGATTTTTTTGCATCTTTTATCCAGGGAAGAGGTCCGAAAAGGAAGAACTTCTAGCGGTCTGCAAGATAAAGTGATTGTATACAGGGACCTGGCGCCAGCACAGAGGAGAGGATGTAAATGTGCAAAAAGACTGAAAAAACTGCAGCTTTATTTCTGCCCTTATACTCCGGTCACATCCAGAGCTGCAGTCAGAACTCTGAGATAACGGGAGCTATGCCTGATATATACAATACATCTCCTAGTATGCAATACAGCAGCATGTTGTAACCCGTCTGTAACATGTTTGGGGCACGAGGCATTTTGGTAAGTCTATTCTACTTGTCATACTTTGTGCTGCCCTCCTCGTATGATGGCGACAGGTCCACGTATAGGGGGTCGGGTACATTGTGGGAGGGGTTAATGGGGTGACTGCCAGGTTGTATCTATGGGTAGAGTATTAGCCAATTAAAATGGAGGTTGTTGCACTGAGCTGAAGGATGGTGGAGCAGCGCAGGATGGAGTGTTGTGATTGGTCAGTGCCGCAGCCTGGTCATAATACAGCGCTACTCACCTCCACCACGCTGTCGGTGTCCTTCTCAGGTGACTCGCGCTTACCTTCAAAATATGAGGTGAACTTAGGTGGAGGAGAGAGGAAGAGACACAGAAAGAGAGAGAGAGAGATAGCAAAACGGAGAGAAAAGGGAGAAGGTTGAGGATGGGGGAACATAAGAAGGACGGAACGTAATAAAAGAATGAAGAGGACAGAAAGAGGCCGACAGAGTCCGGCACTGGAAGGGAGGGCAGACTCAATGACACAGAGATACATGGGGGTAAAAAGGGTGGGGCCATCCCATAACCCCTGGTGGGGAAGGTGAACTCCCTGAGCTATTCCCTGAATAATCGGGCAGCGTTCCTGAATCATTGTGCCCAACCATAGAGAGAACTATGCAGCCATGCAGTTATAGCTGCACAGTCCTCTCTATGATCACAGTCCTTTCTATGATTACTGCCTCCTATTACAGTTTAAATTATGTCTTTGTATATTCATGTTTTTTATACATATACTATATTTATTGTTTTTAACTAGTTACGCACTTGATAAAGGGTTCCGACCCGAAACGCGGCAACTGTTTTTGCGTTGTGCAATCTTCTTTTTGAATAAATTCCTTTGGACCTGAGAGCGCCGTCCTTTTGTTCTTCCATTGGTCCTATTACAGTTGCACAGTCCTCTCCATGCTCACAGTCTCCTATTGCTGCACAGTCCTCTCTATGAATACTGCCTTCTATTACAGATGCACAGTTCTCTCTTTGATCACAGACTCCAATTACAGCTGCACAGTTCTCTCTATGATTACAGTCTCCTATCATAGCTGCATAGTCCTCTCTATGCTCACAGCCTCCTATTACAGATGCACAGTCCTCACTATGCTCACAGTCTCCTATCACTGCTGCACAGTCCTCTCTATGCTCACAGTCCTTTCTATGATTACTGCCTCCTATTACAGTTGCACAGTTCTCTCTATGCTCACTGATTCAAATTACAGCTGCATAGTTCTCTCTATGATTACAGTCTTCTATCACAGCTGCACAGTCCTCTTTATGCTCACAGCCTCCTATTACAGCTGCAAAGTCCTCTCTATGATTAAAGCCTCCTATTACAGCTGCAAAGTCCTCTCTATGTTCGCGGCCCCCTAATACAGCTGCACAGTTCTCTCTATGCTCACCGTCCCCTATTACAGCTGCCCATTCCTCTGCACTGTATGGGTATACTTCCCACCTTACAGGGGGCAGCGGCCGGCCCCTAATACTGTCACGGAGGTAAAGTAAAATGAGAAATCAAGTGACCAGAGTGAGGGTAATGGATGAGACAGAATGGGTGAGAGAAGGTGGGTGAGGACAAGACAGACAGACATGGACAGGGAGCGCTGCAGGCCGGAGCGGAACTGGAACGGGGAGGCTTGGGGTCATGAGGAGCGAGTCTGTGACACTGTAGGAATGTGCCACTCACCAATGGGGGACTCCTGCGTGGACTGAATGTCCAACTGAGACCCGTTTGTCTTATTCGGGGCAGTCCTCACCCCGTGCTGCTTCTCCAGCTCCCCTGCAAAATATAAGAGACCGGTTAGGAACGTTGTGTGACCTCCCATAATGATCCTGCCAACCAGGATCCTGGAAAAGCTGGGTGGCAGGAACTACACTACTGATACAATGCAGTGTATAATCTATAGGGAACAAATGAAGCAATGCTAGAAAAATCTATAGGACTGGACCCGAGGAATTCTACACAACTCACATTCAATCCGGATCTGCTCCATCTCCGTCACTTCACAAATCGATTCCTTCAGATCCTCCAGGAATTTCTGCAGCTCCTCCGCACCAAGTGCACAAAAATGCAAAACTAACTTCTTCTCGGAGCCTGAGAGCGGGCTGACCAGCGTGATCCCGTGTGGATAATCTGGAGGCGGAGACAGGATGACATCATCAAGAGACCACGCATGACATCATCAAGTCAGGGAAATTTGCATGAACAAAAATGCTGCATAACAGCGCCACCCGTGTACATGGTCTGATCTGGAATTGCAACATACGCCTTCGATATGCTTTTATGTTTTTGCTCACATTCATTCTCAAACAGATGAAACTGCATCCCCAAGAGCGGCACCGCCCGGCAGAAGGTGTAGGTCGAGGAAGTCTTCTTTTTTGGGCAAAGCTTCAAGATCTGAGTAAGAAACCCAATAAATATAGAAACTGTATTAGACTTCAAAAACAGCACCACACTTGTCCACAGGATGTGTGTGGTATTGCAACTCAGCACCATTCACTTCAACAGCATTGAGCTGCAATACCAGATGCAATACCAGACACAACCATTGACAGGTGTGGTGCTGTTTTAAGAAGAAAGCAGGCATGTTTTTGTAATCCTGGACAATCCCTTTAAGTATTTGCCCCCCTACTATTGTCTGGTACTCACCAGCAGAAGGTCATTAAAGAGGAAGACCTCTCGCTGATGTGCCGCTTGTTTCTGCACTTTATTCACGTCGGTCACTTCGAAGAGGCGGCTGCAGCAGACAAGACGTCTGTGAGGAACCGACAGCACCTGCCATAAGAAGGGTCGCACTTAGCCAATCACAGGCCGGGAAGCCTGGGCAGTATATTGTATAGAAGAAAGAGCTTCAGTATCTGTAACTACATCACAAGGAGTTGATGGTCACCAAGTTGTGTTGTGAGGCAACCTCAAGTATCAGGGCCTACAGACATTCTTGGTTTCTGTGCACTCACCTGGTGGTTCCTGAGCAAGAGGAACCTATGCCAGGCCTGTGCAGATTGGAGAGGTCCTCTGATGTATGGTGGACACAGCAAAGAGGTCAAGGAACGTTCTATAATCACCATCTAATGGTTTCAGTGGTCACTACATGACCTCAACTCTAAGACATACAGCGTAGGACTAAGGTTTCTTGGGCCCACCTGATACAATAATTCTGGGGTCCTCCCTCCAACAACCCCTAATACACCAAAGTGCCTTCTCCTAGACTATTATTATCTGTGAGCCTAGGCCACGGGAGGATCCTCTGGTACGTTGGTGGGCTGTCACTGTAGACATAGTTTCTGCATACTTACGCTCTTCATGCCCACAATGGACTTCTCCACCTTGGTCACGTAGGTCACGTGATCCTCGTTAGATTTGAGCTCCTTCTGTTGGATCCGTTCATAGATGCCGACCACCATTTCCCGGGGAATGTCAGCGCCGTCGTCCACCCCTGAAGAGAAATCCCATGGTTAATATTTGTGGTCACCCAGATTCCCAAGAAACGGACAACATCTCAGATCTGAGGGATGATCGTGGGTCGAGACGTGGAGGCTGAGCTGGTTCTGACCTCTGAGGTTGCGGATGAAGTCTTCTAGCATCATCTTACGGTCCGGTTTGATGCTAGGACTGTACATGTCCGTATTGAGGAGGATGACGGCAAACGCCAGGATGAAGATGGTGTCCGGGTTGTGGAACTGCTGAACGATGTCCGGGTTACACATACAGTACCGCTGGCTGCAGCAAGGGGGCACAAACATAATATGTCATATATAATAGTATAGTCTATAGCTGCAGGACCTGTAGGATGATCATGTGACTGAATAGGTCCTGTCTGCACATTACAGACTCACCTGAAGGCTTCAATCAAACGCTCCACCTTCTGCGCCTCGCCCTGTACGCGGATGTGCGCCTGGAACTTCCGTAAAGCCTCATCCAGCTCCATGTTGGAGAAATCCATTTCATCTACGACACAGCTACGAGAAAAATAGAGACGTGTGAGCCGGTGGGACACGAGGAAAAGGTCAGTCATTACAAGTGTCAGCCATTACTGCCGCTCTGGAATTCTATTAGAGAAGCCTCTCAGATATGGGGACATAGTAATATATGGAGGTAAGGGAGGGAATATAACAAGTCGCTTGTCCCATCAGGGACCGTGGAGCGCGGCGCTTTTTGTTTTAATGCCGCCTTTAAATCTTCACTTTGTTTTACTGCCCTCAATTATTATTTTTTTTTAAAGTGATTTGGGTAAAGCGGCGGCGTGCGAGGGCTTCGAGCGTGTAATGTGTGTTGAATAGCAGAATGACCTAGTTTCAGAACTCAGGTGAGGCGCGGAGACTCTGTTGTGTACGGCGGGGGGAGGGGCGGTCAATAATGGCCTTTGTTTATCTATAGCAGCGGCCCCCAAACCTGCGCTAGGCGCTCCCACTCCTGAATAGTCGCGTCAGAGCAGCCATATTGGTTGTCACCCAGCTTTCCTAGATTCCTGCATGGTATATAGGCTTAGTATCATAGCAGGAGGTGATGGATTATTGTATACGTAAGCACATCTGTCATTCAGGCGTCTGGAAAAGCTGGGTGGCATCCACGACGGGAGGTGTAATGACGCCATATTGATAAGAGAGGGCGCCATATCTGATCTATCCGTGACCGCCGTGCGTATCTCGGTCACTCACTCCAGCACATCGCGGTTGAATTGCTTCTTGCTGTTCCCCAGGAACTCGCCGATCATTTGCCGGCTCAGGCCTTTCCTCTGAAGCAGAAAATGAGCGACCCCGATGGGGGTGTCCGGGATGAATCCTCGAGAGATCAGGAACTGGATGCCTTTATCCGGATTACTGTGGAGAACAAGAAGAAGAGAGCTGAAGGGGGACTGCTAGAGGGGCGCACGAAACACGCCAGGCCTCCTTTACTATTGCCCATAGCAGCCAATTACAGATCTGCTTTCATTTTCAGTTTAACAAATCAGCTGGCTCTGATTGGTTACTACAAAACAGCTGGGCCTCATTTATCCAGACTGTCTGTGTCGCCTGTAGCAACCAATCAGAGCTCGGCTTTCATTTCTGAAACTGCTCTGGAAATATGAAAGCTGGTCTCTGATTGGTTGCTACAGACAACAGCGACAGGCTTCCTGTTAGTGAGAATAAACAAGGCCCAAATACTTTGCTGCCCACAGCAACCAATCGGAACGCGGTGGTGGAATTTACTATTCTATGTAGACGGCTGTAGATGTCGGATTTCGTACACGCCATATTGTCTTCACCGTAGATGCGCCATTTTGTTTGCACTTTTCTCGCCTGAGTTATAGTAAAACTGATGGGCCGAGACGGCAGGGACGCCTCGACCTGTCAAAGTCACTAGAACTTGTCCCAAAAAAGTGGGGCGAGTTATACCCAAAACGTATACCAGAATTTTTAGGAGACCGGGGGCCTCTTAATAATTGAGGAACATCTCGCACCAGCAGGAATCGCCAAAAAATCCCCCCCCCCCCCATGTCGCTCTGGCCTGTGTCAGATGTGTCACGGATTTTGATCTAAAATCTTCGCCAATTCCGATGACAATCTGAATACCGTGAAAGCGACGCCCTTTACACATACAGAGATTTTCAGAGGCGCCGAGGTGAAACCTATTTTAGGGGAATAGTTCCCATAACATGGAGACCCCGTGACCCTTTGCCCCTTCTCACATATTGAACAGGTTGAGCCCGATGCGGTACAGTCTCTTCCTCATGGTGTCCGTGGAGAGCGTTGGCGATCGGCAGCTGGCGGGGTTCTCGCAGTAGTACCGGGGAAGGCTGAGGATCATGGCTTGCAAGGCCTCCTTAGAAGACACCTCAGATACAGACTTGGCCGAGGTGGAGGTGCTGCTGCTGCTCAGCTGTTCCGAGAGGTCCGTGGGTTCAGTTTCGGTAGCAACAGGTCCAACTAACTCCTTGCCAACCCCATCACCATTGACCTCGGGGAAGGAGTTCTGGGCAAGGTGTGTCTCATGAGTGGAGGTTTCTTGAGAAGGAGGCTCCAACGTGACTTCTCCACTAACCCTCTCCTCCTCCGCTTTAGGGTTCTGAGCCCCGGCCAAGCAGTTGGACATGGAAAGGGAAGTGGAGGATGAGACTGAAATATTATTATTGTCTATTTGAACAGTGACATCCCGGAAGGCCATCATTAACGTACTGCTGCTCTTAGGTAGAGTCCCCAGTTGGCCGTCCTCGGTTTCACCTTCTTCTAGTTTTGGTGGCTCCAGTTCTGGGTTCTGCTGCATAAAGGTCTCTCGGATCTGGTAGGAGCCCGCCTCGGGGAAGGCACACATGGTCTTCAGACTCCAAGTGCTGAGGGCATCATCAATAGATTTGGCAAGAGATTGGACCTGTTCGGTGAAGGAGTCTTCCAGCTCGGTCAGCGCCCCACTGATGGTGGCCGGGAGAGAGGGCGACCTCACAAGAGGGATGCCCATTAAATTGTAGCTTTCCAGAAGAGCCTTTTCAGCAGAAGGGAAACTCTCGGGATTGTGCACGCGAACCTTTCGCAAGGAAATGCGTCGAGGGAGGCGACTTTGTAGCAAGGAGTCTCGGATCTTTTCAAAGTTCTTACTCAGCTGGTATTGTCGAAATGCTGTCTGGATGGTGCAGGCTGCCCGGCGGGATACTAAGTGCCCCCCATATTTGTGCTCCAGCATCTCAATCTGGAAGAAGAGAGAATTGTTATAGAATACTAATGGAAGCAAATGTCAGGGTCTAAAAGAGTCATCAGGTGTTATAGGGGGCGCTATGGCCGTCAGTGTTATAGGGGGCACTATGGCCGTCAGTGTTATAGGGGGCGCTATGGCCGTCAGTGTTATAGGGGGCACTATGGCTGTCAGTGTTATAGGGGGCGCTATGGCCGTCAGTGTTATAGGGGGCGCTATGGCTGTCAGTGTTATAGGGGGCGCTATGGCCGTCAGTGTTATAGGGGGCGCTATGGCTGTCCATGTTATAGGGGGCGCTACGGCCGTCAGTGTTATAGGGGGCACTATGGCCGTCAGTGTTATAGGGGGCGCTATGGCCGTCAGTGTTATAGGGGGCGCTATGGCCGTCAGTGTTATAGGGGGCGCTATGGCTGTCAGTGTTATAGGGGGCGCTATGGCTGTCAGTGTTATAGGGGGCGCTATGGCTGTCAGTGTTATAGGGGGCACTATGGCCGTCAGTGTTATAGGGGGCGCTATGGCCGTCAGTGTTATAGGGGGGGCTATGGCCGTCAGTGTTATAGGGGGCGCTATGGCCGTCAGTGTTATAGGGGGGGCTATGGCTGTCAGTGGTATAGGGGGGGCTATGGCCGTCAGTGTTATAGGGGGGGCTATGGCCGTCAGTGTTATAGGGGGGGCTATGGCCGTCAATGTTATAGGGGGTGCTGTGGCTGTCAGTGTTATAGGGGGCGCTATGGCCGTCAGTGTTATAGGGGGCACTATGGCTGTCAGTGTTATAGGGGGGGCTATGGCCGTCAGTGTTATAGGGGGCGCTATGGCTGTCAGTGTTATAGGGGGCTCTATGGCCGTCAGTGTTATAGGGGGGGCTATGGCCGTCAGTGTTATAGGGGGCGCTATGGCTGTCAGTGTTATAGGGGGCTCTATGGCCGTCAGTGTTATAGGGGGCACTATGGCTGTCAGTGTTATAGGGGGGGCTATGGCCGTCAGTGTTATAGGGGGCTCTATGGCTGTCAGTGTTATAGGGGGCTCTATGGCCGTCAGTGTTATAGGGGGCGCTATGGCTGTCAGTGTTATAGGGGGGGCTATGGCCGTCAGTGTTATAGGGGGGGCTATGGCCGTCAGTGTTATAGGGGGGGCTATGGCCGTCAGTGTTATAGGGGGCGCTATGGCCGTCAGTGTTATAGGGGGCGCTATGGCTGTCAATGTTATAGGGGGCGCTATGGCCGTCAGTGTTATAGGGGGGGCTATGGCCGTGAGTGTTATAGGGGGGGCTATGGCCGTCAGTGTTATAGGGGGCGCTGTGGCTGTCAGTGTTATAGGGGGCGCTGTGGCTGTCAGTGTTATAGGGGGCGCTATGGCCGTCACTGCTATGGAGGAACTTTGGCAATCATTTGGTATTCAGTACTATGGGGTCACCGCTCTATTAGTTCCATGAGGGCACCGTTGCTGTTAGTAATATGGAGGTCCTGTGGCATAGGGACACTTTGGTTGTGACTCTTGTGGGGTTATTATGGCTATCACTAGGGACATTGTGGCCATCAGGGTTATGGAGGTCTTAAAGTATCCGAGTACATTGTGTGCACCACATACGCCTCAAACTGGGGGTCACCCAGAGAAGGGTCATGGACGCCGGTCACACCCTCCACACCATACTGCGGGGACACTGGTTGTAGTAAACATTACGATGAGTTTGGGAAACATTTGTGGCCTTTACTGGTACGACAGAAAGTGGGTGAGCGCAGCAGATTTGGTTGTGACTACAGACCCTGAGATTTGCGCTTTCTGCTTTGTTAGCAGCTCTGGCTATAACTGAACTGGGTAGAAGTTTAGGATGAAAATAAATCTCATTACCGAGGGCAAGAACCGGAACTCTGCAAAACCCGGAAAGGCCACGTCAGTAACCAGGCGCAGCGTGTCCTGCCGCCCCGGGCCATGTGTGTTTACTCATTTATTCCAGAAGAAAAAGCAATAGAAGGTCAAAGGAAGCGCCGAGGACTGAGCAGCGCTCCAAGGAGACCCCTCTGAGCACCTGAATGATAGGCCGGCATTGCTGAGACACCTCTGACCATATAGATCACACTGCATGTGTAACGCTCAGTCTTCACTGCCGTCCTGGAATTAAATTCATGAATCAGGTGGCAAAGTTAGACCAAACCCATCCCAGGTGAAGGCTATCTACTCTGCTGGATCATTACATTCAGTCTGATCTCAGGGAAGTCTCCAAGACCACGTGTTGTAGATGGTATGTGTGTATGGTATGGCGCTATCATGTAGACACTGTATAAAGTACTAGTAAGTCAATATATGGCGCTATTATATGGGCACTGCATAAGAGTATTACATGGTCACTATATAGCACTAATATATATATGGTTACTGTATGGCAGTATTATGTGGCCATGGGTATTGTGTCGTATTAGTCGCCACTGCTAGTGTTGTGGTCACTTGTGGCACCGTATAATAGTGTTACGGTCATTATGTAATGGATCTTTGTGACTGTACTTGAACCCTACAAGTTGTACAGCGCTGTGGAATATGTTGGCGCTATAGAAATAAAATGTATTATTTATTTTTAACCCTTAAGTACTATCATCAATTCACTGACGGGGTTAAGTACTATCATGGTGTCTATCATACACCGCTACCATACACATGGCATTATGATAGACACCATGATAGTACTTAGGGGTTAATAGGTCACCACGATAAAATTTGAGATACTTTGTGTACATTTCATGGCTATGTACTAAATGGCAGTATTATATAAGCACAGTATGGCACTATTATGTGTTCATTGTATACAACTGTGGCGGTACTAAATGGCAATATAATGTGAGCACTATATGCAGTATTATTGGCGCTATGTAACCTTTAGGAGTTGACTGAACAGCATTATTATGCAGGCACGCTATGCAGTATTATGTAGCACTGTGTGGCGGTATTTATGCCCTGATCCAGCCTAAACTGACAGTCCAGACATTTGAGGGGTCTCTCACCTGCTTGTTCTTGAGGTCCAGGGACAGCTCATAGTCTGAGTTGTTTGTCCCATGCGAGCAGGTGGCGGCGCTCTTCCCTCGCTGTACTCGGACCGGGGATCCTGTATGGTGCAGGCTGGCCTTAGTCAGCGACTCCTCCTCTCCAGGCGGTTTGACACTGCCGTCTCCTTCCCGCACGTCCCAGGCCGTACAGAGCAGCTTCTTACCGGAGTCCTCACTGTAAGAGGGAACAGCATCAGCCTCACAGATGACGTCACTAATCATTTTATTGGAAACTGATATGGCTGCAATTACAAATCCAGTAGGGGGTGATACCCAGCTTTCCTTAAATCCTGAATGGTTTATGTTATGTAGCATGCACTCCTATAGAATAAGGCAAAGTGATCTTCAGGGCTGTAGTAAAGCAGAAGCCATATTGGCTTTCACCCACCTTTCCCAAAAATGGATCTACCTGTAAAATCAAAGTGACCCAGCTTTCCTAGATTCCTGAATGGCAAATCTTCAGACCCCATCTCTGATATTATAGCATGGAACACAGTTGTCATTCAGGAGTCTAGGAAAGCTGGGTGACGGCGACTTTCGAGAGTTGCAATGGCCGCTCTAATGGTTGTCACCCAGCTTTCCCAGCAATAGCTATAGATAGGCGCAAACTGAATAGAATCCCTAACGTTGTGACAGTTCTCCATAGTGGCCACGGTCGGCGTCGCTGGCGCCATCTCTAACCCTGTGGCTGTGGAAGTGTTAAGGTGATTGAATATTTTTAGAAAAGCCAGTGACTTGGATAAGCTGATTAAATATGTTCTGTGCCCTCGGTGCAGGGCGGCGAGCCTGAATATTTTATATCTATTAATATAAATGCCATCTGGAATCTCATAATACGCGGGCGCAGGCGCTGACGGGGATTCAGGACTTTGAAAAGAGTGGACTCGGACCATAAAGTTAATGGGAGATCTGGTAGCAGCTCGTAGCCCTCAGCATCACATGGAGGTCAAACGGGTCGGACGTGAATCAGCCAGAACAATCACACAAGGAGACTTGGGGTGGCATCATGCCCGGCGGAGGATGGGCAATGTGTCATCATTAATACTCCGAGCTGAGAGTATTAACCTCCTGGTCTGAACATCCATTCAGCTGAAATTACTTGCGGTATCAGTCAACACCAGAGGAGATGAGGCGTGGAGGGGGAAAGATATGTAGGGCAGCGCCAAAGACTAGGAGAGGATGTGTAATGGGTACAGAAGCACTGAGGATATAAAGAGGGCATCTATATAGTGGGGAGAATGAGGGGGCACCAAGAGGAGAGTCACCAGGAGGTATATGTCATCTCTAAACATAGAGGGCAGTATGAAAACCGATATAATACTGCCCCTATGTACAAGAATATAACTCCTATAATACTACCTCCTATGTACAAGAATATAACTACTATAATACTACCTCCTATGTACAAGAATATAACTACTATAATACTGCTCCTATGTACAAGAATATAACTACTATAATACTACCTCCTATGTACAAGAATATAACTACTATAATACTGCCCCTACGTACAAGAATATAACTACTATAATACTACACCTATGTACAAGAATATAACTACTATAATACTGCTCCTATGTACAAGAATATAACTACTATAATACTACTCCTATGTACAAGAATATAACTACTATAATACTGCCCCTATGTACAAGAATATAACTACTATAATACTACACCTATGTACAAGAATATAACTACTATAATACTACTCCTATGTACAAGAATATAACTACTATAATACTGCTCCTATGTACAAGAATATAACTACTATAATACTACCTCCTATGTACAAGAATATAACTACTATAATACTACCTCCTATGTACAAGAATATATCTACTATAATACTACTCCTATGTACAAGAATATAACTACTATAATACTGCCCCTACGTACAAGAATATAACTACTATAATACTACACCTATGTACAAGAATATAACTACTATAATACTACTCCTATGTACAAGAATATAACTACTATAATACTGCTCCTATGTACAAGAATATAACTACTATAATACTACCTCCTATGTACAAGAATATAACTACTATAATACTACTCCTATGTACAAGAATATAACTACTATAATACTGCCCCTACGTACAAGAATATAACTACTATAATACTACACCTATGTACAAGAATATAACTACTATAATACTACTCCTATGTACAAGAATATATCTACTATAATACTACTCCTATATACAAGAATATAACTACTATAATACTACTCCTATGTACAAGAATATAACTACTATAATACTACTCCTATGTACAAGAATATAACTACTATGATACTACCTCCTATGTACAAGAATATAACTACTATAATACTACTCCTATATACAAGAATATAACTACTATAATACTACTCCTATGTACAAGAATATATCTACTATAATACTACTCCTATATACAAGAATATAACTACTATAATACTACTCCTATGTACAAGAATATAACTACTATAATACTACTCCTATATACAAGAATATAACTACTATAATACTACCTCCTATGTATAAGACTATAACTACTATAATACTACTCCTATGTACAAGAATATAACTACTATAATACTGCTCCTATGTACAAGAATATATCTACTATAATACTACTATGTACAAGAATATAACTACTATAATACTACTCCTATATACAAGAATATAACTACTATAATACTACCTCCTATGTATAAGAATATATCTACTATAATACTACTCCTATATACAAGAATATAACTACTATAATACTACCTCCTATGTATAAGAATATATCTACTATAATACTACTATGTACAAGAATATAACTACTATAATACTACTCCTATGGACGAGAATATAACTACTATAATACTACTCCTATGTACAAGAATATATCTACTATAATACTACTCCTATGTACAAGAATATAACTACTATAATACTACCTCCTATGTATAAGAATATAACTACTATAATACTACCTCCTATGTATAAGAATATAACTACTATAATACTACTCCTATGTACAAGAATATAACTACTATAATACTACTCCTATGTACAAGAATATAACTACTATAATACTACCTCCTATGTACAAGAATATATCTACTATAATACTACCTCCTATGTACAAGAATATAACTACTATAATACTACCTCCTATGTACAAGAATATAACTACTATAATACTACCTCCTATGTACAAGAATATAACTACTATAATACTACTCCTATGTACAAGAATATAACTACTATAATACTACCCCCTATGTACAAGAATATATCTACTATAATACTACCTCCTATGTACAAGAATATAACTACTATAATACTACCTCCTATGTACAAGAATATAACTACTATAATACTACCTCCTATGTACAAGAATATAACTACTATAATACTACCTCCTATGTACAAGAATATAACTACTATAATACTACCTCCTATGTACAAGAATATAACTACTATAATACTGCCTCCTATGTACAAGAATATAACTACTATAATACTGCTCCTATGTACAAGAATATAACTACTATAATACTACTCCTATGTACAAGAATATAACTACTATAATACTACTCCTATGTAGAAGAATATAACTATATAACACTACCCCACCGCACTCTCTCTAGCACTGATGTATATATAGGTTGCTGTATACTGTAGTTCGTCCTGCGCAGACCTCGGCTTGGCATCCTGTACACAGTAGAGCAGCTGGCAGACTGCATTAGTGTTACATCTCTGAGCCTCAGGATACCAGGCTGAGGGGGTCGGGTAAAGAGGAGGGGTATTTAAACGGTAACTCTGAAGTCCTTGCTTTTCTTGTGCCCGGGGGCAGATCAGAATGCGATGGATTTGCTGACGGGGCAATGAGGCGGAAGGTAAAAATGCTAAAGTGAAAATGAGAGAAGGGAAATAGGGAAGAGTCATCCAACGTCAGGAGCCGGGCTCATCCACGCTGTGTCATGCACAATTTATACACAGATGTATATGTGCAGAGCCAGAGAGAGAGAGAAGCCGCTGTGCAGATTCTGTATATATGGACAGTGCACAGTACTACTTCTCTTCTCCTGTATATATGGACAGTGCACAGTACTACTTCTCTTCTCCTGTATATATGGATAGTGCACAGTACCACTTCTCTTCTCCTGTATATATGGACAGTGCACAGTACTACTTCTCTATCCTGTATATATGGACAGTGCACAGTACCACTTCTCTTCTCCTGTATATATGGACAGTGCACAGTACTACTTCTCTTCTCCTGTATATATGGACAGTGCACAGTACTACTTCTCTTCTCCTGTATATATGGACAGTGCACAGTACTACTTCTCTTCTCCTGTATATATGGACAGTGCACAGTACTACTTCTCTATCCTGTATATATGGACAGTGCACAGTACCACTTCTCTTCTCCTGTATATACGGAAAGTGCACAGTACTACTTCTCTTCTCCTGTATATATGGACAGTGCACAGTACTACTTCTCCTCTCCTGTATATATGGACAGTGCACAGTACTACTTCTCTATCCTGTATATATGGACAGTGCACAGTACTACTTCTCTTCTCCTGTATATATGGACAGTGCACAGTACTACTTCTCTTCTCCTGTATATATGGACAGTGCACAGTACTACTTCTCTTCTCCTGTATATATGGACAGTGCACAGTACTACTTCTCTATCCTGTATATATGGACAGTGCACAGTACCACTTCTCTTCTCCTGTATATACGGAAAGTGCACAGTACTACTTCTCTTCTCCTGTATATATGGACAGTGCACAGTACTACTTCTCTTCTCCTGTATATATGGACAGTGCACAGTACCACTTCTCTTCTCCTGTATATATGGATAGTGCACAGTACCACTTCTCTTCTCCTGTATATATGGACAGTGCACAGTACTACTTCTCTTGTCCTGTATATATGGAAAGCGCACAGTACCACTTCTCTATCCTGTATATTTGGAAAGCGCACAGTACCACTTCTCTATCCTGTATATATGGACAGTGCACAGTACCACTTCTCATGTCCTGTATATATGGACAGTGCACAGTACTACTTCTCTTCTCCTGTATATATGGACAGTGCACAGTACCACTTCTCTTCTCCTGTATATTTGGAAAGCGCACAGTACCACTTCTCTATCCTGTATATATGGACAGTGCACAGTACCACTTCTCATGTCCTGTATATATGGACAGTGCACAGTACTACTTCTCCTTTCTGTATATATGGACAGTGCACAGTACTACTTCTCCTTTCTGTATATATGGACAGTGCACAGTACTACTTCTCTTCTCCTGTATATATGGACAGTGCACAGTACTACTTCTCTTCTCCTGTATATATGGACAGTGCACAGTACTACTTCTCTTCTCCTGTATATATGGACAGTGCACAGTACTACTTCTCTTCTCCTGTATATATGGACAGTGCACAGTACTACTTCTCTTCTCCTGTATATATGGACAGTGCACAGTACTACTTCTCTTCTCCTGTATATATGGACAGTGACACGCTCGGTCAAATGAAACGCTCCCTCTTAATGCCTGTAGAGCCGTGTCGAGCAGTCAACGAAGTTTGACTAAGAGGTACACTACACAAAAGTAGCCTCTGAGAGCTTTCCATAGGACAGCAGAGGAAGTATATTTACGCCCTCTTGTGACCAGATCCGGTGTCTGATCAGATGACTCCTGTAATCCTCTGAGAGAGACAAGTTTCTTGTCAATCCGCCATTTCCATAGGGGGCGGTATATTTTGTCAGTGAGTGCACATCCACATACATCCCACACATATGACACACACAGAGACACGATGCGGTTTTCATGCAGATATAGAAGCAGATTTATTGAAGATTATATAAGAATGATATAACATGAGTATAGATATTAGTTCACAGCATCAGGCAGGCGAGGCGGGTGCACGCGGCAGGCATCATGGGATATATGTCCGATCATATATATTCCACTAGATTATTTAGAGCTTGCTATATACGTTCCATCAAGATTCAAGCAGGCCTGGCGATCACGTGATATTACAAAGAGATAGACTTTCCCTGCAGTGGCCACTAGTGGGGAAATTGAGTATTACATGACTGGCTGACCATGTGATCCCTGGATAGGCCACATCCACCAGAGTGAGAGTTGCTCTTGTTAGTGGCCCCCCCACTATAGGTCTGTAGAGATGGAGGGTCCGGCCCGGGAACCCTATAGATCCCAAGAATAGGCCGGTCCTATACTCGCCCGTGGGTCAGTACCAAGACCGGCTCATACTTGGGATCGGGTTGTGGGCTTTTCACCGTTACCCATCACCACCAATGACGCCGGACTGATATGTGCTATGAGGGTTATTGCGGTAATATTCTAATCCATCTCGTGGCATGCAGAGATTAGGGCGGGATTATCAGATTCATTGTCATATACAGATCTGAATAATTCCAGAAATTTCCCGATATAACGAGATTTTGTGGAGTTATCACATTTCTGCATAAGAGCTGTGGCAATAAAACGATAGTAGGATTTTTAATAAGTAATTTAAAAAACTGGGTGCAAAATGTCCATACCCTGACCTAGCTGATTAATATTCGTGTAATTAACCCATGAATGGGCCCCGCTAAGTGGGCGGGACTATGTGGGCGGGACTCTACTACAATCTAAGCTTCACAGACACGACTATACTCTAAGCTGGATGGCCTCAGCGGTAATGAAATGTACGCTATATAGAATAACGGACAGAGCATGCACGGTGAGAGCTTCAGTACTCCTTCTGGCCAGCAGGCGGAGCTAGTGAAGCACTATGCTGGCTCCTCTCTTCAATAGAATATATTGTAGGCTACTCTAAGGCAGAGCGCGTATACTTTGCATCTATACTTGCACAGTATACTGTCTATATATACAGTAGGGGGAAGATATTTGGATTTCAGCACCAAAAGAAAAAAATTAAACCAGCTGGCACATTATAGAATGACTAAGATCTACGTGTGACAAAAAGCCAGACCCTCCCCCCCCCCCCCCCCCCGGCAGGATCGGACAGTACGTGGTGAACTACAACCTGAGTCTTAACAAAAACCTGAGAAATTCTGCAGGGAACGCACCGACCCCTGAGGTTATCTTGTCTGTCACTGCCCGACATGTACGGTATTGGCTTAAAGTAGGGGGCGGACGTTTAGTGGGAGGAGCCAATATTCATGAGAACAAAGAGATCGCATCATCACGTCCCAGTGATGTCATCAATACTTAATATTACTATTTCCTTCATGATAAAGAGCAAATCCAGACACAACTGATATTGGGGGAGATGGTAATGGGAACCAAAACTTTAAAACAATAACATTTCAGTGAATCTCATCATAAAACATGTCTGTTAAGCTTTATGGTACAGGTAATAGAAGTCTATGGAGAGGGGGAGGGGTGGAGGAGCACAGATCCAGTGGGCAGAGAGACAGCAGAGTGATAAGAGACCCCAAATACAGTGAGACAGCAGAGCTGAAGTATCAGGTAAGATGTCATTGACTTCTGCTGTGAGATAAAAGACTCACTAGAGGCTGTAGTTGGTCTCATGTCCATCTCTGTCTCCTCTACTCATCTCCTGCTTCCCCTCACCTCTCCATAGACTTCATTATAAAATGATCTGTCTGTGTATATTCAGGTTCAGTAAAGAATAAGAATGGAGACCAGGAGAAGAACGTTATTGAAGAAATGGGACAAAGCCCAACGTCACCTGCACTACAGACCTAAGACATGAAAATAGATTGAAATAGCTAAAAAGAAATACTAAAAGAAATTAAATTAAAATCAGGCAAATATACCCCATTAAAGGGGTCCTCCAGGGACAGTCTATACACTCACTCCCTCCAGGTGACCACAAATCACCAGGATAATTAAAACCCCAAATCACATGATCAGAACCAGCACCGGCCCCAGAGTCTCTCTGCCCCTCCTCCTCTCCAATGTAGGGGGGCGGCACTATTATAATTATGTATTCAGCCAGACCCCATAGTACAGGAGAGGAGGGAGGAGACTAAGAGACTCCGGGGCCCGATACTGGTTTTGCTCATGTGACGCACCTTGGAGAACTCCTTTAAATATGAATGTCCCTAAGAAGACCCAAAAGTTGTTATATTCTCTGCCAACAGGAGGAAGTGCGAGCGCGAACACCACAAGAGGAATTCCTGGTGTCAAGTGGACCAGTGCACATATAGTCACTGAATGTATACCTCTCAGAATTACTATCATACTGCCCTCTACTACAAATATTATCATACCATTATACACCACTATATATATAACTTTCTATAATCCTCTCCCTATATACAACAATATAACTACTATAATACTGCCCCTATGTACAAGAATATAACTACTATAATACTACTCCTATGTACAAGAATATAACTACTATAATACTACTCCTATGTACAAGAATATAACTACTATAATACTACTCCTATGTACAAGAATATAACTACTATAATACTGCTCCTATGTACAAGAATATAACTACTATAATACTGCTCCTATGTACAAGAATATAACTACTATAATACTGCTCCTATGTACAAGAATATAACTACTATAATACTGCTCCTATGTACAAGAATATAACTACTATAATACTACCTCCTATGTACAAGAATATAACTACTATAATACTACTCCTATGTACAAGAATATAACTACTATAATACTGCTCCTATGTACAAGAATATAACTACTATAATACTGCTCCTATGTACAAGAATATAACTACTATAATACTACCTCCTATGTACAAGAATATAACTACTATAATACTGCTCCTATGTACAAGAATATAACTACTATAATACTACCTCCTATGTACAAGAATATAACTACTATAATACTACTCCTATGTACAAGAATATAACTACTATAATACTGCTCCTATGTACAAGAATATAACTACTATAATACTGCTCCTATGTACAAGAATATAACTACTATAATACTGCTCCTATGTACAACGATATAACTACTATAATACTACTCCTATGTACAAGAATATAACTACTATAATACTACTCCTATGTACAAGAATATAACTACTATAATACTACTCCTATGTACAAGAATATAACTACTATAATACTACTCCTATGTACAAGAATATAACTACTATAATACTACCTCCTATGTACAAGAATATAACTACTATAATACTGCTCCTATGTACAAGAATATAACTACTATAATACTACTCCTATATACAAGAATATAACTACTATAATACTACTATGTACAAGAATATAACTACTATAATACTACTCCTATATACAAGAATATAACTACTATAATACTACTCCTATGTACAAGAATATAACTACTATAATACTACCTCCTATGTACAAGAATATAACTACTATAATACTACTCCTATGTACAAGAATATAACTAATATAATACTACCTCCTATGTACAAGAATATAACTACTATAATACTACTCCTATGTACAAGAATATAACTACTATAATACTACTCCTATGTACAAGAATATAACTACTATAATACTGCTCCTATGTACAAGGATATAACTACTATAATACTGCTCCTATGTACAAGGATATAACTACTATAATACTGCCTCCTATGTACAAGAATATAACTACTATAATACTACTCCTATATACAAGAATATAACTACTATAATACTACTCCTATGTACAAGGATATAACTACTATAATACTGCTCCTATGTACAAGGATATAACTACTATAATACTGCTCCTATGTACAAGGATATAACTACTATAATACTGCCTCCTATGTACAAGAATATAACTACTATAATACTACTCCTATGTACAAGAATATAACTACTATAATACTACTCCTATGTCCAAGAATATAACTACTATAATACTACTCCTATGTCCAAGAATATAACTACTATAATACTACCTCCTATGTACAAGAATATAACTACTATAATACTACCTCCTATGTACAAGAATATAACTACTATAATACTACCTCCTATGTACAAGAATATAACTACTATAATACTGCTCCTATGTACAAGAATATAACTACTATAATACTACTCCTATGTACAAGAATATATCTACTATAATACTACCTCCTATGTACAAGAATATAACTACTATAATACTACTCCTATGTACAAGAATATAACTACTATAATACTGCCCCCTATATACAAGAATATAACTACTATAATACTGCCCCCTATGTACAAGAATATAACTACTATAATACTACTCCTATGTACAAGAATATATCTACTATAATACTACCTCCTATGTACAAGAATATAACTACTATAATACTACTATGTACGAGAATATAACTACTATAATACTGCTGCTATGTACAAGAATATAACTACTATAATACTACTCCTATGTACAAGAATATAACTACTATAATACTACTCCTATGTACAAGAATATAACTACTATAATACCGCTCCTATATACAAGAATATAACTGCTATAATACTACCTCCTATTTAATAGCCTGATGTGAGAAGACTTATACGTGGCTGGAGTTGCTCTTTAAATGGCCGGGCTAACTTCTCATGAATATTGGTCCATCAGGACACGTGCGCCCCTCATTGTGTCGGTATATGGCGTTCTGTATGGCGGGTCCACCATTGCTTCAGCAGTCAGTCCATAGTACTGGGATTAGAAGGGTCTGTAGAGAAATATAATGCTCTGCGCTGTAACAAAATGCTCTGCAGGTCTCTGTCCTAATGTGATGGAGCCGCAAGCACTGCAAAGGGTCCTGATCCGGGGTGGGGGCTGTGTGAGCAGATGCCTTGACACGAAGCTCCGCTCACACACCTGGGGGCTCAGCTGATATGATGCTTCCCTGGGAGTGGGGATCCAGTGTGGGGGACGTCACTGTCGGGGCCTGTGCAATGACAAACAGCAGCATGTTAGGGGAATTCAGAGAAGAAGAAAAAGAAAAAATGCAGGTATCTGTCTTGGCAATGGAGCAACCATTAACATGCTGTTGTTTGTCAGTCCAACTGAGGGTCTGGGGTCTTCATAGGGCAGCAACCCCGCACTGATATACAGCTTATTCCATAGGTAAAAGAATGGACATAATATATATGACAGTACAAGAAACAACAGTATATATCTACAACCAAGATCATACCTTAAAGGGCAATAGTAACATCATGGGCCTAGTATATACTGCATGATGAAGACCGGAATATCACCGCCATCATGGTGGAGAACATGGTTTATATCCATAGATTCACCTGGTTTTCACATCTGCCCCCCTTACTATAATACCGCCCCTGGGTATAAGAATATAACTACTATAATACTGCTCCTATGTACAAGAATATAACTACTATAATACTGCCCCCTATATACAAGAATATAACTACTATAATACTGCCCCCTATGTACAAGAATATAACTACTATAATACTACTCCTATGTACAAGAATATATCTACTATAATACTACCTCCTATGTACAAGAATATAACTACTATAATACTACTCCTATGTACGAGAATATAACTACTATAATACTGCCCCCTATATACAAGAATATAACTACTATAATACTACCTCCTATGTACAAGAATATAACTACTATAATACTACTCCTATGTACAAGAATATAACTACTATAATACTGCCCCCTATGTACAAGAATATAACTACTATAATACTACTCCTATGTACAAGAATATATCTACTATAATACTACCTCCTATGTACAAGAATATAACTACTATAATACTACTCCTATGTACGAGAATATAACTACTATAATACTACTCCTATGTACAAGAATATAACTACTATAATACTACCTCCTATGTACAAGAATATAACTACTATAATACTGCTCCTATGTACAAGAATATAACTACTATAATACTACTCCTATGTACAAGAATATAACTACTATAATACTGCCCCCTATGTACAAGAATATAACTACTATAATACTACTCCTATGTACAAGAATATATCTACTATAATACTACCTCCTATGTACAAGAATATAACTACTATAATACTACTCCTATGTACGAGAATATAACTACTATAATACTACTCCTATGTACAAGAATATAACTACTATAATACTACCTCCTATGTACAAGAATATAACTACTATAATACTGCTCCTATGTACAAGAATATAACTACTATAATACTACTCCTATGTACAAGAATATAACTACTATAATACTGCTCCTATGTACAAGAATATAACTAACACTTTTAGAAAAAATAGAGAAGTAGCTCACCTATCTTCCGTTCACCTGTCCTCCTGTGGTGCACGACCCTGTTCTCCTTGACCTCTTGGAGCAAAATGATGAGAAAAAATTCCAAAATGGATTCAAACAAAGTTTGAAGGATCTGCAGCTCAGAGGAGGTTAAAACTCAAAAAAACTTTATTTCATACTTTTAAAAGGACTCACCCCAAGTGGGTGAATACATTCAGAGGTTTAACAACAGAACATAGTGAGAAAAAGATAGAAAAATGTGGAAATAAAACCAAAAACCGCTGACGCGTTTCGGGACAGATTTTTAGTGTCCCTTAATCATACGGCTGTATTCCGCTATGATTAAGGGACACTAAAAATCTGTCCCGAAACGCGTCAGCGGTTTTTGGTTTTATTTCCACATTTTTCTATCTTTTTCTCACTATGTTCTGTTGTTAAACCTCTGAATGTATTCACCCACTTGGGGTGAGTCCTTTTAAAAGTATGAAATAAAGTTTTTTTGAGTTTTAACCTCCTCTGAGCTGCAGATCCTTCAAACTTTGTTTGAATCCATTTTGGAATTTTTTCTCAAGAATATAACTACTATAATACTACTCCTATGTACAAGAATATAACTACTATAATACTACTCCTATGTACAAGAATATAACTACTATAATACTACTCCTATGTACAAGAATATAACTACTATAATACTGCTCCTATGTACAAGAATATAACTACTATAATACTACCTCCTATGTACAAGAATATAACTACTATAATACTACTCCTATGTACAAGAATATAACTACTATAATACTACTCCTATGTACAAGAATATAACTACTATAATACTACTCCTATGTACAAGAATATAACTACTATAATACTACTCATATGTACAAGAATATAACTACTATAATACTACTCCTATGTACAAGAATATAACTGGTCCATAGGGGGTCACTATTATAACATATACTATAGATAATATACATACCCCCCCCTCCCCTCCCACATTACACAATGACACATGGGCCAGGTATAAATAGATCGGTATAATACGGGCAGATGGTTGGGGGCGGGGTCACAGATATCTCACATTACGGTATAAATTGTTCTGCTCTTAGAGGATATGAAATAAAAGGTAATGGAGATGAGGCGATGTAATATGTAGAATATGTAGAGCGGATTGTGCTGCTTGGTATTGGATATGACGGTGCGGTAGGCTGAGTTGCGCCCTCCGGTGCCGCCGCTGCTCTACTTAGTATGTATATGAATTCAGGGGAGGATTAGGCGGTGTAATGATACATCCGAGGTGTCTGCATTTTAAACACACAAATATTTTTAGACTGTTGTCTTGTGCAATGTCACTGCGGGCCTGGAGACGGGAGGAAGGAGTCTTATTATAGCTTCAGTATGACAGGGAGGCAGCAGCACAGAGTATTTCAGGAGTGCAGGCTGTTCTTGTGCTCGGCCATTATGACCACACTCGTCTTCATTATAATCCGCTGACCCCGCTGTCTCACAGAACCCGCTGAGCTCCGGGTGTTCTCTGTCTCTGAGGGATATTACACCGATAAATCACAGACCGGGCGCTCTGTCATCTCCGCTATATCATACATGGCTGTCTCTTGTCCTGGCACATCACTTGGGACAGTAATAGGCACCTCATACCAGGGCTGTCCATGTCTGGCAGCTCATGCCAGGGCTGTCTCTACCTCTCTCACACTACGCTATGGCTGTCTCTACTCCTGGCACACTGTTATGGCTGTCTCTTGTCCTGGCACACTATGCTATGGCTGTCTCTTGTCCTGGCACACCACGCTATGGCTGTCTCTTGTCCTGGCACACCACGCTATGGCTGTCTCTTGTCCTGGCACACTGTTATGGCTGTCTCTTGTCCTGGCACACTGTTATGGCTGTCTCTTGTCCTGGTACACTGTTATGGCTGTCTCTTGTCCTGGCACACTGCTATGGCTGTCTCTTGTCCTGGCACACCACGCTATGGCTGTCTCTTGTCCTGGCACACCACGCTATGGCTGTCTCTTGTCCTGGCACACCACGCTATGGCTGTCTCTTGTCCTGGCACACCACGCTATGGCTGTCTCTTGTCCTGGCACACCACGCTATGGCTGTCTCTTGTCCTGGCACACCACGCTATGGCTGTCTCTTGTCCTGGCACACCACGCTATGGCTGTCTCTTGTCCTGGCACACCACGCTATGGCTGTCTCTTGTCCTGGCACACCACGCTATGGCTGTCTCTTGTCCTGGCACACCACGCTATGGCTGTCTCTTGTCCTGGCACACCACGCTATGGCTGTCTCTTGTCCTGGCACACCACGCTATGGCTGTCTCTTGTCCTGGCACACCACGCTATGGCTGTCTCTTGTCCTGGCACACCACGCTATGGCTGTCTCTTGTCCTGGCACACCACGCTATGGCTGTCTCTTGTCCTGGCACACCACGCTATGGCTGTCTCTTGTCCTGGCACACCACGCTATGGCTGTCTCTTGTCCTGGCACACCACGCTATGGCTGTCTCTTGTCCTGGCACACCACGCTATGGCTGTCTCTTGTCCTGGCACACCACGCTATGGCTGTCTCTTGTCCTGGCACACTGTTATGGCTGTCTCTTGTCCTGGTACACTGTTATGGCTGTCTCTTGTCCTGGCACACTGCTATGGCTGTCTCTTGTCCTGGCACACCACGCTATGGCTGTCTCTTGTCCTGGCACACCACGCTATGGCTGTCTCTTGTCCTGGCACACCACGCTATGGCTGTCTCTTGTCCTGGCACACCACGCTATGGCTGTCTCTTGTCCTGGCACACCACGCTATGGCTGTCTCTTGTCCTGGCACACCACGCTATGGCTGTCTCTTGTCCTGGCACACCACGCTATGGCTGTCTCTTGTCCTGGCACACCACGCTATGGCTGTCTCTTGTCCTGGCACACCACGCTATGGCTGTCTCTTGTCCTGGCACACCACGCTATGGCTGTCTCTTGTCCTGGCACACCACGCTATGGCTGTCTCTTGTCCTGGCACACCACGCTATGGCTGTCTCTTGTCCTGGCACACCACGCTATGGCTGTCTCTTGTCCTGGCACACCACGCTATGGCTGTCTCTTGTCCTGGCACACCACGCTATGGCTGTCTCTTGTCCTGGCACACCACGCTATGGCTGTCTCTTGTCCTGGCACACCACGCTATGGCTGTCTCTTGTCCTGGCACACCACGCTATGGCTGTCTCTTGTCCTGGCACACCACGCTATGGCTGTCTCTTGTCCTGGCACACCACGCTATGGCTGTCTCTTGTCCTGGCACACCACGCTATGGCTGTCTCTTGTCCTGGCACACCACGCTATGGCTGTCTCTTGTCCTGGCACACCACGCTATGGCTGTCTCTTGTCCTGACACACTGTTATGGCTGTCTCTTGTCCTGGCACACCACACTATGGCAGTCTCTTGTCCTGGCACACCACACTATGGCAGTCTCTTGTCCTGACACACTGTTATGGCTGTCTCTTGTCCTGACACACTGCTATGGCAGTCTCTTGTCCTGGCACACTGTTATGGCAGTCTCTTGTCCTGACACACTGTTATGGCTGTCTCTTGTCCTGACACACTGCTATGGCAGTCTCTTGTCCTGGCACACTGTTATGGCAGTCTCTTGTCCTGACACACTGCTATGGCAGTCTCTTGTCCTGGCACACTGTTATGGCAGTCTCTTGTCCTGACACACTGTTATGGCTGTCTCTTGTCCTGACACACTGTTATGGCTGTCTCTTGTCCTGGCACACTGCTATGGCAGTCTCTTGTCCTGGCACACTGTTATGGCTGTCTCTTGTCCTGACACACTGCTATGGCAGTCTCTTGTCCTGACACACTGTTATGGCTGTCTCTTGTCCTGACACACTGCTATGGCAGTCTCTTGTCCTGACACAGTGCTATGGCAGTCTCTTGTCCTGGCACACTGTTATGGCAGTCTCTTGTCCTGGCACACTACCCCGGGCTCTCACATCCCACCAGGTGCTGCTCGAGGACTCTCCGGAGAATATTTAATGCTTCGCTGCCGCAGATTTTTCCAGGTTAATTACAAGGTACAGAAGGAAAATCAGCTATAATTTTATGCAGAGGAAACCGAGGAAACGGCGGCGGATTAACCCTTTCTTTTGTACACACAAACATGGGGTGAAATAAACGGTGTATATATATAAATATATATACCCTCACCCTGCACCCCACTGCTACCGGGCTAGACTAGAGACCTGAAGACTGAGCTGTAGGTGGCAGTATTCACACTCATCAGGTTATTTGACACTAGATATATAGGGCGTGTATACTTTTGCAATCACCTTCTTGCTACAATTGATCTAGAATATCAGGTGACAGACACGTTGCAAATGGTCTGGATTAAAAAGCTCTGACAGTTCGGTGTACACAGCGTGTGGGCAGAGCTATGTGTCTCCACGGCAAGAGACTACCACCAAACCCTAACAGATAACGGCAGAGTCAAACAGACCTCAGCAGAGGCGCAGTACAAGGCATGGGGGTGGGGCTCTGTATAATGGGGGCGGAGTCAGTCTTTGGGCTCTTACCTGGGTGGAGATGGCTTCTGCTCCGCATCTGCAACAGGGCAGCAAAACTGGTGCAAGACGGTCTCATTCCTGCAAAAGAGAAGGTATAATGGTATTATATCAGACGGGTGAGGTTAGCGCCCCCCACAGGACACTTGTACTGAAATCCTCTGTGCTGCTGTTAAGCCCTGCATCTCTCCTTCTTACATCATCAGCCTGTTTGTAACATACCGTACTGTGCTCACAAACATCATCACGTATTCACATTGCCTGCTCCTGAAATACTCTGTGTTGCTGTGAAAAGTCAAGTAATACTTTGTTCTTGAGGACAAACAAAAATTTGCAAGAGATGAAAACTGATGAAATCTGGAAAATGGCGGATGAGGGTTTTCTGCGGGTGGCTGTTCCCTGTGAGCGGTGGAGTAAACAGATTACCTGTAATATAAGAAGCGCCGCAGCCGCCGCCGCGTCCTGACAGATTGGAGAGAATACCGGATTAGAGATCCCCCTCCACCCCAATGTTCCCTCTCAGACTCTGATTTATTGGTTTCTAGATGTCGTCTGTCGTCCGTCCTGTTTATTGAAAATTTACGGATCCTAGAAAATTATTTATATACGGGAAAGAACAGAAAGAGGAGTCATGTGACACCCCCCCCCATCCTAAACCAGTAGTCCGTGGTTTGTGTTCCCGTTGCGTCCTACATATACATAATGGCGTTCTCACTGACATGTGACCCGGTCGCCGTCTCCTTCTTCTGTCTCTGTAATTAAACCCACTTTCGGTGCCGCGGCGCTAATGAATAAATTACAGCGCTCATCCTCTTCCTGGACTCACAAGAGCGACTCTTCATTTAATCACTTTACAAATGTCATCGTCTCGTTCAGCGCTGCCCCCTGCGGAGACCTGACAGACCCCGGTACTGCTGCGCACCAGGGATGGGAAATTATCAGTTCCATGGAGGGTATAGTGTGGCCCTAAGAGTGGCACCCTGTGGGCCGAATGAATCACCACCCAGCTTTCCCGATTCCTCCTGCAAAACGCCCGGACTGTCAAGGCGATTGAGCGTCGATCGTTCCGATTCTCAGGAGACAACCTTGACCTCTTCGCTCAATAAGGACAATGAGGGGTTAACACGAGACCTGAAGCTACTGACCCCTGCCAAGACGAGGGGGTCCAGCAGATATGAGATCGCCCCCCCCCCCCCCAATCTTGTCAATGTGACCCCGAGCGGTGCACATAGCGAACTAATACAATATATTGGGTGCAGGCCCTGTTGCCATGGCGACCGGCTCCACAATGTCATTATTCACACTCTGCCTCTGGATGTGCGGACGTGACGCGCTGCTCCTCCAGGAATCGCGCCTGCACCTTCACTGAGCGCAGGCCGTCACGCGTCGGCCCCTTTAATTACCGACGGGGGTCCCCGACACGGATAATTAGTGTCGCAGACCTCCGGCGTGGGGTAAACCCGACTAAAGGGGGCGCAACAAAAAAATTACTATCAAGAGACTGAAAACTCATCTTGGTCATGTCCCGATACGCTGTACCAACCCCTCAGCTGCGAGGAGTATTATGGCCTCTATATAAGGATGAGCAGAAATGTTTGCATGTCAGCTGAACCTACTGAACGATCCTGTGCCAGTCTTTACTGTAGTTCTAACATTCTATTCATGGACCGTAACAATCTACATAAACAGTACAAGGGTATAGAAAGCTCTCTAGAGGTTCGGTTCCAGTCTTTACTGCACTTCTATTCAGTGATCTAGTTACCACTCCATCATCCATTATTAATTCCACTGAGCAGGAATTAATAATATATCCCTTCATTTGTGCGCCTCGTGGTCGCCGTCTACAGAATTACCTTTAATCTACAGATTTGCTGCGCTGGCAAATGAAAGAAAATCCAATATTCTCATCAAGGAAAGGCATTAAAGGGGCGCACGTCGTAATCCGCAGAGCCAGCATCACAATGTGCATCCAATCTCTGCCGTCTTCCCAAAGCGCCAATTTCATTTTTGCCTAATCGCCTGTAAATAATGACTCCTAATAGGACGAGGGGCGACCATGAAAATGGCCTCCGCATCCTCCACCATGGCGATCACTTGTTATCTAGAGCCGTGTTTACATGTTACAATGGCTGATAACAGGGAACAATAGATTAGATCCCTTACAGCAGACACCAATTGCCCCCACTATTGCCACCGGGGCAGGTCCTGGGGGTATTAGACACCTCTATACCAGTCACTCCTCTTATAACGCTCCCGCACTATTACAATTTGGTGTTACCGTCCCTTTAAGGGAGACAGCTGCCCTCATTGTCTATCATCATGGGGGTGGGGGGCGCCGTTATCATTGGGCCATGGATGTCACAGGCTCTCGCCACCGGCCTCCCCGCAGGACCCTCCTGCTGTTCGGGACGCGTTCAGGCGGCCGCTCATCCCTCGCCGCTAATGAATCCGTCATTCGTTCACGACACAGATGTGCTCAGGGATTTCGAATGAGAATGTAAATCCCACCGCAGATACGTGTGCGCAGGACATCAATAGCGCCACGATTATCGTGGGGGGACGGACGCAAGTCTCGGAGAAACTGCAAGAAAAAAAATCTGTTTGCGCTGTTTACACGACTAGCGCGCCTGTAATACTTGGCGTCATTACACACCAGGTGGACGGCGCTGCCCCTGTCCTGTACGGAGGAGACGAGCGTCATGTGACGCATAAATAATACCGTATCCGCGCACTACATGTAACATTAATACAAGTCCCTCAGGCTGGATTCACACATGGCGGCATTCTTACGCCTTTGTAAGTTTCAACCACAAATCCAAATCCGGCGGGTTAATCTGTGGCGTAAAATCTGGCCATGTGTGATGGCTCCCAGCTTACCTAGAACCCTGATGAACAAAACAAGTCTAGTGAATCCTGTACTTTGTTATTCAGAAGTCTGGGAAAGCTGGGTGACCATGTTTTACTCAAGCCACATCTAAATCTGCACCAAAAACCACACGTGCGACCTGCAGATTTTGCAGCAGATTTGTCCACGGCATTAAATTGTGCTGCATATAAATCCACTCTTAATCCAGATTGTATGAGAAAGTTGGATGGCACTTTCCTAGGATCCTGAATGGAAATATGGGAAATACATCAAGTCTTCCTGGAACGACAGACGACGTTGCGGAGGAATCTGGGAAAGCTGGGTGACAATCCTTGTGGCGGCTATAATGGCGGCTCTACAACTTTCTTCTCAAGTCCGAAGCAAAAAAATATTCTAAATTTCAAGTTCCATTAAAACTTAGCAGTTTCGTGGAATTTCGATAGTGTAAAATTGCGCCAAATGTGAATCCATCCTAGATATATGTTTTGGTTTTTTTTAGTCAAATCGGTGCCACCCAGCTTTCCTAGAATCCTGAATGGCAATACAAATTTAGTTATGCAGCAATTCATCCAACACTTCCTGCCTAGATTTTCTATAGTCTGGAAAAGCTGGGTGACAACCTATAGTTGAGCTTTAATGGCAGCCCTATTGCTTGTCACCCAGCTTTCTCAGGAACAGATATACCTAATCTTTACATTTTTTTAATATTGACCTCGGTCACGTAAGCAATATCAAAATTATGGGTGAAATTTTCTGTATCCAGGCAGTACGGGTTTAGTGACCAAGGGTGTGTGACTAGATTTGTGGATTATCTGGAATTTACAGTCTTGTAGGCCTCAGATATCACAGTAGGCCTCAACCAATCAGAGCGCAGCTTTCTTTGTGTACACTGCACTGCAGAGATGAATCGTGGCTTCTGATTGGCTGCTAGGGGCCTTAGCTACTGGATGTAATATGTGGTATACAATGGCCGCCCTCGCAGCGCACATCACACCAAGGTTATCGGGAATGTCACCTGAGGAGATACAATGGCCAATCACTTACACCACATGTCAGGTCTATCCGCTCTGTGCGAATCGTATCGGTAGAGGGGACGGGACCTCCAATAGGGGGCAGTATCAATTCTATTCAGCCATTTTGGGAATCAATATGGCCTCCCAGTGGGCATTGTAATGGCAGCCATATTGGTTGTCACCCAGCCTTCGTCAAAATGGCTGAACTGTCCTGGAATTATAATGGGCAAAGCCCCTCAGCTATTACCCTGCAGGGGGCGCCCTATAGCACTCTCCACTGGAAGTTCTGCCATGTCCAGAGCTCACAAGATGGCGGTGGTCATGTGATTTATCTGCAAGCCACCATGTTCAAAGAGGACGACTTCAGAGTGTGGTCCTGGGTAAGGGCGACCATGTCTGAATTGTTATCAGAAATTGATGTCTGTGTATACAAAGTGGGCAGCACAAGATGGCGTCCGTGTACGGTCCATGTCTTCCATATGCCCTATCAATAGATTAGATAGCCACCACGGGGCCCGATCATTGCTCACTGGACTATTCTGCACTTTTCTATTTCAGATTCCACCATTTCAGCACCTTGGACAGGGCCCATCCCGTGTACAACACCAGACACTCCAGCACTGAGGGCAGCCATAACTGAGGAACCCTGCAATCCTTGTGTATAGCTTCCCAGATGCTGTTAAAGCTACCTGAAATACTCTGTGCTGCTGGAGATCCTGCTCCTTACACTAGGTAAGTTACCTGCTGCCTGTTCTATCATCACCACATGAATGGACAGGTCATTGACTTCCTCAATATCAGCACACTCCTCCTCTACTGAAATACTCTGTGCTGCTGGATACCCTGCTCCTCCTCTTATAAAATTATCAGTCTTTGACCTTCCGCAAGATAAGCACAGTCCTGTACTTTGTGCAGCTCTGAGGCCCTGCTCCTTCCACTGTATAAATTTCAGTCTGTGGCCCCCTGAAATACTTTGTGCTGCTGTGGAACCTGCTGCTTCCACTATCCTCACCCCCGCATCCATTCCCCTCCTTTTATAATGCAGCCTCTTCTTCACCATCATCATCAGGTCACTTTCCCCCAATACTCTAGGACCCCCGCTACTTCCACTATGTAACGCTCAGTCAGTACACTCCTCTCCTAAAATACTCTGTACTGCTGGGGACCCTGACAGTTACACAGTGGAAGGGGCAAACGGTCAACCCTAACTTTTATCCATCATTAATATCATGAAGTCACTTTCCCCTACAAGAGCAGCACACTACTCTGCCAAAATACTCAGCCCTGTTGCTTCCACTATATAGCTTACAATCTGTCACCTCCAGCTTTTATCCATCCCCCTCCTTTCATCATGGAGACCCTTCCTCACGATCATCATCAAGTAAGCACACTACTTTGCTGAAATCCTCTGTGCAGCTTGGTGTAACACTCCATGCTCTGTAGAAGTGAATTGCTCTGCTCTCAGCATTTGGCAGAATAAGGGCTTGAGCTGCCAACCCCCGAGGGAAAGCCCACAGGAGCCGGCCAACTGCAGTGTTATGGATTATATTATAGCGGTATAATATACGGGGGAGGCACACACTGTATATATCTATATACACTCAGTACACAGTCAGGGCCACAGACGGCCGCAGAGCATCTGGCTCTTCCCAGAACTCGGGTCTAATTACATTCATATTTCCTCATTTGCTCCTGCCTGGCGAGAGGCCGGTGGGAAGCCTCGAGAACCCCACAAATTGGCCGCATTCGTCATATTAATACACAGCGCAGCAATCTACGAGGAGCTGCGTGCTGGGAACGAGCATTATGTGTGAGCTCTGGAGACAGAAACAACAGCGGGCAATAGGGAAGGTTTCATTAAAGGGGACCCAGAATTAAAGGGACATTTAAGAATCCGGGCCGGTGGAAATGACCCCTTTTTACCCCATCCTCACAAGCATACAGCAGTGTGCCCAGATTTCAATGGGTCCTACAGCCCACTGGGTTGAGGGGCCCCTAGCTTACCCCCTCCTCAGCTTGACCAAAGCCGGTTTACCAAGGCTGCAATGGGTCCCTGTAGCCCACTGGGTCCTGGCAGCCTGGTCCTGACACAATCCTGGTTCATCAGTCTGGATCTCAACATATTTGGGACTGTGGCCCCCATAGCCGAGAAGGTCCTGGCATCCAATACTATTGGTCTGGACCACAGACAGTAAAAAGGGGCCCCCAGTCTACCCAACCAAACATAAAGCATGCCTACCCAGACTGCAATGAGCCTATAAAGCCCACTGAGCCCTGGCATTGTCGTGCAGACTCGGGCCTATGTGATCAGCCTGGATCCTGATATATTTGGGCCCTCAGATAACACTGTCACTGTGGCCCCTGCATATCTCATCCTTAGTTGGACAAGCACAGGCCACATTTACCCAAATTGCAATGAGATCCCCATTGGCCCTGGCATCCTAGTGCTGACCACTGGTGACTCCTGGTGTATGTGAGCCCAACGGGCCTTCTGCTTACCCACCCTCAGCTTGACAAGCAGAAAGCATGATCAACCAAATTACAACAGGCCCCTAAAGCCCACTGGCCCTGGCATCCTAGTGTCAACACAAGTGGTCACAAGCAGTCTGCCTCCTTAGGCGTGCCGACCTTTAAGTAACAAAGCCGACCCCTGCTAGAGTAAGTCCCCAATGGGATCCCAAATCCCACTAGGCTCTGGTGTCCTACTGAATATCCAGACTGCAATGGGTCCCCCAATCCCACAGGGTCCTGGCATCCTAGTGCTGACACAGGCCCATAGGAGCGGTGTGTGCCCGGGATAACACAGCCCCCCCCCCCCCCCCGTATACCCCACTGCAGCTTTACAAACAAGTGCATGTTTACCCCAATTACAATGGACCTCCAAAACCCAATGGGCCCTGGCATCCTAGTGCTGACACAAGCCCATAGGAGCGGTGTGTGCCCGGGATAACACAGCCCCCCCCCCCCCCCCCGTATACCCCACTGCAGCTTTACAAACAAGTGCATGTTTACCCCAATTACAATGGACCTCCAAAACCCAATGGGCCCTGGCATCCTAGTGGTTTTTGGGGGTTGGAGGCTGAGTATAGCCCCCTAGCAGATAAATAACTCCCCCATCCCCATGCTCAGTACAACTTCCTCTCACAGTCACTACTATAAGGAGCCCTTCAAGCCTTTCAGCACCGAGGACAGATCTGCAGCAGCTGCGGCGCCGGTCATGCTCCGAGAATCTAAACACGAGCAGACACGGCCGATTCCTGGCCCCGATGGGTAACCGCCCCCTGAAATTCTCCTACAGAGAGTCCAACGCCAAATATCCTGGCAAATCTGTGATAACCGGCAACGAGGTCAGGGGTCATCGATCAGATCAAAGGTCAAAAGTTTTTAGAATTTTTAAAATTGGGTCACCATTCGAGCCAGAAATTTTGCGGTGTGCACAGCGGTGTCATGTCTATGGCGTATGGGGTGTATTCAGTGCAAGTCTCAGCATACACCCTGAAAGAGTCCTCTATGCCAGCCGTCACGTGTAACACGTATGTAGCGTGCTCCTCCGCAGTGTGGGAAGAGCAAACATTTTCTGCATCTCTGAAGCTTCGCATTTGAGTAATTCCCCCGGAGAGGCAGGGAGGGGGCGGACAGGTTACAGCACTTCTCCCTCTTACCCACATTCTCCAGAAATAGACAGGACGCAGCCAGCCGAATAAAAGTAACGCAGAGATCAATCCCCTCACCCCACAGGAGGCGGAGACTGCCCCAAAATGTGAGAGGTCATTGCCAAGAGTCCCTATCATTACCATTACCTATAACCCCCCCCCCCCATCCAACGCTACCGAATCTCATCTATATTCCCCAACACTATACCTACCAGCATATATCACCGCCATACCAATACTATACTGACCAACAGTGTAACACAGACCAATATGAACAACATGTGTAGTACCGAAGCCTCTATACATAGGAGTTAGTATTATAGTAGTTATATTCTTGTACATAGGAGCAGTATTATAGTAGTTATATATTCTTGTACATAGGAGTAGTATTATAGTAGTTATATTCTTGTACATTAGGAGTAGTATTATAGTAGTTATATTCTTGTACATAGGAGGTAAGTATTATAGTAGTTATATTCTTGTACATAGGAGCAGTATTATAGTAGTTATATTCTTGTACATAGGAGTAGTATTATAGTAGTTATATTCTTGTACATAGGAGTAGTATTATAGTAGTTATATTCTTGTACATAGGGAGGTAGTATTATAGTAGTTATATTCTTGTACATAGGAGCAGTATTATAGTAGTTATATTCTTTGTACATAGGGAGGCAGTATTATAGTAGTTATATTCTTGTACATAGGAGTAGTATTATAGTAGTTATATTCTCTTGTACATAGGAGTAGTATTATAGTAGTTATATTCTTGTACATAGGAGTAGTATTATAGTAGTTATATTCTTGTACATAGGAGTAGTATTATAGTAGTTATATTCTTGTACATAGGAGTAGTATTATAGTAGTTATATTCTTGTACATAGGAGCAGTATTATAGTAGTTATATTCTTGTACATAGGAGTAGTATTATAGTAGTTATATTCTTGTACATAGGAGTAGTATTATAGTAGTTATATTCTTGTACATAGGTGGGGCAGTATTATAGTAGTTATATTCTTGTACATAGGGGGCAGTATTTATAGTAGTTATATTCTTGTATATAGGAGCAGTATTATAGTAGTTATATTCTTGTACATAGGAGTAGTATATTATAGTAGTTATATTCTTGTACATATGGGGCAGTATTAGACCATTAAGCAGTTATACCGCCCCTCACATACTCCCCTTCCCCCTCTTCTCTCTGGTGTAATACTCAGTCCATGGTCTATTAGAGCATATAACTCCCGCTCAGTGACATGCGGTATATGATAACACTTCACTACCAGGGCTCTTACAGTTTATATTTAGGCTCACTATGGGTGAACCTCAGTGTCTCATACGGTATATATACAACATATTCTGTAACGCTAATATTTTGCAGTTTTCTCCATATTTGGCATCACAATTCTCCATATTTGGCATCACAATATAAACTTCACGCTGACTTGGGTAAGGATTGGTAGTAAGATCTTAGATCCATGTCATGCACTGGGCTCATTCGCCCTCATTACAGCGTCCGTCGCTCTGCACCGCCACATCTCCGGGATCACAAGACGCTGCTGGTTATATGTCCCCTCTCTTCCTGCAGTCTCTGTATCAGAGCGTCAATGAGCCCGGACACATAGGAAGCCTCTAAGTCATCACTGAGGATACAGAGAGAACATCAGCAACGACGTATATATACCGTATGTCCTGCACAGATAACCAGTACACCCCCCATAATGTCACCGTATAACGAGTGCACCCTATACTGTCACCCTATAACCAGTACACCATCCATACTCTCATCGTATAACCAGTGCACCCCTCGTACTGTCACCCTATAGTACACCCCTCATACTGTCACCCTATAACCAGTGCACCCCTCGTACTGTCACCCTATAACCAGTGCACCCCTCGTACTGTCACCCTATAACCAGTGCACCCCTCGTACTGTCACCCTATAACCAGTACACCCCTCGTACTGTCACCCTATAACCAGTGCACCCCTCGTACTGTCACCCTATAACCAGTGCACCCCTCGTACTGTCACCCTATAACCAGTGCACCCCTCGTACTGACACCCTATAACCAGTGCACCCATCGTACTGTCATCCTATAACCAGTACACCCCCCATACTATCCCCAGTACGCCCGACGCACAGTGACCTCTGAGTCCATCACCCTCCTCCGTTTCCCACAATCCTCGCACATCCAGATTCTCCGCATGTAGATCTGCACCATCCCTCCCATCATCCATCCTGTGATCCTGGTGCAGAGACCGAGAGCGGCTCAGGGAATAGGAGCGGAGATACACTGGGGGGCACACCGTAACGGGGGAGGGGAGCAACCATGCAACCCTATCACCATGAGATTGTGCCAATGCCCTGGAGGGGGTGGTTATCGCTGGCAACCTGACCTAGATGAACTCCATAGCTCAGACACTGACAGCAGTGATGTGACCCCTGACCTACCTGTAATCTCTCCCCTGGGCAGCCATATACTCTCCCCCTTCCCCCAATCCAGATCCCATGTAATCTATACATTTACAGGCAGTGCATGGGTTAATACTATGCAGTAAGAAGGAACCTCCAAGGCGAGCTCAGACCCAAACCCCAACCCCCCCCCTGGCATCTTAGGGGTCATCTCTTGTGGTTCTACAACCATGGAGACCCTGACGGGGGTTGTGGCTGCCGAGAGTACTGACCCCGCTTATAGGACCAGGATGCCTTCACTATGTAAGATGTACTCGCTACAACAGATGGGACTGTCATGCCAACGCGTAGCCTACAGATATATGGGATCGGGAGCTGCATATGCCAGGGCGGCCCCGACTACACTACAGACTACCGGGCATCAGCAATGTAGACCCTACACAGAAGGGGGCAAGAGGAGAGCCCATAGCTGTACCCCAAATAATCCAACCTGCGGTCAGGGAGACGTCTCCTAAACATGTACCCTATAGGCGGCAACTAATGTATACCAACCCTACACAGGGCAGTCCTAGGCAAAGACCATGGAGAGGGCAGTTATATCCAAGGACCCTATAGAAGGCAGCTTTACCCATGGACCCTATAGAAGGCAGCGGTATCCCGGGCAGCTGTATCCACAGATACTATATCCAGCAGCTAAGTCTACAGGATCTACAGAGAGCAGATATATCCAGCGTGCCTATAGAGGGAAGATGTGTCCATGGACCCTATATAAGACCGCTATAGCCACAGACCTTATAGACGGCAGCTCTATCCCTGGCTCCTATAGACGGCAGCTCTATCCCTGGCTCCTATACACGGCAGCTCTATCCCCGGCTCCTATACACGGCAGCTCTATCCCCGGCTCCTATACACGGCAGCTCTATCCCCGGCTCCTATACACGGCAGCTCTATCCCCGGCTCCTATACACGGCAGCTCTATCTCCGGCTCCTATACACGGCAGCTCTATCCCCGGCTCCTATAGACGGCAGCTCTATCCCCGGCTCCTATAGACAGTAGCTCTATCCCTGGCTCCTATAGACAGTAGCTCTATCCCTGGCTCCTATAGACAGTAGCTCTATCCCTGGCTCCTATAGAGGGCAGCTCTATCCCTGGCTCCTATAGACAGTAGCTCTATCCCTGGCTCCTATAGACAGTAGCTCTATCCCTGGCTCCTATAGACAGTAGCTCTATCCCTGGCTCCTATAGACAGTAGCTCTATCCCTGGCTCCTATACACGGCAGCTCTATCCCCGGCTCCTATAGACGGCAGCTCTATCCCCGGCTCCTATACACGGCAGCTCTATCCCCGGCTCCTATACACGGCAGCTCTATCCCCGGCTCCTATACACGGCAGCTCTATCCCCGGCTCCTATACACAGCAGCTCTATCCCTGGCTCCTATAGAGGGCAGCTCTATCCCTGGCTCCTATAGAGGGCAGCTCTATCCCCGGCTCCTATAGACGGCAGCTCTATCCCCGGCTCCTATAGACGGCAGCTCTATCCCCGGCTCCTATAGACGGCAGCTCTATCCCCGGCTCCTATAGACGGCAGCTCTATCCCCGGCTCCTATAGACGGCAGCTCTATCCCCGGCTCCTATAGACGGCAGCTCTATCCCCGGCTCCTATAGACGGCAGCTCTATCCCCGGCTCCTATAGACGGCAGCTCTATCCCCGGCTCCTATAGAGGGCAGCTCTATCCCCGGCTCCTATACACGGCGGCTCTATCCCCGGCTCCTATAGACAGTGGCTCTATCCCTGGCTCCTATAGACAGTAGCTCTATCCCTGGCTCCTATAGACATCAGCTATATACCTGGCTCCTATAGACGGCAGCTCTATCCCTGGCTCCTATAGACAGTAGCTCTATCCCTGGCTCCTATAGACATCAGCTATATACCTGGCTCCTATAGACATCAGCTATATACCTGGCTCCTATAGACGGCAACTCTATCCCTGGCTCCTATAGACGGCAGCTCTATCCCCGGCTCCTATAGACGGCAGCTCTATCCCTGGCTCCTATAGACGGCGGCTCTATCCCCGGCTCCTATAGACGGCAGCTCTATCCCTGGCTCCTATAGACAGTAGCTCTATCCCTGGCTCCTATAGACAGTAGCTCTATCCCTGGCTCCTATAGACAGTAGCTCTATCCCTGGCTCCTATAGACGGTAGCTCTATCCCTGGCTCCTATAGACGGTAGCTCTATCCCTGGCTCCTATAGACGGTAGCTCTATCCCTGGCTCCTATAGACGGTAGCTCTATCCCTGGCTCCTATAGACAGTAGCTCTATCCCTGGCTCCTATAGACGGCAGCTCTATCCCTGGCTCCTATAGACGGCAGCTCTATCCCTGGCTCCTATAGACAGTAGCTCTATCCCCGGCTCCTATAGACGGCAGTTACATTCAGGGTCCCTATAGTGGGCAGGTATATAAGGCAGCCATATCCCTATAGAGGCCGGTGCATGCTACAGGGGTGGCCGCTACTCACTCGGCTTTCCTCCCCAGGATGGCCTTGCACAGGCTCGGGGTCTTGTGGCTCTGCGGGGAGCTCCGGGGCCCCGCGCTCTGTCCAGGCTCGGGCTCGGGTTCGGTGCTCGGGACCGGCGGCGGGTGCTGATGTGCCGGGGGCTGCGCCTGGACGTGCGCCGGGCTCTCGGGGGCGCTGTGCGGCGGCGGCGGAGGCTGAGGTTGTGGCGCCGGGTTGGGGCTCTGCTGCTGCTGCTGCACTGTCTGGTGCAGGTCCCGGAGGTTCCGGTTCTCGGTGCCCAGCTGGTCCAGCCTCCGCTCCAGCTCGTCGATGCGCTGCCTCTGGGTGTGGATGAGGCTCTGCTGGTTCTGCACGATGGTGGTCAGCTCCCGCAGGTACAGCACGGCCCGCACCGGGTTCTCCAGGAGATTCTCCATCATCATCCCGGGACCCGGACACACTGAGCAGCGGAGACTGTGCGGCCAGCGGCGGGGGGAGGAGAGCGGGAGGCCGGGCCTGACAGCCACAAGCAAGGCAGTGCTCAGCCCGCCCATACACCAGCCCTGCGGGACCGGCACAGAGGAGACACTGCACAGTACTACTGCCATACACAGTACTACTGCCAGCCACACACAGTACTACTGCCAGCTATACACAGTACTACTGCCAGCTATACACAGTACTACTGCCAGCTATACACAGTACTACTGCCAGCCACACACAGTACTACTGCCAGCTATACACAGTACTACTGCCAGCCACACACAGTACTACTGCCAGCCATACACAGTACTACTGCCAGCTATACACAGTACTACTGCCAGCTATACACAGTACTACTGCCAGCCACACACAGTACTACTGCCAGCCATACACAGTACTACTGCCAGCTATACACAGTACTACTGCCAGCCACACACAGTACTACTGCCAGCTATACACAGTACTACTGCCAGCCACACACAGTACTACTGCCAGCCACACACAGTACTACTGCCAGCCACACACAGTACTACTGCCAGCCACACACAGTACTACTGCCAGCCACACACAGTACTACTGCCAGCCACACACAGTACTACTGCCAGCCACACACAGTACTACTGCCAGCTATACACAGTACTACTGCCAGCTATACACAGTACTACTGCCAGCCACACACAGTACTACTGCCAGCTATACACAGTACTACTGCCAGCTATACACAGTACTACTGCCAGCCACACACAGTACTACTGCCAGCCACACACAGTACTACTGCCAGCTATACACAGTACTACTGCCAGCCACACACAGTACTACTGCCAGCCACACACAGTACTACTGCCAGCTATACACAGTACTACTGCCAGCCACACACAGTACTACTGTCAGCTATACACAGTACTACTGCCAGCCACACACAGTACTACTGCCAGCCACACACAGTACTACTGCCAGCCACACACAGTACTACTGCCAGCTATACACAGTACTACTGACAGCCATACACAGTACTACTGCCAGCCACACACAGTACTACTGCCAGCTATACACAGTACTACTGACAGCCATACACAGTACTACTGCCAGCCACACACAGTACTACTGCCAGCTATACACAGTACTACTGCCAGCCACACACAGTACTACTGCCAGCCACACACAGTACTACTGCCAGCCACACACAGTACTACTGCCAGCCACACACAGTACTACTGCCAGCCACACACAGTACTACTGCCAGCCACACACAGTACTACTGCCAGCCACACACAGTACTACTGTCATACACAGTACTACCGACAGCCACACACAGTACTACTGCCAGCTATACACAGTACTACTGCCATACACAGTACTACTGCCACACACAGTACTACTGACAGCCATACACAGTACTACTGCCAGCTATACACAGTACTACTGACAGCCACACACAGTACTACTGCCAGCCACACACAGTACTACTGCCAGCTATACACAGTACTACTGCCATACACAGTACTACTGCCAGGGATACACAGTACTACTGCCAGCTATACACAGTACTACTGCCATACACAGTACTACTGCCATACACAGTACTACTGCCATACACAGTACTACTGCCACACACAGTACTACTGACAGCCATACACAGTACTACTGCCAGCCATACACAGTACTACTGCCAGCTATACACAGTACTACTGCCATACACACACAGTACTACTGCCATACACACACAGTACTACTGCCAGCCACACACAGTACTACTGCCAGCCACACACAGTACTACTGCCATACACAGTACTACTGCCAGCTATACACAGTACTACTGCCATACACAGTACTACTGCCAGCTATACACAGTACTACTGCCATACACACACAGTACTACTGCCAGCCACACACAGTACTACTGCCAGCTATACACAGTACTACTGCCAGCCACACACAGTACTACTGCCAGCCACACACAGTACTACTGCCAGCCACACACAGTACTACTGCCAGCTATACACAGTACTACTGCCAGCCACACACAGTACTACTGCCATACACAGTACTACCGACAGCCACACACACAGTACTACTGCCATACACAGTACTACTGCCAGGGATACACAGTACTACTGCCAGGGATACACAGTACTACTGCCAGCTATACACAGTACTACTGCCATACACAGTACTACTGACAGCCACACACAGTACTACTGCCAGCCACACACAGTACTACTGCCAGACACACACAGTACTACTGCCAGCCACACACAGTACTACTGCCAGCTATACACAGTACTACTGCCAGCCACACACAGTACTACTGCCATACACACACAGTACTACTGCCAGCCACACACAGTACTACTGCCATACACAGTACTACTGCCAGCAATACACAGTACTACTGCCAGCTATACACAGTACTACTGCCAGCTATACACAGTACTACTGACAGCTACACACAGTACTACTGACAGCTATACACAGTACTACTGCCAGCCACACACAGTACTACTGCCATACAAAGTACTACTGCCATCTATACACAGTACTACTGCCAGCTATACACAGTACTACTGCCAGCTATACACAGTACTACTGCCAGCCACACACAGTACTACTGCCATACACAGTACTACTGCCAGCTATACACAGTACTACTGCCAGCCACACACAGTACTACTGCCATACACAGTACTACTGACAGCCACACACACAGTACTACTGACAGCCATACACAGTACTACTGCCAGGGATACACAGTACTACTGCCAGCCACACACAGTACTACTGCCAGCTATACACAGTACTACTGCCAGCCACACACAGTACTACTGCCATACACAGTACTACTGCCAGCAATACACAGTACTACTGCCAGCTATACACAGTACTACTGCCATACACAGTACTACTGCCATACACAGTACTACTGCCAGCAATACACAGTACTACTGCCAGCTATACACAGTACTACTGCCAGCCACACACAGTACTACTGACAGCCATACACAGTACTACTGCCAGGGATACACAGTACTACTGCCAGCCACACACAGTACTACTGCCAGCTATACACAGTACTACTGACAGCCACACACAGTACTACTGCCAGCTATACACAGTACTACTGACAGCCACACACAGTACTACTGCCAGCTATACACAGTACTACTGCCATACACAGTACTACTGCCATACACAGTACTACTGCCAGCTATACACAGTACTACTGCCAGCTATACACAGTACTACTGCCATACACAGTACTACTGCCATACACAGTACTACTGCCAGCTATACACAGTACTACTGCCAGCCACACACAGTACTACTGCCATACACAGTACTACTGCCATACACAGTACTACTGCCAGCTATACACAGTACTACTGCCAGCTATACACAGTACTACTGCCAGCCACACACAGTACTACTGCCATACACAGTACTACTGCCAGCCACACACAGTACTACTGACAGCCACACACAGTACTACTGACAGCCACACACAGTACTACTGCCATACACAGTACTACTGCCAGGGATACACAGTACTACTGCCAGCTATACACAGTACTACTGCCATACACAGTACTACTGCCACACACAGTACTACTGCCACACACAGTACTACTGACAGCCATACACAGTACTACTGCCAGCTATACACAGTACTACTGCCAGCCACACACAGTACTACTGCCATACACAGTACTACTGCCAGCTATACACAGTACTACTGCCAGCCACACACAGTACTACTGCCATACACAGTACTACTGCCAGCTATACACAGTACTACTGCCATACACAGTACTACTGCCAGCTATACACAGTACTACTGCCAGCTATACACAGTACTACTGCCAGCTATACACAGTACTACTGCCAGCTATACACAGTACTACTACTGCCAGCTATACACAGTACTACTGCCAGCTATACACAGTACTACTGCCAGCTATACACAGTACTACTGCCAGCCACACACAGTACTACTGCCATACACAGTACTACTGCCAGCTATACACAGTACTACTGCCATACACAGTACTACTGCCATACACAGTACTACTGCCATACACAGTACTACTGCCAGCAATACACAGTACTACTGCCAGCTATACACAGTACTACTGACAGCCACACACAGTACTACTGCCAGCCATACACAGTACTACTGCCAGGGATACACAGTACTACAGCCAGGGATACACAGTACTACTGCCAGCCACACACAGTACTACTGCCAGCCATACACAGTACTACTGACAGCCATACACAGTACTACTGCCAGGGATACACAGTACTACTGCCATCTATACACAGTACTACTGCCATCTATACACAGTACTACTGCCAGCCATACACAGTACTACTGCCAGGGATACACAGTACTACTACCAGCCACACACAGTACTACTGACAGCCATACACAGTACTACTGACAGCCATACACAGTACTACTGACAGCTATACACAGTACTACTGACAGCCACACACAGTACTACTGCCAGCCATACACAGTACTACCGACAGCCACACACACAGTACTACTGCCATCTATACACAGTACTACTGACAGCCACACACAGTACTACTGCCAGCTATACACAGTACTACCGACAGCCACACACAGTACTACTGACAGCTATACACAGTACTACTGACAGCTATACACAGTACTACTGACAGCCATACACAGTACTACTGCCAGCCATACACAGTACTACTGCCAGCTATACACAGTACTACTGCCAGCCATACACAGTACTACTGCCAGTCACACACAGTACTACTGCCAGCCACACACAGTACTACTGACAGTCACACACAGTACTACTGCCAGCTATACACAGTACTACTGCCAGCTATACACAGTACTACTGACAGCCACACACAGTACTACTGCCAGCTATACACAGTACTACTGCCAGCTATACACAGTACTACTGCCAGCCATACACAGTACTACTGCCAGTCACACACAGTACTACTGCCAGCCACACACAGTACTACTGACAGTCACACACAGTACTACTGCCAGCTATACACAGTACTACTGCCAGCTATACACAGTACTACTGACAGCCACACACAGTACTACTGCCACCTATACACAGTACTACTGCCAGCTATACACAGTACTACTGACAGCCACACACAGTACTACTGCCAGCTATACACAGTACTACTGCCAGCTATACACAGTACTACTGCCAGCTATACACAGTACTACTGCCAGCCTCACACAGTACTACTGACAGTCACACACAGTACTACTGCCAGCTATACACAGTACTACTGCCAGCCATACACAGTACTACTGCCAGCCACACACAGTACTACTGCCAGCCACACACAGTACTACTGCCAGCCATACACAGTACTACTGCCAGGGATACACAGTACTACTGCCAGGGATACACAGTACTACTGCCAGCCACACACAGTACTACTGCCAGCCATACACAGTACTACTGCCAGCCATACACAGTACTACTGCCAGCCATACACAGTACTACTGCCAGCCATACACAGTACTACTGCCAGCCATACACAGTACTACTGCCAGCCATGCACAGTACTACTGCCAGCCATACACAGTACTACTGCCAGGGATACACAGTACTACTGCCAGCCACACACAGTACTACTGACAGCCATACACAGTACTACTGACAGCCATACACAGTACTACTGACAGCTATAAACAGTACTACTGCCTGCCATACACAGTACTACTGCCAGTCACACACAGTACTACTGCCAGCTATACACAATACTACTGACAGCCACACACAGTACTACTGCCAGCTATACACAGTACTACTGCCAGCTATACACAGTACTACTGCCAGCCATACACAGTACTACTGCCAGCTATACACAGTACTACTGACAGCTATACACAGTACTACTGCCAGCTATACACAGTACTACTGACAGTCACACACAGTACTACTGCCAGCTATACACAGTACCACTGCCAGCCTCACACAGTACTACTGACAGTCACACACAGTACTACTGCCAGCTATACACAGTACTACTGCCAGCCTCACACAGTACTACTGACAGTCACACACAGTACTACTGCCAGCTATACACAGTACTACTGCCAGCCTCACACAGTACTACTGACAGCCACACACAGTACTACTGCCAGCCACACACAGTACTACTGCCAGCTATACACAGTACTACTGACAGCCACACACAGTACTACTGCCAGCCACACACAGTACTACTGCCAGCTATACACAGTACTACTGACAGCCATACACAGTACTACTGCCAGCCTCACACAGTACTACTGCCAGCTATACACAGTACTACTGCCAGCCTCACACAGTACTACTGCCAGGGATACACAGTACTACTGACAGCCACACACAGTACTACTGCCAGCTATACACAGTACTACTGACAGCCACACACAGTACTACTGCCAGCCACACACAGTACTACTGCCAGCTATACACAGTACTACTGACAGCCATACACAGTACTACTGCCAGCCTCACACAGTACTACTGCCAGCCACACACAGTACTACTGCCAGCTATACACAGTACTACTGACAGCCACACACAGTACTACTGCCAGCCATACACAGTACTACTGACAGCCACACACAGTACTACTGACAGCCACACACAGTACTACTGACAGCCACACACAGTACTACTGCCATCTATACACAGTACTACTGACAGCCATACACAGTACTACTGACAGCCATACACAGTACTACTGCCAGCTATACACAGTACTACTGACAGCCACACACAGTACTACTGCCAGCCACACACAGTACTACTGACAGCCACACACAGTACTACTGCCAGCTATACACAGTACTACTGACAGCCACACACAGTACTACTGCCAGCCACACACAGTACTACTGACAGCCACACACAGTACTACTGACAGCTATACACAGTACTACTGACAGTCACACACAGTACTACTGACAGCCTCACACAGTACTACTGCCAGGTATACACAGTACTACTGCCAGCTATACACATTACTACTGCCAGCTATACACAGTACTACTGACAGCCACACACAGTACTACTGCCAGCTATACACAGTACTACTGACAGCCACACACAGTACTACTGCCAGCTATACACAGTACTACTGCCAGCCACACACAATACTACTGCCAGCCACACACAGTACTACTGCCAGCTATACACAGTTCTACTGCCAGCTATACACAGTACTACTGCCAGCCACACACAGTACTACTGCCAGGGATACACAGTACTACTGCCAGCTATACACAGTACTACTGACAGCCATACACAGTACTACTGCCAGGGATACACAGTACTACTGCCAGCCACACACAGTACTACTGCCAGCCACACACAGTACTACTGACAGTCACACATAGTACTACTGACAGCCACACACAGTACTACTGCCAGCTATACACAGTACTACTGCCAGCTATACACAGTACTACTGACAGCCACACACAGTACTACTGACAGCTATACACAGTACTACTGACAGTCACACACAGTACTACTGCCAGCCATACACAGTACTACAGACAGCTATACACAGTACTACTGCCAGCTATACACAGTACTACTGCCAGCTATACACAGTACTACTGCCAGCTATACACAGTACTACTGCCAGCTATACACAGTACTACTGCCAGCTATACACAGTACTACCGACAGCCACACACACAGTACTACCGACAGCCACACACAGTACTACTGCAAGCTATACACAGTACTACTGCCATACACAGTACTACTGCCAGCTATACACAGTACTACTGCCAGCTATACACAGTACTACTGCCAGCTATACACAGTACTACTGCCAGCTATACACAGTACTACTGACAGCCACACATAGTACTACTGACAGCCACACACAGTACTACTGACAGCCATACACAGTACTACTGCCATACACAGTACTACTGCCAGCTATACACAGTACTACTGCCAGCCACACACACAGTACTACTGCCAGCCACACACAGTACTACTGCCAGCTATACACAGTACTACTGACAGCCACACACAGTACTATTGCCAGCCACACACAGTACTACTGCCAGCCACACACAGTACTACTGCCAGCCACACACAGTACTACTGCCAGCCACACACAGTACTACTGCCAGCTATACACAGTACTACTGCCAGCCACACACAGTACTACTGCCAGCCACACACAGTACTACTGCCAGCTATACACAGTACTACTGCCAGCTATACACAGTACTACTGCCAGCCACACACAGTACTACTGCCAGCCACACACAGTACTACTGCCAGCTATACACAGTACTACTGACAGCCACACACAGTACTACTGCCAGCTATACACAGTACTACTGCCAGCCACACACAGTACTACTGCCAGCCACACACAGTACTACTGCCAGCCATACACAGTACTACTGCCAGCTATACACAGTACTACTGCCAGCTATACACAGTACCACTGCCAGCCACACACAGTACTACTGCCAGCCACACATAGTACTACTGCCAGCTATACACAGTACTACTGCCAGCTATACACAGTACTACTGCCAGCCACACACAGTACTACTGCCAGCCACACACAGTACTACTGACAGCTATACACACAGTACTACTGACAGCTATACACAGTACTACTGCCAGCTATACACAGTACTACTGCCAGCCACACACACAGTACTACTGCCAGCCACACACAGTACTACTGCCAGCCACACACAGTACTACTGCCAGCTATACACAGTACTACTGCCAGCCATACACAGTGCTACCGACAGCCACACACACAGTACTACTGACAGCCACACACAGTACTACTGACAGCCACACACAGTACTACTGCCAGCTATACACAGTACTACTGCCAGCCATACAAAGTACTACTGCCAGCCATACACAGTACTACTGCCAGCTATACACAGTACTACTGACAGCCACACACAGTACTACTGCCAGCTATACACAGTACTACTGCCAGCCATACACAGTACTACTGCCAGCCACACACAGTACTACTGACAGCCATACACAGTACTACTGCCAGCCATACAAAGTACTACTGCCAGCCATACACAGTACTACTGCCAGCTATACACAGTACTACTGACAGCCACACACAGTACTACTGCCAGCTATACACAGTACTACTGCCAGCCATACACAGTACTACTGCCAGCCACACACAGTACTACTGCCAGCTATACACAGTACTACTGCCAGCTATACACAGTACTACTGCCAGCCACACACAGTACTACTGCCAGCCACACACAGTACTACTGCCAGCTATACACAGTACTACTGACAGCCACACACAGTACTACTGCCAGCTATACACAGTACTACTGCCAGCCATACACAGTACTACTGCCAGCCACACACAGTACTACTGCCAGCTATACACAGTACTACTGCCAGCTATACACAGTACTACTGCCAGCCACACACAGTACTACTGCCAGCTATACACAGTACTACTGCCAGCTATACACAGTACTACTGCCAGCTATACACAGTACTACTGCCAGCCATACATAGTACTACTGCCAGCTATACACAGTACTACTGCCAGCCACACACACAGTACTACTGCCAGCCACACACAGTACTACTGCCAGCCACACACAGTACTACTGCCAGCTATACACAGTACTACTGCCAGCTATACACAGTACCACTGCCAGCCACACACAGTACTACTGCCAGCCACACATAGTACTACTGCCAGCTATACACAGTACTACTGCCAGCTATACACAGTACTACTGCCAGCCACACACAGTACTACTGCCAGCCACACACAGTACTACTGACAGCTATACACACAGTACTACTGACAGCTATACACAGTACTACTGCCAGCTATACACAGTACTACTGCCAGCCACACACACAGTACTACTGCCAGCCACACACAGTACTACTGCCAGCCACACACAGTACTACTGCCAGCTATACACAGTACTACTGCCAGCCATACACAGTGCTACCGACAGCCACACACACAGTACTACTGACAGCCACACACAGTACTACTGACAGCCATACACAGTACTACTGCCAGCCATACACAGTACTACTGACAGCCATACACAGTACTACTGCCAGCCATACAAAGTACTACTGCCAGCCATACACAGTACTACTGCCAGCCACACACAGTACTACTGACAGCCACACACAGTACTACTGCCAGCTATACACAGTACTACTGATAGCCACACACAGTACTACTGCCAGCCATACACAGTACTACTGACAGCCACACACAGTACTACTGCCAGCCACACACAGTACTACTGCCAGCTATACACAGTACTACTGCCAGCCTCACACAGTACTACTGACAGCCATACACAGTACTACTGCCAGCTATACACAGTACTACTGACAGCCACACACAGTACTACTGACAGCTATACACAGTACTACTGCCAGCTATACACAGTACTACTGACAGCCATACACAGTACTACTGCCAGCTATACACAGTACTACTGCCAGCCTCACACAGTACTACTGCCAGCCACACACAGTACTACTGCCAGGGATACACAGTACTACTGACAGCCACACACAGTACTACTGCCAGCCATACACAGTACTACTGCCAGCCATACACAGTACTACTGACAGCCATACACAGTACTACTGCCAGTCACACAGTACTACTGACAGCCATACACAGTACTACTGACAGCCACACACAGTACTACTGACAGCCATACACAGTACTACTGCCAGTCACACAGTACTACTGACAGCCATACACAGTACTACTGACAGCCACACACAGTACTACTGACAGCCACACACAGTACTACTGACAGCCACACACAGTACTACTGACAGCCACACACAGTACTACTGACAGCCACACACAGTACTACTGCCATCTATACACAGTACTACTGACAGCCATACACAGTACTACTGCCAGCCATACACAGTACTACTGACAGCCACACACAGTACTACTGCCAGCCACACACAGTACTACTGCCAGCCTCACACAGTACTACTGCCAGCTATACACAGTACTACTGCCAGCCACACACAGTACTACTGACAGCCACACACAGTACTACTGACAGCCTCACACAGTACTACTGCCAGCTATACACAGTACTACTGCCAGCCACACACAGTACTACTGCCAGCCATACACAGTACTACTGACAGCCACACACAGTACTACTGCCAGCCACACACAGTACTACTGCCAGCCTCACACAGTACTACTGCCAGCTATACACAGTACTACTGCCAGCCACACACAGTACTACTGCCAGCCATACACAGTACTACTGCCAGCCACACACAGTACTACTGCCAGCCACACACAGTACTACTGCCAGCCTCACACAGTACTACTGCCAGCTATACACAGTACTACTGCCAGCCACACACAGTACTACTGACAGCCATACACAGTACTACTGACAGCCACACACAGTACTACTGACAGCCACACACAGTACTACTGACAGCCACACACAGTACTACTGACAGCCACACACAGTACTACTGACAGCCACACACAGTACTACTGACAGCCACACACAGTACTACTGACAGCCACACACAGTACTACTGCCATCTATACACAGTACTACTGCCAGCCATACACAGTACTACTGCCAGCCATACACAGTACTACTGCCAGCTATACACAGTACTACTGCCATCTATACACAGTACTACTGCCATCTATACACAGTACTACTGCCATCTATACACAGTACTACTGCCAGCCACACACAGTACTACTGCCAGGTATACACAGTACTACTGACAGCCATACACAGTACTACTGCCAGCTATACACAGTACTACTGACAGCCACACACAGTACTACTGACAGCCACACACAGTACTACTGCCACCTATGCACAGTACTATTGACACCTATACACAGTACTACTGCCAGCCACACACAGTACTACTGCCACCTATACACAGTACTACTGCCAGCTATACACAGTACTACTGCCAGGGATACACAGTACTACTGCCAGGGATACACAGTACTACTGCCAGCCACACACAGTACTACTGCCAGCTATACACAGTACTACTGCCAGCTATACACAGTACTACTGACAGCCATACACAGTACTACTGCCAGCCTCACACAGTACTACTGAACGCCATACACAGTACTACTGCCACCCTCACACAGTACTACTGACAGCCATACACAGTACTACTGCCAGGGATACACAGTACTACTGCCAGGGATACACAGTACTACTGACAGCCACACACAGTACTACTGACAGCCACACATAGTACTACTGCCAGCCATACACAGTACTACTGACAGCCACACACAGTACTACTGACAGCCACACATAGTACTACTGACAGCCACACACAGTACTACTGACAGCCACACATAGTACTACTGCCAGCCATACACAGTACTACTGACAGCCATACACGGTACTACTGCCAGCCTCACACAGTACTACTGAACGCCATACACAGTACTACTGCCAGGAATACACAGTACTACTGCCAGGGATACACAGTACTACTGCCAGGGATACACAGTACTACTGACAGCCACACACAGTACTACTGCCAGCTATACACAGTACTACTGACAGCCATCACAGTACTACTGCCAGCTATACACAGTACTACTGCCAGCCATACACAGTACTACTGCCAGCTATACACAGTACTACTGCCAGCCACACACAGTACTACTGCCAGGGATACACAGTACTACTGCCAGCTATACACAGTACTACTGCCAGCTATACACAGTACTACTGACAGCCACACACAGTACTACTGACAGCCACACACAGTACTACTGCCATCTATACACAGTACTACTGACAGCCACACACAGTACTACTGACAGCCACACACAGTACTACTGCCATCTATACACAGTACTACTGCCAGCCATACACAGTACTAGTGACAGCCATACACAGTACTACTGCCAGCTATACACAGTACTACTGACAGCCACACACAGTACTACTGCCAGCCACACACAGTACTACTGACAGCCACACACAGTACTACTGCCAGCTATACACAGTACTACTGCCAGCCTCACACAGTACTACTGACAGCCACACACAGTACTACTGACAGCCACACACAGTACTACTGCCAGCTATACACAGTACTACTGCCAGCTATACACAGTACTACTGACAGCCATACACAGTACTACTGCCAGCCACACACAGTACTACTGCCAGGTATACACAGTACTACTGCTATACACAGTACTACTGACAGCCGTACACAGTACTACTGCCAGCTGTACACAGTACTACTGCCACACACAGTACTACTGCCAGCTATACACAGTACTACTGACAGCCACACACAGTACTACTGCCAGCTATACACAGTACTACTGACAGCCACACACAGTACTACTGCCAGCCACACACAGTACTACTGCCAGCTATACACAGTACTACTGACAGCCATACACAGTACTACTGCCACCTATACACAGTACTACTGCCACCTATACACAGTACTACTGCCAGCTATACACAGTACTTCTGCCAGCTATACACAGTACTACTGCCAGCTATACACAGTACTACTGCCAGCTATACACAGTACTACTGGCAGCCACACACAGTACTACTGACAGCCATACACAGTACTACTGAAAGCCATACACAGTACTACTGCCAACCACACACAGTACTACTGACAGCCATACACAGTACTACTGCCAGCCATACACAGTACTACTGCCAGCCATACACAGTACTACTGCCAGCCATACACAGTACTACTGCCACCTATACACAGTACTACTGCCAGCTATACACAGTACTACTGACAGCTATACACAGTACTACTGACAGCCACACACAGTACTACTGACAGCTATACACAGTACTACTGACAGTCACACACAGTACTACTGACAGCCACACACAGTACTACTGCCAGCTATACACAGTACTACTGACAGCCACACACAGTACTACTGACAGCTATACACAGTACTACTGCCAGCTATACACAGTACTACTGCCAGCCACACACAGTACTACTGACAGTCACACACAGTACTACTGACAGCCACACACAGTACTACTGACAGCCATACACAGTACTACTGACAGTCACACACAGTACTACTGCCAGCTATACACAGTACTACTGCCAGCCTCACACAGTACTACTGACAGCCATACACAGTACTACTGCCAGGGATACACAGTACTACTGCCAGGGATACACAGTACTACTGACAGCCACACACAGTACTACTGACAGCCACACACAGTACTACTGCCAGCTATACACAGTACTACTGACAGCAATACACAGTACTACTGCCAGCCACACACAGTACTACTGCTAGCTATACACAGTACTACTGACAGCTATACACAGTACTACTGCCATACACAGTACTACTGCCAGCCACACACAGTACTACTGACATCCACACACAGTACTACTGACAGTCACACACAGTACTACTGCCATCTATACACAGTACTACTGACAGCCATACACAGTACTACTGACAGCCACACACAGTACTACTGACAGCTATACACAGTACTACTGCCAGCTATACACAGTACTACTACCAGCCACACACAGTACTACTGACATCCACACACAGTACTACTGCCATCTATACACAGTACTACTGACAGCCACACACAGTACTACTGACAGCCACACACAGTACTACTGCCAGCTATACACAGTACTACTGCCAGCCACACACAGTACTACTGACAGCCACACACAGTACTACTGCCAGCCACACACAGTACTACTGCCAGCTATACACAGTACTACTGACAGCCATACACAGTACTACTGCCAGCTATACACAGTACTACTGCCAGCCTCACACAGTACTACTGACAGCCATACACAGTACTACTGCCAGGGATACACAGTACTACTGCCAGGGATACACAGTACTACTGACAGCCACACACAGTACTACTGACAGCCACACACAGTACTACTGCCAGCTATACACAGTACTACTGACAGCCACACACAGTACTACTGCCAGCTATACACAGTACTACCGACAGCCACACACACAGTACTACTGCCAGCTATACACAGTACTACTGACAGCCATACACAGTACTACTGCCAGGGATACACAGTACTACTGCCAGCTATACACAGTACTACTGACAGCCACACACAGTACTACTGACATCCACACACAGTACTACTGCCATCTATACACAGTACTACTGACAGCCATACACAGTACTACTGACAGCCATACACAGTACTACTGACAGCTATACACAGTACTACTGCCAGCTATACACAGTACTACTGCTATACACAGTACTACTGCCAGCTATACACAGTACTACTGCCAGCTATACACAGTACTACTGCCATACACAGTACTACTGCCAGCTATACACAGTACTACTGCCAGCTATACACAGTACTACTGCCATCTATACACAGTACTACTGACAGCCACACACAGTACTACTGCCAGCCACACACAGTACTACTGACAGCCATACACAGTACTACTGACATCCACACACAGTACTACTGCCATCTATACACAGTACTACTGACAGCCATACACAGTACTACTGACAGCCATACACAGTACTACTGACAGCTATACACAGTACTACTGCCAGCTATACACAGTACTACTGCTATACACAGTACTACTGCCAGCTATACACAGTACTACTGCCAGCTATACACAGTACTACTGCCATACACAGTACTACTGCCAGCTATACACAGTACTACTGCCAGCTATACACAGTACTACTGCCATCTATACACAGTACTACTGACAGCCACACACAGTACTACTGCCAGCCACACACAGTACTACTGACAGCCACACACAGTACTACTGCCAGCCACACACAGTACTACTGACAGCCACACACAGTACTACTGCCAGCCACACACAGTACTACTGCAAGCTATACACAGTACTACTGCCAGCTATACACAGTACTACTGCCAGCCACACACAGTACTACTGACAGCCACACACAGTACTACTGCCAGCCACACACAGTACTACTGCCAGCCACACACAGTACTACTGCCAGCTATACACAGTACTACTGCCAGCTATACACAGTACTACTGACAGCCACACACAGTACTACTGCCAGCCACACACAGTACTACTGCCAGCTATACACAGTACTACTGACAGCCACACACAGTACTACTGCCAGCTATACACAGTACTACTGACAGCCACACACAGTACTACTGCCAGCTATACACAGTACTACTGACAGCCACACACAGTACTACTGCCAGCTATACACAGTACTACTGACAGCCACACACAGTACTACTGCCAGCTATACACAGTACTACTGCCAGCTATACACAGTACTACAGACAGCTATACACAGTACTACTGCCAGCTATACACAGTACTACTGCCAGCCATACACAGTACTACTGCCAGCCACACACAGTACTACTGCCAGCTATACACAGTACTACTGACAGCCACACACAGTACTACTGCCAGCTATACACAGTACTACTGACAGCCACACACAGTACTACTGCCAGCTATACACAGTACTACTGCCAGCCATACACAGTACTACTGCCAGCCACACACAGTACTACTGCCAGCTATACACAGTACTACTGACAGCCACACACAGTACTACTGCCAGCTATACACAGTACTACAGACAGCTATACACAGTACTACTGCCAGCTATACACAGTACTACTGCCAGCCACACACAGTACTACTGCCAGCCATACACAGTACTACTGCCAGCCACACATAGTACTACTGACAGCCTCACACAGTACTACTGCCAGCTATACACAGTACTACTGCCAGCCACACACAGTACTACTGACAGCCATACACAGTACTACTGCCAGCTATACACAGTACTACTTCCAGCCACACACAGTACTACTGCCAGCCACACATAGTACTACTGACAGCCTCACACAGTACTACTGCCAGCTATACACAGTACTACTGCCAGCCACACACAGTACTACTGACAGCCATACACAGTACTACTGCCAGCTATACACAGTACTACTGACAGCCATACACAGTACTTCTGCCAGCTATACACAGTACTACTGCCAGCTATACACAGTACTACTGCCAGCCACACACAGTACTACTGCCAGCCATACACAGTACTACTGCCAGCCACACACAGTACTACTGCCATCTACACACAGTACTACTGACAGCCACACACAGTACTACTGCCAGCCACACACAGTACTACTGCCATCTACACACAGTACTACTGACAGCCATACACAGTACTACTGCCAGCTATACACAGTACTACTGCCAGCTATACACAGTACTACTGCCAGCTATACACAGTACTACTGCCAGCTATACACAGTACTACTGCCATACACAGTACTACTGACAGCCATACACAGTACTACTGCCAGCTATACACAGTACTACTGCCAGCTATACACAGTACTACTGCCAGCTATACACAGTACTACTGCCATACACAGTACTACTGCCAGCTATACACAGTACTACTGCCAGCTATACACAGTACTACTGACAGCCACACACAGTACTACTGCCAGGGATACACAGTACTACTGCCAGGGATACACAGTACTACTGACAGCCACACACAGTACTACTGCCAGCCATACACAGTACTACTGCCAGCCACACACAGTACTACTGCCAGCTATACACAGTACTACTGCCAGCTATACACAGTACTACTGACAGTCACACACAGTACTACTGACAGCCACACACAGTACTACTGCCAGCCACACACAGTACTACTGCCAGCTATACACAGTACTACTGACAGCCATACATAGTACTACTGCCAGCCACACACAGTACTACTGCCAGCCACACACAGTACTACTGACAGCCACACACAATACTACTGCCAGCTATACACAGTACTACTGACAGCCATACATAGTACTACTGCCAGCTATACACAGTACTACTGACAGCCATACACAGTACTACTGACAGCCATACACAGTACTACTGACAGCCACACACAGTACTACTGACAGCCACACACAGTACTACTGACAGCCACACACAGTACTACTGACAGCCACACACACTACTACTGCCAGCTATACACAGTACTACTGCCAGCTATACACAGTACTACTGCCAGCCACACACAGTACTACTGCCAGCCACACACAGTACTACTGCCAGCCACACACAGTACTACTGACAGCCACACACACTACTACTGCCAGCTATACACAGTACTACTGCCAGCTATACACAGTACTACTGACAGCCATACACAGTACTACTGACAGCCATACACAGTACTACTGACAGCCACACACAGTACTACTGCCAGCCTCACACAGTACTACTGCCAGCCACACACAGTACTACTGACAGCCATCACAGTACTACTGACAGCCATACACAGTACTACTGCCAGCCACACACAGTACTACTGACAGCCATCACAGTACTACTGACAGCTATACACAGTACTACTGCCAGCCACACACAGTACTACTGCCAGCCATACACAGTACTACTGACAGCCACACACAGTACTACTGCCAGCCACACACAGTACTACTGCCAGCCATACACAGTACTACTGACAGCCACACACAGTACTACTGCCAGCCACACACAGTACTACTGACAGCCACACACAGTACTACTGCCAGCCACACACAGTACTACTGCCAGCCACACACAGTACTACTGCCAGCCACACACAGTACTACTGCCAGCCACACACAGTACTACTGACAGCCACACACAGTACTACTGACAGCCACACACAGTACTACTGCCAGCTATACACAGTACTACTGACAGTCACACACAGTACTACTGCCAGCTATACACAGTACTACTGCCAGCCACACACAGTACTACTGCCAGCTATACACAGTACTACTGCCATACACACACAGTACTACTGACAGTCACACACAATACTACTGCCATCTATACACAGTACTACTGACAGCCATACACAGTACTACTGACAGCCACACACAGTACTACTGACAGCTATACACAGTACTACTGCCAGCCACACACAGTACTACTGCCAGCCACACACAGTACTACTGCCATCTATACACAGTACTACTGACAGCCACACACAGTACTACTGCCAGCTATACACAGTACTACTGACAGCCACACACAGTACTACTGCCAGCTATACACAGTATTACTGATAGCCACACACAGTACTACTGCCAGCCACACACAGTACTACTGCCATCTATACACAGTACTACTGCCATACACACACAGTACTACTGCCAGCCACACACAGTACTACTGCCAGCCACACACAGTACTACTGCCATCTATACACAGTACTACTGCCAGCCACACACAGTACTACTGCCAGCCACACACAGTACTACTGCCAGCTATACACAGTACTACTGACAGCCACACACAGTACTACTGACAGCCACACACAGTACTACTGCCAGCTATACACAGTACTACTGCCAGCTATACACAGTACTACTGACAGCCTCACACAGTACTACTGCCAGCTATACACAGTACTACTGCCAGCCATACACAGTACTACTGCCAGCCACACACAGTACTACTGCCATCTATACACAGTACTACTGACAGCCATACACAGTACTACTGACAGCCATACACAGTACTACTGCCAGCTATACACAGTACTACTGCCAGCCACACACAGTACTACTGCCAGCCATACACAGTACTACTGACAGCCATACACAGTACTACTGCCAGGTATACACAGTACTACTGACAGCTATACACAGTACTACTGACAGCCACACACAGTACTACTGACAGCTATACACAGTACTACTGCCATACACACACAGTACTACTGACAGTCACACACAGTACTACTGACAGCTATACACAGTACTACTGACAGCTATACACAGTACTACTGCCATACACACACAGTACTACTGCCAGCCACACACAGTACTACTGCCAGCCATACACAGTACTACTGACAGCCATACACAGTACTACTGCCAGGTATACACAGTACTACTGCCAGCCACACACAGTACTACTGACAGCCACACACAGTACTACTGACAGCTATACACAGTACTACTGCCATACACACACAGTACTACTGACAGCTATACACAGTACTACTGCCATACACACACAGTACTACTGCCAGCTATACACAGTACTACTGCCATACACACACAGTACTACTGACAGCCACACACAGTACTACTGACAGCCACACACAGTACTACTGCCAGCCATACACAGTACTACTGCCAGCCACACACAGTACTACTGCCAACCACACACAGTACTACTGCCATCTATACACAGTACTACTGCCAGCCACACACAGTACTACTGCCAGCCATACACAGTACTACTGCCAGCTATACACTGTACTACTGCCATCTATACACAGTACTACTGACAGCCACACAGAGTACTACTGCCAGCCATACACAGTACTACTGCCAGCTATACACAGTACTACTGCCAGCCACACACAGTACTACTGCTAGCTATACACAGTACTACTGACAGCCATACACAGTACTACTGACAGCCATACACAGTACTACTGCCAGCTATACACAGTACTACTGCCAGCCACACACAGTACTACTGCTAGCTATACACAGTACTACTGACAGCCATACACAGTACTACTGACAGCCATACACAGTACTACTGACAGCCATACACAGTACTACTGCCAGCTATACACAGTACTACTGCCAGCCACACAGAGTACTACTGCCAGCCATACACAGTACTACTGCCAGCTATACACAGTACTACTGCCAGCTATACACAGTACTACTGCCAGCCACACACAGTACTACTGCTAGCTATACACAGTACTACTGACAGCTATACACAGTACTACTGCCATACACACACAGTACTACTGCCAGCCACACACAGTACTACTGCCAGCCACACACAGTACTACTGCCATCTATACAGAGTACTACTGCCAGCCACACACAGTACTACTGCCAGCTATACACAGTACTACTGACAGCCACACACAGTACTACTGACAGCCACACACAGTACTACTGCCATACACAGTACTACTGACAGTCACACACAGTACTACTGCAAGCTATACACAGTACTACTGCTATACACACACAGTACTACTGACAGTCACACACAGTACTACTGCCAGCTATACACAGTACTACTGACAGCCACACACAGTACTACTGCAAGCTATACACAGTACTACTGCCATACACACACAGTACTACTGACAGTCACACACAGTACTACTGACAGTCACACACAGTACTACTGACAGCCACACACAGTACTACTGCCAGCTATACACAGTACTACTGCCAGCCACACACAGTACTACTGACAGCCACACACAGTACTACTGCCAGCTATACACAGTACTACTGCCAGCCACACACAGTACTACTGACAGCTATACACAGTACTACTGACAGCCACACACAGTACTACTGACAGCCACACACAGTACTACTGCCAGCTATACACAGTACTACTGCCATACACACACAGTACTACTGACAGTCACACACAGTACTACTGCCAGCTATACACAGTACTACTGCCAGCCACACACAGTACTACTGCCAGCTATACACAGTACTACTGACAGCTATACACACAGTACTACTGACAGCTATACACACAGTACTACTGCCAGCCACACACAGTACTACTGCCAGCCATACACAGTACTACTGCCAGCCACACACAGTACTACTGACAGTCACACACAGTACTACTGCCAGCCACACACAGTACTACTGACAGCTATACACAGTACTACTGCCAACTATACACAGTACTACTGCCAGCCATACACAGTACTACTGACAGTCACACACAGTACTACTGCCATCTATACACAGTACTACTGACAGCCACACACACAGTACTACTGACAGCTATACACAGTACTACTTCTCTATCCTGTATATATTTGGAGTGCACAGTACTACTTCTCTTGTCCTGTATATATGGCAGCGCACAGTACTACTTCTCTTCTCCTGTATATACGGACACTGCACAGTACTACTTCTCTTCCCCTGTATATATGGACAGTGCACAGTACTACTTCTCTATCCTGTATATATGGACAGTGCACAGTACTACTTCTCTATTCTGTATATATGGACAGTGCACAGTACCACTTCTGTTGTCCTGTATATATGGACAGTGCACAGTACCACTTCTCTTCTCCTGTATATATTTGGAGTGCACAGTACTACTTCTCTTCTCCTGTATATATGGACAGTGCACAGTACTACTTCTCTTCTCCTGTATATATGGACAGTGCACAGTACTACTTCTCTATCCTGTATATATGGACAGTGCACAGTACCACTTCTCATGTCCTGTATATATGGACAGTGCACAGTACTACTTCTCTATCCTGTATATATGGACAGTGCACAGTACTACTTCTCTATCCTGTATATATGGACAGTGCACAGTACTACTTTTCTTATCCTGTATATATGGACAGTGCACAGTACCACTTCTCTTCTCCTGTATATATGGACAGTGCACAGTACCACTTCTCTATCCTGTATATATGGACAGTGCACAGTACTACTTCTCTATCCTGTATATATGGACAGTGCACAGTACTACTTCTCCTGTATATATGGACAGTGCACAGTACTACTTCTCTATCCTGTATATATGGACAGTGCACAGTACCACTTTTCATGTCCTGTATATATGGACAGTGCACAGTACCACTTCTCCTGTATATATGGACAGTGCACAGTACTACTTCTCTATCCTGTATATATGGACAGTGCACAGTACCACTTTTCATGTCCTGTATATATGGACAGTGCACAGTACCACTTCTCCTGTATATATGGACAGTGCACAGTACTACTTCTCTATCCTGTATATATGGACAGTGCACAGTACCACTTCTCCTGTATATATGGACAGTGCACAGTACTACTTCTCTATCCTGTATATATGGACAGTGCACAGTACCACTTCTTTAGTGCTGTATATATGGACAGTGCACAGTACTACTTCTCCTGTATATATTTGTAGTGCACAGTACTACTTCTCCTGTATATATTTGTAGTGCACAGTACTACTTCTCCTGTATATATTTGTAGTGCACAGTACTACTTCTCCTGTATATATTTGTAGTGCACAGTACTACTTCTCTGGTGCTGTATTTAATGTCCAGAGCAGGAGGAGGAATATTAACCCTTACACCACCAGCTCCTACACTCCTATGACTAAGAGCTGTGTCCTCCAGGCCACCAGGGGCGCTGCATTCTAGTCCCAGGGGTGAAGCTTTGTACAGCAGTAGGGGTATATGCACCCGCTCCTGATCAGGCCTGAATGAATGGAATCCTCCAGATGGGGGCGCTGGCTTCTGTTTCCTGACACTAGCGGTTCCCATTGAAGTCATTGGCAGCCATTTTTGCAGGTGGATTTTAAGGGAGATTCCAGATCAAAATACACCTGCAAAAAACTCTGTGTGAACACACCCTAAGAGTGAGTGCTGTACAGGCTGCTCCTGCAGGTTGTCACCTCTAGTAGGCGCTGCCGCACCAGAGCTCTGGACTCTGTTCACACATGGCAGACGGTCGCAGATTGATCCCTATTCAGACGAATGGATCTGACTTTCAGTTGTGTAAACTTTCCACATGTGACTCCGCCCAATCCGGGGCTTTATATTTGTGTGGGCACTAGGGGGCACCATTTGGGGAATATGACTGTACGGTTCAGGGTTCCGTAACCCCCCCTTGCCCAGACTTAGTGGGACAGTCCAGGATTTTGGCAGATCCCTGACTGTGCCCCACTTTACTATTCAGCCCCTGTTGGATATGGGCGTGTCTTGTGATGTCACTACATGGCGCCCACCGCAGGATAAGAGCGGGCTCTGCGGGGGCGGGGTCACTTATAGCTATTTTTTTTATTTTATTTGCATTTCATTGTGTGATGGCCACAAAAAGACTAGAGGGAGGGGCAAGGATAAGCGGGGGCGTGGTCAAGGGTGTGGCTTATCAAATTTGATGGCTGGGTCCCTCTTTTTATGAATTGAAATTTCGTTGGTGTTGTATCACACATAAGATTAGATACAGCAGCTCAGTATACAGTATCACACAGGATAGGCTTAGATACAGCAGCTCAGTATACAGTATCACACGGGATAGGATTAGATACAGCTCAGTATACAGTATCACACGGGATAGGATTAGATACAGCTCAGTATACAGTATCACACGGGATAGGATTAGATACACGGCTCAGTATACAGTATCACACGGGATAGGATTAGATACACCGCTCAGTATACAGTATCACACGGGATAGGATTAGATACACGGCTCAGTATACAGTATCACACGGGATAGGATTAGATACACGGCTCAGTATACAGTATCACACAGGATAGGATTAGATACAGCTCAGTATACAGTATCACACAGGATAGGATTAGATACACAGCTCAGTATACAGTATCACACAGGATAGGATTAGATACAGCTCAGTATACAGTATCACACAGGATAGGATTAGATACACCGCTCAGTATACAGTATCACACGGGATAGGATTAGATACAGCTCAGTATACAGTATCACACGGGATAGGATTAGATACACGGCTCAGTATACAGTATCACACGGGATAGGATTAGATACACGGCTCAGTATACAGTATCACACGGGATAGGATTAGATACACGGCTCAGTATACAGTATCACACGGGATAGGATTAGATACACGGCTCAGTATACAGTATCACACGGGATAGGATTAGATACACGGCTCAGTATACAGTATCACACGGGATAGGATTAGATACACGGCTCAGTATACAGTATCACACGGGATAGGATTAGATACACGGCTCAGTATACAGTATCACACGGGATAGGATTAGATACACGGCTCAGTATACAGTATCACACGGGATAGGATTAGATACACAGCTCAGTATACAGTATCACACGGGATAGGATTAGATACACCGCTCAGTATACAGTATCACACGGGATAGGATTAGATACAGCTCAGTATACAGTATCACACGGGATAGGATTAGATACACGGCTCAGTATACAGTATCACACGGGATAGGATTAGATACACGGCTCAGTATACAGTATCACACGGGATAGGATTAGATACACGGCTCAGTATACAGTATCACACGGGATAGGATTAGATACACGGCTCAGTATACAGTATCACACGGGATAGGATTAGATACACGGCTCAGTATACAGTATCACACGGGATAGGATTAGATACACGGCTCAGTATACAGTATCACACGGGATAGGATTAGATACACCGCTCAGTATACAGTATCACACGGGATAGGATTAGATACACGGCTCAGTATACAGTATCACACGGGATAGGATTAGATACACGGCTCAGTATACAGTATCACACGGGATAGGATTAGATACACAGCTCAGTATACAGTATCACACGGGATAGGATTAGATACAGCTCAGTATACAGTATCACACGGGATAGGATTAGATACACAGCTCAGTATACAGTATCACACGGGATAGAATTAGATACACAGCTCAGTATACAGTATCACACGGGATAGGATTAGATACAGCTCAGTATACAGTATCACACAGGATAGGATTAGATACACGGCTCAGTATACAGTATCACACAGGATAGGATTAGATACAGCTCAGTATACAGTATCACACAGGGTAGGATTAGATACAGCTCAGTATACAGTATCACACAGTATAGGATTAGATACACAGCTCAGTATACAGTATCACACAGGATAGGATTAGATACACAGCTCAGTATACAGTATCACACAGGATAGGATTAGATACACAGCTCAGTATACAGTATCACACAGGGTAGGATTAGATACACAGCTCAGTATACAGTATCACACGGGATAGGATTAGATACAGCTCAGTATACAGTATCACACAGGGTAGGATTAGATACACAGCTCAGTATACAGTATCACACAGGATAGGATTAGATACACAGCTCAGTATACTGTATCACACAGGATAGGATTAGATACAGCTCAGTATACAGTATCACACAGGGTAGGATTAGATACACAGCTCAGTATACAGTATCACACAGGATAGGATTAGATACACAGCTCAGTATACTGTATCACACAGGATAGGATTAGATACACAGCTCAGTATACTGTATCACACAGGGTAGGATTAGATACACAGCTCAGTATACAGTATCAGACAGGATAGGATTAGATACAGCTCAGTATACAGTATCACACAGGATAGGATTAGATACACAGCTCAGTATACAGTATCACACGGGATAGGATTAGATACAGCTCAGTATACAGTATCACACAGGATAGGATTAGATACACAGCTCAGTATACAGTATCACACAGGATAGGATTAGATACACAGCTCAGTATACAGTATCACACAGGATAGGATTAGATACACAGCTCAGTATACAGTATCACACAGGATAGGATTAGATACACCGCTCAGTATACAGTATCACACAGGATAGGATTAGATACACGGCTCAGTATACAGTATCACACGGGATAGGATTAGATACACAGCTCAGTATACAGTATCACACAGGATAGGATTAGATACAGCAGCTCACAGTCTGTGGATACATTATACACCCTTTAATTCCCGGTTCCTTCTCCACAAGCAGCCAAATAGAGAAGTCAAGCACGTGATCAGTGTCACATGACTTCAGGCTGCAGCAGGGCGGGGAGGAGAACCACGTGATCTGTCACATGACAGTCGGGCAGGCAGCGGCCGGAGGAGGTGAGCGCTGTCTGTGTCTCCTGTACTGAGGGCCGGGACTTGCTGGGACTTGTAGTGCTGGAGGTTCTGTCTCCCTGCAGTGGTTTCCTATAGAGCCGATATCTGAGACTCCGCCCACTGACGGGCTCACTATCTCCAGGACATATGGGGGGCCTCTAAGCCCTGTCATGTGACCTCCAACAGGAGGTGAAAGTGAGCCGAAACCAAAGCTGATTGGTCTGTAGATCCCCTGAGCAGATCCCGGTGTGCAGCACTGGTGGGCATGCTGGGAGTAGTGGTGTCCCCAGTCCCTATCACATCGCCCTCTCCTCTGTGGGTGCAGCCGCCATTATTGGGGTGATCCCTTCTCCTGTATTTTCCCCTCCCCCTCAGTTTCTGGCTGATTACTTCTAATGACAGATAATGTCTCCGGTGATTGCGGCTCTATATGGGGGGGCTCGCCTACTCTCTATACAGGTTGTCTGATTTGTCAGCAGGGGGCGCCGTCACGATGCCTCAGAGGATGTCCATGGAGCGCCAGGCGTACTCGGTGCCGCTCATCCAGCCGGATCTCCGCAGGGAAGAAACCATCCAGCAGATCACCGTCACCCTACAGCAGCTGCAGTGCGTGTCCAACGACGTGTTCAACAGGTAAGGGCTGCAGCGGTGCTGCGTACGGGGAGCGAGCACGTAACCGTCATGTGACATCACCTGGAGCCTGGGCGCCCCCTTACCCTATTAGATGAGAGGGGTTGTAGTCCAGGCGCGGTCGCTGGTGTACTTGGCGTTTCCTGTATTGTAATTATCCTTAATGTGCGGAGCTGGGGCAGCGGGGTGTCATTATGGGGGCGGGGGCTGGGCCATGGTCAAATCGCATTTACATGAGCGTTCCTGGCAGCGTCCTGCGACAAGGAGGTGTAATCGGGGCGAGGGCGATGCATTGTGCGAATATACAGGACGTGTCCGCTCACACTGCAAACATCACGTCCTGTTCTCCAGTCACATCCAGAGCTGCAGTCTCTGCCGCTTCATGTCCAGTAACATAAGTGACGCTGGAGCATCAGCTGGGAACAAAGACCTGAGCTCATCAGCGAACATTGGAAATGCAGATTTAGCTGCAACTAGAGTAGAATACATGGAGCCCACTATGATAACAGGTTGACTCTCTGTCCCCCCCTTGTGGTCAGGATCCTGCAGCGGGTGGAGACCAATAGGTCGCAGCTGAAGAACATCAACGATCGGGTCAGCCTGGCGCAAGCCAAGATAGAGAAAGTCAAAGGCAGCAAGAAGGCCATAAAGGTGACGCCCCCTGCAGGTGACCCCGCCCAGCCCTGACCTGACCCCTTGCAGGTGACCCCGCCCTCCTTGACCTGACCCCTGCAGGTGACTCCGCCCACCCCTGACCTGGCCCTGCAGGTGACTCCGCCCACCCCTGACCTGGCCCCTGCAGGTGACTCCGCCCACCCCTGATCTGGCCCCTGCAGGTGACCCTGCCCACCCCTGACCTGGCCCCTGCAGGTGACCCTGCCCACCCCTGACCTGGCCCCTGCAGGTGACCCCGCCCTCCCCTGACTTGCTCCTCCATCCATTAACTCTTGATCTCCGCAGGTGTTCTCTAGCGCCAAGTACCCGGCTCCGGAGCGCCTGCAGGAATACTCCTCCATCTTCTCTGGAGCCAACGATTCGTGGTCTGAGAAACGAGCAAAACACAAGATCCAGAGCAAACACCGCGCACTGGACGAACAGGCGCTGCAGGTACAACCCACAGGGGGCGCTATGGCACACTCAGGGCAGCTACACCTGTGTACGCCATGGTCAGCCTCATCTGTCTGCTCTTTACAGGAGAAACTCAAGTATTACCCCGTGTACGTGGGCCCAAAGGGGCAAGAAGAGGAGGCGGCGGAGGAGGGGCTGGGCAGTCTACCCCGAAACATCAACTCCATCAGCTCTCTGCTACTCTTCAACACCACCGAGAACCTGTGAGTGAGCGACCCCGGGGGTGGGATAGACATAGTGGGAGACTAGACCCTCATCTTGAATGCTGCTTTAGGAGTGATTGGAGTATAACAATTCTATAAAGGTTTGAACATTGAGGGGTGCGCGGGGAATCGGAGGGCGGATTGGGACGAGCTGCTCCTTCACATCATTGTGTCGTCCTTGCAGATATAAGAAGTATGTGTTCTTGGATCCTCTGGCCGGTGTGGTGACCCGAACTAACCAGCCCCTAGAGGGCGACGATGAGGACCGGCTGTTTGATGCCCCTCTGTCTATCTCCAAGAGGGAGCAGCTTGAGAGACAGGTGAGCAGAGACCGGACCCCGAGAGGCTATTGTGGGGGGGCTGCAGGCTCTACTGGTATTAGCAGAGGTCTGAGGCCGGACCCCTAAACTAATACAGACCCCAGACCAGACCCCTAAACTAATACAGACCCCAGACCGGACCCCTAAACTAATACAGACCCCAGACCGGACCCCTAAACTAATACGGACCCCAGACCGGACCCCTAAACTAATACAGACCCCAGACCAGACCCCTAAACTAATACAGACCCCAGACCGGACCCCTAAACTAATACGGACCCCAGACCGGACCCCTAAACTAATACAGACCCCAGACCAAACCCCTAAACTAATACAGACCCCAGACCAGAGCCCTAAACTAATACAGACCCCAGACCGGACCCCTAAACTAATACAGACCCCAGACCGGAGCCCTAAACTAATACAGACCCCAGACCAGAGCCCTAAACTAATACAGACCCCAGACCGGACCCCTAAACTAATACAGACCCCAGACCAAACCCCTAAACTAATACAGACCCCAGACCAGAGCCCTAAACTAATACAGACCCCAGACCGGACCCCTAAACTAATACAGACCCCAGACCGGACCCCTAAACTAATTCAGACCCCAGACCGGAGCCCTAAACTAATACAGACCCCAGACCGGACCCCTAAACTAATTCAGACCCCAGACCGGACCCCTAAACTAATACAGACCCCAGACCGGACCCCTAAACTAATACAGACCCCAGACCGGACCCCTAAACTAATACAGACCCCAGACCGGACCCCTAAACTAATACAGACCCCAGACCGGACCCCTAAACTAATACAGACCCCAGACCGGACCCCGAAACTAATACAGACCCCAGACCGGACCCCGAAACTAATACAGACCCCAGACCGGACCCCGAAACTAATACAGACCCCAGACCGGACCCCTAAACTAATACAGACCCCAGACCGGACCCCTAAACTAATACAGACCCCAGACCAGACCGGACCCCTAAACTAATACAGACCCCAGACCGGACCCCTAAACTAATACAGACCCCACTCCTGATGACGGACCTGCTATTATTAACTCTTTAGGGGAGAGCATTCCTTCCTCCGGACAGCTGATGTTCCCGTCTGGGTTTGGCCCTTGCTCCCCCCTCCCCTGGTGACCCCATGACAAGTGACCTCTGACCACCATCTTGTTCCTTTGCAGACGGCAGAGAATTACTTCTACGTTCCAGACCTGGGTGAGGTCCCGGAGATTGATGTGCCGTATTACCTGCCGGACTTGCCCGGAGTGGCGGATGACCTCATGTACAACGCTGACCTGGGCCCGGGCATTGCCCCGTCTGCTCCAGGGGGTCCTATTCCAGAACTGCCCACCTTCAGCACCGAGGAGGTCGCTGAGCCCTCCAGGGCAGGTACTTATCGTGGCTTTCTGTGCGGACCTTCCTAGCTGTGTGACATGTTATAAATTATGAATAAAATCTCAGAAGTGTAGTGAAGACTGACACACAGTAGTAGGGGATGTAAAAGCTGGGAATCTCTGTGATCTCCCCCTATGGTGTGTTTAATCTGTGCGTAAGTTTTAGTCCTATGTTGGCTACAAATACTCATTAACTTTATTTAATATTTCAGATTCACAAGATGGCCGACTGCTGCCGCCACCGCCGCCTCCTCCTCCTCCCCCGCCGCCTCCACCCCCACCTCCTGAACTGCCGCCTATATCTCCGCCTGCCCCTCCGCAGCTGCCTCCTCCGCACTCCACCCCACCTATACCCAGTGGAGCAGATCAGACAGGGGACGCTGGTAAGGAATGGCCGCCATATTGCTGCGCTTACCGCTCCGGTGACTCGCTCCCTGACCTCGCACGTATCTGCTTTGTATCTCAGCCGCCATCCAAGGAGCCCCCACAGAGGTGGTGAAGCCGTCGGACGGCCGGGCGTCTCTGCTGGAGTCCATTCGCCAGGCGGGCGGCATCGGAAAGGCCAAACTGCGCAGCGTGAAGGAGAAGAAGCTGGAGAAGAAGAAGATGAAGGAGCAGGAACAAGGTTACCCCTCAGGGCTAGCAGAGAGGTTTTGGGGCGCAGGCCAGGAGATTAGAGGTGCGGAGCAGCTGGAGGGAGGGCGCCGGCGCCAAGTCGCTGGCAGGCAGAAGCCGGGCTCATCCGCCGCGGCTGGTACTTGGCAGCTGTTGGGGCTCTGGAAACAGCTGCCAGTCAGTGATAATGAGTCGTGTGCAGGCGCTGGCGGCCGCCATTCAGCTGTGAAGCCATTACGTGTGCCGCCAGCAGAGGGGGCTCTGCAGACTCCGTGATGGTAGAGCGGGCACAGGCGGGGGATGGGGAGCGGCTTCTGTCCTTAGTCTGTCCAATAGTAAGGTCAGTGTGAACAAGGGCTATGTGTGCCTGCAATAAATGCACCGGGGGTATCCCCAATACTGACACTTTATACATAGGGGGTCCGACTGCTGGAACCTCCAGAATGGGGTCTACAAGGCCCCATTGTCTTTTGGGGATGTTATCCATCCTGTAGAGCGCAGCAGACATCAATCAGCGAGAGACACACAGGACCCCCATCCTCATGATCAGGGGGTCCCAGAAATTGGACGCCCCCCCAAACAAACATTATATCAGTAGTAGGAAAATCCCTTTAAGGCGCCCATACACCTGCTGATACTCCTATGTTCATGCTTGCTCAGTTTGGCCGAGTGTGCATGTGTTCTGGATGGGGAGGAAGTGGCTACCGGACTGCCAAGAGTTTGGGAGACCCCCATACACCGCAGATGGTTGCTTGGTCTGGCTGACGTCTATTGTCCCCTGTTATCAGCTCAGGTGCCTGATGGGAAGTGTAGAGGCCCCCCTGTGTATAGCGGTAGAGGCCTCCCTGCCCCCCTGTGTATAGCGGTAGAGGCCTCCCTGCCCCCCTGTGTATAGCGGTAGAGGCCTCCCTGCCCCCCTGTGTATAGCGGTAGAGGCCTCCCTGCCCCCCTGTGTATAGCGGTATAACGTATTCTCTATAGTGTAGCCTTGTTAGGATGATTCCTGTATTCTAATCCCCTATGTCGTGTCTTACAGTCAGAGCCACCGGGGGAGGAGGAGACCTCATGTCTGATCTGTTTAACAAGCTGGCGATGAGACGCAAAGGTAAGCGAGCGGACGATGGGGGTTATTACACGGGCGTCAGGATGACCTACCCTAAGGAAAACCCCTTTAATAGTGTTAGAAACAATTACCCAGAAGGCTGGAGAGGTGGAAGGAATTTGTATGGATAAGGGTTACATTGTTCACTCCGCACGCGCAGGGGCCACACTGTTCACTCCGCACGCGCAGGGGCCACACTGTTCACTCCGCACGCGCAGGGGCCACACTATTGACTCTGCTGCTTCTTCTAAGGTATTTCCGGGAAGGGTCCGGCCGCTGGAACTGGAGATTCCCCTGCAGGAGCGTTTGCCAGGATTTCGGACACTATTCCGCCCCTCCCCCCACCACAAGTGACGCCAGGAGAAGCGGATGAGGATGAATGGGAGTCCTAAGGCCAGTGGCCCATAAAGCTCCGGCTCTGGCCATTCATCACATGGTTCTCTGTGGATATCAACACCTCCCAAACTAACACCTGGACCCTGTCAGGAACGCAGGAGACTGTAACCCCTGGAGCGCCCGCACCGCTCACCTGACGCTTTTGTGGCCACGATTATTATTTGTTTTTGCACACTCGTCGCCTCTAAGCCCCAGCGGTTTCGGCGCCCAACGCGTCCTGTAGTCTCAGATTTATTCTAAGATGCCTTGTATGCAGCAATGTAATAAAACTATACAGCGCCTAAAGAGTTAATGCACCTTTAATTCTGTATAAAGTGTAAAAATCACCAGAATAATAAATAACGTAGGAAACAGCGGAGGAGAAAGTCATCTGGGATCCCGAGGCGGCTCATGATGGCGGCACAGAAGTCTTCTTCATCTGGAAAAACTGAACCAACAGAGAATGTTACTTAGGTCACCTCCACCTGCGTCACAGCGGAGTTAAAGGAGTACTCCAGGTGACAACTATGTATTCTGACAGGACTAGTTCAGGGCTTTAGGGGGCGGAGCATAAAAGAGCCCTTTCTCATGCTCCGCCCACTCAAGTCCTGCAGTAGAGCTGTGAATCCAAGCTGGGGGAGAGATACAACATTCACTAGACGCTGCAGCATGGATGACATTATACAGTAGTACAGAGTAGTAGAGCTATGACTCCAGGCTGGGGGTGAGATACAACATTCACTAGACGCTGCAGCATGGATGACATTATACAGTAGTACAGAGTAGTAGAGCTATGACTCCAGGCTGGGGGTGAGATACAACATTCACTAGACGCTGCAGCATGGATGACATTATAGAGTAGTAGAGCTATGACTCCAGGCTGGGGGTGAGATACAACATTCACTAGACGCTGCAGCATGGATGACATTATAGAGTAGTAGAGCTATGACTCCAGGCTGGGGGTGAGATACAACATTCACTAGACGCTGCAGCATGGATGACATTATAGAGTAGTAGAGCTATGACTCCAGGCTGGGGGTGAGATACAACATTCACTAGACGCTGCAGCATGGATGACATTATAGAGTAGTAGAGCTATGACTCCAGGCTGGGGGTGAGATACAACATTCACTAGACGCTGCAGCATGGATGACATTATAGAGTAGTAGAGCTATGACTCCAGGCTGGGGGTGAGATACAACATTCACTAGACGCTGCAGCATGGATGACATTATAGAGTAGTAGAGCTATGACTCCAGGCTAGGGGTGAGATACAACATTCACTAGACGCTGCAGCATCTTCATTTATCTGACTCCCCTTCTGCAGGTTCCTCCTGCCTGGTGAGTGTCAGATACTTGGTCTTTCCTCCTTAGCAGTGCTGTGTGAATAGAGCTGTAGTTCCCCGCACCGCTGCACCCGACCTCCTGCATGCAGTGATAACTATAGAAGATGGGATTAACCCTATAACTCTCACAACCACTAGGGCAGACAGAATCGGGGGACGTGGCTACCAGGACAAACCTTTCTTATTGATGCAAACGCGGCTCCGAAGGATTGTTTGACTTCCGTGCTGCTGCGGATCCACTGCGGTAACTTCCCGAGTACGGTCGGCCTGGCGTATCTGTGGTCTAAGAGGACGATGCTGGCGTAGTCGCCGCGGTGCCGGATGGCTCGTCCTGTAGATAATGTACACTGTGAGCATCACACTCATGTAACCGGCCAGCAGGGGGCAGTAGTACAGTATAGACTCACCTATAGACTGATTGACGGCCTTCATACACAGATTCTCTATAAGGACTTTCCCTGCAGACACTCCATTAGTCTTGGGCTGGGAAAGTAGAATGTGTTATAGTGGTAACGTGCCCCCTCTACACTGTCAACATGGTATACTCCGTAGCCCCCTCTACACTGTCAACATGGTATACTCCGTAGCCCCCTCTACACTGTCAACATGGTATACTCCGTAGCCCCCTCTACACTGTCAACATGGTATACTCCGTAGCCCCCTCTACACTGTCAACATGGTATACTCCGTAGCCCCCTCTACACTGTCAACATGGTATAATCCCTAGCCCCCCTCTACACTGTCAACATGGTATACTCCGTAGCCCATCCTCTATACTACAAGCATGGCATAATCCATAGCCCCTCCTCTAAATCTCCATCATGGTACACTCCGTAGCCCCTCCTCTAAATCTCCATCATGGTACACTCCGTAGCCCCTCCTCTATGCCGCTAGCATGGTACACTCCGTAGCCCCTCCTCTATGCCGCTAGCATGGTACACTCCGTAGCCCCTCCTCTATGCCGCTCGCATGGTACACTCCGTAGCCCCTCCTCTATGCCGCTCGCATGGTACACTCCGTAGCCCCTCCTCTATGCCGCTAGCATGGTACACTCCGTAGCCCCTCCTCTATGCCGCTAGCATGGTACACTCCGTAGCCCCTCCTCTATGCCGCTAGCATGGTACACTCCGTAGCCCCTCCTCTATGCCGCTCGCATGGTACACTCCGTAGCCCCTCCTCTATGCCGCTAGCATGGTACACTCCGTAGCCCCTCCTCTATGCCGCTCGCATGGTACACTCCGTAGCCCCTCCTCTATGCCGCTAGCATGGTACACTCCGTAGCCCCTCCTCTATGCCGCTAGCATGGTACACTCCGTAGCCCCTCCTCTATGCCGCTAGCATGGTACACTCCGTAGCCCCTCCTCTATGCCGCTCGCATGGTACACTCCGTAGCCCCTCCTCTATGCCGCTAGCATGGTACACTCCGTAGCCCCTCCTCTATGCCGCTAGCATGGTACACTCTGTAGCCCCTCCTCTATGCCGCTAGCATGGTACACTCTGTAGCCCCTCCTCCATGCCGCTAGCATGGTACACTCCGTAGCCCCTCCTCTATGCCGCTAGCATGGTACACTCTGTAGCCCCTCCTCCATGCCGCTCGCATGGTACACTCCGTAGCCCCTCCTCTATGCCGCTCGCATGGTACACTCTGTAACCCCTCCTCTATGCCGCTAGCATGGTACACTCCGTAGCCCCTCCTCTATGCCGCTCGCATGGTACACTCTGTAACCCCTCCTCTATGCCGCTAGCATGGTACACTCCGTAGCCCCTCCTCTAAGCCGCTAGCATGGTACTCTCTGTAGCCCCTCCTCTATGCCGCTAGCATGGTACACTCCGTAGTCCCTCCTCTATGCCGCTAGCGTGGTACACTCCATAGCCCCTCCTTAATACCACCCAGCTCTGCCCTCATTACCAGGGTATGATCCAGATAGGACATCTTCTCCTGCAGCTCGGGGGATCGGATATTGGGGTACGGCATTCCCACCATCACAACACACCTGCAAACAACACGTGCACCCACAATGAACAGAAGCAGGTACCTACTAAGTACTAAGCTGCCCATAGACACAGCCCTGTCTGCTGCCACCACCAGAGGGCGCTCAGGAGTGTCCTGCATACTGTGTAAGCAGCAGTGAGCGCCCCCTAGTGGTGGCTGCAGTGAAGATCGGAATGTATTTCTCAGCTAGTTATTGGCCAGGCGCCGTCACTGCAGTGAAGGATGCGGCTCCATACGGCTGATCGGTCAAGGCCCTGGTATCAGCCCCCGACTCATCAATTATTTATGGCCTATCCTAAAACCTTAACCCCAGACAACCCCTTTAAGAATGAGCAGGACTGTGACGTGCCCCATGTCACCCCCCCATTATACCACTAATCGCCGCCGTACGTACCGGCCCAAGTCATCGGAAAAGTTGATTCCTTCGCTCATCTTCCCTCCGACCACAGAAAACAGCAGCGCCCCCGTCAGGGCTCCGGCGGACTGACCTGAGACCTATCGGTACAAACACGAGAGATACCTGAAGACACAAAATTCATGAGATCTGGATGTTTCCGGAGAAATGAGATGCAATTAGTGACAATTAGCGCTGATGAGGGCGATCGCCCCGTGGTGGGGGGAGGGGAGACCAATTGTAATTAGCGCTCACTTGTTATTAAGTAGCATCATTAATGTGAGGAGATGAAGAGACTGCGGAGTAATAACAAGGTGACAGGAGGTGTCATGAGAGCCGCCATCTCTGCCCTGAGCGCAGTTAACCCTTACCCTGATGCAGCGCGAGTACTCGGACAGGACCTGCTCCACTCGGCTCGATCGCTTCGGCTCCTGAAATATCTGAACAAGAAGTCGGAATTAAAGGGATAGAAGTGACTGAGTGACCAATGTGAGAGCCCTGGTCATGTGACTGCCCAATAGCTGGTCACTGGGGGGGAGGGGGGGGGGGTGTCAGGGTATTTGATACCAGTCTTGGGGTCACCCGTGCTCTTAGTTCAGCCCCACCATGAATTTGGGGCTTCCCCTCGACAGTCGCCGTCACTGTCTATGCCACGATGTACTTGGCATTTGGCGCGGCCTGAAATCCTGACACTTACGAAAAAGTAGTGAGACCAGTAAATAAACCGCACTGGTGACGATTTCACACTGGCTGACCCCCTTGTGGGCTGGATTACTTGTAAGGTGTCTGCAGTGCTCCAGGGGCTTAAGAGTTAACCTGTGACCCCCATCCTGCTCGAGGCCCCGTCAGTCAGCCATTTATACAGCTGGTAGGGCCCGGGGCCAACATAGGAGAGAGACATTGTCACTGTGGACTAGCCTGGACTATGCGGGATGGAGATGGGTATGGCGGGGTGTAGTGGGGTATAGCAGGGTGCTGCAGGGTGTAGCGGGGTATATTATAGTGGGGTGGAGATGGGTATGGTGGGATGTAGCGCGGTGTAGCATGGTATAACGGGGTGTAGCGGGGTATAGTGTGGTATAGCAGGGTGTAGTGAGGTGCTGCAGGGTGTAGCGGGGTATAACATGGTATAGCAGGGTATACTGGGGTGTAACAGGGTATTGTGGGATATAGCGTGGTATAGCAAGGTGTTGCAGGGTATAACGTGGTATAGCGGGGTATACTGGGGAGTAGTGGGGTATAGCAAGTAGTAGCATGGTATAGCGGGGTATGGTGGGGTATAGCGTGGTATAGCAGGGTGTAGCAAGGTGCTGCAGGGTCTAGTAGGGTACAACGCGGTATAGCGGGGTATACTGGGGTGTAGCAGGGTGTAGCGGGGTATAAGAGTGTAGCGGTGCTGACTGCGGCACATTTGGCAGACCTTCTTCTTGCCCTCCAGACGTTTCAGCAGGCCGCTCTTCTCCCAGCGATCCAGGATCAGCTTCTCGTACTCATAGGAAGGGAAGAAGCAGACGAGACCCCCGGGGACCACGTTACATAAGTTTACAAGAATCCGGCCGGTTTCGTCCATCTATTGTGAACACAAAGACCTTCTGGTTATATCCAGGACTCCGCCCCCTGTATACGGTCACCCCCAGTATATACACATTTGCTTCCATGTTATTCACAGCGGCCATAGTTATACACTTGTACTCCGTTCCATCTGCCCCTATAAGCAGCAATATATAGGGGGGGGGAGGGGCAGGTGACCTGCACCAAAAATCTAAGAATTGCCAATTGCAGCAGAGATTGCCGATTACCATGTCAGGGGAACTCCTCTTGTCGTAGGTGAATTCCAGCTGCTGATTGGTCGGCCCGCTACAGAGCACTATGGGTAGGATGTTTTCTGGCGGGATCACATGACCTACAGATGAAAGACGTATTTGCATGAGGCTGTGCCGTCCTCTAAGCAGTTTCCCCAGGTCTTAGAACGAAAACCCGGCAGACTGACACAGGGCGCACAGGGGCACAAGCGTGAACACCCCCCTCAGACCAGATGACCGGACTCACCGCACGAGAACTCGACGATCCTCTCCGGGACGAGTCCGGCCGCCACCAACAACTGCTGCTTAAAGTCAGAAACCTGCAAAAAAAAAAAAAACCACATTTTTTTCTTGCGGCAGATTTGGGGACTTCTTTAAGTCTCTAGGAGGCTAGGATAAGGGATGGGGCTGAGCCGCTGCTGTACCATGTGACCAATGCCCGTGACAGGGGTCCTGCATGTGACATATTAATGGCCTATTCATAAGACATGGAAAACCCCTTTAAATCCCCTGGTTGCAAATGGTTGAGGCATCTGAAGGGTTAAACAGCTGACAATTTGGGGCTGATTATTGCCCATAACGGGGATCTCATTTAGGATTCGCTCTACATTAGCACCATCTTGTGCGCGGTAACCTCTGCCGCCGCCGGCCGCGCTCCAGCTGTCCGGGGATTCTTATCTGGCCTATTGAGTGCGATGAAACGTCTGATAATTTGGAGATTACTGCGACATCGGCTCCCGGGAGACGGCGACTTCCTCCTGATCCTGTCACTGACTAATCCCCTGGAAGCTGCCCGGCATTTTACATAATTTGACTGCGGCATTTCCAGTCCGTCTCACAGGGGGCGCCGCGGACTGGACGGGACAGAGGACAATCTGGGGATACGACGGTTCGGCCACATTCGGGGGCACTGACGTTATGTGTTATGGATGCAGCCAATGATCCAAGACCCCACAGGCCCCCCCGCATCATGTGGATGTGACAGCGAGCACCTACCCCACTGTACTGCTGCCCCCTACTGGCAGCAGCAAATAAGGAAAATGAGAAATAAATCTGATATTCTATCTAGACTCCCTAATGTCTAGTGGGTGGCGGCAGGAAGGGGCGGGGTTCTGACACTATCCCCCTCTGATTGGCCCTCTGAGTCACGCCCCTTCCTGCTCCTGTCTGACACCACCCACTAGACATTAGGGAGTCTAGACAGAATATCAGGCACCAAAACTAAGTGCACTAACTGCTCAGGAACGGCGGGGGCTACGGAAAACATCCCAACTGGGCCAGAATCAGTGGGGCAGCGACTATTGAGGAGCAGGAGGTGGTGAGCGGTCCTCTTTAAATGCTGATGACCTGTCCTTATCCCTAGGTTATCAATATCAGATTGTGGGTTGCACTCCCAGGACCCCTCCCCCACCAGTCTGATAATTAAAGGGGCGAATGCTGAAGCCTGTGATGTCATGTTTATTGGTCACATGACCCTTCTGCAGCTCAGTCCCATTCAGTTGAATGAAGTCCAATAGCAGCCGCAGCCACGGCCCCGTCAATTATCTGATTAGCAGGGGGTCCCGAGAGACAGACACCCCCCACACACACTGATCTGATACACCTACGCTGGGCCTGGTATACAGCGGCACGGACCGCGGGAGGCTCCGGTGACAAGTAACTAGGTCACCCTTCTGCTTTCTCACCGGCTGCATCGTCCCTCCAGCGATGATCACAGAACGACAATCCTTCAGGACTTCAGCAAAATGCACAGCTGGGTTCAGCATGAGAAACTTCAGAGCGCTCTGCGCGGCGGTACCTGCGGGGACAAACACGTCTCATCTCCTCCGCGGTGTACACATCTATGGGTATACGGTATATCAGACACTGACAGCTGCTGCAGAACTTCACCGCATCATTAATGTCAGGCATCACTATCTCAGAAGAGAAGCGGCGTACAATACCCGGCGGTCCTACAATACTGAATGCAGGGACCCCACCCATCCATCCTGCAATACCCCTTGACCCCAGGGGTCACAGCAGTCGACCTTCACATTGTGGCAGTGATTAGATACAGCAAACCTGCAGCAATCCATAGTGTAATGCACAAGCACAAGGTGGGGTCCCCAATATCAGACTGGTGGGGGTTCGACACCTGACACCCCCCCACCTATCAGCATTCACGAGTCCTGCATCCTCAGGCCAAGCACAGCGCTGCAAACTGCATAGTGGTTCTGCTTGGTATTGCAGTTCAGCCCCATTTACCGGTACTTGAATGGGACTGACGGACGCAATGCTGATCGGCGGGGGCTCTGTGTCCATCCTAAGGATGTAGGGACAGCTTCCTACATCTCAGCACCGTGGCCTCCAGGCACACAGGGGTTAAGCTACTGATATATATGCGTATATATATATATATGGGGCCCCTATACATAGAGCCCCACGAACGCCGGCCTGTACCTTGCAGCTGCACTAGGACCCGTCCGTCTTGGTTGGCGTTGGTCAGGGCAAACAGGAAGCTCTCGATGTGCATGAGCGGGGAGGCGCTACGTACCTGCTCGCTCTCACTGACCTCCTGTGCGCCATCGGCGACCCCTGCAGGGCGAGAATATGGAGTATAATTTGGGGACTGCAGTGGACACAGCGCCATCCTTCACACAACCATAAGGGTTAATACAAGTATTTCTGCCTCCACTAGGGGGAGCTCACCGCATACAGGTACGTACAGCAGGTGTCCCCAGTGCTCCCCCTAGTGGCGGCTGCAGGTAGTTTTACTATACATCTCTATGGCTGCAGGTTCACTACTAGGTATCGCCCCGCTCGCCCTCCTCTCACCCTCTCCCCCCTGAGTTTTCTGGGTAAGGTTTTGCAGGTACTGTTGCAGTCCTCCGGTTTTCGGGGCGTCTTTCGCTGGGTTGATCACAGCCAATCCTCCGAACTTCTCAGTGAAGCCGAATAACTGGTAAATATAACAATAGGTAATAAACAATACAAAAAAGACAAGGCCCCGCCCCCCCCCCCCCCCCAATATTCTATAGGTACCACCGTCCAGGGAGATATGGCCATATAACATACCAAGTCATATGGGGATCAAGTACCCAATACAGTGCCCGACATACAGCCAAGAGGCTTCCGCTCCTGGGGTAGTGAATAAAGGGGCTATATATAGCTGCAAGAGGGGGAAGGAGACTGATGGGGGACCATATACAGAAGTAAAAGGGGGAAGGAGACTATATACACAATCACACATTCACATCATATAGATATATATATGTATTACAGCAGTCAGAGGAGGAAGGAGACTGAACGGGGACTATATATACATATATACACACATATAGCTGTCAGAGGGAGAAGGAGACTGACTGTGAGCTTTCTGGGGACTATATATACAGGCGTCACAGGTATCAGAGGAGTCTGGAGACTGACTGGATGTGGAACAGGAGGGAGTGAAAGACATATGGAGTGCATGCAAGACTATCGGGAAAATCCGGAGACATAAGTCATGTGACACTGCCAATAGGACGCGTATATGTTTAGTTGGAACCAGTGCAATTTAGATCCCTGTTTTTTGCATTGCAGGACTTTATACATGGGATATCGTCTTTAATAGGAGGGGGGAAGGGAATATCAGCCCTCCCTTCTCATACACCTCCTTATCTGACATGCCGCTCTCTTACCCCCCAGGCCTCGTGTCTCGCCCCTTCTTACCTTCCGGCTGATCATGCTCTTCATGCAGTATTTCTGGACCTGTGTGGGAGAGAGGACGTGATATCACTGCGCGCTTACCATACCTTACGTTGTCCGGCCCCAAATGGAATTTTCATACTGCTGACCCATCCACAGGACGTCCGGCCCCCCGCACAGATCAGCTGTGGCAGCCTCCAGCTCATGGACGGAAATGTAGAAAGCAGTATACAAGTAATAAGAGCGGCGTTGCAGTTCACCAGAACCACCACTATGTGGCTGACGGAGCTGCTGCTCGCGATGCCCCGGCATCTGGAGACTGTCAGAAGAGCTGATCTGTGCGGGGGCTTAGGGTCAGACCCCACAGATCACATTCCGGTGACCTGTCCTGTGGTTAGGTGGAAAGTCTGAAAATTGGATTTGGGGCTGAAAAACCCCTTTAAGTCTTTTGCCTACTTCTCTAGTCGCGCGGCGTCTCGGGAGATGATCGAGATGGAAAGTGTCAGGCGGCCGACTGAGCGGAAGCCATGAAAAATTCAGAAAGGAAGGAGAGGGGAAGACGGCACTCGTAGCATCCATAGGGGATAGCAAGGCATACATACTGAGAAGAGAGGGTGTGTTATAGAGAGAGATATAGGAGCAGCTGTATATAGTGACACGTCAGGGCGGTGCTATATACAGTGCGTACACATACTATATATCTATATACACATAGTCAGAGAAGAGAGGGTGTGTTATACAGAGAGATATAGGAGCAGCTGTATATAGTGACACATCAGGGCGGTGCTATATACAGTGCACACACATACTATATATCTATATACACATAGTCAGAGAAGAGAGGGTGTGTTATACAGAGAGATATAGGAGCAGCTGTATATAGTGACACATCAGGGCGGCGCTATATACAGTGCACACACATACTATATATCTATATACACATAGTCAGAGAAGAGAGGGTGTGTTATACAGAGAGATATAGGAGCAGCTGTATATAGTGACACATCAGGGCGGCGCTATATACAGTGCACACACATACTATATATCTATATACACATAGTCAGAGAAGAGAGGGTGTGTTATACAGAGAGATATAGGAGCAGCTGTATATAGTGACACGTCAGGGCGGTGCTATATACAGTGCGTACACATACTATATATCTACACTCACCGGCCACTTTATTAGGTACACCATGCTAGTAACGGGTTGGACCCCCTTTTGCCTCCAGAACTGCCTCAATTCTTCGTGGCATAGATACAACAAGGTGCTGGAAGCATTCCTCAGAGATTTTGCTCCATATTGACATGATGGCGGCATCACACAGTTGCAGTCGCAGATTTGTCGGCTGCACATCCATGATGCGAATCTCCCGTTCCACCACATCCCAAAGATGCTCCTCTATTGGATTGAGATCTGGTGACTGTGGAGGCCATTGGAGTACAGTGACCTCATTGTCATGTTCAAGAAACCAGTCTGACATGATTCCAGCTTTATGACATGGCATTGCATTATCCTGCTGAAAGTAGCCATCAGATGTTGGGTACATTGTGGTCATAAAGGGATGGACATGGTCAGCAACAATACTCAGGTAGGCTTTGGCGTTGCAACGATGCTCAATTGGTACCAAGGGGCCCAAAGAGTGCCAAAAAAATATTCCCCACACCATGACACCACCACCAGCAGCCTGAACCGTTACCGATACAAGGCAGGATGGATCCATGCTTTCATGTTGTTGACGCCAAATTCTGACCCTACCATCCGAATGTCGCAGCAGAAATCGAGACTCATCAGACCAGGCAACGTTTTTCCAATCTTCAATTGTCCAATTTCGATGAGCTTGTGCAAATTGTAGCCTCAGTTTCCTGTTCTTAGCTGAAAGGAGTGGCCCCCGGTGTGGTCTTCTGCTGCTGTAGCCCATCTGTAGCCTCAAAGTTGGACGTACTGTGCGGCGTTCAGAGATGCTCTTCTGGCTACCTTGGTTGTAACGGGTGGCTATTTGAGTCACTGTTGCCTTTCTATCAGCTCGAACCAGTCTGGCCATTCTCCTCTGACCTCTGGCATCAACAACGCATTTCCGCCCCCCACAGAACTGCCGCTCACTGGATGTTTTTTCTTTTTTGGACCATTCTCTGTAAACCCTAGAGATGGTTGTGCGTGAAAATCCCAGTAGATCAGCGGTTTCTGAAATACTCAGACCAGCCCTTCTGGCACCAACAACCATGCCACGTTCAAAGGCACTCAAATCACCTTTCTTCCCCCCCATACTGATGCTCGGTTTGAACTGCAGGAGATTGTCTTGACCATGTCTACATGCCGAAATGCACTGAGTTGCCGCCATGTGATTGGCTGATTAGAAATTAAGTGTTAACGAGCAGTTGGACAGGTGTACCTAATAAAGTGGCCGATGAGTGTATATACACATAGTCAGAGAAGAGAGGGTGTGTTATACAGAGAGATATAGGAGCAGCTGTATATAGTGACACATCAGGGCGGTGCTATATACAGTGCGTACACATACTATATATCTATATACACATAGTGGGGGAAGAGAGGGTGTGTTATATAGAGATATAGGAGCAGCTGTATATAGTGACACATCAGGGCGGTGCTATATACAGTGCGTACACATACTATATATCTATATACACATAGTGGGGGAAGAGAGGGTGTGTTATACAGAGAGATATAGGAGCAGCTGTATATAGTGACACGTCAGGGCGGCGCTATATACAGTGCGTACACATACTATATATCTATATACACATAGTCAGAGAAGAGAGGGTGTGTTATAGAGAGAGATATAGGAGCAGCTGTATATAGTGACACATCAGGGCGGCGCTATATACAGTGCGTACACATACTATATATCTATATACACATAGTCAGAGAAGAGAGGGTGTGTTATAGAGAGAGATATAGGAGCAGCTGTATATAGTGACACGTCAGGGCGGTGCTATATACAGTGCACACACATACTATATATCTATATACACATAGTCAGAGAAGAGAGGGTGTGTTATACAGAGAGATATAGGAGCAGCTGTATATAGTGACACATCAGGGCGGTGCTATATACAGTGCACATACTATATATCTATATACACATAGTCAGAGAAGAGAGGGTGTGTTATACAGAGAGATATAGGAGCAGCTGTATATAGTGACACGTCAGGGCGGTGCTATATACAGTGCGTGCACATACTATATATCTATATACACACAGTATATGAGGTCACTGTGTCCGGATACAGAGGAGAGACGAGTACCTTGAACAGATTGATATTGTCCACCTGGCTGTAGAAGAGGAAGTCATTGATGGATTTCAGGGCTGTACCTGCAAAAAATACAAAACCCCTCACACTGCGCGCCCGGTGGCGATATCTCCGGAAAACGTCACTACTATCCCAGGCGCTGTTCACACTTGTGACAGGTGAGAGCCACTGACCATGTTGTCAGATACTCACCGGGCTGAGAAACCTTTTGGAAGTTGGGGTTCTGCTTAACGTTACCTGTGAAGATGGGGCAGTGTTAGATCCTGCGAATAAGTCAGGGCCATGGAAGTCTGAGCAGTAGTCGGGGGTCCGGGCAGTAGTCGGGGGGTCTGAGCAGTAGTCGGGGGGTCTGAGCAGTAGTCGGGGGGTCTGAGCAGTAGTCGGGGGGTCTGAGCAGTAGTCGGGGGGTCTGAGCAGTAGTCGGGGGGTCTGAGCAGTAGTCGGGGGGTCTGAGCAGTAGTCGGGGGGTCTGAGCAGTAGTCGGGGGGTCTGAGCAGTAGTCGGGGGTCTGAGCAGTAGTCGGGGGGTCTGAGCAGTAGTCGGGGGGTCTGAGCAGTAGTCGGGGGGTCTGAGCAGTAGTCGGGGGGTCTGAGCAGTAGTCGGGGGGTCTGAGCAGTAGTCGGGGGTGTGAGCAGTAGTCGGGGGTCTGAGCAGTAGTCGGGGGGTCTGATCAGTAGTCGGGGGTCCGAGCAGTAGTCGGGGGTCCGAGCAGTAGTCGGGGGTCCGAGCAGTAGTCGGGGGTCCGAGCAGTAGTCGGGGGGTCTGAGCAGTAGTCGGGGGGTCTGAGCAGTAGTCGGGGGGTCTGAGCAGTAGTCGGGGGGTCTGAGCAGTAGTCGGGGGGTCTGAGCAGTAGTCGGGGGTGTGAGCAGTAGTCGGGGGTCTGAGCAGTAGTCGGGGGGTCTGAGCAGTAGTCGGGGGTCTGAGCAGTAGTCGGGGGGTCTGAGCAGTAGTCGGGGGGTCTGAGCAGTAGTCGGGGGGTCTGAGCAGTAGTCGGGGGGTCTGAGCAGTAGTCGGGGGGTCTGAGCAGTAGTCGGGGGTGTGAGCAGTAGTCGGGGGTCTGAGCAGTAGTCGGGGGTGTGAGCAGTAGTCGGGGGGTCTGAGCAGTAGTCGGGGGTCTGAGCAGTAGTCGGGGGTCTGAGCAGTAGTCGGGGGTCTGAGCAGTAGTCGGGGGTCCGGGCAGTAGTCGGGGGGTCTGAGCAGTAGTCGGGGGGTCTGAGCAGTAGTCGGGGGGTCTGAGCAGTAGTCGGGGGTGTGAGCAGTAGTCGGGGGGTCTGAGTAGTAGTCGGGGGGTCTGATCAGTAGTCGGGGGTCTGAGCAGTAGTCGGGGGTGTGAGCAGTAGTCGGGGGGTCTGAGTAGTAGTCGGGGGGTCTGATCAGTAGTCGGGGGTCGGAGCAGTAGTCGGGGGTCGGAGCAGTAGTCGGGGGTCCGAGCAGTAGTCGGGGGGTCTGAGCAGTAGTCGGGGGGTCTGAGCAGTAGTCGGGGGGTCTGAGCAGTAGTCGGGGGTCTGAGCAGTAGTCGGGGGGTCTGAGCAGTAGTCGGGGGGTCTGAGCAGTAGTCGGGGGGTCTGAGCAGTAGTCGGGGGTCTGAGCAGTAGTCGGGGGTCTGAGCAGTAGTCGGGGGGTCTGAGCAGTAGTCGGGGGTGTGAGCAGTAGTCGGGGGTCTGAGCAGTAGTCGGGGGTCCGGGCAGTAGTCGGGGGGTGTGAGCAGTAGTCGGGGGTCTGAGCAGTAGTCGGGGGTCTGAGCAGTAGTCGGGGGGTCTGAGCAGTAGTCGGGGGACTGAGCAGTAGTCGGGGGTCTGAGCAGTAGTCGGGGGTCTGAGCAGTAGTCGGGGGGTCTGAGCAGTAGTCGGGGGTCTGAGCAGTAGTCGGGGGTCTGAGCAGTAGTCGGGGGGTCTGAGCAGTAGTCGGGGGGTCTGAGCAGTAGTCGGGGGGTGTGAGCAGTAGTCGGGGGTCTGAGCAGTAGTCGGGGGTCTGAGCAGTAGTCGGGGGGTCTGAGCAGTAGTCGGGGGTCTGAGCAGTAGTCGGGGGGTCTGAGCAGTAGTCGGGGGGTCTGAGCAGTAGTCGGGGGGTCTGAGCAGTAGTCGGGGGGTCTGAGCAGTAGTCGGGGGGTCTGAGCAGTAGTCGGGGGGTCTGAGCAGTAGTCGGGGGTGTGAGCAGTAGTCGGGGGTCTGAGCAGTAGTCGGGGGTGTGAGCAGTAGTCGGGGGGTCTGAGCAGTAGTCGGGGGTCTGAGCAGTAGTCGGGGGTCTGAGCAGTAGTCGGGGGTCTGAGCAGTAGTCGGGGGTCTGAGCAGTAGTCGGGGGTGTGAGCAGTAGTCGGGGGGTCTGAGCAGTAGTCGGGGGTCTGAGCAGTAGTCGGGGGTCTGAGCAGTAGTCGGGGGTCTGAGCAGTAGTCGGGGGTCCGGGCAGTAGTCGGGGGGTCTGAGCAGTAGTCGGGGGGTCTGAGCAGTAGTCGGGGGGTCTGAGCAGTAGTCGGGGGTGTGAGCAGTAGTCGGGGGGTCTGAGTAGTAGTCGGGGGGTCTGATCAGTAGTCGGGGGTCTGAGCAGTAGTCGGGGGTGTGAGCAGTAGTCGGGGGGTCTGAGTAGTAGTCGGGGGGTCTGATCAGTAGTCGGGGGTCGGAGCAGTAGTCGGGGGTCGGAGCAGTAGTCGGGGGTCCGAGCAGTAGTCGGGGGGTCTGAGCAGTAGTCGGGGGGTCTGAGCAGTAGTCGGGGGGTCTGAGCAGTAGTCGGGGGTCTGAGCAGTAGTCGGGGGGTCTGAGCAGTAGTCGGGGGGTGTGAGCAGTAGTCGGGGGTCTGAGCAGTAGTCGGGGGTCTGAGCAGTAGTCGGGGGGTCTGAGCAGTAGTCGGGGGGTCTGAGCAGTAGTCGGGGGGTGTGAGCAGTAGTCGGGGGTCTGAGCAGTAGTCGGGGGTCTGAGCAGTAGTCGGGGGGTCTGAGCAGTAGTCGGGGGTCTGAGCAGTAGTCGGGGGGTCTGAGCAGTAGTCGGGGGGTCTGAGCAGTAGTCGGGGGGTCTGAGCAGTAGTCGGGGGGTCTGAGCAGTAGTCGGGGGGTCTGAGCAGTAGTCGGGGGGTCTGAGCAGTAGTCGGGGGTGTGAGCAGTAGTCGGGGGTCTGAGCAGTAGTCGGGGGTGTGAGCAGTAGTCGGGGGGTCTGAGCAGTAGTCGGGGGTCTGAGCAGTAGTCGGGGGTCTGAGCAGTAGTCGGGGGTCTGAGCAGTAGTCGGGGGTCCGGGCAGTAGTCGGGGGGTCTGAGCAGTAGTCGGGGGGTCTGAGCAGTAGTCGGGGGGTCTGAGCAGTAGTCGGGGGTGTGAGCAGTAGTCGGGGGGTCTGAGTAGTAGTCGGGGGGTCTGATCAGTAGTCGGGGGTCGGAGCAGTAGTCGGGGGTCGGAGCAGTAGTCGGGGGTCCGAGCAGTAGTCGGGGGGTCTGAGCAGTAGTCGGGGGGTCTGAGCAGTAGTCGGGGGGTCTGAGCAGTAGTCGGGGGTCTGAGCAGTAGTCGGGGGGTCTGAGCAGTAGTCGGGGGGTCTGAGCAGTAGTCGGGGGGTCTGAGCAGTAGTCGGGGGTCTGAGCAGTAGTCGGGGGTCTGAGCAGTAGTCGGGGGGTCTGAGCAGTAGTCGGGGGTGTGAGCAGTAGTCGGGGGTCTGAGCAGTAGTCGGGGGTCCGGGCAGTAGTCGGGGGGTGTGAGCAGTAGTCGGGGGTCTGAGCAGTAGTCGGGGGTCTGAGCAGTAGTCGGGGGGTCTGAGCAGTAGTCGGGGGACTGAGCAGTAGTCGGGGGTCTGAGCAGTAGTCGGGGGTCTGAGCAGTAGTCGGGGGTCCGAGCAGTAGTCGGGGGTCTGAGCAGTAGTCGGGGGTCTGAGCAGTAGTCGGGGGGTCTGAGCAGTAGTCGGGGGTCTGAGCAGTAGTCGGGGGGTCTGAGCAGTAGTCGGGGGGTCTGAGCAGTAGTCGGGGGGTGTGAGCAGTAGTCGGGGGTCTGAGCAGTAGTCGGGGGTCTGAGCAGTAGTCGGGGGGTCTGAGCAGTAGTCGGGGGTCTGAGCAGTAGTCGGGGGGTCTGAGCAGTAGTCGGGGGTGTGAGCAGTAGTCGGGGGTCTGAGCAGTAGTCGGGGGTCTGAGCAGTAGTCGGGGGTCTGAGCAGTAGTCGGGGGGTCCGAGCAGTAGTCGGGGGGTCCGAGCAGTAGTCGGGGGGTCCGAGCAGTAGTCGGGGGGTCCGAGCAGTAGTCGGGGGGTCCGAGCAGTAGTCGGGGGGTCCGAGCAGTAGTCGGGGGGTCCGAGCAGTAGTCGGGGGGTCCGAGCAGTAGTCGGGGGGTCCGAGCAGTAGTCGGGGGGTCTGAGCAGTAGTCGGGGGGTCTGAGCAGTAGTCGGGGGGTCTGAGCAGTAGTCGGGGGGTCTGAGCAGTAGTCGGGGGGTCTGAGCAGTAGTCGGGGGTCTGAGCAGTAGTCGGGGGGTCTGAGCAGTAGTCGGGGGTCTGAGCAGTAGTCGGGGGGTCTGAGCAGTAGTCGGGGGGTCTGAGCAGTAGTCGGGGGTCTGAGCAGTAGTCGGGGGGTCTGAGCAGTAGTCGGGGGTCTGAGCAGTAGTCGGGGGTCTGAGCAGTAGTCGGGGGTGTGAGCAGTAGTCGGGGGTCTGAGCAGTAGTCGGGGGTCTGAGCAGTAGTCGGGGGGTCCGAGCAGTAGTCGGGGGGTCCGAGCAGTAGTCGGGGGGTCCGAGCAGTAGTCGGGGGGTCCGAGCAGTAGTCGGGGGTCTGAGCAGTAGTCGGGGGTCCGAGCAGTAGTCGGGGGGTCCGAGCAGTAGTCGGGGGGTCTGAGCAGTAGTCGGGGGTCTGAGCAGTAGTCGGGGGTCTGAGCAGTAGTCGGGGGGTCTGAGCAGTAGTCGGGGGTGTGAGCAGTAGTCGGGGGTGTGAGCAGTAGTCGGGGGTGTGAGCAGTAGTCGGGGGTGTGAGCAGTAGTCGGGGGTCTGAGCAGTAGTCGGGGGTCGGAGCAGTAGTCGGGGGGTCTGAGCAGTAGTCGGGGGGTCTGAGCAGTAGTCGGGGGTCGGAGCAGTAGTCGGGGGTCGGAGCAGTAGTCGGGGGTCTGAGCAGTAGTCGGGGGTCTGAGCAGTAGTCGGGGGGTCCGAGCAGTAGTCGGGGGGTCCGAGCAGTAGTCGGGGGGTCCGAGCAGTAGTCGGGGGGTCCGAGCAGTAGTCGGGGGTCTGAGCAGTAGTCGGGGGTCCGAGCAGTAGTCGGGGGGTCCGAGCAGTAGTCGGGGGGTCTGAGCAGTAGTCGGGGGTCTGAGCAGTAGTCGGGGGTCTGAGCAGTAGTCGGGGGTGTGAGCAGTAGTCGGGGGTGTGAGCAGTAGTCGGGGGTGTGAGCAGTAGTCGGGGGTGTGAGCAGTAGTCGGGGGTGTGAGCAGTAGTCGGGGGTCGGAGCAGTAGTCGGGGGGTCTGAGCAGTAGTCGGGGGGTCTGAGCAGTAGTCGGGGGTCGGAGCAGTAGTCGGGGGTCGGAGCAGTAGTCGGGGGTCGGAGCAGTAGTCGGGGGTCGGAGCAGTAGTCGGGGGTCCGGGCAGTAGTCGGGGGGTCCGGGCAGTAGTCGGGGGTCTGAGCAGTAGTCGGGGGTCTGAGCAGTAGTCGGGGGTCTGAGCAGTAGTCGGGGGTCCGGGCAGTAGTCGGGGGGTCCGGGCAGTAGTCGGGGGTCTGAGCAGTAGTCGGGGGTCTGAGCAGTAGTCGGGGGGTCTGAGCAGTAGTCGGGGGTCCGGGAAGTCGGGGGTCTGAGCAGTAGTCGGGGGTCCGGGAAGTCGGGGGTCTGAGCAGTAGTCGGGGTTGGTCCTCATCAGACTTCTCTCCCCATAAGAGTTGTCAGAGGACATTCTCAGCTCAGTGTCAGACATGGCCGCCTCTCTGGTGTACAGTACATGGATTCTCCTGTCTGGCTTTCTAAGACGCACCATCTGTCTTGAATAGGCAGCGCTTGTCTTGGCAGCACTCCGCACCCCCCCCCCCCCCATCCTACTGTACTCTGCAGGGGCGCCAGGATCTGTGACAGTCAGAGGGTTTGTATCCAGCACATGTTGTCAGCGCTCCGCGTACCGGGGGCGTCTAATCACTTCCTAATGAAGCATATGGTGAGAACGCGGCGGTAATGCCTCTGCCAGCCTGCGTGTGGCGCTGTGTAACCGACTGTCCTACAAAGACATGAGACAGCCTCACCTCCGAGGGCGCCCACAAACTTCTCCAGCAGGAACAGGAGCTGCTTTATGTACATCAGGTTCTTGGCCTTAAGACGACTCCTAAGAAAGGGTTAAAAGATCCCAATTGGAAGATCATTCACCGAATCATAACACCAATATATTATACAGTACCCCCCCCAGCATATTATACCCCCCCCCCCAGCATATTATACCCCCCCCCCCCAGCATCATATTATACCCCCCCCCAGCATCATATTATACCCCCCCCCAGCATCATATTATACCCCCCCCCCAGCATATTATACCCCCCCAGCATCATATTATACCCCCCCCAGCATATTATACCCCCCCCAGCATATTATACCCCCCCAGCATATTATACCCCCCCAGCATATTATACCCCCCCCAGCATCATATTATACCCCCCCAGCATATTATACCCCCCCCAGCATCATATTATACCCCCCCCCAGCATATTATACCCCCCCAGCATATTATACCCCCCCCAGCATCATATTATACCCCCCCCCAGCATATTATACCCCCCCCAGCATCATATTATACCCCCCCAGCATATTATACCCCCCCCAGCATCATATTATACCCCCCCCAGCATCATATTATACCCCCCCAGCATATTATACCCCCCCCAGCATCATATTATACCCCCCAGCATAATGTGCTCTGCTTCTAGACATATAAAGTCATGTCCAGAGCTGCGCTCGTTTAGCTGAGATCTCACAACCAGCAGAATAGTGAGCGCAGCTCTGCTGTATAATACAGGATAAGTAATGTAATGTATGTACACAGTGACTGCACCAGCAGAATAGTGAGCGCAGCTCTGGAGTATAATACAGGATAAGTAATGTAATGTATGTACACAGTGACTGCACCAGCAGAATAGTGAGCGCAGCTCTGGAGTATAATACAGGATAAGTAATGTAATGTATGTACACAGTGACTGTACCAGCAGAATAGTGAGCGCAGCTCTGGAGTATAATACAGGATAAGTAATGTAATGTATGTACACAGTGACTGTACCAGCAGAATAGTGAGCGCAGCTCTGGAGTATAATACAGGATAAGTAATGTAATGTATGTACACAGTGACTGTACCAGCAGAATAGTGAGCGCAGCTCTGGAGTATAATACAGGATAAGTAATGTAATGTATGTACACAGTGACTGTACCAGCAGAATAGTGAGCGCAGCTCTGGAGTATAATACAGGATAAGTAATGTAATGTATGTACACAGTGACTGTACCAGCAGAATAGTGAGCGCAGCTCTGGGGTATAATACAGGATAAGTAATGTAATGTATGTACACAGTGACTGCAGCAGCAGAATAGTGAGCGCAGCTCTGGGGTATAATACAGGATAAGTAATGTAATGTATGTACACAGTGACTGCACCAGCAGAATAGTGAGCACAGCTCCGGGGTATAATACAGGATAAGTAATGTAATGTATGTACACAGTGACTGCACCAGCAGAATAGTGAGCGCAGCTCTGCTGTATAATACAGGATAAGTAATGTAATGTATGTACACAGTGACTGCACCAGCAGAATAGTGAGCGCAGCTCTGGAGTATAATACAGGATAAGTAATGTAATGTATGTACACAGTGACTTCACCAGCAGAATAGTGAGCGCAGCTCTGGAGTATAATACAGGATAAGTAATGTAATGTATGTACACAGTGACTGCACCAGCAGAATAGTGAGCGCAGCTCTGGAGTATAATACAGGATAAGTAATGTAATGTATGTACACAGTGACTGCACCAGCAGAATAGTGAGCGCAGCTCTGGGGTATAATACAGGATAAGTAATGTAATGTATGTACACAGTGACTGTACCAGCAGAATAGTGAGCGCAGCTCTGGAGTATAATACAGGATAAGTAATGTAATGTATGTACACAGTGACTGCACCAGCAGAATAGTGAGCGCAGCTCTGGAGTATAATATAGGATAAGTAATGTAATGTATGTACACAGTGACTGCACCAGCAGAATAGTGAGCGCAGCTCTGGAGTATAATACAGGATAAGTAATGTAATGTATGTACACAGTGACTGCACCAGCAGAATAGTGAGCGCAGCTCTGGAGTATAATACAGGATAAGTAATGTAATGTATGTACACAGTGACTGCACCAGCAGAATAGTGAGCGCAGCTCTGGAGTATAATACAGGATAAGTAATGTAATGTATGTACACAGTGACTGCACCAGCAGAATAGTGAGCGCAGCTCTGCTGTATAATACAGGATAAGTAATGTAATGTATGTACACAGTGACTGCACCAGCAGAATAGTGAGCGCAGCTCTGGAGTATAATACAGGATAAGTAATGTAATGTATGTACACAGTGACTGTACCAGCAGAATAGTGAGCACAGCTCTGGAGTATAATACAGGATAAGTAATGTAATGTATGTACACAGTGACTGTACCAGCAGAATAGTGAGCGCAGCTCTGGAGTATAATACAGGATAAGTAATGTAATGTATGTACACAGTGACTGCACCAGCAGAATAGTGAGTGCAGCTCTGGAGTATAATACAGGATAAGTAATGTATGTACACAGTGACTGCACCAGCAGAATAGTGAGCGCAGCTCTGGAGTATAATACAGGATAAGTAATGTAATGTATGTACACAGTGACTGTACCAGCAGAATAGTGAGCACAGCTCTGGAGTATAATACAGAATAAGTAATGTAATGTATGTACACAGTGACTGCACCAGCAGAATAGTGAGTGCAGCTCTGGAGTATAATACAGGATAAGTAATGTAATTATGTACACAGTGACTGCACCAGCAGAATAGTGAGTGCAGCTCTGGAGTATAATACAGGATAAGTAATGTAATGTATGTACACAGTGACTGTACCAGCAGAATAGTGAGCGCAGCTCTGGAGTATAATACAGGATAAGTAATGTAATGTATGTACACAGTGACTGTACCAGCAGAATAGTGAGCGCAGCTCTGGAGTGTAATACAGGATAAGTAATGTAATGTATGTACACAGTGACTGTACCAGCAGAATAGTGAGCGCAGCTCTGGAGTATAATACAGGATAAGTAATGTAATGTATGTACACAGTGACTGCACCAGCAGAATAGTGAGCGCAGCTCTGGAGTGTAATACAGGATAAGTAATGTAATGTATGTACACAGTGACTGCACCAGCAGACTAGTGAGCGCAGCTCTGCAGTATAATACAGGATAAGTAATGTAATGTATGTACACAGTGACTGCTCCAGCAGAATAGTGAGCGCAGCTCTGGAGTATAATACAGGATAAGTAATGTAATGTATGTACACAGTGACTGCACCAGCAGAATAGTGAGCGCAGCTCTGGAGTATAATACAGGATAAGTAATGTAATGTATGTACACAGTGACTGTACCAGCAGAATAGTGAGCGCAGCTCTGGAGTATAATACAGGATAAGTAATGTAATGTATGTACACAGCGACTGCACCAGCAGAATAGTGAGCGCAGCTCTGGAGTATAATACAGGATAAGTAATGTAATGTATGTACACAGTGACTGCACCAGCAGAATAGTGAGCGCAGCTCTGGGGTATAATACAGGATAAGTAATGTAATGTATGTACACAGTGACTGCACCAGCAGAATAGTGAGCGCAGCTCTGGAGTAAAATACAGGATAAGTAATGTAATGTATGTACACAGTGACTGCACCAGCAGAATAGTGAGCGCAGCTCTGGAGTATAATACAGGATAAGTAATGTAATGTATGTACACAGTGACTGCACCAGCAGAATAGTGAGCGCAGCTCTGGGGTATAATACAGGATAAGTAATGTAATGTATGTACACAGTGACTGTACCAGCAGAATAGTGAGCGCAGCTCTGGAGTATAATACAGGATAAGTAATGTAATGTATGTACACAGTGACTGTACCAGCAGAATAGTGAGCGCAGCTCTGGAGTATAATACAGGATAAGTAATGTAATGTATGTACACAGTGACTGCACCAGCAGAATAGTGAGCGCAGCTCTGGAGTATCATACAGGATAAGTAATGTAATGTATGTACACAGTGACTGCACCAGCAGAATAGTGAGCGCAGCTCTGGAGTATAATACAGGATAAGTAATGTAATGTATGTACACAGTGACTGTACCAGCAGAATAGTGAGCGCAGCTCTGAGGTATAATACAGGATAAGTAATGTAATGTATGTACACAGTGGCTGCACCAGAAGAATAGTGAGCGCAGCTCTGAGGTATAATACAGGATAAGTAATGTAATGTATGTACACAGTGGCTGTACCAGCAGAGTAGTGAGCGCAGCTCTGAGGTATAATACAGGATAAGTAATGTAATGTATGTACACAGTGACTGCACCAGCAGAATGGTGAGCGCAGCTCTGGGGTATAATACAGGATAAGTAATGTAATGTATGTACACAGTGGCTGCACCAGCAGAGTAGTGAGCGCAGCTCTGAGGTATAATACAGGATAAGTAATGTAATGTATGTACACAGTGACTGCACCAGCAGAATGGTGAGCGCAGCTCTGGAGTATAATACAGGATAAGTAATATAATGTATGTACACAGTGACTGTACCAGCAGAATAGTGAGCGCAGCTCTGGAGTATAATACAGGATAAGTAATGTAATGTATGTACACAGTGACCGGCAGAATAGTGAGCGCAGCTCTGGAGTATAATACAGGATAAGTAATGTAATGTATGTACACAGTGACTGTACCAGCAGAATAGTGAGCGCAGCTCTGGGGTATAATACAGGATAAGTGATGTAATGTATGTACACAGTGACTGCACCAGCAGAATAGTGAGTGCAGCTCTGGGGTATAATACAGGATAAGTAATGTAATGTATGTACACAGTGACTGCACCAGCAGAATAGTGAGCGCAGCTCTGGAGTATAATACAGGATAAGTAATGTAATGTATGTACACAGTGACTGCACCAGCAGAATAGTGAGCGCAGCTCTGCAGTATAATACAGGACAATGTCAGGGAATGTGTTGAGGGTCTGCAGATCTGTTTATCGCTACATAAGAAGGGTTTTCTGTCTGACTTCCATTACTTCTGGCTTCTCCGCTGGCAGGACATCACACACGTATAAAGGACAGACAAGAACTTGTACAAGGAATAAGAAAATAAATACAAACATTGTGGTTTCTCTGCCACAGCTGGAGCGAGCGAGATCTGTCATCTCCAGTAATGGAGGAAAATTACCAGGGAAATGAACACGTAGGAGAGAGCAGATTACAGCGCCAATTACAGTCTCATTACGACAAATACCTGTATCTCTCCATGTACTGCGCCAGCTGGGAGTGCGCCTGACACAACTGAAACGAAACAGACAAGAGAGTCAGTGCAGTCTCAGGAATCACAGGGGAGGCGTGGAGTCCGGCCAAAAACACAGCGCAGAGGCGCGGGAAGGACACTGTAATTACTCTGTGCTTTGCGGCAGAACCGGGGACTCTGAATCTCCGACAAGATGTTTATGTGAGGACAGAATCGGAGGCCGGACCTGCAGGACACGACGCCGAGCGGCCTGAATAGCGAGCGCAACAATTAGCTGCAATTTCAGACGCCCTGAAGAGTCGTATAATAAGGCGGGAAGGGGCGAGAGAGCGGGTGCCAATGTTTAATTCCTGACAGCAGATGGAACGTGTTCACCCCCCCATTATAAGTACCCACCGCCCCTCTGGTAGCCCCTTACCTGCTGGCGGTATAGCTCAGGTCAGGGTCTTGCTGATACAACAACCTACCTGCTTTCCTCCAGACTGCTGCAGGTTGTCCCCTCTCCACTTGTCTTATGTCAGACCTGGCAAATTTCGGCTGTGACATTAATATTGTGCGCCCCCATGAGATACCGGGTACTTATCACAGCTGAAGGTTTGTTACAACTATATCCAAGCTACATATAAGGTGCAGCCTCCATCTCTGTGCTGAGGGTTTGTTACAGTGTATCAGTCCGGAGTTGCGTCTGTTCAGTTCATATTATCTAAACCGGCGACAACTGTAACAAACTCTCAGCTGTGAGAAATGTTCGGCTGAGTTCACAGGGGGATTGGGGACAGGTCCTGTGGGAGCCCTTAATTCAGGGTGAGGAAGCCCCTCAACATAGGTAAGGTGTAGCCTCCTGGGGCCCGAATTTGCATCAGCCCCAGGACCTGCCCTAGATTTTGTCATCCTTTAAACCTACCTCTGGGCCTGTCCATGTTTGGAAAAGCAGGGGAGGTGACTATTGGGTGTAACCACAATGATGAATCCCCCCCCCCATTCCCGTTGGAATAATCTGATTCACTTACTGGCATGGTTTTGGTCAGACACCGCCCCCTATTGGAAACAGGGGGCAGTTTTGAAGACATAATGTGACCTGACCTCGAGTGTCTGCGGAGCGTCTTCTGTGAAGAGATTTGGGGTGACGGCTCCTTTAAGACGAGAACTTCTTAAAGTGAGAAAAGACTAAAAAAGTGATGTGGTGGGTGTAAAAATAAAGCCATCAATAAAAGATATCGCCCCCTAAGAGCCGTATTCCCGGCGGGGACAGGAAAGCGTCGTCTCCGTCACTCACTCAGCCACACTCACGTCAATGCATGTTTAATATATAAAGCGGACGTGTCTGCCCGCGCTGAGATCCGGAACCTTCCATGACTCCATCTCTAGTCAGTCCAAGCATCAGAAGTGCCCGGGAAACGGCAGAGGCGACATCTGGGGCAGGAGGGGTATATACGGTATATACTGCACTGTATACTATGGGGATCAGGTTCAGTGCACGCACCGTAGCGTTCCTGCAACGGACAAATCAGACGCAACTGAACACGGCCTGTACAAGTATACACATGTATACACCAGATATAAAGATGGCGCCTGTACCAGTATACACATGTATATACCAGATAAAAAGATGGCGTCCGTACAAGTATACATGTGTATACACCAGATATAAAGATGGCGCCCATACCAGTATACACATGTATATACCAGATATAAAGATGGCGCCAGTACAAGTATACACGTGTATACACCAGATATAAAGATGGCACCTGTACCAGTATACACATGTATATACCAGATATAAAGATGGCGCCTGTACCAGTATACACATGTATACACCAGATATAAAGATGGCGCCTGTACCAGTATACACATGTATATACCAGATATAAAGATGGCGTCCGTACAAGTATACACGTGTATATACCAGATATAAAGATGGCGCCTGTACAAGTATACATGTGTATATACCAGATATAAAGATGGCGCCTGTACCAGTATACACATGTATACACCAGATATAAAGATGGCGCCTGTACCAGTATACACATGTATATACCAGATATAAAGATGGCGCCTGCACAAGCCCCGCTCCTCAGATTCGTGCGTCCTCTATATAAGGTAGGCCGCATCCATTAACCCTTACACTTCCAGGACATGTCAGGCACCAGATGACGTCCTTCCTCCTTTTCCCGTAAGTCCTCGCTGCACACAAGTCACCTGTAAGTAAAGGCTGTGTCTGGCAGAAGACGTCGCATCTGTTCGCGCGGCCTTTATTAGTGACACCCCGCGGTGCGTCCTCGGCAGGTCTGAGCAGGCGCCCCTATTAATAGGCTTCTCGCCCCTCCAGATGTGCGGGATTATATAAATGTAAATGGCGGACGCGACCCCCGCCGGCCCCGGCATTGATATGCTAAAAACAAATACAATTGGTCAAGGAGAATGGCGCCATTTGTTCACTCAGCCAGAAAACCAATTACAGCTTCATCAAAAATATATTGCTTTTCTGCGCGGCTTCCAGCGTAAGGACGGCGACAAACGCTCTGGGCGGGAATCGGATTAACAAGTGGCCGATCGAAGCCCCGAAACAACTTCTGTAGGGAAAGAAATGGGATTTACTAATCTAAATAGAAAAGTTATTAAACGCCCGGCCCCAGGGGAACCTGCGACTGCGCCGTCCGCACCGCGTCCCGGTCCTCTATTATATGTAATGACCAGAGGTCGAGGGAAAGCGGAGCGGCGGAAATGTGCAAATCTGAGGTTCTAGTAGTCATTTACTTTAACTCCTTCATGACCAGAGAGTTTGGGGCCTAAGAGGCTGAAACTTTATTAGTTTTTTGACATAGGATTCACGTGCACGTCCCGGGTCTGTGGCTGAAGCGCATGAAGGATGTCCGTGCACCACCCGCGCCTGCGCAGACTCAATAATGTCCAGCAGTGAGCCCAGGTAGTGTAACAGGCCTGTCCCGAGCCCCTGATAATACATGGACGGAAGGGGCCGCTACTGCTGCACCCCCATAGCTATACCCCTGGACATATATACTTATACCCTACCTTTAGGATGGGTCACTACTATGTGATCGGTAGGGGCTCGAGGTCCCGGGACCCCTGTAGATCAGTCAGCTCTGCAGCCCCTTCACTAAACACATTGGAGGGGCCATGCTTGGTACTTGAATGGGACTGAGCTGCTGCTGTACCATGTGACCAATGATTGAGACGTCATTGGCCCTGGGAAGAGGTCACAACCCCCCACCAATACCATGTTAAAGGGGTCATTTACTTACTTGTACCAGGTTATTGCAGATGATGGACCCGGGTGTTCCGGCCAGGTCACGACCCCTGGGTCATGTGACACGAAGCAGCATTCAGCCTCTTGGTTTGCTCCGCCCCCTGGGGTGTGGCTGACTATAATAAGGACGGCCCCCATAGCATCGGTGAGATCAGTGGCGGAGGGGGTGGAGCAACCTGAAAGGCTGACCACCACCATTTTAGATCACATGACCCAGTGGTGGTTGTGACGTGGCCTGAACCCCCCCCAGGTCCAACATCTGCAATAATCGGGGAAAGGTAAGTAAATTACCAACCCCCAGACAACCCCTTTAAGGACCTATCCTGATACGTCATATATAAGTCCCCTTTAACGTTACGGCATTAACCCCATGAGCGCCGTCACCTCCGCTCCGGACCATTAACCACTGAAGCACAAGAGCCAGCGCCGCTCATCCTTCCGTTCTATCTCCCGACTTATTCATCACGGCCATATGACACGCACAGAATACATTCATCAGACTTCATTCACACCAGAACTGTTTTTAGAACTTTGTTAGGTCTGACAGAAGCAAAAACTGCCCCCCGGGGACGATAAAGCCAATTACACGCGGCAGACGCTTCCTCTTCTATTCTAATTAATATTTTCCTTTTATCTGAGGTATAAAAAAAAATGGCCGAACGAGAGAAAAGTCTGCGCTGGTAATGAACCTATTACTGCTGCCTCCACCGTAGAGAGAAGAGCACCACCCGCAGGTGGGACAAGGTCGGTGCAGGCGGGGTCTAATATGTCAGAGATAGATGTATAATAGTGGTTATACTATATACACGTATCTAGGCGGCAGAGAATTACCTTAAAGGGATATTCCGGGCAAACTCCATTACTATGACGCGAGCAGGGGCTGCTGTGTATATACAGTGAAGGGGATACAAATATACACTGGCAGGGGCAGCCTGAGCGTAGGCCGAAGCCCAGGGGTGTCCTGTGACCCCCTGACATAACCCTGGTCAGGACAGAAGGCGGAGGACTCACCTGAGCACCGGTCACCTGTGCGCTGTACATGCCAGTAATGGTGTCTATCAGGTTATGAGCTTCATCTATGATCACCACCTGGTCCTTCAGCTTGATGCCCGATGCCCGCCTGGTGGAGTCGTGGAGTAGTGTTTGGTAAGGAAGGACGACCAGCTGGAAGACACAGACGTACGATATAACCGCGCCATATAGACTTAGAATATAGTCACGTTACATAGTCGCTGCAAACAGCGCTGACATTGTGGCCCTCGTAGGAGTGTTGTGGCCCCGGGCGCCGGACATACACTAAACTCTTATGGATGACCTAAACTCCATCATGATTAAAGACATAACCAGGATAAAGAGAAATAGCGCCTCTCTTATCACAGGCTGTGTCTGGTATTGCAGGTTAGAGCCGTTCACAGATGAATGATGTGTTACTAACATGCCAGGGCTTTATGATAGCTGCAGGTGTAACCTTTGGTGCTCAGGCCTCTTCTAGGCTTTCCCTGCATAGCGCCACCCCAGCTACCTGGTTTTACAGGGAACTGCTGCCAGCTGCATTCAATTATCAGGTGAGGGGGCGACACTGTGCAGGGATCACAACAAAACACTAGGATTGGCGAGGGTCCCAGACTGCGCCCCCCCCCACTGATCATAAAGTGATGTGCTAGATATTATAGTGATGCAAATTGCACAATGTCATATGGGGAGGGGTCTCTTCTCCATTACTGGGGGTCACACAGGTTGCACACATAACACTGCACATCAGTCTGCACCGAGGCCCTGCATGTCTTACTCCAATGTCCTCCTTATCAGTCTCATTTATTCCACTAGACCAATGAGGGCTCACCTGGGCAGCCGGTATGGCATAGCGGCTGGCATAGTACGGGCAAGCCTTCACCTCCCGAGCCTGCGATACCAGCTGCTCAATGTCTTTCACCTCCACAAGAATCTCATCCCGCAAATGCTGCATCTGGTCATAGGCATAGTACGGACACGTGAGGCGACTTCCACGTTTCTTCTTCCCTTCTGGCTCCTCGCTCTTCTTATCTGGAATAAAAGAGAGAGAAACATTTCATAGACAAGAAACCAGAGAAGACGCTCTATGATATTAGAGGCTGTTCAGACAGTGCAGAACGTGGTAATAAGCAAGTTATGTCAAGGAGAATTCTGGTGACTACTATGGAGTCCGTGCACTGCAAGGGACGACTGTACAAGGTAGCACCAAGAGATATCAGACATCCGCACGCGCTGGATCTGCACGCTCTGGATCTGAACGCTCTGGATCTGCACGCTCTGAATCTGCACCCCCCGAATCTGCACGCCCTGGATCTTTACCCTCCCGTATCGGCATGCTCTGAATCTGTACCCCCCGGGATCTGAACGCTCTGCATCTGCACGCCTTGGATCTGCACGCTCTGGATCTGCACCCCCCGAATCTGCACGCCCTGGATCTTTACCCTCCCGTATCGGCATGCTCTGAATCTGCACCCCCCGGGATCTGAACGCTCTGCATCTGCACGCCTTGGATCTGCACGCTCTGGATCTGCACGCTCTGGATCTGCACCCCCTGAATCTGCACGCCCTGGATCTTTACCCTCCCGTATCGGCATGCTCTGGATCTGTACCCCCCGGATCTGCACCCGCGGGCCCTGCCATTCTGGTCTGGCACAAGCACTACACACTACTGGGACTTGTCATGATAGGAGGATTCAACTTTTTCCAGGACCTAAATATTGATGACCCATCCTTGGGATCAGTGCAGGGGTCCGATACTCAGGACCACCTCAGATTAGCCACTTTATTCGTTGAATATTAATCATGGCACCACTTGACAGGTCATAGGAGTCATTCGTGGCCCGTTTGCAACTTAAGTGAATGGGGCTGAGCTGCAATACCAAGTGAAACCACTATACAATGTACGGCGCTGTGCTTGGTGAGCAGTGAAAAGATTGGCCTCTTTCCTTCTATCATCCCCTCCGGTACTTGCACCGTCCGGCCCTGTGTGTTTTAGGCCGCCCCTCCCGTGCACCACTCACCGTGCTTGTTCTTCTGCATCTCCATGCAGCGATCATTGATGAGCTGGACGGTGCCCAGGCCTCGCACGTCTGCATTTACACACATGTTCTGCGGACAGACACAGAGACATCCATGAGCCATCTACAGAGGTGACGACATCTCCCCGGGAGCGGCCCGTGCTCCGTACCACCGCTGTAACCTCTGCATCTCCTTGGATTGGGATGGTTCTGTATAATAGTCGGGCTATTATTAGCATTGTATGCACCATTGCATATATTACAGGGGAGGTGATATTCACTGGTGACAAAGCAGCAATACCAAATGAGACTTCTGTACGAGGACCAAGTCATTTCTCTACATAGACTCCCCCAAATGGGGACATTATGTTAAAATGTGCCAGGCTGCTGCACGGGTGACTGAGAGCGGCTGCGGCAATATTTATCACTCTCCTTCACAACTTTATAACTACAGTCAAGGAGAGGAAAGTCTTGAAGACAGACTAGAGAAGCCGCGCTGAGCGGTACATAGGTCTGGCCTCGTACCCTGGTCAGCCAAGCCAAGCATGCATGTATATGGGCGAGTCAGGGGAGATAGCTGCTAGTCCAACATGAATTTGGATGACAGTCGTCTCATATGTTCTATGTGCAAAAAATGAGATGCAAACATGGCCTTACCATCGCTATAAATCAGTGACAATACGCAGAAGGGATTACCTGACGAGAGCCGAGCGACACCAGCCTGGTCTCCTTTCCAAAAGGGCTTTTCTGTAGTTCGTGGACAAACTGGGATAACTGGGAGTGAGTGCGGCTGCAATAATAAATCTGTGCGGGGAACAGAAGAAGCTGCTTATACAGAAGAGCAGTCGTGTGCATTGCTTTATGGCAGCCTAGAGTCTGCATCGCACCCGCCTGTAGTCTGACTAAGATATTCCCAGGCCTGTAACACGTTATAATATATAGCATGATATACTATGCAGTCAGGTGGTCTAGTGCTCATTCCCTTTAACCACAGACCAATCGTCCATTGACTCTATACCTGGGTGCTTGGCATCTGACTCTAGGACAAGGGAAGCAACTCGTATGACAGTCAGACCTCCCATAGAGAAAGCAGGGACGGTCCCTGCCAGTCATGTGATCCACCAGGCCCGGGATCTGCCAGATCCACCAGGACCCAGATCAGCATATAAAGAATTAGGATTCATGAGCCCAGTCCTGAACCAGGCAAAGTGGTCCGGTCCTGAATTGGTTAAACCTAAATTCTATTACTATCGGAACAGGATGTCGCTGATCCATTGGCAAACGCATGGTTAATGCAGGATGTAAACTGAGATGTTAATGGCCGTGCGCTTGTGGCAATCTATAGAAAGATGGCGTTCTTTTATTTTTTGGCGCCTGTGACTAGGCGAGGGGTTTCCTGACACAGCACTGAAGGGCTCGGAGCTCGGCAGGAATAGGTTCAGGTCAGATTCTCCCATGTGCCTGCCCCCTGCGGAGGTGAAGGGGTACGGACGGCTCACCTTAGTCACATGCTCTTCTTCAAAATCCTCATCATCATCCGGACTGGCAGCAAAAGAGGAAAAAAGTAAAAAAAACATATTAAAGATCGGAGCAGAAAGCGTCGGCCCCCCCTAACAACGTGTCTGGGCTCCGCCAGCTGCGGGCATGTCACCCACCATGACATCTGCCACTTGAAAGGTAAATGTGGGAAGCAAATGCCAGGCTTATTTATACAGCTTGGTTAGGCCGTGTCGCGCAGGATGCGAGCAGCAGACGTCTGACATGCACCTTCACATCCAAAGCCTTCTCCGGACATACAGGCTCTGTCACCGAAAGTGACACGCCAGTCAGACCGCATCTCGTACTACAGCGGCAAATCCCCAAAGCTCGTGCTACGGCCGGTGACAACCGCACAATAACGGGAGAGTGTAAAGGGCAAATACTATAAAAGAGGAGAATCTGTAAATTAAAGGGATTTTCCAAGACACATTCCTTAGGAAGGATCAATGTTATGTTATTAGTAATGGTCTGACATCCAGGACCGCCCCAGATCAGCTGAGCGCTGACGCCCCTTCACCGTATACCAAGCACAGCGCCGTACATATTGTAGTGGCTGTGCTCGGTACTGCAGATTAGCCCCAATCACTGAGCTGCGGCTGTACCATGTGACCAGGTAATGTCACAGCCGCCACCGATCACATCATATCAATAACTAAGCCCTGGAAAACCCCTTTAAGGGAATATGAACATAAAGAGACCTGTGAATGGGCACCATGTAATACTACATCTCTCCAGTAGTGGCCGCTGCAATATTCTCTGTCATCAGCTGTCTGCTGCCCCCATGTGGCAGGAAGGGGTGAATGCTACATCTATGTCACACTCGAGGATTGCCCCAAGAATGAACTATAACCCCTAGTCACAGGATAGTGATAAGAAGCTGATCAGCGGGGTGCCAGCTGCCGAGACCTCACTGATCATGAGAAAAGGGACCCCAAGTTTCCCATTTATATGGAGTAAAGCCATTCTATCTGACTGCTGGAGATCACCAGACGTTGCTCCATTGGATTGGGGAACTTTGGGCCCACATTGTCATGACCAGCGGGAGTCAAAGTGTTCAGACCCCCCCTCCCCCATTAATCTAATTAAGCCCTTTAAGGATCTATAATATACGTTCCCTGGCGGACTACAAGTGCCATACTCTGCGCTTTTCTTAGTTTCCTCGTCACTTTCGTATTCGGCGAGGACCAGCTCCTCCTCGCCCTGTTCAAGGGCCGGGCCGTCTCCTCCAGGGGACAATATCTGCTGACTGAGTCTTAGAAGACGGATCGTCTCATCTTCTTCTTCCCTCTGGAGACAAAGCGGAAGAAGAAAAGGGAAAGTTAAAAGCTCAGATCCAGAATCCGGCAGGAAGGAAACCCCGGTGCGGAGAGATCTCACGTCAGACATTTATCGCCCCCCCCCCCCCAGCGTGGACATTAAAACCACCTGCCTGACATTGTGGGGTCCACCTCCTGAGCTGGTCAGACAAGGCCCGGACTCTACGAGACCTCTGCAGGTGTGCTGCGGTACGTGGCAGCGAGGGCCAGTCCTGTACGATACTCGCTGCGGCCCCTGTGCGTTGGACTTACCTCTCCAGCACATCTCACACAGCTCTGCACCCCACAAACCCATCGGCCTTAGCTGTCCCTACTGGAACCCCCCACAAGAGCGGCCATGTTGGAGACGTTCTGACCCAGTCACAATCTGTCACCGTTGCTCAGGTCCTTTCACTTCACCACTTTCCTGCTTCCTAAGACTATAAGAAGTGTCCCCTCCCCCCCCCCCCAAGTGGCGCCAACCAAAAGAACTAATTTCCATCACAGTGAGAAAGTGCAGAAGAATAAACAGGTGCGGTAAAGACAAGCGTCGGGGAATGTACGTGGGCGGTAATATTGTATCACAGGATCATCAGCGGCAGATGTTGCACTAAGCGGCCTGTTATATCATCCGTCAGCCATGACACCTGCAGGATCCGCACCCTTTCATCGCCGCAGAGTCTTCTATACAAGTCTTTGCTACTTACAATGGCAGACAGGGGCTACTGGGGTCTATAAGATTGCTTCAGAGCACAGGGGGGTATACACGACTACAGAGACCCCCTCCCCCCATACTGGCTGACTATGGGACCACCTGCAGCTGTACTCGAGCCCTTACCTGCCTGCTGGACTGGTATTAGGGTCAGTTCACACGTGAAAACCGCCTAGCTTATTTGTGCGAGGTAAAAAACCTCGAGGAGTTTTTTTGACGCTGTTTTTTGCATTCCACGCGGTTTTTGACGAGGTTTTTGACGCGGTTTTCGCTAGCGGTTTTCGCTAGGGTTTTTTTTTCCTATATGTGCTATAGAAACTGCAGGCGAAAACCGCGCGTTTTTTTGCAAAAAACCGCGCGGTTTTGTGTGCAAAAAACCGCGCGGTTTTTTACCGCGCGGTTTTCGCCTCCCATTCACTTCTATGCAATTCTTCAGGCGTTTTCCGCCTGAAGAAAGGTCATGTCGCTTCTTCAGGCGGAAAACGCTAGGAGGAAAAAAAAAGCTAGTGGTCTACATAGACCACCATGTTAAAGGAGAGGTTTTTGAAGCGAATTCCGCTGTCAAAAACCTCCCCTTTGCCCACGTGTGAACTAGCCCTTACACTGCCACCTAGTGGTGATGTCAGGTATGAGGAAATATTCAGACTCTGATCACTTTATACAGCATGTAAGTCACTATAGTGGGAATCCTGAGTGATGGAGAACATGACACAAGTGTGAACCGAGCCCGACCCGTTCTAAGTTTCACCGTAGACCTCACCTTTCTCTTGGCAGCGAACTTGAGCTGGACATTATGGCGGATCTTCTCCAGCTTCTCTTCTCGTCGCTTCCTTCTCAGCTGATCGTCCTACAAGAAACAGAGGAAGAGTAACCGTACGCTGATATACAAGTAACCGGCCAACAACGGCCACAAGGACACTGCAATGGCCTCCATCATGTATGTGGGGACTGTAGATACATAGGACACCCACAATCCTGGGATTTCCCTGCGCAGCCGCGCGCTCGTGCACCTGGTTGTGCTACATCTAGTCACTGCTGTGCCCCTTAAAGGGGTTGTGTTGTTATGGACATTTATCCCCTCCCTAATCACAGGATGGGGATAAATGTCCGATCGTTGGGGTCCGACTAGAATTGGGGAAAACGTCCTTGTGACAGGAGCTCCAGTGCACTTGTGTAATCGATGCTCCGGTCACTACTATGGGACTGCGAGGACTGTAATCCCCAGCAGTGCCCGAAGCCCCATAGAAGTGACCGAAGCATTGATCACACAAGTGACTGTACTGTGCATAGGGGATCAGTGTCCTCAGTGGCAAAACCCCTTAAATTCTCAGGATTAGGGGGGTCCAGAGGTCAGACCCAGACAGATCATACTCCTTTAACCCCTTCCTGCTACTATGTCTTATGAGCTGAGCTGGTGGCTAATGCTCCGGACCATAACAGTATGGCGCTACCTTAGGATCAGTGTTCGAACCAACAACGAAACTGGGTGCACTCAGCTCAGAATATGCGGGATTAACCCCTCAAATACCAAAATCATGGAATCAATATGGTTGGGGGAGACGATATCCCATCCCTCAGACCCCTGCGTGGCTTTCCTCGCTGCTACATACGGAGGTCTGATCTCCCCGCTAACTACCCCTGGTCCCACAAAAAACAAACCCTCATAGATCTGTATCAATCGAGAAAATTTTTAAAAAGTTATGGCATGTGCAATGCGGAAAAGGAAAAACAAAAAAAAAAAATCGCCGAATCCATAAGGGGTTAAGAGTTAGGGATGTCTGGGTGCGAGCAGACGCGGCGGCGGCGACGACGACTTCAATAACGCAGCTTTCAGGCATCGCAGATTTTCATAAGACTTTGCAAATTTGCAGGAGAAACCTTCGAGGTCTGTGAAAGCGTCTCCCTCGCTGAAGGGAAGAAAAAAAATCTCCTATAATGAAGGCGATAAAGTGCGGCGGATTAAAAATAGATGGGGAGAAGTTTGGCGGCGCTCTGCATTATTTAACAATCCAGGATCAGGGGCCCGGAACATATTACTAGGACAGAGACCCCTCTGGCAGCGAAACGGGGAGATAATGCTGAGAAGTGGTAATGAGGAGACTTAAGTGTTCGTATCCTATACGTGAGCGAGGACGACAGCTCGCTCGCTCTGTAATGCTGCCGTATAGAGGAAGGCACATGGGGAGCGAGCGCACACTGCATTATATGTACTCTGTATATTACACGGCACCACCTGCAGGCAGAGAGGGAGCACTGCAGCCTAAGAGGGATCAGAACAAGGGACCATGATCGCCCCTCGTATCCTATACATGAGCGAGGACGACAGCGAGCGCGCTCTGTAATGCCGCCGTATAGAGGAAGGCACATGGGGAGCGAGCGCACACTGCATTATATGTACTCTGTATATTACACGGCACCACCTGCAGGCAGAGAGGGAGCACTGCAGCCTAAGAGGGATCAGAACAAGGGACCATGATCGCCCCTCGTATCCTATACATGAGCGAGGACGACAGCGAGCGCGCTCTGTAATGCCGCCATATAGAGGAAGGCACATAGGGAGCAAGCGTATACTGCGTTATATGTACTGTGTATATTACACAGCACCACCTGCAGGCAGCGAGGGAGCACTGCAGCCTAAGAAGGATCAGAACAAGGGACCACGATCGCCCCTCGCGCCTCCTCCTTGTGAACAAAGCCCTGGTCACACAGGCTCCCCGGTCCGACATTCACAAGGAGGAGCCATGAGGGGGTTTCAGTCCTCCATCAGTGCTGGGGACGCAACTATTTACTTTTATAGACGGAGACCTGTCTGGGTCATGTGATCACACAGGCGCAGGGTTCGTTGCAGCACCTGCCCGTTCCCAGGTCACTCCTACAGCAGCGTCACCTTTATCTTGTTCTTTATATCCGTCTCTTCCTTCTTTTGCAGGAACTCTGTCACCCAGTCCGGCTCGGTCGTGGTTCCGGTGACCGCGGGTCCGTTGCGGTTTCTTTCCTCTTGTTTTTCAGCCTCTTCTGCAGCCAACGCTTCGGCCTCCTCCTGTCTCTTCTTCTCCTCGTGGTCCCGCAGCCACGTCAGAGAGCCGCAGATCAGACTCAGAGACTTCCCCTGCAAATACCAGACTCAGTAGATCAGATACTAATATATTCAGTATTAAAGAGCTCTAATCCTTAGGATAGGTCATCAATATCAGATCTGTGGGGTCCGACAGCCGAGAGACCCTCAGATATGCAGATTGGGGACAGCGCGGCCCCCCAGTAATGTTCAACATCTGACCAGTATAATTTTTGGACGCAAAGCTCTAAATAGACAAACAAAATAAGAATCAACATTGACGTCACCGATCCCGCTGCAACCGCTCCCACTCTGGGACTCCGCTGCACATAGGTCATGCACCTCCTACAAAGATCACAAGCCACTCCCCTTTACTAAGCCCCATCCAATAATGCAACAGATAAGAAGGAAATTAACCCTTGAAGGATTTCTATAAATCAATTCCAGGAACATGCAGAGAATCCCACACCGACAAGCAATGACATGATGCCGCCAAGGGCAGAGAATCCGTCCTCACCGTTCCCGTGGGGCTCTCGAATATTCCAACTTTCCCGCCTTCCAGCACCCGATAAAGCTCCGTCATGAACTGTTCCTGTATGGGATAAGGCTGGAAGGGGAAGGGGAACGTCACAGGGGCAGCATTAGGGGGCGCCACATCCATTTCCTGAAATAATAAAAGATAAGCGTTATCACTGCAGCGCCCTGAAGTCAGCTCTCTGAGGTCAGCGTCCTGGGGTCAGATCTCTTAGGTCAGCGCCGTCACACATTCTTCACAAATATACACAGAAATAATTGTATTTTGGAAAAATCGTCATTGATAGTCATGGATAACATTTTATTTCTCCTCTCCAGCCCCCCCCAGCACCCGGCTCTCAGGAGTTTGACCTCCATCTTTCCTCCACTAGAAGTAAATGATAAGCTGTGACCGCCTGTCACTGCCGCTGGTGAGGCCTCACAGATATAACACGTGTCATAGAGATCAGTGGGGGCTCTAGGAATAGATCTGTGGTGAGCTCCCTCTAGTGGTGACATCACAAAGGTCATGTGTGGCTCTACTACAACAAAATACAAGAATAATGCGAATGTGAACCCGGACGGAACTGATATGATCTGAGGTCTGTATTAGTTTAGGGGTGGGGTCTGGTCTGGGGTCTGTATTAGTTTAGGGCTCTGGTCTGGGGTCTGTATTAGTTTAGGGGTCCGGTCTGGGGTCTGTATTAGTTTAGGGCTCTGGTCTGGGGTCTGTATTAGTTTAGGGCTCTGGTCTGGGGTCTGTATTAATTTAGGGGTCCGGTCTGGGGTCTGTATTAGTTTAGGGGTCCGGTCTGGGGTCTGTATTAGTTTAGGGGTCTGGTCTGGGGTCTGTATTAGTTTAGGGCTCTGGTCTGGGGTCTGTATTAATTTAGGGGTCCGGTCTGGGGTCTGTATTAGTTTAGGGGTCCGGTCTGGGGTCTGTATTAGTTTAGGGGTCTGGTCTGGGGTCTGTATTAGCTTAGGGGTCTGTATTAGTTTAGGGGTCCGGTCTGGGGTCTGTATTAGTTTAGGGGTCCGGTCTGGGGTCTGTATTAGTTTAGGGGTCCGGTCTGGGGTCTGTATTAGTTTAGGGGTCCGGTCTGGGGTCTGTATTAGTTTAGGGGTCCGGTCTGGGGTCTGTATTAGTTTAGGGGTCCGGTCTGGGGTCTGTATTAGTTTAGGGGTCCGGTCCTGGGGTCTGTATTAGTTTAGGGGTCCGGTCCTGGGGTCTGTATTAGTTTAGGGGTCCGGTCTGGGGTCTGTATTAGTTTAGGGGTCCGGTCTGGGGTCTGTATTAGTTTAGGGGTCCGGTCCTGGGGTCTGTATTAGTTTAGGGGTCCGGTCTGGGGTCTGTATTAGTTTAGGGGTCCGGTCTGGGGTCTGTATTAGTTTAGGGGTCCGGTCTGGGGTCTGTATTAGTTTAGGGGTCCGGTCTGGGGTCTGTATTAGTTTAGGGGTCCGGTCTGGGGTCTGTATTAGTTTAGGGGTCCGGTCTGGGGTCTGTATTAGTTTAGGGGTCCGGTCTGGGGTCTGTATTAGTTTAGGGGTCCGGTCTGGGGTCTGTATTAGTTTAGGGGTCTGGTCTGGGGTCTGTATTAGTTTAGGGGTTCGGTCTGGGGTCTGTATTAGTTTAGGGGTCTGTATTAGTTTAGGGGTCTGGTCTGGGGTCTGTATTACTTTAGGGGTCTGGTCTGGGGTCTGTATTAGTTTAGGGGTCTGGTCTGGGGTCTGTATTAGTTTAGGGGTCTGGTCTGGGGTCTGTATTAGTTTAGGGGTCTGGTCTGGGGTCTGTATTAGTTTAGGGCTCCGGTCTGGGGTCTGTATTAGTTTAGAGGTCTGGTCTGGGGTCTGTATTAGTTTAGGGGTCTGTATTAGTTTAGGGGTCCGGTCTGGGGTCTGTATTAGTTTAGGGGTCCGGTCTGGGGTCTGTATTAGTTTAGGGGTCCGGTCTGGGGTCTGTATTAGTTTAGGGGTCTGGTCTGGGGTCTGTATTAGTTTAGGGGTCCGGTCTGGGGTCTGTATTAGTTTAGGGGTCCGGTCTGGGGTCTGTATTAGTTTAGGGGTCCGGTCTAGGGTCTGTATTAGTTTAGGGGTCCGGTCTGGGGTCTGTATTAGTTTAGGGGTCTGTATTAGTTTAGGGGTCCGGTCTGGGGTCTGTATTAGTTTAGGGGTCTGGTCTGGGGTCTGTATTAGTTTAGAGGTCTGGTCTGGGGTCTGTATTAGTTTAGGGGGTCCGGTCTGGGGTCTGTATTAGTTTAGAGGTCCGGTCTGGGGTCTGTATTAGTTTAGGGGTCCGGTCTGGGGTCTGTATTAGTTTAGAGGTCTGGTCTGGGGTCTGTATTAGTTTAGGGGTCCGGTCTGGGGTCTGTATTAGTTTAGGGGTCCGGTCTGGGGTCTGTATTAGTTTAGAGGTCCGGTCTGGGGTCTGTATTAGTTTAGGGGTCCGGTCTGGGGTCTGTATTAGTTTAGACGTCCGGTCTGGGGTCTGTATTAGTTTAGGGGTCCGGTCTGGGGTCTGTATTAGTTTAGGGGTCCGGTCTGGGATCTGTATTAGTTTAGGGCTCCGGTCTGGGGTCTGTATTAGTTTAGGGGGTCCGGTCTGGGGTCTGTATTAGTTTAGAGGTCCGGTCTGGGGTCTGTATTAGTTTAGGGGTCCGGTCTGGGGTCTGTATTAGTTTAGGGGTCTGGTCTGGGGTCTGTATTAGTTTAGGGGTCCGGTCTGGGGTCTGTATTAGTTTAGGGGTCCGGTCTGGGGTCTGTATTAGTTTAGGGGTCCGGTCTAGGGTCTGTATTAGTTTAGGGGTCCGGTCTGGGGTCTGTATTAGTTTAGGGGTCTGTATTAGTTTAGGGGTCCGGTCTGGGGTCTGTATTAGTTTAGGGGTCTGGTCTGGGGTCTGTATTAGTTTAGAGGTCTGGTCTGGGGTCTGTATTAGTTTAGGGGGTCCGGTCTGGGGTCTGTATTAGTTTAGAGGTCCGGTCTGGGGTCTGTATTAGTTTAGGGGTCCGGTCTGGGGTCTGTATTAGTTTAGAGGTCTGGTCTGGGGTCTGTATTAGTTTAGGGGTCCGGTCTGGGGTCTGTATTAGTTTAGGGGTCCGGTCTGGGGTCTGTATTAGTTTAGAGGTCCGGTCTGGGGTCTGTATTAGTTTAGGGGTCCGGTCTGGGGTCTGTATTAGTTTAGACGTCCGGTCTGGGGTCTGTATTAGTTTAGGGGTCCGGTCTGGGGTCTGTATTAGTTTAGGGGTCCGGTCTGGGATCTGTATTAGTTTAGGGCTCCGGTCTGGGGTCTGTATTAGTTTAGGGGGTCCGGTCTGGGGTCTGTATTAGTTTAGAGGTCCGGTCTGGGGTCTGTATTAGTTTAGGGGTCCGGTCTGGGGTCTGTATTAGTTTAGGGGTCCGGTCTGGGGTCTGTATTAGTTTAGAGGTCCGGTCTGGGGTCTGTATTAGTTTAGGGGTCCGGTCTGGGGTCTGTATTAGTTTAGGGGTCCGGTCTGGGGTCTGTATTAGTTTAGGGGTCCGGTCTGGGGTCTGTATTAGTTTAGAGGTCTGGTCTGGGGTCTGTATTAGTTTAGGGGTCCGGTCTGGGGTCTGTATTAGTTTAGGGGTCCGGTCTGGGGTCTGTATTAGTTTAGGGGTCCGGTCTAGGGTCTGTATTAGTTTAGGGGTCCGGTCTGGGGTCTGTATTAGTTTAGGGGGTCCGGTCTGGGGTCTGTATTAGTTTAGGGGTCCGGTCTGGAATCTGTATTAGTTTAGGGGTCCGGTCTGGGGTCTGTATTAGTTTAGGGGTCCGGTCTGGAATCTGTATTAGTTTAGGGGTCCGGTCTGGGGTCTGTATTAGTTTAGGGGTCCGGTCTGGGGTCTGTATTAGTTTAGGGGTCTGGTCTGGGGTCTGTATTAGTTTAGGGGTCCGGTCTGGGGTCTGTATTAGTTTAGGGGTCCGGTCTGGGGTCTGTATTAGTTTAGGGGTCCGGTCTGGGGTCTGTATTAGTTTAGGGGTCTGGTCTGGGGTGTGTATTAGTTTAGGGGTCCGGTCTGGGGTCTGTATTAGTTTAGGGGTCCGGTCTGGGGTCTGTATTAGTTTAGGGGTCCGGTCTGGGGTCTGTATTAGTTTAGGGGTCCGGTCTGGGGTCTGTATTAGTTTAGGGGTCCGGTCTGGGGTCTGTATTAGTTTAGGGGTCCGGTCTGGGGTCTGTATTAGTTTAGGGGTCCGGTCTGGGGTCTGTATTAGTTTAGGGGTCTGGTCTGGGGTCTGTATTAGTTTAGGGGTCTGGTCTGGGGTCTGTATTAGTTTAGGGGTCTGGTCTGGGGTGTGTATTAGCTTATTTTGGGGTGTGATCTGGGGTCACGGTCACTCCTGCAGCCCCCATACAGTTCAGCACATCCCCCCTCCCCCCCAGTATAGATCTGACAATTCCTGAGGTGATTTTGGTTTCCCACCTGCTGTAACCCATGGTAACTGCTGCACTATTGCTCCTCCTTAGCAGGCTGGTTGCTATGGGTTACAGCACCTTATAGCGCTCAGCCAATCACCACACGCCTCCTCTATACAGTATACGGCAGTCTCTGAGGTGAGCCTGCTGCTCCTCCTGTCACTGCCCTGTATTACTAGCTCGGTGACAGGACGGTATTGAGGCTCCTCCTGTCACCCCCGGTGATTCCCCCTCCCCCGCTATAACCGGTACACTCGCTACTCACTGGCGCCGCCGATTATTCCCAGGATTCTCCACGACATAAACACAATCTCCCGCGCTGGCCGATCAGCCAATCACAAGCCCCGCAGTCAGCGATGTAACCCGCCCACCATCACTGCATCAGCCAATAGCCGGGCGAATACACGAGCACAGGGAACCAATCACACGAGAGCTCGGCTGTAACCAATGGCTGAGCAGCACGAGACTTGGTGACGTCACTGTTGTCAGGTCTCACTCCTTCAGTCTCGCTGTACGGCTGCCGTCTAGACACGCCTTATGGGCGGAGCCTGATCCTGTCCCCATTGGCTCCAGTCTGTGAGTTCTTGGACGTTCCCACTTCTGTATTTCCCCTTTATTAATGGCTGCTCCCTGTTCACACCTTGCAGAATCTTATTGTGGATTATATGACAGAGTGTCGGGTAAAGCTTCACCTCAGGTTGGGGCCAATGTGACATTTGTAGAGGACGCCTTTAAAATGTGAGACACTGAGATTATCTGCCGGATACCGCGCTTACGTTACTTGACATTCGCCAATATGGCATCGCTCTGTGGCTCTATGTGCACGTTGTGGTCAGGCCGCAGGTTGTAGCACAATTTTGTGTTAATCGCAACAAACAAATAGAATTTTATAGCCAAAATAAAGGAAAATATTCTCTAATAGAGGCCTAAGCAGCCACAGGAGCGCCAATACTCTGCTGAGGGTACAGGACACTCTGCTGCGGGTACAGGAACATCTGCTGCGGGTACAGGACACACTGCTGCGGGTACAGGAACATCTGCTGCGGGTACAGGACACACTGCTGCGGGTACAGGAACATCTGCTGCGGGTACAGGGCACTGCTGCGGGTACAGGACACTCTGCCGCGGGTACAGGACACTCTGCCGCAGGTACAGGACACTCTACTCTACTCTAGAGGACGCAGATCTGAGTTGAACACATACGCGGCTGAAGCAAGGAGCTGACACAGGTCAGCTCCTTGTTTCGCCGCTGCCGCCGTCTTACTGGCTTGTAGACGCGATGTGATGACGTCACATCGCGTCTACAACTGTGTGCCAGTGAGAGAGAGAGAGGCACGCAGAGAGCTGAGAGGGAGCGAAGGAGAAGGTAAGTGTAATGTGGAGGTGGAACGTGAAACTGGGGGCAGATGAAGGAGAGGACGGCATGACACTGGGGGCAGAGATGTGGGGACATGAATCTGGGGGCAGAGATGTGGAGAAATGAATCTGGGGGCAGAGATGGAAGGGGGACATGAATCTGGGGGCAGAGATGGAAGGGGGACATGAATCTGGGGGCAGAGATGGGGGACATGAATCTGGGGGCAGAGATGGAAGGGGGACATGAATCTGGGGGCAGAGATGGAAGGGGGACATGAATCTGGGGGCAGAGATGGGGGACATGAATCTGGGGGCAGAGATGGGGGACATGAATCTGGGGGCAGAGATGGAAGGGGGACATGAATCTGGGGGCAGAGATGGGGGACATGAATCTGGGGGCAGAGAGGGAGGGACATGAATCGGGGCAGAGATGGAGGGGACATAAAACTGGGGGCAGAGATGGAGGGGACATGAATCTGGGGGCAGAGATGTGGGGACATGAATCTGGGGGCAGAGATGGAGGGACATGAATCTGGGGACAGAGATGTGGGGACATGAATCTGGGGGCAGAGATGGAGGGACATGAATCGGGGCAGAGATGGAGGGAACATGAAACTGGGGGCAGAGATGGAGGGGACATGAATCTGGGGGCAGAGATGGAGGGGACATGAATCTGGGGGCAGAGATGGAGGGACATGAATCTGGGGGCAGAGATGGAGGGACATGAATCTGGGGACAGAGATGGAGGGACATGAATCAGGGGGCAGAGATGGAGGAAACATGAATCTGGGGGCAGAGATGGAGGGACATGAATCTGGGGGCAGAGATGGAGGGACATGAATCTGGGGGCAGAGATGGAGGGGACATGAATCTGGGGGCAGAGATGGAGGGACATGAATCTGGGGGCAGAGATGGAGGGGACATGAATCTGGGGGCAGAGATGGAGGGACATGAATCTGGGGGCAGAGATGGAGGGACATGAATCTGGGGACAGAGATGGAGGGACATGAATTGGGGGGCAGAGATGGAGGGGACATGAATCTGGGGGCAGAGATGTGGGGACATGAATCTGGGGGCAGAGATGGAGGGACATTTTCTGGAAGACAACAAGGATTATCTGACAGAAGTGCAGGGGTGCCAATACTTTTGGCCAACACTGTATATTGGAGGTGAGAGGCAATATATAGGGGGCACAATATATAGGAGGTGCGTAGGGGCAGTTTCTCCTCCTTAGGTCTCAGATCAGGACATTGTATATAGGAGGTGTGAGACACTGTATAGGAGAGGGCACAGTATATAGGAGGGGGCACAGTATATAGGAGAGGGCACAGTATATAGGAGGGGGCACAGTATATAGGAGGTGTCAGACACTATATAGGAGGGGGCACAGTATATAGGAGGGAGCACAGTATATAGGAGGGGGCACACTATATAGGAGGGGCACAGTATATAGGAGGGAGCACAGTATATAGGAGGGAGCACAGTATATAGGAAAGGGCACAGTATATAGGAGGGAGCACAGTATATAGGAGGGGACACAGTATATAGGAGGGAGCACAGTATATAGGAAAGGGCACAGTATATAGGAGGGGGCACAGTAGGAAGTGTCAGACAGTATATAGGAGGGGGCACACTATATAGGAGGGGGCACAGTATATAGGAGGTGTCAGAGAGTATATAGGAGGGGGCACAGTATATAGGAGGGGGCACAGTATATAGGAGGGGGCACAGTATATAGGAGGGAGCACAGTATATAGGAGGTGTCAGAGTATATAGGAGGGGGCACAGTATATAGGAGGGGGCACAGTATATAGGAGGTGTCAGAGAGTATATAGGAGGGGGCACAGTATATAGGAGGGGGCACAGTATATAGGAGGTGTCAGACAGTATATAGGAGGGGGCACAGTATATAGGAGGGGGCACAGTATATAGGAGGTGTCAGACACTATATGGGAGGGGGCACAGTATATAGGAGGGGGCACAGTATATAGGAGGTGTCAGACACTATATAGGAGGGGGCACAGTATATAGGAAGTGTCAGACACTATATAGGAGGGGGCACAGTATATAGGAAGTGTCAGACACTATATAGGAGGGGGCACAGTATATAGGAGGTGTCAGACACTATATAGGAGGGGGCACAGTATATAGGAGGGGGCACAGTATATAGAAGGGGGCACACTATATAGGAGGGGGCACAGTATATAGGAGGGAGCACAGTATATAGGAGGGAGCACAGTATATAGGAAAGGGCACAGTATATAGGAGGGGGCACAGTATATAGGAAGTGTCAGACAGTATATAGGAGGGGGCACAGTATATAGGAGGTGTCAGAGAGTATATAGGAGGGGGCACAGTATATAGGAGGGGGCACACTATATAGGAGGGGGCACAGTATATAGGAGGTGTCACGGAGCGAAGGTATACGTCTTCCTCCGGATGGTCTTTTGAATCAACACGGACGCAAGAGGTCGGGAGACAACAGCAATTTATTGTAATCCACAAAGTTAGTAGCCGGCGGCGGTCACATCAACCGTAATAACAATAAGTCCACAGAAGTCACAATCCAATGATAGCTTTGGTTCCTTGGTCCTGTAACTAAATCCTGGCTCTCTGCAGAGCTGTGCACAGGCCGGCTAACACATACTAACTGCAACTACAACTATATACTAAGACTGTTACACCTATATCTGGGGGTGGGAAGGGCTGAGTCACAGATCCTTCCCCCCTCACCTATACCAAGGAGAGCAGACTCCCTGTCTACTATGGACAATGCACCGTCCAACATCTTCTTGGAGACACTGATCAGATTATCTCCACCCATTGTCCTCACTGGTCCTCACTAGTTAGAGGGATTTGCATACAATGTGCTAACACACTAGACCCCAATCAGCCAACTACACACTGATGTATATAACAGGTTAGAGAATACATTCCACATGAAATATATATTACACATTGCCTATAGTATAGACTCTAACCATCCCGTGACAGGAGGGGGCACAGTATATAGGAGGTGTCAGACAGTATATAGGAGGGGGCACAGTATATAGGAGGTGTCAGACAGTATATAGGAGGGGGCACAGTATATAGGAGGGGGCACAGTATATAGGAGGTGTCAGAGAGTATATAGGAGGGGGCACAGTATATAGGAGGGGGCACAGTATATAGGAGGGGGCACAGTATATAGGAGGTGTCAGACAGTATATAGGAGGGGGCACAGTATATAGGAGGTGTCAGACAGTATATAGGAGGGGGCACAGTATATAGGAGGGGGCACAGTATATAGGAGGGGGCACAGTATATAGGAGGTGTCAGACAGTATATAGGAGGGGGCACAGTATATAGGAGGGGGCACAGTATATAGGAGGAGGCACAGTATATAGGAGGAGGCACAGTATATAGGAGGGAGCACAGTATATAGGAGGAGGCACAGTATATAGGAGGGGGCACAGTATATAGGAGGGAGCACAGTATATAGGAGGGAGCACATTATATAGGAGGAGGCACAGTATATAGGAGGTGTCAGACAGTATATAGGAGGGGGCACAGTATATAGGAGGGGGCACAGTATATAGGAGGGGGAACAGTATATAGGAGGGGTCAGACAGGGACAGTCTCTCCTCCTCCTCCCCAGACTCTATATTGCAGGTTCCGCCTCCTCTTACTAGAAACTTCCAGCAGGTCCGGGCACTTTCCTCCTCCCAGTGCTGACAGTGCGGTGGGCGGTGCGGTATACACGGCCTGTAGTTTCTGTACACACTGTCCGCTGCAGAGCCGCACTGTCCAGCAGCCTCTCTGCAGAGCATTGCACCCCATAGACTGCAGCATGACCGCCGAGGAGGTGAAGAGCGAGCAGGGAGCCCAGGACATCAACATGGAGGGGGTAGACATCAGCCCCAAGGGGGACCAGGGAGTCCTGAAGGTAAGTGGGCCTCATCACCCCAAAGGGTCACTTCCGGTGCTGCCTGACTATTGTGGGTGACTGAGGGCAGATTCCGGGTGTGTGACCCGAGCACCGCACAGTGTGTACAGTGACCTGCAGAATGTAATGTAACATCTACTGAGACTGCTGGATACACTAATGTCACCATGTATCTGTGTGCAGAGGAGAGAACTACAGGAGACTGTATGATACTCCAGAGCTGCGCTCACTATTCTGCTGGTACAGTCACTGTGTACATACATTACATTACTTATCCTGTATTATACTCCAGAGCTGCGCTCACTATTCTGCTGGTACAGTCACTGTGTACATACATTACATTACTTATCCTGTATTATACTCCAGAGCTGCGCTCACTATTCTGCTGGTACAGTCACTGTGTACATACATTACATTACATTACTTATCCTGTATTATACTCCAGAGCTGCGCTCACTATTCTGCTGGTACAGTCACTGTGTACATACATTACATTACATTACTTATCCTGTATTATACCCCAGAGCTGCGCTCACTATTCTGCTGGTACAGTCACTGTGTACATACATTACATTACTTATCCTGTATTATACCCCAGAGCTGCGCTCACTATTCTGCTGGTGCAGTCACTGTGTACATACATTACATTACTTATCCTGTATTATACTCCAGAGCCGCGCTCACTATTCTGCTGGTACAGTCACTGTGTACATACATTACATTACTTATCCTGTATTATACTCCAGAGCTGCGCTCACTATTCTGCTGGTACAGTCACTGTGTACATACATTACGTTACTTATCCTGTATTATACCCCAGAGCTGCGCTCACTATTCTGCTGGTGCAGTCACTGTGTACATACGTTACGTTACTTATCCTGTATTATACTCCAGAGCTGCGCTCACTATTCTGCTGGTGCAGTCACTGTGTACATACGTTACGTTACTTATCCTGTATTATACTCCAGAGCTGCGCTCACTATTCTGCTGGTGCAGTCACTGTGTACATACATTACATTACTTATCCTGTATTATACTCCAGAGCTGCGCTCACTATTCTGCTGGTACAGTCACTGTGTACATACATTACGTTACTTATCCTGTATTATACCCCAGAGCTGCGCTCACTATTCTGCTGGTGCAGTCACTGTGTACATACGTTACGTTACTTATCCTGTATTATACTCCAGAGCTGCGCTCACTATTCTGCTGGTGCAGTCACTGTGTACATACATTACATTACTTATCCTGTATTATACTCCAGAGCTGCGCTCACTATTCTGCTGGTGCAGTCACTGTGTACATACATTACATTACTTATCCTGTATTATACTCCAGAGCTGCGCTCACTATTCTGCTGGTGCAGTCACTGTGTACATACATTACATTACTTATCCTGTATTATACTCCAGAGCTGCGCTCACTATTCTGCTGGTGCAGTCACTGTGTACATACATTACTTATCCTGTATTATACTCCAGAGCTGCGCTCACTATTCTGCTGGTACAATCACTGTGCACATACATTACTTATCCTGTATTATACTCCAGAGCTGCGCTCACTATTCTGCTGGTGCAGTCACTGTGTACATACATTACATTACTTATCCTGTATTATACTCCAGAGCTGCGCTCACTATTCTGCTGGTGCAGTCACTGTGTACATACATTACTTATCCTGTATTATACTCCAGAGCTGCGCTCACTATTCTGCTGGTGCAGTCACTGTGTACATACATTACTTATCCTGTATTATACTCCAGAGCTGCGCTCACTATTCTGCTGGTACAGTCACTGTGTACATACATTACTTATCCTGTATTATACTCCAGAGCTGCGCTCACTATTCTGCTGGTGCAGTCACTGTGTACATACATTACATTACTTATCCTGTATTATACTCCAGAGCTGCGCTCACTATTCTGCTGGTACAGTCACTGTGCACATACATTACTTATCCTGTATTATACTCCAGAGCTGCGCTCACTATTCTGCTGGTTGTTATACGAAACCGCTTCACAAATACACACACTCTTATCAGCTTAGAAGAGTAAGATAACCTGTACACCAGCAGAATAGTGAGCGCAGCTCTGGAGTATATACAGTATTGGTTTTGGCTTTGGCGTATCCCCAGGCCGCGCACCTGCTAGACATGTTCCCCTTAGATTGATGTGACGCCGGTGATTGACAGACTGTGACTAGAGGCTCGGGGCATGCTGGGAGTTGTAGTCTTCCGTCTGCTGGGGATACGCCCTGGCTGAATGTTATGAGGATTATATAAGTGGCACCTGGGCGTGGCTGGGTACTGTCTGTGCCGCCTCTATGATTCACCTGTTGCTTCTAGATCTTATCACACGTCTGCAGCGTCCTGAGGATTTACATAAGGAGATGGAAGGGATCAAGTGAAGGGATCAGGACTGGCTGTGGTCATGTGATCCTGTCCTAGAGGTCCCCCCTCCCCCTCCAGGGCTGTCAGGGTGTGATACTGATCTGCCCCATGTGGATTCTGCCCCTACTTTCCTCTCTGATATATATGTAGATCTGTCATTCAGAAGTCTGGGAAAGCTGGGTGAAGCCAACAGTCTTGTTACTTTCATAGAAGTATCCTGACATGGAGCTATTATTCTGGATCCAATTGTAACGACCCCTCAGCTGTGACATGTCTTCCCTCTACAGGAGATTACGAAGGAGGGGACCAGCAGCGAGATGCCGATGATCGGCGACAAAGTCAGCGTCCACTACACCGGCTGGCTGCTCGACGGGACCAAGTTTGACTCCAGCAGAGACCGGAAGGACAAGTTCACCTTTGACCTGGGGAAAGGTACGGCGACGGCGTCTCGGACTCGGCGTCATTCCTGCTTCACTATCTAGTGGGTCACAGCAGCGCCACCTAATGGCTAAATAAATGAGACCTTTATGTGAGTCCTTCAGATTAGAGCTAAGATGGGTTTTTGGGTGGGTGAATAGCGCCCCCTACGTCTTGTATACAGTGAGCCGTGGCTCCCCCTGGTGGAGGGGACGATCTATTACCTGATGAATTTTGTTCCCAGGTCAGGTGATTAAGGCGTGGGACATCGCTGTGGCCACCATGAGGATCGGAGAGATTTGCCGGGTGACCTGTAAGCCCGAGTATGCCTACGGGGCGTCCGGGAGCCCCCCCAAGATCCCCCCCAATGCAGTGCTGATATTTGAGGTAAGGTGGCGCATCCCGGGTGGTCTGCAGCAGGGGAGGGGTTAATCCAATCATCCATAGCGGTCTAGGGCAGTGACGGGGTTAATGCCGCCAGTCCCTTTCCTGTAGGGTATCCTGCTACGGGGGCAGTTTTCGGGCGTCTTCTTACCCCTCCCCCCTCTCTCTGCTACTTGCAGATCGAGCTCTTTGACTTCCAAGGTGAAGATCTGTCCACAGAGGAGGACGGAGGAATCATCCGCAGGATCAGGGTGAAGGGCGAAGGCTACTCCAAACCCAACGAGGGCGCTGTTGTGGAAAGTGAGTACACCGTGACCGTACCCTGGTAGTGTCGGGTCACTGGCGGCAAATCGGTAATCTGTTACTATGTGGAAACCATCAACAAGTAGGTTCAAGATCTGCTGCTGATGGTTTCCATTTAGCAAAAGTAGGCGCATTTCATGCTGCCCCCTACTGGCTAGCTCTGGTCGCTGGACTGTGGGAGGAGCTTAGGTCGGGGCACTCATTCACAGATACTGAAATTTGCAAAAAAAATTCTTTAAAGGTGAACATTATGCTTGCTGACGGTTTCCCTTCTACAAACCTGCTTTCTGACGGTTTCCATGATGCATTATAAACAATGTTCCCTTACAGTGCGAGTTCAGGGGTCACACGACGGCCGTGTATTTGACGATCGGGACCTGCGATTCGAGGTTGGAGAGGGCGAGGGTCTCGGTATCCCGCCCGGGGTGGAGACAGCGGTGCAGCAGATGGAGAAAGGGGAAGAGGCGGTGCTGTACCTGAAGCCTAAGTGAGTCCGATAACATGTGCAGCGTCCCTTTAAGTGTATGCCACCCCCCCACTCCCGCTCACGCCCTTTACGCTTCCTCTCCAGGTACGGTTTCGGCAGCGCCGGCTATGAACCTTTTCAAATCCCCCCCAACGCGGAGCTTCAATATGAACTGAAACTGAAGAGCTTTGAAAAGGTTTGTACGTAATGTGTGTGTGACCAGATATAGCGCCCCCGTCTCTGCAGGTTGTGTGCGGTATCGCAGCTCAGCCTCATTCACTTCAGTGGAGTAGAGATGCATTACCACTCACAACCTGAGCTCAGGGTGGTGCTGTTTCGAGAGGAATGCGACCTTGGTTGTCCTGATCTTGGACCGCCCCTTTAAATGGATCTGTGTCTGCTGCAGGCCAAGGAGTCCTGGGAGATGAACTCGGAGGAGAAGCTGGAGCAGGGGGCGCTGGTGAAGGAGCGAGGAACCGAATACTTCAAGGTAGAGCCAATGGTCTTATACAGGTGCAATGTATATATTAGTCCTCTAGTCACATCCAAAGCTGCATTCAAAATGTCAGACTTGGATCCTGACAACACTGTGTAGTCAGACCCACCCGCTAGCTACCAGTGTGTGGTCAGAGGTGCCTGGTAACGTGTCCTGTGCTGCCCCCTGCAGGCCGGCCGATACCGTCAGGCCATCATTCAGTACAAGAAGATCATCCAGTGGCTGGAACACGAGTCCGGGCTGTCGCAGGAGGAAACGGCCAAGTCCAAGTCCCTGCTGCTAGCCGCCTCTCTGAACCTGGCCGCATGCTACCTGAAGCTGGGGGAGCAGCGGCCCGCCCTGGAGCACTGCAGTAAGGTGAGATGTCCTTGCCCACCTCCAGGGGGCGCTGCCAGTTAAAGAAGTAGGTGCCCCCCGTGTCTTAGCTCCTGTTAACCCTTCCCTCCCTGTTCTCCATCAGGCGCTGGAATTCGATTCCAACAATGAGAAGGGCCTGTTCCGCCGGGCGGAGGCGTACATGGGCGTGAACGAGCTGGAGCTGGCCAAGGGCGACCTGCTGAGGGTGATCCAGCTGTACCCGGGCAACAAGGCGGCGCGGGCGCAACTCACCCAGTGCCAACAGAGGATGCGGGAGCAGCACCAGCGCGAGAAGAAGATCTACGCCAATATGTTCCAGCGGCTGGCCGAGAAGGTGAGGGGCCCGAACTTACCCTGTGCTGTAATAGAGCTGAGGGTTTGTTACAGTTGTATCCAGTCTGTATATTACACTGTATACTAATAGAGCTGAGGGTCTGTCACAGTTGTATCCAGTCTATAGATTACACTGTACACTAATAGAGCTGAGGGTCTGTCACAGTTGTATCCAGTCTATAGATTACACTGTACACTAATAGAGCTGAGGGTCTGTCACAGTTGTATCCAGTCTATATATTACACTGTACACTAATAGAGCTGAGGGTTTGTCACAGTTGTATCCAGTCTATAGATTACACTGTATACTAATAGAGCTGAGGGTTTGTCACAGTTGTATCCAGTCTATAGATTACACTGTATACTAATAGAGCTGAGGGTTTGTCACAGTTGTATCCAGTCTATATGTTACACTGTATACTAATAGAGCTGAGGGTCTGTCACAGTTGTATCCAGTCTATAGATTACACTGTACACTAATAGAGCTGAGGGTTTGTTACAGTTGTATCCAGTCTATATATTACATTGTATACTAATAGAGCTGAGGGTTTGTCACAGTTGTATCCAGTCTATATGTTACACTGTATACTAATAGAGCTGAGGGTTTGTTACAGTTGTATCCAGTCTATATGTTACACTGTACACTAATAGAGCTGAGGGTTTGTTACAGTTGTATCCAGTCTGTATATTACACTGTACACTAATAGAGCTGAGGGTCTGTCACAGTTGTATCCAGTCTATATGTTACACTGTATACTAATAGAGCTGAGGGTCTGTCACAGTTGTATCCAGTCTATATGTTACACTGTATACTAATAGAGCTGAGGGTCTGTCACAGTTGTATCCAGTCTATATATTACACTGTACACTAATAGAGCTGAGGGTTTGTTACAGTTGTATCCAGTCTATATATCACACTGTATACTAATAGAGCTGAGGGTTTGTTACAGTTGTATCCAGTCTATATATCACACTGTATACTAATAGAGCTGAGGGTTTGTTACAGTTGTATCAGTATAATTTTTACACTGGACTGAAACACTGTTCGCAAATCTCAGCTGTGAGAAGTTTCAGAGATCCTTCAGACGCCATGTCTCAGATTTTCGGTCACTTACCTGCTCCTTTTTTTCGCTACAGGAATCTGCAAAAGTTCCAAAGGAAGAAGCGGCGAGCAGCGACGTGGAGATGAGCGAAGAGACGGAGGAATCGCAGCAGAGCCAAGCGACAGGAAACGTAGCTGAGCCCCATTCCTAGAGGGCGCTCCATCTCTGCACCACATGGGGGGGTAGGGGAAGACTTGGCGGTGGTTTATTCACGAGGAGGGCGGGGTTATCTCTGCTGGGCGTGGCCTCTGTACACGATCTCTTCATTCCAGCCTCTTCGCTCATTATATCTCAGGATTTCGACCTCCGCCAGGCGCAATGCCGGGGGGGACGCCTCATGGCCGGGGGGTCTCGGGTAGGACACTGTTGATTCTTAACCCTTCCCTGTTTGGACTCTTATGTGTTTGTTCTGTTCATCCATATGCCCCATGGTGGGGCCCCGCCTTGATCTGAGGGGCCCGGGCCCTGACTTGAATCTTGCGGCAGCGATTGTGTGTTTTTTATTTTGTAATATGTTGATTTCCTGTAAATAATAAAAAGTGTCTATTACAGGGGCTACAGAGGTTCATGGGGGGCAGGGGGGTCTGACTACAGAGGTTCATGGGGGGGGGGGGTCTGACTACAGAGGTTCATGGGGGGTGGGGTCTGACTACAGAGGTTCATGGGGGGCGGGTCCGGCTACAGAGGTTCATGGGGGGCGGGGTCTGACTACAGAGGTTCATGGAGGGGGGGGGGTCTGACTACAGAGGTTCATGGAGGGGGGGGGGTCCGACTACAGAGGTTCATGGGGGGCGGGTCCGACTACAGAGGTTCATGGGGGGCGGGTCCGACTACAGAGGTTCATGGGGGGCGGGGTCTGACTACAGAGGTTCATGGAGGGGGGGGGGGGGGTCCGACTACAGAGGTTCATGGGGGGGGGGGCACGTCTGACGACAGAGGCTCATGGGGGGGCGCGTCTGACTACAGAGCTTCATTGAGGGCTCGTCCGACTACAGAGGTTCATGGTGGGGGGGGGGGATAGTGTCAGTAATGGTTTACTGTATTGTAATGTCATGTATGACCAATAGATGGCGCAATTATACAAGTTGTTAGTGCTGGAGTTTCACATATTGGACACCAGGTGGCGCAGATGCCTTTTACTAGGACTGCAGTATGATCATGTTATCAGTCACACACTGCAGTATTTACAGCTGCTGTAGAACCTCTTTGTAAAGATGGTCAATTTGTGTCAGTGGTTGTAGTAAGAGCGGCGGTAAAATGCTAGGATTAAAAAAAGTCGTCACCCACCTGTTTACCCCAATTCTTCCTGGCGCATGAATAGAATGCCGACATTACAGTAAGGACTGACAGTACAGAGGGTAACGGTATAATATAGACTTATATGATGAAAGCAGATGATAACCCCTAAGGACCCTCTAAGACTAGAGCCCCCCTTTAATCCCCCTGACTGGCCGACATTGGGGTTCCTGTATTATTCATTACCCTGAATTAGCCGGAGCCCCAGGAGGACGGTGACAGATGGCGGCGCGGCGGTAACATGGCTGCCCTCCGGTGCTGATTTGTTCTTATTATTCGCAGTTACCGCTCCCTCAGGTTCTATTTGTCGGGGTTTCATATTAACTTCTCAATCTTCTTCCTTCTATGAGGACGCGACGAAATTCATCTCATAAACGTGTAATGAACGCCGGGGGGAGGGGAATGATTTATGTAGAATAGACCGCCAGACCGTGCACAGGGAGCGCAGCAGCAATAAGACTCCTCTATCCTGCAGCTGGCCTGTGATATCTGCTTGTTATACAAGTGGGAGGAGCCTTAAACCTTCCTGTGCAACAGAGAGAGGCGGTATACAGCGCAGGAGAGAGAGGCGGTATACCGCGCAGGAGAGAGAGAGAGGCGGTATACCGCGCAGGAGAGAGAGTGAGGCGGTATACAGCGCAGGAGAGAGACAGAGAGGCGGTATACAGCGCAGGAGAGAGAGGCGCGGTGTACAGCACAGGAAAGAGAGGCGGTATACAGCGCAGGCGAGAGAGAGAGAGGGTATACAGCGCAGGAGAGAGAGAGAGGCGGTATACAGCGCAGGCGAGAGAGAGAGGTGGTATACAGCGCAGGAGAGAGAGAGAGGCGGTATACAGCGCAGGCGAGAGAGACAGGGGCGGTATACAGCGCAGGAGAGAGAGAGAGGCGGTATACAGCGCAGGAGAGAGAGAGAGGCGGTATACAGCGCAGGCGAGAGAGAGAGGCGGTATACAGCGCAGGAGAGAGATAGAGAGGAGGTATACAGCGCAGGAGAGAGAAAAGCGGTATACAGCGCAGGAGAGAGATAGAGAGGAGGTATACAGCGCAGGAGAGAGAAGCGGTATACAGCGCAGGAGAGAGATAGAGAGGAGGTATACAGCGCAGGAGAGAGAAGCGGTATACAGCGCAGGAGAGAGATAGAGAGGAGGTATACAGCGCAGGAGAGAGAGAAGCGGTATACAGCGCAGGAGAGAGATAGAGAGGAGGTATACAGTGCAGGAGAGAGAGCCGTCACATTGTATACAGAGAGGTCACTTACAGTCACGCAGTCTATAGAGCGGTCACATCAGCTGTCTCTTATTGGTGCTTTCTCTCTGATTTGGGGTCTCTTACCCCCCCTGACCCCATATACAGATCATTACTCACCGCTGACCCTTTTTGCCCCCTCTTTACCCCCTTGTGATCTCCCCAACACAAGCAGCCATCATACACAAAGCATTATTTGTATTGGTTTATAAAGACCAGTAGGGGGCGCCGGCTCGTCTCCATATTTCTTGCTTTGTATGAAGGTGCGGTTATTTTTGGGGGCGACTGCTGACACCCCGGAGTACGGATGGTTAAATGACAACGACACGGTGACACATATAGGACGACGACATCCAGGTCTTACAAAACAGTCCTGCCCCCTAAAAGGGGGGGGGCTTGCCAAAAATGGTGGTGGGGGTGATCCTAATGGAGAGCATGAGGAGTGGGCTGATATATACCGTTCTCCATAGACCCCCGGCCCGTATCTGCCCCACTGTCCCCACAGTCAGATGTGGATGATCAGAGTGGTTGTGCTTGTAGTTCTCCATCTGGCCAGTAGGGGCAGACTACTGATCACTGGGATCGCTCTCCACGTCCATCATCTTCATGGGGCGCTGGGCTGAGGGCTTCATGAATGGTATCTCTTGGGTTGGGGTCTTCAGGACACCACGTACCAAGTCAATGCAAGTCTGGAGGGGTAAAAATAAGGTGACGGCATGGATCAGTGTCGCCCCCTATAGGACCCCAGGATAACAGCAGACAGCAAGCTTACCTGGAGAGATATCAGCGTCTCCAGGCCTAGGCAGAGCTCAGCGGTGTCGCCATCTAGAGGCAGAAAAGATATAACAATAGTATTATATTATGTATACAGCAAGAAGACCCAAAGCCTGAGGCTGCACTACTGAGACAACATTCCCCTTACCTACAATCACAGCTTTACAGGTCAGCGTCGCTCCGCCCAGTTCGATGTCCACCGCCGTCCTCTCCTCAGGACCGTTTGTGGCCTGTAGCCTGGATGTTAAAGGGGAAGTACATACATTTAAAGGAGTTTGTGAGTCTGGTGCTCCGCCCATCAGTCCTAAAACTTCCTCAGGAGTACATCATACGCAGCTCTCTGAAGTTTAGAGTGTACTACCACTTGTGGCCAGCGGGGGAGCTCTTCTGTTCAGTATCACAGTGTATTTGTAGACTACACTAAGGCAGGAGCACATTATACGCAGCTCTCTGAAGTTTAGAGTGTACTACCACTTGTGGCCAGCGGGGGAGCTCTTCTGCTCAGTATCACAGTGTATTTGTAGACTACACTAAGGCAGGATGCACACGACACGTTTTAGTCTTTCTTACCCCAATCTTTTCACGCAGGCCTTAGAGATGAGATTTTCTTGCCGTTCAGTGGACAACGTGGCACAAACATCCCAGGGACCAACCTAAAATCCAGCAGCATGTGGTGAAGTGAGTGATATAACATCAGGGCGGTAGATAAGACAATACCTGACGTGTTATGAGACGCTTATACACTGAGCCAACTGGCTAATGTATCTGTGTAAAGAAGAAACCTAAATACATAGTGCCCTCTACAGGATGGAGGTGCAAATGGCTTTCAAAGATCTTTGGTGAAGATAATAGCTATAAATTGGAATCTTGTAGTTATCATTCTGGCCACTAGATGTCAGTACCACAGATGAAATATCAAACTAAGCCTCTCACTTTACAGTCTGCTGCGCTAATGCTTATGTTATCAGATTTCAATGATACAATGACGCCTGTGTTGCCGTACCTTACAGGGGACCAGCAGGACGTGTCCTCTCCAACCCTCCTCCGCCCTCTCCTCTGGTTGTTTGGTGGGCAGCAGCTGATTTGGGACTGGACTTTGGTCTTCTTCATGCAACTCGGGTGGTCTTGTCTCGTCATTAGGGGACTGTGGCTCCTGACCACATATCTGGGGGACCTGTGCTAATCTGCTGGTCTCTTTAATGGGGCTACCACCCATGAGACGCCTCTGGATCACACAGTGAGGTTGCTGAACCGATAACACAAACTTATTAGTAGGACAACAGTGTAAAAATTTCCCTTATCTATCATCCATTACCTTTACCCACTGATCCACTTATACATGGATCAACTCCTTAGAAATAATTTCTTCCCTCAGAAAAGTGGGCTTAGCAAGTGCTGATGACCAAACCTGATAGAGTTGTGTTTTTTTTTTTTAACCTATTTGTTATCTGTTGATGGACTCTAAACTGTAACCACTGATCCATCTTTTCCTTCATATATATATGTGTGTGTATGTTGTCTGCATTTAACCTCAGACTAAACCTTTTATTCTTAATATCTGAATTGCATTGTTGCAACTCACTTATTACTACTGAGCCTTCTCTTGAAACTTCAAACCTAATTTGTACTATATCCCTTTACCACTGATCCAACCCATGATAATCTAGATTGCACTTTGTTACATTACAACTGATCCATCTGCTGATACACAACTCTTGACACCTGATTGTATTGTGTCCTTTTATCACTTACTCACATGTTAATAGTTATATCTAGACTGTATTTCAATCTTTTACCCACTGATCCATCTCCAGATAGTTGATACCTTCACTTTATTACAACCTTTCACCACTTTCTTCATGACAATTATCTGAACATTACAGTGATACTTTACCAATCCATCTCTATGTAATAGCTGAACTATGCTGTGACCTTTTACCACTGAGCCATCTGTTCATGATTCTTGTACTATGGTGTGCCTTATCACTGATCTAAATGTTTATACAATGTTTATAAATGTTCTGCATCAATTTACCACTGATCCATCTCCAGATAGTATAACTATACTATATATTACCACTGATCCATCTCTAGATATTATAACTGTACTATGTCTTACCACTGATCCATCTCTAGATATAACTATTCTATGTATTACCACTGATCCATCTCTAGATATTATATCTATACTATGTATTACCACTGATCCGTCTCCAGATATTATATCTATACTATGTCTTACCACTGATCCATCTCTATATATAACTATACTATGTATTACCACTGATCCATCTCCAGATATTATACCTGTACTATGTCTTACCACTGATCCGTCTCCAGATATTATAACTGTACTATGTCTTACCACTGATCCATCTATAGATATGTCTATACTATGTATTACCACTGATCCATCTCTAGATATTATAACTATACTATGTCTTACCACTGATCCATCTCCAGATATAACTGTACTATGTCTTATCACTGATCTTTCTTGACAGCTAATATCTGAGTCTTCCTTTGACACTTCACCACTGATCCAGCTCTAGTTAACCCTTTACCACTGATACCTTTAACTATTTAATTCGTGAACCATAATGTGAACCTTTATCACTAATCCACCCCTTCATTCCAAACATCTATACGGAACTGTACCCCATTACCACTGATCCATCCCCCTATTGCTGCACTGTTAACCCCCTCCCCTCTGATCCATCACCGATCCTTACTGAATATTTATGACTTCTGTATAACTGCCCCTTAATACCAGAATCCACAATGTTACCCCCTCAGCCACTTGTCCCGCTTTGTCACCCCCTCGGCCGCCCCTCCACTTACCAGGTCCTTAGAGGTGCCCAGTCTGCGCAGCTGGTCCAGGGGCAGCAGATCTGCAGAATCCTTGTGCACAAACTGGGTGGCTTGTTTGAGGCGCCTTTGCTGGTGCAGGATGGCCGAACCCCGGAAGTCTTGTTCTTTTTTGGGGGAACCTCTTGCCCTGGCGTCTTCTCCTGGACCAAGGGGCGGCCTCTGAAAGCTCATGGTGCAAGAGCGGACCCGGGCAGCGGATAGCACCCACCTGCAACTTAATGTGACTGGACTTCCTTCCCTGTTACCTTCCTGTGGCTGTCACCCGGCTGTCACTGCCTTTGTTCCGTCCCCTCCCTCTTCTCTAATGATGTGTCTCTCCCTCTCTGGTATTCTGGGGATTCCTCTATGGAGCCCCCTCCTCCCACTCTGCAGAGATTCCCTGCTCTGCACCCCCTCCCCTCTCCTCCTCTCTTCTTCCTATCACCCTCTGCCTGGTCCCTTCTCCTAGAAAACCGTCACGTCTGAGCCAGGCCGAGATGGAGCAGCATCCTGAGCAAGCGGGATCCTGAGCGAGCGGGATCCTGCAGTACCGGTCCGGGAAAGTGGACCTCTGCAATGGCAAACTGCTTAAAGGGGAATCCCACCTGGGAGTAATGGGCTACTGTATACAAGGTTTATACAACCTGCCGCATAAATGGGTCATACATAAAGTAACCCCTTAGTGAGCAGCCTGTTTGGGGCCTTAAAGGGGATGCCCTGAATTAAGGGGATAGGTAAATATGGCTTTTTGTTTGTTTAACCCCCCCTTTGACAACCCCTTTAATGACCTCTGTAAGAGCGGTCATTTCTCCGTTATGAGGGCTTGTTTTTTGCGGGATGGGCTCTTGGTTTTTTTCAATATATTTCTTATGTTTATGGGTCGGTCATGAACAGGTTAAAGGACAATTGCGCAATGGAGTAAACGTTGCGTAAATGGCTTAAAGGGGAAGTCCATAGGAGCTATAATGGCGTCCATATTGGTTGTCAACCAGCTTTTCCAGATATAACTATATTAATGTTCTGGGGGTCAGTCACTACTGAGCGGCCTGGGCCTTTATATACAAAGGGTTAAACGGTTTTAGGGGCCGTCAGCCAAGAGGCCAAATATTTAGATGGTGGAGCCGATTATTTGGAGGAGGATATTCCCACGCCCCGTGTCTGACGGCTCTATTAATAAATACAGGCGGCCGCTCTATATACTGTCCCCCGCCGCTGTTTACATGTAGTGTCTCCGCTCGCTGGCGCTCTCTCCATGGTCATGTGACTTTGAGCCAAACCAGAGCTCGGGGAGAAGCTCAACAAAACAGGACTATGAATGAATCCCGAAACCTCCGCTGCCCCCCGGGACCTGCAAAACTAAGACCCTGGTGCCCCCTAGTGTCCTATTACAGGACCTCCCATCTCCTAGTAACCTGGTGTGTACTATAATAAGTGTCCCCAGAAACACTCCCCTGATATAGATGGTACCCCCTGATGTAGCTTCAGAGATCAGTATAAGCGGTGGGGGATGGTGCCCGCTCCTCCGTATACCTGACTCTTAGCCGTGGGCACATTTTTCATTTGCATGTTAGTTCACGGTTTACTGGTCCTTTAAGAACATCTGTGTGCCGTGTGAATAGTGCCCTATAGCTGTTGCAGGGTAACTTGATGAACTACTGTGTGTGGCACATACAAAGAGACATACAACATGTGACGTGTAATAAGAATGTAATAATCAAAATCTAATATCATCAATATAGGAATCATTTTGTAAACGCATGAAGTTGCCATTGATACGGTGCGAGGGGTGCGATCTGACCCCCTCATGTCTGTGGCCTCATGTCACACACCCGTATACAGCAGTGAGCCCAGGGCAAATCTCAGGACCGCTCCTATAGTTGTCAATTTTGTGGCCCGGGCTCACTGAGAACATGGGGTGGTGGAGACCGAGCAGCACACGAGTGATTCGTAACACAGGAACTGTTTAGAAGTTACATTTTTTGTTTTTTTTTAAGCATATTAAAGGAAGTGTCATCAGAACTACAACAACTCAATCCAACCCCATAGATAGATAGGTTCGGGTCCCCTGAATCAAACGGTCTTTTCCCCTTGTGAATCGGAGACTCTGTTGCCGAGATATCGCCCATTTTGTCAATATGCAAATGACTTCCTGGAGCAGTACGGGCGCCGCCATTTTGGAAAAGAGCTCATTTGTATATTGAAAAAAAGACCGTATCTTGGTAACAGAGGCTCCGATTCACAAGGGGAAAACACCGTTTGGTTCAGGTGACCCTAACCTATCTATCTATGGGGTTGGATTCAGATGTTGTAGTTCTGGTGAGAATCCCTTTAAGTCATATTTATACATTCCTTACAATTACAGCGTTGTTCATAGAATCAATAGTAGTGTAGATCATCAATATCAAGTCTCGGATCTGCGTCATCTTCTCCCATCATGTCTCTGGGCTGCCGATGTCTCTGCTATCTTTATATAGTCATCAAATACCCATAATGCAGCATGAAGGGGCTCGGTGAAGGTGGTAGTGAAGGTTTTGAAGGTACATAGACGTCTGATGGGGTCACACAGCTCATAAAAGGACAACTGCCCGGCCTCATAATCCAGATAGATCCTGAATCTGTTACTGGAGACCTCATGAGATAACTCGATGGCTTCGCTGTCATGTATCACTGAACACCGATCGCTCTTTCCTATATTTAAGCACCAGGATTTGTTATTATCTCCAATGAATGACTGGGGCCCCCTTCTGGCTATACTGGGGTAACACACCCCCACACTCCAAAAACCCGACCCCCCAACCTCCACATCCCAGTAATGGCGCCCTGAGGTAAACCTCCTGCTACTTATCACCTGAGGATTATCCTGGAACCTCTTGGCTGTTTCCGGGCGATTCTGTCTTGTATCTGTCCAGGTCGCAGTCTTCAGGTCGTCTGAGATAAGGAGATTATTATGAGCTGAGTTTACATCCAGTAATATGTCTGCCGGATCCTGCATATAGAAGACGACACTTCCATCTCTCGTTATATCAGATAACATGTGCGATATCTTTGATATAAATTCCACACCCCGATCATCTTCATCATCTTCCCCTGTGTCCTCATCATCTTCATCATCTCCCCCTGTGTCCTCATCATCTCCCTCCTCCTCAGGATCATACAAGTCACCTGTATCTGGATCCTGTAAGACAGTCAGTGGATCAGACATCTTACACAGCTCCTCAATGTGTCTTATATTCATGGACAGCTCGTCCTTCTTTATTTCCAGCTTATGGATCCTATCAGAGAGTGACAGTGACCGCTGCTTCTCCTGCCTGGAGATCTCACTCAGGATCTCCTTCTCCAGGTAGTCCAGTCGTCTCCTGATATCTATAAACAGGGCAGTGACTCTCTTGGCATCTCCAGATGCTTTTTCTTGAGCTTTTCCCCATTGCTCCTCCAGACTCTGGACTCTTTCCTCAGTCTTCTCTCTCTTTGTGATCAGTTTCCAGAGAACGTCTTTGAGTTTCTTCTTCTTGTTTTTGGAGGCCTCATCCAGCATCTCTACTTGGTGTCCTCGATGTTCTCCGGCCAGACTACAGGACACACAGATACAAGCAGAGTCCTCGGTGCAGTAATATTCCAGGACCTTCTTATGGACAGGACATTTCCTCTTCTCCAGGTCGGTGCTGGGCTCAGTTAGGACGTGTTCTGGTCCTTTGCTGTGGACTCTCAGATGTTGATCACACAGAGAAGCTTCACAATGTAGACAGGACCTAACAGCAGGTGCAGGAGAGTCCACACAGTAAGTGCAGCGGATCCCGGAGATCTCCTCCTGATGTGACTGAGTAGACTGAACGTTCTCCACTACATTACACAGAGTTATGTTCTTCTTCAGTTCCGGCCGATCCCGAAACTCTTCTCTACAGTCAGGACAGGAATAAGCTCTGGACCCCTCCTGTGTATTCAGGTGCTGATCGATACAGACCCGGCAGAAGTTGTGTCCACATCTCAGGGTTACAGGATCGGTATAAAGGCTCAGACAGATGGAGCATTCCAGCTCCTTCTCAAGACCAGCAGACGCCATCGCTGACAACAGAAGGAAGAAGTGAAGATAAGTCACCAGCGGGTGCGATTCACATTTACAGAAAGGACTCGCTGAGCTTGTCTTCGTGTATGTGCAGGGTTGGTGACCAGGTATCTAAGGATACAATCAACATGGACATTGTCTCCACGTCTCATGGTTACAGGATCTACAAGGCTCAGATGGAAACAGAGCAGCTCTTGTCCCAGACCAGGAGACTCCATGACTAAACCTGCTTAGAGGCAGACAAACCAAACATGGCCGATGTTCTTGTCCGCTGGGCGCGCTCCAGCTTTCTCTTCTTCATTACTGATTCCTTATGACTTCTCACTTTCTATTCCACTAAAGGGTTTCTCATTACTCACATTTATTTTTTTTTTTTAATTCAAACATTTTTATTGAAGATTTTTTAAGGTACATAGACAAAAGAATAGAAAGGTAATTCAACAGTGCGGATATTCCCGGACTGGGTGCATAACTCAAAAGCAAACATAGTTCAGTTACAAATCAAGTGGTACTGTGAAAGGTATATAACAACAGTGGTCACGCAGGACCAATAACAGCATTTCTCATTGAAGGGTTAAAGAATAAACACCAATAACCAGGAAAGAAGTACAAATTCCTGAGGGGATAAAGGAAAAGAGGGGGAGAGGGTGGGTATGAAATAGATGTAGAGAATAAAGTGGTGGGACATTAAATTTGTAGGTATATTGCGCAAAGGGGTGGTGATGTTATATGTTGTAATCATAAGGAGTCAGATGATCTAGTAGCCATAAACAATCTCCATGGCCTCCAGACTTTCAAAAAGTTATCATGTGTTCTAGAAGACCAGCTAAGCAATTCCTCCAGTCTAGCTATATCCTGGACTGTCCGTATCCAGAGGTCGATAGGTGGTGGTGACTCTTGTAACCAAAACCTCGGGATTAAGAGTTTGGCTGCTGCCAAAAGCATGGTGATTAGTCGATCCTTGGATGGAGAGTAGGTTACCTTCGGTAATGACAGGAAAAGTGTTTCTGGAGTAAGTGTAAAAGGGGATCCTCTAATGTCTGAAATATGGTTCATAACTTCCCTCCAGAAGGGTGCAATCTTGGGACAAGTCCACCAGATATGCAGGTAGGTGCCCCTCTGTGAAAGGCATCTCCAACAATTTGAGTCTTTTGAGAGGCCATTTTGTACCAGCCATTCGGGGGTCCTGTACCATCTGGACAAAAGCTTAAAACTATTTTCCTGTAATCTGATACAGGTGGAAAAACCATGCGACGCCTTCAGGGCCAATTCGGTGTCCTCCTCGGATAAGGATATATTCAGTTCCTTCTCCCAGCTAGTGAGGTACGCTGGTTTATAAGAAGCTGGAGGAGTGATAAATCTGTGTAAGAGAGCCGAGGTTTTCCTCAACATGGTTGTTTTGGACACAAGCAATTTTTCAAAACTCGTCATTACTCACATTTATGTCATGGACCATAGATGTCTCCTAGATGTCGGTTCCACCACATTTGGGTTCTGGACCTGGATCTGTAGCTCAGCAGGGTTGTGATGATACGTGACTTGCACTCTGAGATGTTTGGACTCATCTGCGTCTTCCCAGGTTCCCGGCGGTGTGAAGGGGCATGCTATATAAAGGCTGCGCCGGGTGGAGGTGTCCGGAGAGGAGCAGCTTGTTACCCTGAGGACCTTGGCTAGCTTGTAGTATGGAGGAACCTCAGCGCCCCTGACTTGGCCTTTATAAAAGGACACAGATAACTACGCGTGACCCCATCTAATAATATGGGATTGTTTCGTTTGTAACGTTGCGGCGATATCAATGGCTGGGCAGCCGGCTCCTCTAGGGATGGTATATAGTATATAGCAGGCGGCCTCTCTACTGCTGCAGCCACTGCCTCCATTACTCCATATGGGAGGTTTCCTGTGACTCGGCCTCGGTCTGGTCGCTTTGGTGGCGACTATTGAACTTTTAGTAAAAGAAAACTCTCATGTTGATGAAAATGGAGACAGCGGCTGGAGTAGTAGGGTGGCCGCCTTCTATATACCCTTAGGTGTGATCCTATAGACCACACAGACCCTGCTGCATGACATGTCATACACAACGTCTGCCCAGGAATCCTATTAGGTCTCATGGATAAAGCAGAGACCTCCTAGGCAACCTGGAAAATCTCCCAAGACTGGCACAGCGACTACGACTACGCCAGGTTGTAGAGAGGAGGCGCACAGAAGAAAGACCGGAGAAGTAGTTTACACTTTCTTAGATTATATATATGGAACAGTGCTTGCTGTTGAGCTGACGTATCTAAGTCTGTCATGTGTGATACTTCCTGCTGAGCTGTGTATCTAAGTCTGTCATGTGTGATACTTCCTGCTGAGCTGTGTATCTAAGTCTGTCATGTGTGATACTTCCTGCTGAGCCGTGTATCTAAGTCTGTCATGTGTGATACTTCCTGCTGAGCTGTGTATCTAAGTCTGTCATGTGTGATACTTCCTGCTGAGCTGTGTATCTAAGCCTGTCATGTGTGATACTTCCTGCTGAGCCGTGTATCTAAGTCTGTCATGTGTGATACTTCCTGCTGAGCCGTGTATCTAAGTCTGTCATGTGCGATACTTCCTGCTGAGCCGTGTATCTAAGTCTGTCATGTGTGATACTTCCTGCTGAGCCGTGTATCTAAGTCTGTCATGTGTGATACTTCCTGCTGAGCCGTGTATCTAAGCCTGTCATGTGTGATACTTCCTGCTGAGCCGTGTATCTAAGTCTGTCATGTTGGTCACACTTCTGGGCACGACACAGGTCGACATATTCCCACATTTCCTATTCTAATCCTGGTTTTTGAGGGGTCGCACTTGGGTGACTGGCGGCGCGGTCCTCGGAGTGCTCATCCTGCTGTTATACGGTGCGATGCTCGGCGATCCTCGCTGCAGCTCCCGATATTTCTGTAGGATTTCGTGATGGTTGGGGGCGCTGTTCTTTAGGATCAGGTTTTGGGGTTTGTGGGGAATCTGGGGTGCAGTGTAACGTCCCGTCTCCGCAGGGATGGACGGCTCTTGTGGAGCAGCTGCCGTGGTTATAGCCGGTGCCTTGTATCTGTCCAAAAACATCACAGATGACTCCTCGTAACGTCTGGAAAATTACCTAAGAGGTGACCTCTACTGCCCCTCTGTGGTAGGTGACCTAGAGACCTCCGGGCTGATACACTTTACCTGCCCCCCTCCCCAGCGACTTTTTGGAAAAAGTTCATAACGAGTTGGGCTTAGTAGAAATTTTTGGCTTGTTCGGAACGGGTTCGCTCACTTCTAGCTGTTACTTCTTGGTACGGGGACCCAACACGAGATTCACCGAATGCCCAATGGGCCAATCTGATCCCGAGCCCCAGGGGAGGGGCAGAAAAATAATTACCCCTCATGCCCACCTTCCTGGGCTTGTGGGGTGCGGTGCTCTTACCCCGGCATCCCCTGCTTCTTTGGTTCTCCCAGGTCACTGCCGAGGCCTGCGATTGGGCCTCACGCCTAAAGCTGAGGCAGCGCCACCTACAGGGCCCACGTGAAGTGGGCGGGACCAATACAAAGGTGATCAAGGAGGCTCGTATTAACCCCTTCACTGTCCTGGACCACCATATAACCTGAGATTAACCCCTTCACTGTCCTGGACCACCATATAACCTGAGGTTAACCCCTTCACTGTCCTGGACCACCATATAACCTGAGATTAACCCCTTCACTGTCCTGGACCACCATATAACCTGAGATTAACCCCTTCACTGCCCTAGGCCACCATAGAACCTGAGATTAACCCCTTTGCTGCCCTAGGCCACCATAGAACCTGAGATTAACCCCTTCACTGCCCTAGGCCGCCATAGAACCTGAGATTAACCCCTTCGCTGCCCTAGGCCACCAGAGAACCTGAAATTAACCCCGTCACTGCCCTAGGCCACCATAGAACCTGAAATTAACCCTGTCACTGCCCTAGGCCACCATAGAACCTGATATTAACCCCGTCACTGCCCTAGGCCACCACAATTACCCCTTTCACCGATTACACACACACATATATATATAATAAATCCTTACCGCCTGAGGCCTTCCGGTGGTAGGATATTCCCGTGAGTGTCTGTAGGGGGCATCCTTCCTTGGCTACGAATACGTAACGCCCTTGAATCCCTGTCACTTCTCTGTATTCCCCGGCAGCAGATGAACTTGTCCCATGTGTTCCCCTCCATGCGGGACGGTGGTGGGACGGTCCGCCGGGGTCCTGGGCAGGCCGGGGCTGCACTGATCTGTCTCCACACCGCGCTGTCATGGGGTCTGTCTTGGCGCAGGGAGAGGACAGGGGGCAAGCGGCTGACTTCTAGCCATGTGAGGTAGCCCAGGGTGTGATTTGGGGGCTGCCGTTTCCTTAAGGGGCTCCTGATTTTTGTCATCAGCTCCAGCTTTGCATCTGTATAAGGGGGGTGCTGTAATAGGATCCTATGGATGCTGCGGGGAGTGAAGCCGGAAGTGTGGACTGGGGGGTCTGACAGTAGCGGGATGGGGTGCGAACTCCAAGACATGGCCGGGGCATCAGCTTTGGGGAATCCCGGGACCTGCAATCAGACAATTTATTGTACAATCAGTAGTGATGTCACTGCACCCACCTCATGATGTCATCGGCCACTGGCCAGAGGCTTGTCCTATCATTGTATAATATGGCTATCGAGTGCACTAGTGTTACAGCGCCACCCTCTGGTCACCAGTGGTTACTACAGGATATGCCATTTATAATGCTGGGGTCTTTTTACATGGCAGAAGGGCAAGCGTTGGGGTCTATGATGCCAAAAAAGGGGGTGCTTCCCCCTCCAGGCACCGATGCCCCGTATTCTTCTCCTGTAATACTGCTGTATACGGAGGATTTGCCGTCTTGTCTCTTCCTGCCATGACCCAGATCTTCCGCTCTCGTGTCCTCAGCTCCCCTCGTTCTCCGCTTTCAGGCCTACTCTTCTATTACCGCCACGTCCTGCCCCCGCCAGGTCCTGCGCCATCACATATCACCTCCCCCTCCTCCAGACAGAAACCTCATTCTGACTGTTCACATCTGAGGGTTTGTTACAGTACATCCAGGGATTACAGTCTGTTACACTGAATCAGTGAAGGACGTGTTAGTGTTATCAGCTCACAGAGCACTGTCCAGACTGGATACAATTGTAACAAACCCTCAGCTGTGAGAACTATTAGAGAATGGATTTCAATGTCACGAACTGGGGCGTGTAGATTTATGCAAACAGCCAAGATCTGCTAAAATGACAAGGCGCCCCTTGTATGGAAGATTAGAGGAATCTACTCCCATCATACCTGAGGAGGCCGCACTCTCCGGCATGGACGCTCTTGTTGACGCCGTCTCCATGAAGACGGCCCTGCCTGTGAATAGAGGGGGGGGAAGAGGTGCGGCGTCTGCAGGGCAGGAATTGGGAAGGAGTAAAGTTACGGGATTCAATGTAACCTATTGTAAAACTACAAATCCCAGCATGCCCTGACAGCCTGCATTATACTGGAAGTTGTAGTTTTGCAGCAGTTGACTACTGCCAGTCGCAGTTTGCAGCAGTTCCCTGCTTTCAGGTCATGCTGGGAGTTGTAGTTTTGCAGCAGTTGACCACTGTGAGTCGCAGTTTGCAGCAGTTCGCTGCTTTCAGGTCATGCTGGGAGTTGTAGTTTTGCAGCAGTTGACCACTGTGAGTCGCAGTTTGCAGCAGTTCGCTGCTTTCAGGATATGCTGGGAGTTGTAGTTTTGCAGCAGTTGACCACTGTGAGTCGCACTTTGCAGCAGTTCGCTCCTTTCAGGATATGCTGGGAGTTGTAGTTTTGCAGCAGTTGACCACTGTGAGTCGCACTTTGCAGCAGTTCGCTGCTTTCAGGATATGCTGAGAGTTGTAGTTATTAAACGGAGAGATACAAGTTATAAATCACCGCAACAATGTATCAACTTTCTTAAAGGGGAACTACACAAAATAAAGTCCCCCACATTACAAATTCATCTTCTGATGTGAATATTGAACGCCAGCTATCGCTCCATGTTATCAGCCGTTCCGGGCCAAATTTTGAGGTTTAAGCCCGCCCTTTTCTGAAGGGGGAGGGGCTTGAAAATGAAGCAACACAGATAGTATGGGGTTGAAATAACTTTATTTGTAGATGTTGTGATAGATACGAACCTTAAACCAGAGATTACAATATAGTTATGCAATATAAAGGGGGCGGGGCTGTGACTACATTCATGGTTGCCATGGATCAGGGAGTAGTCAGGTCCTATACAGTCTGTCCCCCCCCCCCCCCCTGTATTTGGTACGCCCTTCCCTTCCCCATTGTCAGTGTGTTCACCTCCCTATGACTATAACCCTATACTAGTGGTCAGATGAAGTTTTGCAGCAGACTGTAAGAGGCCGCCTTCATTATTGGAGGACGTTGTACTGACCTCTAGTGGCCAATAGGAGAACTACAAATTTTTTTTTTACATGGTCAGTCACAATTATTTTTTTTGTAGGGTGATGCAAACACTGATTTCTAAAAAAGGAAAAATTCAGAAATACATGAACGGGGGCGAATCTACAGATAAATCTTAATCAGGACTATGGGAAAGCTGGGTGACAACACCGGGGAAGGCCGTTCTGGTCGCCATTAGTCATGGTAGTGGATACAGCAGAATATACACAATCTGGCAACACTTTGGGGGGTCGGAACCTACCCGAAGCATTGTACACATAAACACTAGGGGGCGGTGTGTCTAATACTATATATAGAGATCACATTATATAATATACACATACATAATAAACCATCTACAGCACATTCACTGCCCTGGACTGAAGGATGCTGGGATTTAAAGGGCCGGTACACCTGTGCTCTACAATCTATTATTCCCTGTTATTAACCATAGGTGTGACCGATCTCACCATGATAAACAGTGCTACCGGCCCTTTAAGACAGCAGCCAGCCCCTTCTTATGTAATGGGCATTTTCACCTTGTATACATCCTAATGTTTCTCACAGCTGAGGTTCTGTTACACTATCAGCGCATCTAGTATCTACACTAGACGCCATTGTAACAAAACCTCAGCTGTGAGTACTTGGTTTATACAGGACAGAAAAATCTTATATTTTTTTTTGGATATTGAGGAGAACGGAGAGAGGCGCCCCTTTAAGAGACGCCATAATGTGACGGTGGCTGAGCCCTATACACTATATACACAGCTATGCGATAAATACAGTCTTCATATAAATAGATAGGGGGCGCCTCACACCTCAATATAGAACATCCCATATAACATGTACCCCAAGACCCCGCTAATATTGTAAGACACGTCCCCCTCCATCAGTAACCCCTTCCCTTCTGTCACCCTCTTCTTACGGATCATTATGTAGTTCTATTCCAGGATTGTTCGGTCACATCTATTTCTTGGAAAGCTGGGTGACGACCATGGTTGGTGGGTTAGAGTCACATGGCGGAGTCTGGAGAGGTGAAATAGTAAAGGGTTAAAGTGGCTGAGACTACGCCGGGGCCCCGGGCTGGCCAATGCCACATTACTATAGAGCGCTGCACATGGCAGGACTCAGCAATAGGATTACAGTCTATGGGCTCAGATCGCTGACCATTGTGGGGTCACCCCCTAGAGGGGCTTAAAATCCCCCCCCATTAAAAAAGAAATAAAATGGACATGTAAATAAGACACCCCCCCCCCCCTCTCCAGACTAGAGCAAACCCCCCCCCCCCAGTATTATACCATATGGGGCACTAACCACATTACACCATATGGGGGCGCTATACTGTGTGCCACCATTATAAGAGCCAGTAACTGTCAGCCATGTTTGTAGCCCTTTGCACACTGGCCATTCTGCGTATTCTCACAGGTCCATCACCCAGCTTTCCAAAAGTTCTGAAAGGGAAGCCAACCAAGGATTAGGTTACCACTTTAGTATAGCTACCATACAGGACCCTAGAAAAGCTGGGGCAACATTATTCTCCTCCGTGGCCACCTCACTGGTCCCTGGCAGTGCAGGGGAATCATATCGACAGCACTACTAGCCGTCACCCAACTTCTCCAGAACCCTGAATGGTAAATCCACTTAGGAATAAATGAACTGTTCCTGTGTTGCTGCCATTCCGGACGTTACAGAGCCCCAGCTTTACTGGGATCCTGAACAGCACTTTTCCCTGCACATACATCACCTTCTTCTGCTACTTTAACAGACCCTGCCATAACCCTACTGTCACCCAACTTTTCTAGAACTCTGAAAGGCAAACTTGCCGAGGAATAGATTCCCTGTTCATGTTGTGCTGTATAACTGGACACCATCAAGCCTGGGGATACATAACGTCAGCTCCTAGGTGTTGCTGCCACAAAGCTTTCCCACAACCCTGAATGGTTGACAATGAATTAGATTTTGTTGGGGGTGCAGGCCTCTATCTGAGCTCATTGAGCAGCTGGCCCCAGTAGGAGGTGTCCGTGCCCACACCATTGTCCTCCTCTAGCCCGCTGAAGCTGATGTCCAGCAGGATCTTACTGAGGCTCTCGTCCTTCGTGTCCAGCACCAGCCCCTCCAGGAGCGATCGGTTAGTGGCGCCTCCTACTTGCAGCTCCTTGGAACAGCGTCGATGTTTGCGAGCTTCGCCAGGCGTGTCCAGGGTTTCCAGCTGAGGGGAAGCGGGTGAACAAGTGCCCATCGGATCAGGGGGGGAACCAAAATAGGGCAAGTCTTTGAAAGGAGTCTCCCAAAAACTGAGGGTACCAAAACTGTCCTTGAAGGGGGTAAGGGCGGAGCCTCGGGGGATTCTGACAGGGCTGAACTCTGGCAAGGGGTCTTGTGTCAGGGGAGAGTCCGACTCCCAGGGCTGGAGGCAGGAAGAGTCGCTCATTGGTTTGCTGGGAGTAGATGAAGCAGGGGGCTTCATGAACTTCTCCTTAACGGGGGTCTTGAAGGAGTAGCCCTCATCTTGGGTGAGCTGGGACGGGCCCTCCTGGGGTTGGGTGTCCTGCAGGAAGGAGAACTGGGTGTCCAAACCGGAGTCAGAAGAGCTGGTGTCAGGGAGAACCAGCTCCGGCTCCTGAGATCCCGGGGTGACCAGCTGCTGCTTCCTCCTCGAGCCGTTCACCCGCGGGCATTGAGGGAGGCCGGTCTGCAAGGTGGAGGAGTCCGGCTCAATCTTATCGGGTTCTGGCAGAGGCGGCTCCTCCATCTCCAACACAACCTGGAAGAAAAACAAGGCACAGGCTGAAAACCTGAACAGACCAGAAACTTCTCACAGCTGAGGGGACGTTCCACTGTCTCCAGTTTAGCCAATCCTCTATGGTGGTCTGGATACAATTGTAACAAACCATCAGCTGTTAGACGTATCAAAGCTGAACGGATCCTGAAGTGTTTCAGCTCAATGTCAGCACGCTTAAAGTAGCTTTATTATTAAAGGCATGGTAGGGGATAAGTGTCAGGTCAGTGGGGACCCCCAGCAATCAGGAGAGGGGGCCCCAAGTGAACAAGGTACCAGTGCACTTGGCCTGTCCAGCTCTCCATAGACTTCGATCGCTCTGGTGACTTCAGTTATTGAACGTACTTGTATTCCATTCACAGGAAGGCTGCAGAGAATTTTGGGCCCCATTCTCCTAAATGCTGGGGGGCCCAGCGACCTGACACTTATCCTCTACCCTGTGGCTTTAATAACAATACCCCTTTAACATGGCGCTGGACTGTCAAGGGTCCCATACCGGATAACATGGAGGAGATTACAGCGGGCGGTCTTTACCCCAATGTACTAACCTTGGGGGCGATCTTGACCCGCTTGCTGTTGCGGGGCCCCTCACAGGTCCCCAGGTTTGGATTGAAGGCCTCCATCGGAGAGAAGATCAAGGGCTGCGTAACAGGAAACTGCACAGGGATCAGATAGGAGTCGACCCTTGGCAGGAGAGGTTTCATCTTGCGCTCGGGAGCTGGAGGAGAAGAAGGGTCTGGGGTCAGTCTTAAGTTACACTCCAAGCTGCATGCGAGGAGGAGGCAGACGGGAACTCACCCCTGATGTTACTCGCAACGTTCTGCATGTTCTTAGTCACCTCCGGGATCGGCCGCTGCTGCTACAAGAGAAAGACTCAAATAAACCCAACATAGACCCCGGACAAATCCCATAAATACTGCTACCCCCGTCATGTGCAGAATGAAGAGCGCTGCAGATTTCTGATAGACTTGGGGGTTCAATTCCTCAAAAGATCTCAGCTGAAGATCTGTACAAATCTAATACTGCTCACAGCTGAGGCTTTGTTACAGTTGCATCCAGTCTAGATAATCCTCAGTGAGCTAAATAATGATGGATTGTTACAATGTATCAGTGAAGGAGAAAATATAAGGAGCGGAAAGAGATCTGTACTGAAGAGTCACTGGACAAGATGTAATTGTAACAAACCATCAGCTGTGTGAAGTGTTCAGACTCTATAGGGTTCCCTACAGAGATTAATACCGTCTAAATCTTAGGAGGAGAATCTGTTTCTTTTTGCAAATTTAGACAAGAAGTGTTCAGAGAAATATCAGGACACAAATACTTACTGGTTCACTGCAGGTGGAGGACGAGGAGCTGGAAGCCTGAAGATGAAGATGGAGAAGACGACGAAGAAGACGAAGAAGACAGCAGCCGAGGAAAGAAGAGAAAATAATTACAAATCTGGTACTTGAAAAGGTTTTAGGGCCCCTTCACACTGATACGCTGCCTGATTCTGAACGTTAAAACACGGTGAGAATCAGCGCGTATAAAGCAGATCCCATTCATTTCTATGGGAGCCGGCAAACGAGCACTCTCCATTGAAATGAATGGGCTGCTTCTTTCACTATGAGCGCTCCCATTGAAGTGAATAGGAAGCGCTCGCATGTACGGCTAAGACTGAGCCGAGCGCCGGGCCCCTTCACACGGCGAGCCGTACACACGAGCGCTTCCCATTCACTTCAATGGGAGCGCTCATAGTGAAAGAAGCAGCCCATTCATTTCAATGGAGAGTGCTCGTATGCCGGCTCACATTGAAATGAATGGGATCTGCTTTATACGCGCTGATTCTGACCGTGTTTTAACGTTCAGAATCAGGCAGCGTATCAGTAGTGTGAATGCACCCTTACTGTGTGAACGAGCATTACAGCCTGCATTATACTCCAGAGCTGCGCTCACTATTCTGCTGGTGCAGTCACTGTGTACATACATTACATTACTTATCCTGTATTATACTCCAGAGCTGCGCTCACTATTCTGCTGGTGCAGTCACTGTGTACATACATTACATTACTTATCCTGTATTATACTCCAGAGCTGCACTCACTATTCTGCTGGTGCAGTCACTGTGTACATACATTACATTACTTATCCTGTATTATACTCCAGAGCTGCGCTCACTATTCTGCTGGTGCAGTCACTGTGTACATACATTACATTACTTATCCTGTATTATACTCCAGGGCTGCGCTCACTATTCTGCTGGTACAGTCACTGTGTACATACATTACATTACTTATCCTGTATTATACTCCAGAGCTGCGCTCACTATTCTGCTGGTACAGTCACTGTGTACATACATTACATTACTTATCCTGTATTACACTCCAGAGCTGCGCTCACTATTCTGCTGGTACAGTCACTGTGTACATACATTACATTACTTATCCTGTATTATACCCCAGAGCTGCGCTCACTATTCTGCTGGTACAGTCACTGTGTACATACATTACATTACTTATCCTGCATTATACTCCAGAGCTGCACTCACTATTCTGCAGACTTCCTGTCTGTAATCCTCTAGCTCTGGAGCACAACACCAGCTGGATGCCATATTTGCGCCTACCTTGAATACCTGGTCGAGGGTCAGGCAGCGGTTGGCCTGGGGGTGGATGGTCCAGTAGGAGATCTTGTTGTTGCTCGGGCTCTCCCGTACAAACATGTCGTGCAGGGAGAGGTTGTGCCTGATGGAGTTCTATGGAGGTCGATATGCAGAGGTTAGGAGTGACTAGTGAGCAGGACTCTGCCCCTCCTCCGTCTCACCACCATACTTTACCTTCCAGCCCGGTTTGGCCACGTGCTTGAAGTAGGGGAAGTGCTCCTCGATCCAGGTGTAGATGTCTTTCAGGGTCATCCTCTTGGAGGGCGTGCTGTTAATGGCAAACTGGATGAGGGCCATGTAGGAGTATGGGGGGCGCTCACAGGCATCCCCCTGCCAGGGCTGAGACGTTGCCGGGGCCGCCTTGTGTTCTTCCTGCACCTGAAGACACAAGAGAGTAACCAAGGCTCACAGAACGTTACACGCCAGCAAAACGACATCTCCTACAGTGATCGGGGCATGCTGGGAGTTGTAGTTCTGCTGTATCTGGATAAAACATAATAAATCAGAGACCTTTTACTCCTCCCACTTGTCCCTTTACCTTTGAGGGGTCGGTCACAGGGGTGCAGTTTTCCTTCTCTGCAGCCTCAGCCTTGCCGTCACAGGGTCCCAGCCCGTCGGAGCTCATCTTCCCCAGCCAGTGTATATTGGTCAGGCTGTCGTCCAGCTCCGGCCCCTCCTTGGTAGCTGCTGCTGATGAAACAGAAGACGATGAGACGAAGTCAGGAGGAGATCAGCGTCACCTCACAAGAACGACGGCCACTGATCCCCCCCATGTCAGTGTCAGACTGGAGTCCAGAATAGGAGAAAGTGCTGTAACAACTGGACTGATACATTGTACTGACAGCTCCTCTGTACACTGATACATTGTACCAAACATCAGCCCTGCTCTCTACCCTCATATACGGTAACTCTCATCCCTTCACTGACACATTGTAACAAACAATGTTTTTAGCCTCTGAATGGAAACTGACAACAAGTAGAGTTGTTGAAGATGACAAAGCTTTGAAGTGTGAAGCTTTATTGAGAGCAGTGATGTACGCACCGTCCTCCTGATGACACGGGGCGGGGGTCTCCAGCTGGATGGTCTCGATTTCCTCGGCCGCTTTGCTTTGGAGTCCGAGTTTCTCGACCTGTGTGTGGAAGGAGCCGCTGCCAGTGATGAGGATGAACTTGTTGGGGGCGCCGCTCTCCTTCCCCCGCACGGTCAGGGCCTGGATGATACTCTCTACGTCAGAGTCGGGGGGGATGACCACCAGCTGAGTATCGGGGATGGTCGGGTGACCCATGACCTTAACCCCTGAGAGACCAGGGGTCTCAGCCGGAGATCTCGGAGCAGAAGAAGATGCCGCGGTTCCTCCACTGTGGTCCTGGCTTGGGGGCGCTGGTTTGGCCTCATGTACCCCCTTTTTCTGCCCCAGATCCTGCTTCCTTCGTTCTCCTGTACCGGTCACGGCGGTCTGCCTCTGTTCAGGGGTCCCTGGGCCGCGGACGCCATCTTGATTGGGGAGGTTGAGCCTACGTCGTCTTAGTATGAGGGGCCTTCGGGGGCTGGATCTCATGATGCCGCAACATAAGTGGTCGCCATTGGAAGAACGGATCCTGCAAGAGGATAGGACGGGGAGAATGAATGGAATCCTGGAAAAGCTGGGTGACCGGGGCAGCTAGTGACATCACCCAGCTTTCCCACAGCCCAGAATGACAATGTTGCATTGTTATTAAGATTGTCACTCCTCTCTGCTATGGGTAACTGTAGCTCACCCAGCTTTCCCAAAGACAGCTTGAGAAAATATTTACCGGCAGCAGTAATAAGTGTCAAGCCTTTGGGAAAGCTGGGTGACAGTTTCCCACGACCTAGAATGATAATGTGCATTGCTATGAGCAGGGAGGAGCGACAATGCTGTAGGGAATTACAGCCGTCACCCAGCTTTCCTACTGTCTAAAATGACAATGTTTGACTAATATGAGCAGGGACGAGGAACAGTCCTGTAATAAACTGTAACTGTCACCCAGCTTTCCTATAGCCCAGAATGAAAATGTTGCATTGACATGAGTAGACAAATGTGACTATTCTGTGTAAAACTATAACACAGCTTTCCCACGGCAGGAAATCGATATGATACATTGATATAAGTAGGGAGGAGTGACCATGCTGAGGACCGTAGCTGTCACCCAACTTTCCCACAGCCCAGAATGTGAATATTGTATGTTAGTAGGGGAGAATGATAATACTGAAGACCGTAGCTGTCACCCAGCTTTCCCACAGCCCAGAATGTGAATATTGTATGTTAGTAGGGGAGAGTGATAATACTGAAGACTGTAGCTGTCACCCAGCTTTCCCACAGCCCAGAATGTGAATATTGTATGTTAGTAGGGGAGAATGATAATACTGAAGACCGTAGCTGTCACCCAGCTTTCCCACAGCCCAGAATGTGAATATTGTATGTTAGTAGGGGAGAGTGATAATACTGAAGACTGTAGCTGTCACCCAGCTTTCCCAAACACAGTCTAACAAAATATTCATCAGAATGGGGGGCGACTTGGAAATGCATTGTAATGGGGTTTTATAATGTCAGGGATTGCGGTGGTCCGCGGCCTGTCAGGGCAGCGGTCCGCGGGCTGTCAGGGCAGCGGTCCGCGGGCTGTCAGGGCAGCGGTCCGCGGGCTGTCAGGGCAGCGGTCCGCGGGCTGTCAGGGCAGCGGTCCGCGGGCTGTCAGGGTAGCGGTCCGCGGGCTGTCAGGGCAGCGGTCCGCGGGCTGTCAGGGTAGCGGTCCGCGGGCTGTCAGGGCAGCGGTCCGCGGGCTGTCAGGGCAGCGGTCCGCGGGCTGTCAGGGCAGCGGTCCGCGGGCTGTCAGGGTAGCGGTCCGCGGGCTGTCAGGGTAGTGGTCCGCAGCCGTCATGAGACTACAACCCCCATCATGCCCTGCTGGCCACAGCCATTCCAGCCATGTGACGCACTGACATACATTAGAGGAACCATGGACAGCGAATTATATTTTCCCTGGTGGTAATGCTGGACATGTCGCCCATTCTTAGGACACGCCCCCTTGACTAACAAAGTGCACGCAGCAGCAAATTGGTGAACTAATCAGATTTAGATACAGAAGAAAACTACAGCAGGTGTGAACAGGACCTTAGTCACCCTGATATTGGGATCTGTCACTGCTGAGAGTCGCCCCCTGATGGCCGTCAGTGCCTGGGAACATTCCAGATTGGACCCAAACCCCCATAATATATCTCACAGCTGAGGACTTGTTACAATGTCTCCAGGATAGACACCTGTCAGGACTCCAGGACGATACAATGTAACAATCCCTCAGCACAGGCTGGATACACTGCAGCAGACCCTCAGCTGTGACAAGCACAAGGTCAGTGACAGTATAGGGCATGCTGGGAGTTGTAGTCCTGCAGCAGTCACCGCATACAACCATCGGTAATGCCCCATCAGTACACACCAAGCCCAGGACTAGACACTGGACAGCGGGGCATGCTGGGACCTGCTGTGTGACCTCGGGCCTATCCTATACGGCGCCACCGCAGGCACCAACCCAGGACCATTCCCTCCTCACAGACCCCGCCCCCTCACCACCCTGCAGCCGCCATACACACCCACCCGGTACCGGCGCACGGGCCTCTAGCTCCGGATCTTCACCTTTCCCTTCTTTCCGTTCCTGCCGTAGTTTGAATTTGCGCGCTTTGCGACACGTCGCGTCACATGACCTAGTCAGACCAATGGTTTTCGGCTCCCTATGACGTCAGCAACGTTTAGCCAATTGAAATGCCTCTCCCTGATTAGCCAATCAAGATGTGACCGTTAGGGCACTGAGAGAACTTAGCCAATCAGCGACGAGAGCTGTGAGGAGTGACCAATGAGAGCGGGCGCTGGCCGGTGAGAGCGGACCGGACGCCGGGACTGCGGAGAACCGGGAGATTCAGGTGATGAGGCGGGAGGGGGAGGTGTGTGAGCGGCGGAGAGATGAGATTTAGGTACGTATGGCTATATGTGTGTATATACTTATATGTATAGTAGGTATACAGTGTGTGTATGCAGAGTATGTATTGTATATATACAGTGTGTGTATGCAGAGTATGTATTGTGTGTATATACAGTGTGTGTATGCAGAGTATGTATTGTGTGTATATACAGTGTGTGTATGTAGAGTATGTATTGTGTGTGTATATACAGTGTGTGTATGTAGAATATGTATTGTGTGTATATACAGTGTGTGTATGTAGAGTATGTATTGTGTGTATATACAGTGTGTGTATGTAGAGTATGTATTGTGTGTGTATATACAGTGTGTGTATGTAGAGTATGTATTGTATATATACAGTGTGTGTATGTAGAGTATGTATTGTGTGTATATACAGTGTGTGTATGTAGAGTATGTATTGTGTGTATATACAGTGTGTGTATGTAGAGTATGTATTGTGTGTATATACAGTGTGTGTATGTAGAGTATGTATTGTGTGTATATACAGTGTGTGTATATACAGTGTGTGTATGTAGAGTATGTATTGTGTGTATATACAGTGTGTGTATGTAGAGTATGTATTGTGTGTATATACAGTGTGTGTATGTAGAGTATGTATTGTGTGTGTATATATACAGTGTGTGTATGTAGAGTATGTATTGTGTGTGTATATATACAGTGTGTGTATGTAGAGTATGTATTGTGTGTGTATATACAGTGTGTGTATGTAGAGTATGTATTGTGTGTGTATATACAGTGTGTGTATGTAGAGTATGTATTGTGTGTGTATATACAGTGTGTGTATGTAGAGTATGTATTGTGTGTGTATATATACAGTGTGTGTATGTAGAGTATGTATTGTGTGTGTATATATACAGTGTGTGTATGTAGAGTATGTATTGTGTGTGTATATATACAGTGTGTGTATGTAGAGTATGTATTGTGTGTGTATATATACAGTGTGTGTATGTAGAGTATGTATTGTGTGTGTATATATACAGTGTGTGTATGTAGAGTATGTATTGTGTGTGTATATATACAGTGTGTGTATGTAGAGTATGTATTGTGTGTGTATATATACAGTGTGTGTATGTAGAGTATGTATTGTGTGTGTATATATACAGTGTGTGTATGTAGAGTATGTATTGTGTGTGTATATATACAGTGTGTGTATGTAGAGTATGTATTGTGTGTGTATATATACAGTGTGTGTATGTAGAGTATGTATTGTGTGTGTATATATACAGTGTGTGTATGTAGAGTATGTATTGTGTGTGTATATATACAGTGTGTGTATGTAGAGTATGTATTGTGTGTGTATATATACAGTGTGTGTATGTAGAGTATGTATTGTGTGTGTATATATACAGTGTGTGTATGTAGAGTATGTATTGTGTGTGTATATATACAGTGTGTGTATGTAGAGTATGTATTGTGTGTGTATATATACAGTGTGTGTATGTAGAGTATGTATTGTGTGTGTATATATACAGTGTGTGTATGTAGAGTATGTATTGTGTGTGTATATATACAGTGTGTGTATGTAGAGTATGTATTGTGTGTGTATATATACAGTGTGTGTATGTAGAGTATGTATTGTGTGTGTATATATACAGTGTGTGTATGTAGAGTATGTATTGTGTGTGTATATATACAGTGTGTGTATGTAGAGTATGTATTGTGTGTGTATATATACAGTGTGTGTATGTAGAGTATGTATTGTGTGTGTATATATACAGTGTGTGTATGTAGAGTATGTATTGTGTGTGTATATATACAGTGTGTGTATGTAGAGTATGTATTGTGTGTGTATATATACAGTGTGTGTATGTAGAGTATGTATTGTGTGTGTATATATACAGTGTGTGTATGTAGAGTATGTATTGTGTGTGTATATATACAGTGTGTGTATGTAGAGTATGTATTGTGTGTGTATATATACAGTGTGTGTATGTAGAGTATGTATTGTGTGTGTATATATACAGTGTGTGTATGTAGAGTATGTATTGTGTGTGTATATATACAGTGTGTGTATGTAGAGTATGTATTGTGTGTGTATATATACAGTGTGTGTATGTAGAGTATGTATTGTGTGTGTATATATACAGTGTGTGTATGTAGAGTATGTATTGTGTGTGTATATATACAGTGTGTGTATGTAGAGTATGTATTGTGTGTGTATATATACAGTGTGTGTATGTAGAGTATGTATTGTGTGTGTATATATACAGTGTGTGTACGTAGAGTATGTATTGTGTGTGTATATATACAGTGTGTGTACGTAGAGTATGTATTGTGTGTGTATATATACAGTGTGTGTACGTAGAGTATGTATTGTGTGTGTATATATACAGTGTGTGTACGTAGAGTATGTATTGTGTGTGTATATATACAGTGTGTGTACGTAGAGTATGTATTGTGTGTGTATATATACAGTGTGTGTACGTAGAGTATGTATTGTGTGTGTATATATACAGTGTGTGTACGTAGAGTATGTATTGTGTGTGTATATATACAGTGTGTGTACGTAGAGTATGTATTGTGTGTGTATATATACAGTGTGTGTACGTAGAGTATGTATTGTGTGTGTGTATATATACAGTGTGTGTACGTAGAGTATGTATTGTGTGTGTGTATATATACAGTGTGTGTACGTAGAGTATGTATTGTGTGTGTGTATATATACAGTGTGTGTACGTAGAGTATGTATTGTGTGTGTGTATATATACAGTGTGTGTACGTAGAGTATGTATTGTGTGTGTGTATATATACAGTGTGTGTACGTAGAGTATGTATTGTGTGTGTGTATATATACAGTGTGTGTACGTAGAGTATGTATTGTGTGTGTGTATATATACAGTGTGTGTACGTAGAGTATGTATTGTGTGTGTGTATATATACAGTGTGTGTACGTAGAGTATGTATTGTGTGTGTGTATATATACAGTGTGTGTACGTAGAGTATGTATTGTGTGTGTGTATATATACAGTGTGTGTACGTAGAGTATGTATTGTGTGTGTGTATATATACAGTGTGTGTACGTAGAGTATGTATTGTGTGTGTGTATATATACAGTGTGTGTACGTAGAGTATGTATTGTGTGTGTGTATATATACAGTGTGTGTACGTAGAGTATGTATTGTGTGTGTGTATATATACAGTGTGTGTACGTAGAGTATGTATTGTGTGTGTGTATATATACAGTGTGTGTACGTAGAGTATGTATTGTGTGTGTGTATATATACAGTGTGTGTACGTAGAGTATGTATTGTGTGTGTGTATATATACAGTGTGTGTACGTAGAGTATGTATTGTGTGTGTGTATATATACAGTGTGTGTACGTAGAGTATGTATTGTGTGTGTGTATATATACAGTGTGTGTACGTAGAGTATGTATTGTGTGTGTGTATATATACAGTGTGTGTACGTAGAGTATGTATTGTGTGTGTGTATATATACAGTGTGTGTACGTAGAGTATGTATTGTGTGTGTGTATATATACAGTGTGTGTACGTAGAGTATGTATTGTGTGTGTGTATATATACAGTGTGTGTACGTAGAGTATGTATTGTGTGTGTGTATATATACAGTGTGTGTACGTAGAGTATGTATTGTGTGTGTGTATATATACAGTGTGTGTACGTAGAGTATGTATTGTGTGTGTATATATACAGTGTGTGTACGTAGAGTATGTATTGTGTGTGTGTATATATACAGTGTGTGTACGTAGAGTATGTATTGTGTGTGTATATATACAGTGTGTGTACGTAGAGTATGTATTGTGTGTGTATATATACAGTGTGTGTACGTAGAGTATGTATTGTGTGTGTGTGTATATATACAGTGTGTGTACGTAGAGTATGTATTGTGTGTGTGTATATATACAGTGTGTGTACGTAGAGTATGTATTGTGTGTGTGTATATATACAGTGTGTGTACGTAGAGTATGTATTGTGTGTGTGTATATATACAGTGTGTGTACGTAGAGTATGTATTGTGTGTGTGTGTATATATACAGTGTGTGTACGTAGAGTATGTATTGTGTGTGTGTGTATATATACAGTGTGTGTACGTAGAGTATGTATTGTGTGTGTGTGTATATATACAGTGTGTGTACGTAGAGTATGTATTGTGTGTGTGTGTATATATACAGTGTGTGTACGTAGAGTATGTATTGTGTGTGTGTGTATATATACAGTGTGTGTACGTAGAGTATGTATTGTGTGTGTGTGTATATATACAGTGTGTGTACGTAGAGTATGTATTGTGTGTGTGTATATATACAGTGTGTGTACGTAGAGTATGTATTGTGTGTGTGTATATATACAGTGTGTGTATGTAGAGTATGTATTGTGTGTGTGTATATATACAGTGTGTGTATGTAGAGTATGTATTGTGTGTGTGTATATATACAGTGTGTGTATGTAGAGTATGTATTGTGTGTGTGTGTGTATATATACAGTGTGTGTATGTAGAGTATGTATTGTGTGTGTGTGTGTATATATACAGTGTGTGTATGTAGAGTATGTATTGTGTGTGTGTGTGTATATATACAGTGTGTGTATGTAGAGTATGTATTGTGTGTGTGTGTATATATACAGTGTGTGTATGTAGAGTATGTATTGTGTGTGTGTGTATATATACAGTGTGTGTATGTAGAGTATGTATTGTGTGTGTGTGTATATATACAGTGTGTGTATGTAGAGTATGTATTGTGTGTGTGTGTATATATACAGTGTGTGTACGTAGAGTATGTATTGTGTATATATACAGTGTGTGTATGCAGAGTATGTATTGTGTATATATACAGTGTGTGTATATACTTGCGTGTATCAAAGCATATATATATATATGTGTGTGTATGTATTGTATACTTGTGTATTTATATGTATACAATGTGTATGTACAGTATATATTGTGTGTGTATGTATAACTGTAAAAATCGCAGCACACCCATGTATATATATATATATGTATCCACACTCACCCATCTTATGACATCATAGACCGCTGTCTCCGCCCACAATGTGACACGTGTCTTTATTACGCGGATACGAGAAATCTTGACTTGCGGCCCCGGTGACCACTGTCAGGCACCATAATACAGTTATGAGGCTGGAGGACCCCTTTAATGTCCTGCTCTATCATCCAGTGCCCTGAATCTCCTCCAATTGATAACGTGGCCCCCACAATGTGAGCACAATTGATTCCCCAAGCACCAACCAGATCTGTGATGTGTCGGCGAGCGATGATGATGATGATAACCCTCGTTGTTATTCCTGCAGACTTCCTCGGTGAGGCGTGCCGCTCCTCCGCGCCGCTCCATCATGTGGGTCTCACTCCCCCACTTACTCACTGCTGATGCCGCCAAGGAAACGGACTGCCTGTAACCCCCGGAAAGGTCGCCTCGTCTTCCTGGAGAGCCCACAGGAGGGTCTGCTCCATGAGTATGGGGCTGCTCCACCAAAAGCCGAGACCAGATGTGTCCCCACCAAACCCCTGGATCACAGCGCCTCCACCTCTTGGGTAATTGGGGAGGGGGTTGTATTTTATTCTAAACGCATCCACTTTTTTAGGAAGTGGCTTAATCTGTGTCCTTGTATAAGTGAAGATTGGTCATAGGCTCTTAAAGGGGTGCAGTTTAGGAAACTGATTTCTCATTTGCCCCAAATGAAGACCCTCCTGGGCTGAGAGGAGCTATAAAGAGAATCTGGAGGACCTGGTGTTCCATGACTATGCAGTGAGTGTAATACTTCACTTCTCCTTTGGGGGCGCTGCAGAGAAACTAAGCACTGGCTGCTTAACGCCCTAATGGATCACAGCTGAACATTCTTAATCTATGATTGTTAGGCACTGCATCGCTAGCAACCAGAATGCCTGACAAGTTCACCTTCTAGCCTAGCTGGCACCGTGCAGACAGACCAGGTACAGTCACATTATTCCAAAGCCGCAGTATTAATGAGATTTTTCTATAATTTATCTATAACCTCCTAGATTGTATCCTCTATACCAGCACTGCTCATCTTGAGCTTCCTAACCCAGGAATAGAATGCCTGTCCTTCAGTAAAGACTGACACTTACATGACTAGAGCAGTGGAGGCCTACAAAGTAATGCAGGGTGATATGAGAACATCTATAGGGCATTGTTATGGCAGACATTATGGCATCAGACCCCTCAGGTCACTTTTTGCTGGAAGTGGTGAATTTTCTCAAACTTCCTGCTTGTTTCATTGCCCCTGTCTAGCATGGACTGACTGCGCTTTGTCCTACACAGGTTTCACCACAGTTTGACCGAGCCCTAGAGCTGCACTTTCCTGCTCGCCAACGCCGTCGCCACGTCTCCAACAACAGCACCGTACACAGCCAGGCCATGGGCGGAAACCGGAATCCGGTCAGGGCGGCGGGGAGGAAGCAGAGTGTCTGTAAATTCCCATCCTTATCATTCTCACCTGCTAAGATTCTAGAGACTCAGTCATTCTGCTCTACAAGGAGGACAAAGCAAAACCTGGCTGTGCCCGCAACAGTGCCCGCGTCTCCGCCCACCCCGCGGGGACATTGTAGTGAAATGCCCAGCCCTCCAGATATACAGACTCCAAGCCCTGCGCCAAAGCCATGTGCTGCAGCTGAGATCCAGACGCCGCTCTCCAGGAGGTGCGAGGAACCGGGGGAAGATCCTGACACGCCGCTGGCAAACGGCCCAGGACAGGTACTGGCAGAGGACACTCCGGAGCATGAATATGGCATGCGGCCCACCTGGAGGAGGAGGCAGGCACTGATGAGATACCTGAAATCACGGGGGAGGCTGAAGAGCAGCCAAATCCTGGTGAAGCCCTGAGAGCCGGACTCGAGTGTGAATTGTGTCTATGTGAATAAATAATAAAAGACTGCAAGTAACAGAAAATCTCTGGCTATCATGGGATGGCAGTGGTAACGGGTGCAAGGTGTATACAGCATGCTGGGCGCTGTAGTGTCTCTATAGCCAGCGAATGGGGTGTGCTAGGTGGGTAGGATCTAAATGGCAAGAACATCGTTCTATGGGGAGCCTTGTATATAAAGTTTCCCTCCAGTCAGGGGATGAAGGAGCCGTACAACCAATACAGAGTTTTATTGGCATTGTCTTGGCGACTATAGCACCCAACGTGCAGCTGCGTCTCTCCACACCCCATGACAGATCATAATAGGAGGCACACCTTAAAGTCAGAGGTGCTAGATTCCTGTATATTGTTGGGAAAGCCTTTCTTAAAGGGGTGGTTGCATCTGCTTTCATCCAAAGTGCAACATCAGTCCACAGATTGTATTGCATTCACTTTGGTGAAACTGAGCTGCAATACCAGACACAGCCTATGCTCAAGGGTGGCGCTGTTTTTGGAACAAAGGCGTCATTTTATACTGATTCTGTACTGTCTGTTTATTTGTGAATAATCTGATCTACCCTCTGTGGTGTACACAAGTCTAAGACCCCCTCCCCTGCCATAGCACTGGCCTGTCCAAGTACAGGAGGCGTGTCTCAGACTACCACAGTGTAGCATCTATGACTGGGTTATTCGCCGTAGTGTTTGCTTATGATCTTCTGGCAGAAGAAATATCGACACAAAATGAAGGATCAGCTAATACCTTGCCTGCAGAATCACAAGATTCCTGAAGATCTCCTTCAGAGCTGCAGCTTCTACTGACCCCCTATTACCAGCACTGACCCCTAGTACTGGTCTGTCAATCATAGACCCTTCGTTGGTGCACATAGGATGCCCTAAATAACGTAAGAACCCTATTATGGGGTAATATCATGTCCTGTGATAATATAGGTGTCCTTGTAATAATCCCAGGAACAAGCAAAGGTTCCAGATATTCAGACTCCGTCTCTGCAGAAGATCATTAGGATCGGGATAGTTTCTAAACTTTCTGTTCACCCATGTAGGTAAAGGTCTACGTCCTCGGCGATTGTCATTTGCACCCGTTACATGTCGACTGACTTGTAGGGTTGTGACCTCCAGCTGTAGTCATTGGGCACGTTCTGGGGTTCTAAAGAACATTGCGGCAGATCAGATCCTGCGTCACCAGTGGTCCATAATGGAGGACCTGAGGAGATGTGTCTGAGATGACCCCGGGGATAGAGTTGGAGGTCACAGCTCCACCACAAGTCAGCAACATGGTTGTCACCTTGTAAGGATCATCGTCCTGTGCTTCAGAGGAAGGTTCCAGATTGGGGCTTCTCTTTCCCCAATGAATTGGACTGGACTTTCCGCAGTCAGATGTATTAACTGAGTAAGTGAATTTCTTGCTGCGTCTACAGGGAGATCCCAGGCTCGGTCTCTGTTCTCGCCTCCAGACTTGACAATTCACCAGAATGTCCGCAGTCAGATATATTCACCAAAGAGATAATTCTCTGCTGCGGCGAGAGATCCCAGGCTCGGTCTCTGTTCTCTCCACCACACATGACATCTGCTGCACTCCATGTTACCTGTCACTGCCGTGGATACTCTGTATGGCTGTGTAGTCATCATCATCAGGGATATGGAGGCCTCGGCCACAAGATCTAACATAAATGTCCCACAGATGAAGGTTTTCCCCATATTTGCCAACTCTCTTGAAGTATCCAGGAGACTCCTGATAAAAGGGGCGACATCCTGGTGTCCAGAAAGAGTTGGCCAGTCTTCCAGGCCGCCGCGTTCTCTAGTAAATTTATCTGTAGAACCTGCGCCCGTCTCCAGAACGAGGAACCTCATCCCTAATCTCATAGCTGCTACTGTCATATATGTTAGCACTGGACTGCAGGGGGGGGGGGGTCTCAGCACAATGCAGGTGACACCCCATTACACCCCAAACTCCTGCCCCATGTGTGAGAGATTGGGCACTGAGCTGTATCTGATGACACCACATCCCGTCACCAGACAAATAACATGTTTACATATATACCATGTACGGGGTATGGCGTATACATGTCATCTATACTATGTACCGGAGTATACATGTCCGTATTATACATACTGTATATGTGTAGTCTTCAGAGCCTGGTATATCATAAACATATATGTATTATATACATATATACAGTACATGTCATGTACAGGGGCTGGAGTATACATATATACATGTCATGTACAGGGGCTGGAGTATACATATATACATGTCATGTACAGGGGCTGGAGTATACATATATACGTCATGTACAGGGGCTGGAGTATACATATAGACATGTCATGTACAGGGGCTGGAGTATACATATAGACATGTCATGTACAGGGGCTGGAGTATACATATATACATGTCATGTACAGGGGCTGGAGTGTACATATATACATGTCATGTACAGGGGCTGGAGTATACAGATATACATGTCATGTACAGGGGCTGGAGTATACATATATACATGTCATGTACAGGGGCTGGAGTATACATATATACGTCATGTACAGGGGCTGGAGTATACATATATACATGTCATGTACAGGGGCTGGAGTGTACATATAGACATGTCATGTACAGGGGCTGGAGTGTACATATATACATGTCATGTACAGGGGCTGGAGTATACAGATATACATGTCATGTACTATGGGCTGGAGTATACAGATATACATGTCATGTACAGGGGCTGGAGTATACATATATACATGTCATGTACAGGGGCTGGAGTGTACATATATACATGTCATGTACAGGGGCTGGAATATACAGATATACATGTCATGTACAGGGGCTGGAGTATACATATATACATGTCATGTACAGGGGCTGGAGTATACATATATACGTCATGTACAGGGGCTGGAGTATACATATATACATGTCATGTACAGGGGCTGGAGTATACATATAGACATGTCATGTACAGGGGCTGGAGTGTACATATATACATGTCATGTACAGGGGCTGGAGTATACATATAGACATGTCATGTACAGGGGATGGAGTATACATATAGACATGTCATGTACAGGGGCTGGAGTGTACATATATACATGTCATGTACAGGGGCTGGAGTGTACATATATACATGTCATGTACAGGGGCTGGAGTATACATATATACATGTCATGTACTATGGGCTGGAGTATACAGATATACATGTCATGTACAGGGGCTGGAGTATACATATATACATGTCATGTACAGGGGCTGGAGTATACATATATACATGTCATGTACAGGGGTTGGAGTATACAGATATACATGTCATGTACAGGGGCTGGAGTATACATATATACACTCACCGGCCACTTTATTAGGTACACCTGTCCAACTGCTCGTTAACACTTAATTTCTAATCAGCCAATCACATGGCGGCAACTCAGTACATTTAGGCATGTAGACATGGTCAAGACAATCTCCTGCAGTTCAAACCGAGCATCAGTATGGGGAAGAAAGGTGATTTGAGTGCCTTTGAACGTGGCATGGTTGTTGGTGCCAGAAGGGCTGGTCTGAGTATTTCAGAAACTGCTGATCTACTGGGATTTTCACGCACAACCATCTCTAGGGTTTACAGAGAATGGTCCGAAAAAGAAAAAACATCCAGTGAGCGGCAGTTCTGTGGGGGGCGGAAATGCGTTGTTGATGCCAGAGGTCAGAGGAGAATGGCCAGACTGGTTCCAGCTGATAGAAAGGCAACAGTGACTCAAATAGCCACCCGTTACACCAAGGTAGCCAGAAGAGCATCTCTGAACGCCGCACAGTACGTTGAACTTTGAGGCTACAGATGGGCTACAGCAGCAGAAGACCACACCGGGGGCCACTCCTTTCAGCTAAGAACAGGAAACTGAGGCTACAATTTGCACAAGCTCATCGAAATTGGACAATTGAAGATTGGAAAAACGTTGCCTAGTCTGATGAGTCTCGATTTCTGCTGCGACATTCGGATGGTAGGGTCAGAATTTGGCGTCAACAACATGAAAGCATGGATCCATCCTGCCTTGTATCGGTAACGGTTCAGGCTGGTGGTGGTGGTGTCATGGTGTGGGGAATATTTTCTTGGCACTCTTTGGGCCCCTTGGTACCAATTGAGCATCGTTGCAACGCCAAAGCCTACCTGAGTATTGTTGCTGACCATGTCCATCCCTTTATGACCACAATGTACCCAACATCTGATGGCTACTTTCAGCAGGATAATGCGCCATGTCATAAAGCTGGAATCATCTCAGACTGGTTTCTTGAACATGACAATGAGTTCACTGTACTCCAATGGCCTCCACAGTCACCAGATCTCAATCCAATAGAGGAGCATCTTTGGGATGTGGTGGAACGGGAGATTCGCATCATGGATGTGCAGCCGACAAATCTGCGACTGCAACTGTGTGATGCCATCATGTCAATATGGACCAAAATCTCTGAGGAATGCTTCCAGCACCTTGTTGAATCTATGCCACGAAGAATTGAGGCAGTTCTGAAGGCAAAAGGGGGTCCAACCCGTTACTAGCATGGTGTACCTAATAAAGTGGCCGGTGAGTGTACATGTCATGTACAGGGGTTGGAGTATACATATATACATGTCATGTACAGGGGATGGAGTGTACATATATACATGTCATGTACAGGGGCTGGAGTATACAGATATACATATCATGTACAGGGGCTGGAGTATACATATATACATGTCATGTACTATGGGCTGGAGTATACATATATACATGTCATGTACAGGGGCTGGAGTATACATATATACATGTCATGTACAGGGGCTGGAGTATACATATATACATGTCTTGTACAGGGGCTGGAGTATACATATATACATGTCATGTACAGGGGCTGGAGTATACAGATATACATGTCATGTACAGGGGCTGGAGTATACATATATACATGTCATGTACAGGGGCTGGAGTATACAGATATACATGTCATGTACAGGGGCTGGAGTATACATATATACATGTCATGTACAGGGGCTGGAGTATACATATATACATGTCATGTACAGGGGCTGGAGTATACATATATACATGTCATGTACAGGGGCTGGAGTATACATATATACATGTCATGTACAGGGGCTGGAGTATACAGATATACATGTCATGTACAGGGGCTGGAGTATACAGATATACAGGTCATGTACAGGGGCTGGAGTATACATATATACATGTCATGTACAGGGGCTGGAGTATACATATATACATGTCATGTACAGGGGCTGGAGTATACAGATATACAGGTCATGTACAGGGGCTGGAGTATACATATATACATGTCATGTACAGGGGCTGGAGTATACATATATACATGTCATGTACAGGGGCTGGAGTATACATATATACATGTCATGTACAGGGGTGGAGTATACATATATACATGTCATGTACAGGGGCTGGAGTATACAGATATACATGTCATGTACTATGGGCTGGAGTATACAGATATACATGTCATGTACTATGGGCTGGAGTATACATATATACATGTCATGTACAGGGGCTGGAGTATACATATATACATGTCATGTACAGGGGCTGGAGTATACAGATATACATGTCATGTACAGGGGCTGGAGTATACATATATACATGTCATGTACAGGAGCTGGAGTATACAGATATACATGTCATGTACAGGGGCTGGAGTATACATATATACATGTCATGTACAGGGGCTGGAGTATACATATATACATGTCATGTACAGGGGCTGGAGTATACATATATACATGTCATGTACAGGGGCTGGAGTATACAGATATACATGTCATGTACAGGGGCTGGAGTATACATATATACATGTCATGTACAGGGGCTGGAGTATACAGATATACATGTCATGTACAGGGGCTGGAGTATACATATATACATGTCATGTACAGGGGCTGGAGTATACATATATACATGTCATGTACAGGGGCTGGAGTATACATATATACATGTCATGTACAGGGGCTGGAGTATACAGATATACAGGTCATGTACAGGGGCTGGAGTATACATATATACATGTCATGTACAGGGGCTGGAGTATACATATATACATGTCATGTACAGGGGCTGGAGTATACAGATATACAGGTCATGTACAGGGGCTGGAGTATACATATATACATGTCATGTACAGGGGCTGGAGTATACATATATACATGTCATGTACAGGGGCTGGAGTATACATATATACATGTCATGTACAGGGGTGGAGTATACATATATACATGTCATGTACAGGGGCTGGAGTATACAGATATACATGTCATGTACTATGGGCTGGAGTATACAGATATACATGTCATGTACTATGGGCTGGAGTATACATATATACATGTCATGTACAGGGGCTGGAGTATACATATATACATGTCATGTACAGGGGCTGGAGTATACAGATATACATGTCATGTACAGGGGCTGGAGTATACATATATACATGTCATGTACAGGAGCTGGAGTATACAGATATACATGTCATGTACAGGGGCTGGAGTATACATATATACATGTCATGTACAGGGGCTGGAGTATACATATATACATGTCATGTACAGGGGCTGGAGTATACATATATACATGTCATGTACAGGGGCTGGAGTATACATATATACATGTCATGTACAGGGGCTGGAGTATACAGATATACATGTCATGTACAGGGGCTGGAGTATACATATATACATGTCATGTACAGGGGCTGGAGTATACAGATATACATGTCATGTACAGGGGCTGGAGTATACAGATATACATGTCATGTACAGGGGCTGGAGTATACATATATACATGTCATGTACAGGGGCTGGAGTATACATATATACATGTCATGTACAGAGGCTGGAGTATACATATATACATGTCATGTACAGGGGCTGGAGTATACATATATACATGTCATGTACAGGGGCTGGAGTATACATATATACATGTCATGTACAGAGGCTGGAGTATACAGATATACATGTCATGTACAGGGGCTGGAGTATACATATATACATGTCATGTACTATGGGCTGGAGTATACATATATACATGTCTTGTACAGGGGCTGGAGTATACATATATACATGTCATGTACATGGGCTGGAGTATACATATATACATGTCATGTACAGGGGCTGGAGTATACATATATACATGTCATGTACAGGGGCTGGAGTATACATATATACAGGTCATGTACAGGGGCTGGAGTATACATATATACATGTCATGTACTATGGGCTGGAGTATACATATATACATGTCTTGTACAGGGGCTGGAGTATACAGATATACATGTCATGTACAGGGATTGGAGTATACAGATATACATGTCATGTACAGGGGCTGGAGTATACAGATATACAGGTCATGTACTATGGGCTGGAGTATACAGATATACATGTCATGTACAGGGGCTGGAGTATACATATATACATGTCATGTACAGGGGCTGGAGTATCCATATATACATGTCATGTACAGGGGCTGGAGTATACATATATACATGTCATGTACAGGGGCTGGAGTATACAGATATACATGTCATGTACAGGGGCTGGAGTATACATATATACATGTCATGTACAGGGGCTGGAGTATACAGATATACATGTCATGTACAGGGGCTGGAGTATACATATATACATGTCATGTACAGGGGCTGGAGTATACATATATACATGTCATGTACAGGGGCTGGAGTATACATATATACATGTCATGTACAGGGGCTGGAGTATACAGATATACATGTCATGTACATGGGCTGGAGTATACATATATACATGTCATGTACAGGGGCTGGAGTATACATATATACATGTCATGTACAGGGGCTGGAGTATACATATATACATGTCATGTACAGGGGCTGGAGTATACAGATATACATGTCATGTACAGGGGCTGGAGTATACATATATACAGGTCATGTACAGGGGCTGGAGTATACATATATACATGTCATGTACAGGGGCTGGAGTATACAGATATACATGTCATGTACTATGGGCTGGAGTATACATATATACATGTCATGTACAGGGGCTGGAGTATACATATATACATGTCATGTACAGGGGCTGGAGTATACATATATACATGTCATGTACAGGGGTGGAGTATACATATATACATGTCATGTACAGGGGCTGGAGTATACATATATACATGTCATGTACAGGGGCTGGAGTATACATATATACATGTCATGTACAGGGGCTGGAGTATACATATAGACATGTCATGTACAGGGGCTGGAGTATACATATAGACATGTCATGTACAGGGGCTGGAGTATATATACTGTATATAGAGGTTTTGTCATCTTTCAGACTCTGTAATACACATAAAGTTTCTGATGTTCAAGCTGTAGAACTTTTCAGTCTCCCCCTGTGTTTACTTGGCCCCGCCCCTCATTCCTCAGTGTTGGCCCCGCCCCTAGGACGCTCTATCGCTCTTCCAACCAATCCTGTGAGACTGCTGACCAATGGGAGGGCAGGATACTGCCGGGTGTGGTTGTTAGGAGCAGGCTGGTTGCTAAGGGACTGGACTCGGGATTGTAACGGGGCAGAAGCTGCGAAATGGACTCCAGCGGGGACTGGGGAACCGGAGCCAGGTACAGGGGGGAGGGGCCGGATACAGAGAGCACCGAGACCCCCCATCATCATCGACAACAGCCCCCCCCCCCCATCATCATCACTGCCCCCTAATCTAATACACAGACCCCCCATCATCATCATCATCACTGCCCCCTAATCTAATACACAGCCCCCCATCATCATCATCATCACTGCCCCCTAATCTAATACACAGCCCCCCATCATCATCACTGCCCCCTAATCTAATACACAGCCCCCCATCATCATCATCATCACTGCCCCCTAATCTAATACACAGCCCCCCATCATCATCATCACTGCCCCCTAATCTAATACACAGCCCCCCATCATCATCATCACTGCCCCCTAATCTAATACACAGCCCCCCATCATCATCATCACTGCCCCCTAATCTAATACACAGACCCCCCCATCATCATCATCATCACTGCCCCCTAATCTAATACACAGCCCCCCATCATCATCATCATCACTGCCCCCTAATCTAATACACAGACCCCCCCATCATCATCATCATCACTGCCCCCTAATCTAATACACAGACCCCCCCATCATCATCATCACTGCCCCCTAATCTAATACACAGCCCCCCATCATCATCATCACTGCCCCCTAATCTAATACACAGACCCCCCCATCATCATCATCACTGCCCCCTAATCTAATACACAGCCCCCCATCATCATCATCACTGCCCCCTAATCTAATACACAGACCCCCCCATCATCATCATCACTGCCCCCTAATCTAATACACAGCCCCCCATCATCATCATCACTGCCCCCTAATCTAATACACAGACCCCCCCATCATCATCATCATCACTGCCCCCTAATCTAATACACAGACCCCCCCATCATCATCATCACTGCCCCCTAATCTAATACACAGACCCCCATCATCATCATCACTACCCCCTAATCTAATACACAGACCCCCATCATCATCATCACTGCCCCCTAATCTAATACACAGACCCCCATCATCATCATCACTGCCCCCTAATCTAATACACAGCCCCCCATCATCATCATCATCACTGCCCCCTAATCTAATACACAGCCCCCCATCATCATCATCACTGCCCCTAATCTAATACACAGACCCCCATCATCATCATCACTGCCCCCTAATCTAATACACAGACCCCCCCCCCATCATCATCATCACTACCCCCTAATCTAATACACAGCCCCCCCATCATCATCATCACTGCCCCCTAATCTAATACACAGACCCCCATCATCATCATCACTGCCCCCTAATCTAATACACAGACCCCCCATCATCATCATCACTGCCCCCTAATCTAATACACAGACCCCCCATCATCATCATCACTGCCCCCTAATCTAATACACAGACCCCCCATCATCATCATCACTGCCCCCTAATCTAATACACAGACCCCCCATCATCATCATCACTGCCCCCTAATCTAATACACAGACCCCCCATCATCATCATCACTGCCCCCTAATCTAATACACAGACCCCCCATCATCATCATCACTGCCCCCCTAATCTAATACACAGCCCCCCATCATCATCATCACTGCCCCCTAATCTAATACACAGACCCCCCATCATCATCATCATCACTGCCCCCTAATCTAATACACAGACCCCCCCATCATCATCATCATCACTGCCCCCTAATCTAATACACAGCCCCCCATCATCATCATCATCACTGCCCCCTAATCTAATACACAGCCCCCCATCATCATCACTGCCCCCTAATCTAATACACAGCCCCCCATCATCATCATCACTGCCCCCTAATCTAATACACAGACCCCCCCCATCATCATCACTGCCCCCTAATCTAATACACAGCCTCCCATCATCATCATCACTGCCCCCTAATCTAATACACAGCCCCCCATCATCATCATCATCATCATCACTGCCCCCTAATCTAATACACAGACCCCCATCATCATCATCACTACCCCCTAATCTAATACACAGACCCCCCCCCCATCATCATCATCACTACCCCCTAATCTAATACACAGCCCCCCCATCATCATCATCATCACTGCCCCCTAATCTAATACACAGACCCCCATCATCATCATCACTGCCCCCTAATCTAATACACAGCCCCCCATCATCATCATCACTGCCCCCTAATCTAATACACAGACCCCCATCATCATCATCATCACTGCCCCCTAATCTAATACACAGCCCCCCATCATCATCATCACTGCCCCCTAATCTAATACACAGCCCCCCATCATCATCATCACTGCCCCCTAATCTAATACACAGACCCCCATCATCATCATCATCACTGCCCCCTAATCTAATACACAGCCCCCCCATCACCATCATCATCACTGCCCCCTAATCTAATACACAGACCCCCATCATCATCATCACTGCCCCCTAATCTAATACACAGCCCCCCCATCATCATCATCACTGCCCCCTAATCTAATACACAGCCCCCCATCATCATCATCACTACCCCCTAATCTAATACACAGACCCCCCATCATCATCATCATCACTGCCCCCTAATCTAATACACAGACCCCCATCATCATCATCACTGCCCCCTAATCTAATACACAGCCCCCCATCATCATCATCACTACCCCCTAATCTAATACACAGACCCCCATCATCATCATCACTGCCCCCTAATCTAATACACAGCCCCCCATCATCATCATCACTACCCCCTAATCTAATACACAGCCCCCCATCATCATCATCACTACCCCCTAATCTAATACACAGACCCCCATCATCATCATCATCACTGCCCCCTAATCTAATACACAGACCCCCATCATCATCATCACTGCCCCCTAATCTAATACACAGCCCCCCATCATCATCATCACTGCCCCCTAATCTAATACACAGCCCCCCATCATCATCATCACTGCCCCCTAATCTAATACACAGACCCCCCCCATCATCATCATCACTGCCCCCTAATCTAATACACAGCCCCCCATCATCATCATCACTGCCCCCTAATCTAATACACAGCCCCCCATCATCATCATCACTGCCCCCTAATCTAATACACAGCCCCCATCATCATCATCACTGCCCCCTAATCTAATACACAGACCCCCATCATCATCATCACTACCCCCTAATCTAATACACAGCCCCCCCATCATCATCATCACTGCCCCCTAATCTAATACACAGCCCCCCATCATCATCATCATCATCACTGCCCCCTAATCTAATACACAGCCCCCCATCATCATCATCACTACCCTCTAATCTAATACACAGACCCCCCATCATCATCATCATCACTGCCCCCTAATCTAATACACAGCCCCCCATCATCATCATCATCACTGCCCCCTAATCTAATACACAGCCCCCCCATCATCATCATCACTGCCCCCTAATCTAATACACAGACCCCCCATCATCATCATCATCACTGCCCCCTAATCTAATACACAGACCCCCATCATCATCATCACTGCCCCCTAATCTAATACACAGACCCCCCCCATCATCATCACTGCCCCCTAATCTAATACACAGACCCCCCATCATCATCATCACTGCCCCCTAATCTAATACACAGCCCCCCATCATCATCATCATCACTGCCCCCTAATCTAATACACAGACCCCCCATCATCATCATCACTGCCCCCTAATCTAATACACAGACCCCCATCATCATCATCATCACTGCCCCCTAATCTAATACACAGACCCCCATCATCATCATCACTGCCCCCTAATCTAATACACAGCCCCCCATCATCATCACTGCCCCCTAATCTAATACACAGACCCCTCATCATCATCATCACTGCCCCCTAATCTAATACACAGCCCCCTCCCATCATCATCATCACTGCCCCCTAATCTAATACACAGACCCCTCATCATCATCATCACTGCCCCCTAATCTAATACACAGCCCCCCATCATCATCATCATCACTGCCCCCTAATCTAATACACAGACCCCTCATCATCATCACTGCCCCCTAATCTAATACACAGACCCCCCCCATCATCATCACTGCCCCCTAATCTAATACACAGACCCCCATCATCATCATCACTGCCCCCTAATCTAATACACAGCCCCCCCATCATCATCATCACTGCCCCTTAATCTAATACACAACCCCCATCATCATCATCATCACTGCCCCCTAATCTAATACACAGCCCCCATCATCATCATCACTGCCCCCTAATCTAATACACAGACCCCCCCCCCATCATCATCATCATCACTGCCCCCTAATCTAATACACAGACCCCCCCCCATCATCATCATCATCACTGCCCCCTAATCTAATACACAGCCCCCCATCATCATCATCACTACCCCCTAATCTAATACACAGACCCCCATCATCATCATCACTGCCCCCTAATCTAATACACAGACCCCCCATCATCATCATCATCACTGCCCCCTAATCTAATACACAGACCCCCCATCATCATCATCATCACTACCCCCTAATCTAATACACAGCCCCCCATCATCATCATCACTACCCCCTAATCTAATACACAGACCCCCATCATCATCATCATCATCACTGCCCCCTAATCTAATACACAGCCCCCCATCATCATCATCACTACCCCCTAATCTAATACACAGACCCCCATCATCATCATCATCACTGCCCCCTAATCTAATACACAGCCCCCCATCATCATCATCATCACTGCCCCCTAATCTAATACACAGCCCCCCATCATCATCATCACTGCCCCTAATCTAATACACAGCCCCCCATCATCATCATCACTACCCCCTAATCTAATACACAGACCCCCATCATCATCATCATCATCACTGCCCCCTAATCTAATACACAGCCCCCCATCATCATCATCACTACCCCCTAATCTAATACACAGACCCCCATCATCATCATCATCACTGCCCCCTAATCTAATACACAGACCCCCCATCATCATCATCATCACTGCCCCCTAATCTAATACACAGACCCCCCATCATCATCATCACTACCCCCTAATCTAATACACAGACCCCCATCATCATCATCACTACCCCCTAATCTAATACACAGACCCCCATCATCATCATCATCACTGCCCCCTAATCTAATACACAGCCCCCCATCATCATCATCACTACCCCCTAATCTAATACACAGACCCCCATCATCATCATCATCATCACTGCCCCCTAATCTAATACACAGCCCCCCATCATCATCATCACTACCCCCTAATCTAATACACAGACCCCCATCATCATCATCATCACTGCCCCCTAATCTAATACACAGCCCCCCATCATCATCATCATCACTGCCCCCTAATCTAATACACAGCCCCCCATCATCATCATCACTGCCCCTAATCTAATACACAGCCCCCCATCATCATCATCACTACCCCCTAATCTAATACACAGACCCCCATCATCATCATCATCACTACCCCCTAATCTAATACACAGCCCCCCCATCATCATCATCATCATCACTGCCCCCTAATCTAATACACAGACCCCCATCATCATCATCATCATCACTGCCCCTAATCTAATACACAGCCCCCCCCCATCATCATCATCATCATCACTGCCCCCTAATCTAATACACAGCCCCCCATCATCATCATCATCATTACTGCCCCCTAATCTAATACACAGACCCCCATCATCATCATCATCACTGCCCCCTAATCTAATACACAGCCCCCCATCATCATCATCACTGCCCCCTAATCTAATACACAGACCCCCATCATCATCATCATCACTGCCCCCTAATCTAATACACAGACCCCCATCATCATCATCATCATCACTGCCCCTAATCTAATACACAGCCCCCCATCATCATCATCACTGCCCCCTAATCTAATACACAGCCCCCCATCATCATCATCACTGCCCCCTAATCTAATACACAGCCCCCCATCATCATCATCACTGCCCCCTAATCTAATACACAGACCCCCCCATCATCATCACTGCCCCCTAATCTAATACACAGACCCCCCATCATCATCATCACTGCCCCCTAATCTAATACACAGCCCCCCATCATCATCATCATCACTGCCCTCTAATCTAATACACAGCCCCCCCATCATCATCATCATCATCACTGCCCCCTAATCTAATACACAGCCCCCCATCATCATCATCATCACTGCCCCCTAATCTAATACACAGACCCCCATCATCATCATCACTGCCCCCTAATCTAATACACAGACCCCCATCATCATCATCACTGCCCCCTAATCTAATACACAGACCCCCATCATCATCATCACTGCCCCCTAATCTAATACACAGCCCCCCATCATCATCATCATCATCACTGCCCCCTAATCTAATACACAGACCCCCATCATCATCATCACTGCCCCCTAATCTAATACACAGACCCCCATCATCATCATCACTGCCCCCTAATCTAATACACAGCCCCCCATCATCATCATCATCACTGCCCCCTAATCTAATACACAGCCCCCCATCATCATCATCACTGCCCCCTAATCTAATACACAGACCCCCATCATCATCATCATCATCATCACTGCCCCCTAATCTAATACACAGACCCCCCATCATCATCATCATCACTGCCCCCTAATCTAATACACAGCCCCCATCATCATCATCACTGCCCCCTAATCTAATATACAGCCCCCCATCATCATCATCATCACTGCCCCCTAATCTAATACACAGCCCCCCATCATCATCATCACTGCCCCCTAATCTAATACACAGCCCCCCCATCATCATCATCATCACTGCCCCCTAATCTAATACACAGACCCCCCATCATCATCATCATCACTGCCCCCTAATCTAATACACAGACCCCATCATCATCATCATCACTGCCCCCTAATCTAATACACAGACCCCCCATCATCATCATCACTGCCCCCTAATCTAATACACAGACCCCCATCATCATCATCATCACTGCCCCCTAATCTAATACACAGCCCCCCATCATCATCATCACTGCCCCCTAATCTAATACTCAGACATCTCTGTTTCCTTCCCAGTATCCTGGATGATGAGAATTCTCGGCTCCGCCAGCTTAAGCTCCACAACCAGGTATGTCCGGGCAGGGGGTTCCTGGGGGTGCAGCGTGCCCGCTGCGATCCCTCCTGGCCGCCCCCCTCTATAATGTAGATTGTGTGTCTTGTATGTAGCGGGCCCTCCTGGAGCAGAAGCAGAGGAGGAAGAGACAGGAGCCCCTCATGGTACAGCCGAACCAGGAGCCCAGAGCGCGGCGTGGACGGGCCAAGAAGAGCGAGGAGCAGGCACCCCTGATGCAGTGCGAGACCCCCAGGTCTACACCCTCAGATGTCGTCTTACATGGTGAGTGGGGAGTCTATATTGGGACCCCAGAAACTTTCACTGTTTGAACATTCCAAGTGACATCCAGTAGGTGGCAGCACAGTACCATAGAGCGGTTACTTCGTGGCTAGTCCCGTGGCTAGTCTGTGACCGGGATTTATTGGGGTTGCCTTTGTCATAAGTGGGTAGAGCGACCACAGGGAACTTACTGGTTACAAGAATGGGGTCCCCTGCCCCCTGTGTGAATGGAGTGACCCGTCAGGCATGCTCACCCCCACTCTGTTCAGTCTCTACAGAAGTGAATGGAACGGAGGTCACATGACAAAAGGAAGGGGTTAAAGTAAGATTTCTGCCTCCTGTACCTGAGTGACACTCTTGGCGGCTGCTTGTTCAGTGTCTTCTGCTCTGGCCATTCAATGTCACCTTGTAATCTGCAGGAATAGACGGCCCAGCCGCGTTCCTCAGCTCAGAGAGTCAGGACACGGAATATAAGATTCACATTCTGTCAGTGGGAGAAACCTGTCCTGATGACATCACGTCCGACGAGTCCAGGCCGAACTCCAGCCAGGTGAATGGCAGGACTGGATCAGCTCAGGGCAGGCACTCAAAGGAACAGAAAGCAAAGCCCCAGTCACCACCTCGCAACACCAAGAGCGCCCTAAAAGAGGGGAAGACTCCCAGCGAGACTATACAGAGACCTGGCCCTGAAGAGGAGGAGGAGGAGACCCCCACAAAGCCAGAGCTGTCCAGACGGGACCTTCAGGAAATGCTGCAGGAGAGGGGTGAGTGTTACTTATCATTACCTATCCTGTATTATACCCCAGAGCTGCGCTCACTATTCTGCTGGTGCAGTCACTGTGTACATACATTACATTACTTATCCTGTATTATACTCCAGAGCTGCGCTCACTATTCTGCTGGTACAGTCACTGTGTACATACATTACATTACTTATCCTGTATTATACCCCAGAGCTGCGCTCACTATTCTGCTGGTACAGTCACTGTGTACATACATTACATTACTTATCCTATATTATACTCCAGAGCTGCGCTCACTATTCTGCTGGTGCAGTCACTGTGTACATACATTACATTACTTATCCTGTATTATACTCCAGAGCTGCGCTCACTATTCTGCTGGTACAGTCACTGTGTACATACATTACATTACTTATCCTGTATTATACTCCAGAGCTGCGCTCACTATTCTGCTGGTACAGTCACTGTGTACATACATTACATTACTTATCCTGTATTATACCCCAGAGCTGCGCTCACTATTCTGCTGGTACAGTCACTGTGTACATACATTACATTACTTCTCCTGTATTATACTCCAGAGCTGCGCTCACTATTCTGCTGGTGCAGTCACTGTGTACATACATTACATTACTTATCCTGTATTATACCCCAGAGCTGCGCTCACTATTCTGCTGGTACAGTCACTGTGTACATACATTACATTACTTATCCTATATTATACTCCAGAGCTGCGCTTACTATTCTGCTGGTGCAGTCACTGTGTACATACATTACATTACTTATCCTGTATTATACTCCAGAGCTGCGCTCACTATTCTGCTGGTGCAGTCACTGTGTACATACATTACATTACTTATCCTGTATTATACCCCAGAGCTGGGCTCACTATTCTGCTGGTACAGTCACTGTGTACATACATTACATTACTTATCCTGTATTATACTCCGGAGCTGCGCTCACTATTCTGCTGGTACAGTCACTGTGTACATACATTACATTACTTATCCTGTATTATACTCCAGAGCTGCGCTCACTATTCTGCTGCTACAGTCACTGTGTACATACATTACATTACTTATCCTGTATTATACCCCAGAGCTGCGCTCACTATTCTGCTGCTACAGTCACTGTGTACATACATTACATTACTGATCCTGTATTATACTCCAGAGCTGCGCTCACTATTCTGCTGGTGCAGTCACTGTGTACATACATTACATTACTTATCCTGTATTATACTCCAGAGCTGCGCTCACTATTCTGCTGGTGCAGTCACTGTGTACATACATTACATTACTTATCCTGTATTATACCCCAGAGCTGCGCTCACTATTCTGCTGGTGCAGTCACTGTGTACATACATTACATTACTTATCCTGTATTATACTCCAGAGCTGCGCTCACTATTCTGCTGGTACAGTCACTGTGTACATACATTACATTACTTATCCTGTATTATACTCCAGAGCTGCGCTCACTATTCTGCTGGTGCAGTCACTGTGTACATACATTACATTACTTATCCTGTATTATACTCCAGAGCTGCGCTCACTATTCTGCTGGTGCAGTCACTGTGTACATACATTACATTACTTATCCTGTATTATACTCCAGAGCTGCGCTCACTATTCTGCTGGTACAGTCACTGTGTACATACATTACATTACTTATCCTGTATTATACCCCAGAGCTGCGCTCACTATTCTGCTGGTACAGTCACTGTGTACATACATTACATTACTTATCCTGTATTAAACTCCAGAGCTGCGCTCACTGTTTTACTGTAATGATTCTTGCGGTGTAGTTCTTTCCTTCTCCCACTAGGGGGCACTGCTATGACTTATTTTTATATACCAGTCACTTCTTGCAGGTATTTCGGACAGTCTGAGGTTTGATGAGGAGTCTTCTGACGAGGGGGACTCACATTCGGGCAGTACTCGGCCTGGATCTTCCTCCAGTAAGAAGTCCCTGACGGTGAGTATTTGGTGTGGGGATTACTATTGGTCAGTTGATGCCCCTCCTCCGTTAACCCTTCCTGCGTGTGTTCCAGGACTCGGCCTCTGCAGACGCCGCTCCAGCAGCCCCTTTGGGAGACGCAGTGGATGTCGGAGATCTGAAGGAGTTTGCGTTACGTCCAGCACCTCGGGGCTCCACTATAAGATGCCGAATCAGCCGCGACAAGAAGGGGATGGACCGGGGTCTGTATCCCACCTACTACATGCACCTGGAGAAGGACGACAGCCGCAAGGTCAGGGGGGGTCTCGGTAGTATAACGTCAGGGTATCGGAGACTGGGCCCCCTAGTGGTCACTTGTTCACCTCCCCTGCATTATACACTTCTCATTGAAGCCAGTCTTGCTGCGCGGAGTGTCACTTTAAGACGCCTAGGGTTTATCTCGCCCTCTGCCTCTGTCTCGCAGGTTTTTCTTCTTGCCGGTAGGAAGAGGAAGAAAAGTAAAACCTCCAATTACTTGATCTCCATCGACCCCACCGACATGTCGCGGGAGGGGGGCAGCTTTATCGGCAAACTCCGGTATGTACAACGCCAGGCCCGTGATATATATATATATACAAGCAGCAGGACCAGTCACATGACCATAGAGCACATGACTGCACACAGCTTGTTTGTAGTCTGTTACTTTGTTGCCAATTGTATCATCTGTATATTTAACCCTCTGTTGTCCTCATGCTGTTTAGGTCCAACCTGATGGGAACCAAGTTCACGGTGTATGACGGTGGAGAGAACCCGGTGAAGGCTCGGGGGTTCGTGGACAGCAGCGGCGTGCGGCAGGAGCTGGCGGCGGTTTGTTACGTAGGTATAGTCATGGCGTCCTGGTCATTGTCGCCGCGTCTCCGGTGTTTACCTCCAATGTTGTCTCTTCTCACAGGAGACCAATGTGCTGGGGTTCAAGGGGCCGAGGAAGATGTCCGTGCTAATCCCGGGGATGAATATCAACCACGAGCGCATCCCATTCCAGCCGCAAAATGTGAGCGCCTTAACCCTTCCTCTGCCAGGGACCATTTTCTCACTTCTTGCAGTGGGGGGGGGGGACAATATGGCGGCCAGAGCCTTTGTTGTACTGTTCTAAGGACAGGTTAGATTTGTCTTTCTGGGGTGGGAGCTGTATGGGATTTGAGACTGCGCCCCCATAGGCTGTGTGAGGTATTACAGCTCTGCCCTATACACTAGAATCGGGTGCAGTATACAGATACAAGCACTTGGAGCAGGGAGGCGCTGCTGATTTTGGTTGTAAGCATTGCTGTGTCTTGCAGGAGTCGGAGAGTCTTCTGTCTCGGTGGCAGAGCAAACGTCAGGAGAACATCATCGAGCTGCACAATAAAGCCCCGGTGTGGAACGACGACACACAGTCCTACGTGCTGAACTTCCATGGCCGGGTCACGCACGCCTCCGTCAAGAACTTCCAGATCGTGCACGACAATGACCGTGAGTCCGTCACCGCTGAGCCCGTCCCTTGTGTCTCCCCCACCCCCGCTCCAGTCTGATTGTGACTCCTCTTTCTGTCCCCAGCTGAGTACATCGTCATGCAGTTCGGCCGGGTGGCGGAGGACCTCTTCACCCTGGACTTCAGTTACCCGCTCTGCGCCCTGCAGGCCTTCTCCGTGGCCCTCTCTAGTTTTGACAGCAAGCTGGCATGTGAATGAAGGCGGAGAGCTCAGCGCGTGTATACTTATATACACCCCCCACATTACACCTGCAACGCTCTGCGTCTGAGACAGGAGGCGCCACTGTGCCTTTAATTATCCCAAATATGCAGCAGTTCTGGAGGATGACCCCCCCCCCATCTGCTTCCTGTACTGTGGATGTATTCAATGCTTTGCACATCTAAGGACTATGAGACTCCTCGTACTGTACAGCGCTGTGTATGTGCGCGCTCCATGTGTACAGCGCTGTGTATCTGTGCTCCATGTGTACAGGGCTGTGTATGTGTGCTCCATGTGTACAGGGCTGTGTATGTGTGCTCCATGTGTACAGCGCTGTGTATGTGTGCGCTCCATGTGTACAGGGCTGTGTATGTGTGCTCCATGTGTACAGCGCTGTGTATGTGCGCGCTCCATGTGTACAGCGCTGTGTATGTGTGCGCTCTATGTGTACAGCGCTGTGTATGTGAGTGCTCCATGTGTACAGCGCTGTGTATGTGTGCGCTCTATGTGTACAGCGCTGTGTATGTGAGTGCTCCATGTGTACAGCGCTGTGTATGTGAGTGCTCCATGTGTACAGGGCTGTGTATGTGCGCTCCATGTGTACAGCGCTGTGTGTGTGCGCGCTCCATATGTACAGGGCTGTGTATGTGTGCGCTCCATCTGTACAGCGCTGTGTATGTGAGTGCTCCATGTGTACAGCGCTGTGTATGTGTGCGCTCTATGTGTACAGCGCTGTGTATGTGAGTGCTCCATGTGTACAGCGCTGTGTATGTGAGTGCTCCATGTGTACAGGGCTGTGTATGTGCGCTCCATGTGTACAGCGCTGTGTGTGTGCGCGCTCCATGTGTACAGCGCTGTGTATGTGCTCCATGTGTACAGCGCTGTGTATGTGTGCGCTCCATGTGTACAGCGCTGTGTATGTGTGCGCTCCATGTGTACAGGGCTGTGTATGTGCGCTCCATGTGTACAGCACTGTGTATGTGTGCGCTCCATGTGTACAGGGCTGTGTATGTGCGCTCCATGTGTACAGCGCTGTGTATGTGCACGCTCCATGTGTACAGCGCTGTGTATGTGTGATCCATGTGTACAGCGCTGTGTATGTGTGATCCATGTGTACAGCGCTGTGTGTGTGCGTGCTCCATGTGTACAGCGCTGTGTATGTGATCCATGTGTACAGCGCTGTGTGTGTGCTCCATGTGTACAGCGCTGTGTATGTGTGTGCTCCATGTGTACAGCGCTGTGTATGTGCACGCTCCATGTGTACAGCGCTGTGTATGTGTGCGCTCCATGTGTACAGGGCTGTGTATGTGTGCTCCATGTGTACAGCGCTGTGTATGTGTGCGCTCCATGTGTACAGGGCTGTGTATGTGCGCTCCATGTGTACAGGGCTGTGTATGTGTGCTCCATGTGTACAGCGCTGTGTATGTGTGTGTTCCATGTGTACAGCGCTGTGTATGTGCACGCTCCATGTGTACAGCGCTGTGTATGTGAGTGTTCCATGTGTACAGGGCTGTGTATGTGCGCTCCATGTGTACAGCGCTGTGTGTGTGCACGCTCCATGTGTACAGCGCTGTGTATGTGAGTGCTCCATGTGTACAGGGCTGTGTATGTGCGCTCCATGTGTACAGCGCTGTGTGTGTGCGCGCTCCATATGTACAGGGCTGTGTATGTGTGCGCTCCATCTGTACAGCGCTGTGTATGTGAGTGCTCCATGTGTACAGCGCTGTGTATGTGTGCGCTCTATGTGTACAGCGCTGTGTATGTGAGTGCTCCATGTGTACAGCGCTGTGTATGTGAGTGCTCCATGTGTACAGGGCTGTGTATGTGCGCTCCATGTGTACAGCGCTGTGTGTGTGCGCGCTCCATGTGTACAGCGCTGTGTATGTGCTCCATGTGTACAGCGCTGTGTATGTGTGCGCTCCATGTGTACAGCGCTGTGTATGTGTGCGCTCCATGTGTACAGGGCTGTGTATGTGCGCTCCATGTGTACAGCACTGTGTATGTGTGCGCTCCATGTGTACAGGGCTGTGTATGTGCGCTCCATGTGTACAGCGCTGTGTATGTGCACGCTCCATGTGTACAGCGCTGTGTATGTGTGATCCATGTGTACAGCGCTGTGTATGTGTGATCCATGTGTACAGCGCTGTGTGTGTGCGTGCTCCATGTGTACAGCGCTGTGTATGTGATCCATGTGTACAGCGCTGTGTGTGTGCGCGCTCCATATGTACAGGGCTGTGTATGTGTGCGCTCCATCTGTACAGCGCTGTGTATGTGAGTGCTCCATGTGTACAGCGCTGTGTATGTGTGCGCTCTATGTGTACAGCGCTGTGTATGTGAGTGCTCCATGTGTACAGCGCTGTGTATGTGAGTGCTCCATGTGTACAGGGCTGTGTATGTGCGCTCCATGTGTACAGCGCTGTGTGTGTGCGCGCTCCATGTGTACAGCGCTGTGTATGTGCTCCATGTGTACAGCGCTGTGTATGTGTGCGCTCCATGTGTACAGCGCTGTGTATGTGTGCGCTCCATGTGTACAGGGCTGTGTATGTGCGCTCCATGTGTACAGCACTGTGTATGTGTGCGCTCCATGTGTACAGGGCTGTGTATGTGCGCTCCATGTGTACAGCGCTGTGTATGTGCACGCTCCATGTGTACAGCGCTGTGTATGTGTGATCCATGTGTACAGCGCTGTGTATGTGTGATCCATGTGTACAGCGCTGTGTGTGTGCGTGCTCCATGTGTACAGCGCTGTGTATGTGATCCATGTGTACAGCGCTGTGTGTGTGCTCCATGTGTACAGCGCTGTGTATGTGTGTGCTCCATGTGTACAGCGCTGTGTATGTGCACGCTCCATGTGTACAGCGCTGTGTATGTGTGCGCTCCATGTGTACAGGGCTGTGTATGTGTGCTCCATGTGTACAGCGCTGTGTATGTGTGCGCTCCATGTGTACAGGGCTGTGTATGTGCGCTCCATGTGTACAGGGCTGTGTATGTGTGCTCCATGTGTACAGCGCTGTGTATGTGTGTGTTCCATGTGTACAGCGCTGTGTATGTGCACGCTCCATGTGTACAGCGCTGTGTATGTGAGTGTTCCATGTGTACAGGGCTGTGTATGTGCGCTCCATGTGTACAGCGCTGTGTGTGTGCACGCTCCATGTGTACAGCGCTGTGTATGTGAGTGTTCCATGTGTACAGGGCTGTGTATGTGCGCTCCATGTGTACAGCGCTGTGTGTGTGCACGCTCCATGTGTACAGCGCTGTGTATGTGAGTGCTCCACGTGTACAGCGCTGTGTGTGCGCTCCATGTGTACAGTGCTGTGTATGTGTGTGCTCCATGTGTACAGTGCTATGTGTGTGTGCTCCATGTGTACAGCGCTGTGTATGTGATCCATGTGTACAGCGCTGTGTGTGCTCCATGTGTACAGCGCTGTGTATGTGTGTGCTCCATGTGTACAGCGCTGTGTGTGTGCACGCTCCATGTGTACAGCGCTGTGTATGTGAGTGTTCCATGTGTACAGGGCTGTGTATGTGCGCTTCATGTGTACAGCGCTGTGTATGTGCACGCTCCATGTGTACAGCGCTGTGTATGTGCACGCTCCATGTGTACAGCGCTGTGTATGTGAGTGCTCCATGTGTACAGCGCTGTGTGTGCGCTCCATGTGTACAGCGCTGTGTATGTGAGTGTTCCATGTGTACAGGGCTGTGTATGTGCACGCTCCATGTGTACAGCGCTGTGTATGTGAGTGTTCCATGTGTACAGGGCTGTGTATGTGCGCTCCATGTGTACAGCGCTGTGTATGTGCGCTCCATGTGTACAGCGCTGTGTGTGTGCACGCTCCATGTGTACAGCGCTGTGTATGTGTGCGCTCCATGTGTACAGGGCTGTGTATGTGAGTGCTCCACGTGTACAGCGCTGTGTGTGCGCTCCATGTGTACAGTGCTGTGTATGTGTGTGCTCCATGTGTACAGTGCTATGTGTGTGTGCGCGCTCCATGTGTACAGCGCTGTGTATTGTCGCTGCTGCCTTATATTACATTTATGTACTGTACTCTACCTGGTTACAGCCTTACATTCACCCCTGTGTATAGCGCTGTGTATATTGCCTGCAGTCTTCTGTACAGCGCTGTGTATATTGCCTGCAGTCTTGTATACAGCGCTGTGTATAGCGTCTGCAGTCTTGTGTACAGCGCTGTGTATAAAGGGTTTGCCGTCTTGCTGTATATAGTGACTGCAGTTCCACATCATGGCCACTAGAGGGGAGCAGACAATCTCCTCTTTGTTGCCTTGAGCCGCCCTAGTGGTGTATCGCGGTATTACACACACCCCAGGTTGTCAGGCCATGCTGGGGGTTTTAGTTCTCCCCCAGCCGGAGAGCCGCAGGTTGGAGACCTCTGAATCAATCCATCATCTCATTTCCTGTCGCTGGTCCTGGTGACAGCCAATCAGATTGCGTGGTTTGTGTTACAAGGGACCGCTGGCGTCTGATTGGTGCCGACATTTTTCCTGCTGTTTGCTACTGTGTCTTAAAGGGAAAGTGTATTGGCATCTGTAGGAGAGT